>NC_058080.1:330224443-330956582 GCF_014858855.1 Bufo gargarizans | reverse complement strand
ATCAAAAAACAGTTAGTCTGCCTGAATCGTGATGAGACATAGATAAATAAATAAATCGACCGCGACTCACGGACACATGCCATCATTCGTGCAGCGCTTAAAATTGCACTCATCAATCACAGGAAGACAGACATGTCATTCCTGTCATTCATGCCAGCCGGGCCCATGGCGCCTGTCTGCATGATCCACCTTGCCTCCCTCTGCAGGAGTAGGCGATGCCGGTCACCCCCGCGAGCGATGGGACCGACATGCTCCACCCCGGCAAAGGAGAGGCACCGAGGATGTGCACCGTGGGCGTCACGGACATGGTCCATGAGACGCGGACTCCCTCTGCCTGAGCGTATGGAGCCCACATGCTCACGAATACGCTCAAACAGGACGTATTGTCTTACCTATATAAAAGCGCCCACAAGGACAGAAGACCACATACACCACATATGATGTTCGGCAGTTGATAAACTCCCGTACTCTGTGTGTCACCCCCCCCCCCAGGAGTAGATACTTGCTACAAGTATTAAGTGAACAAAAAGAGCAATGACCGCATCTAAAGTTGCCCTTGGGCTTCCCTAACCAGGTCCCGCCCTTCGGTGTCGAATAGACACTCCTTACAAGTTTATTCTTAAGTGTGGGGCATCTCCTAAATGCGATCAGAGGTCTTTCGTCCGTAATACTGTTAAGAGAAGGATCTCCTCTCAGGAGGTCCCAATTTTGGTTAATCACCTGTTTGACGGTGTCTGCGGCAGTACTGTAAAGAAAAGAGAATGCAAACCGTGATTGCATGGTGTTTGTGTCTCTCTCCCTGAGTAGGGAGGTACGGTTAAGTTTGGAGGCTTTGCGGAGAGCCGCTAAAACACCATTCGACGGATAACCCCTATCCAAAAGCCTATTACGAAGTTCTCCAGCTTGCCTGAAGAAACCTTCATCAGTGTCATTAATTCTGCGGAGCCGGACAAACTGTCCATAAGGAACCGCACGCTTCACTGAAGGTGGATGGAAACTGGTCTGGTGGAGGAGGGAGTTAGTGGCAGTGGGTTTACGATGACCACTGGTGTGTATCCTGCCTTCTTTTATGTCGACCCGCACATCCAAGAAGTCCAGGGCCTCAACAACAAAATCAATGTATTCAACACTTTTGTTCGTTTTGCGCAGCACCGTCTTGACAGCGCGAAGACCCAAGTCATGGGGGATGCGAGTATATAAGCTCTCGACATCCAGGGATGCCAGGTGAAACCCCTCCTGCCACTCAAGGTCATTGAGCGCACGAAGGAAATCACCCGTATCCTTAAGATAGGTCGGAGTGCTGCGCAACAGAGGTCTGAGGAGCCAGTCTATATAGCCGGATAAAGGCTCTGTCACTGACCCGATCCCTGCAATGATGGGGCGTCCTGGGGGACGGGTCAGTGATTTATGAACCTTTGGTACGAAGTACCACGTGGGAATTTTGGGAAAAGAGGGAATGAGTCGTTCTCTCATATTGTTTGGTAAGAAGCCGCTGCAAATGTAGCGGTTAATTAACGCAAACAATTTGGATGCTATGCCAGGTATAGGATCCCCTCTAAGCTTAGAGTATACCGTATTGTCTCCCAATTGTCGATGTGCCTCTTCCACGTAGTACTCCCTGGGCATCAGGACCACGTTCCCTCCCTTGTCGGCCGGCTTAATGACCATACTGGTCTGCTTACTCAACCACGAAAGAGCTCGAGATTCTTCCAATGTTAAGTTGGAAGGTGCTGCGGGATATACCAGCGCACGAATTTCTCTTAGCACTCGTTTGTGGAAGAGATCTATAGCAGATCCGGCCGGCATGGGAGGAAGGAAGGTGGACCTGATGCCCCCCGTATACCTCTTTACAGGATCAACTGCGGCCACGGGCTCCTCTGGTTCTGTATTGGACAAAAAGTGTATACATGCAATCTCGTCTTCAGTAAATCTGCCCGACAGGTGAAAATCAGCAAAGGACAGTGTGGCTGGGACCTCCCCCGGTGGGACATCATGACACCGGGTCGGGGTCTCAGCGAATGCTTTCTTCAAATACAGTTTACGAACAGATAGAAAAAGGTCAATCTCAAAATCTACTAGGTTGAACTGTCCAGGCAGGCTGTATCCCAGCCCTCTATTGAGGAGTGGGATACAGCCCGGTGGCAGCTCAGAACCTGTGAGATTGATAACTATATCCTGGGGTGGTGGATGACAATCCAAATCATTACTGTTCAGTTCCGCCACGTGACTTGACGCCTTCTCCTCGTAGATTTTCGTACTTCTCTTGTTGTTCCTTGACTGTCGGCCACGCCCCCTTCTCGTGCCTTTTCTAAAGGGGCTGTTTCCTCGCCTGAATTGGCTCCATTACCCTCAGATAGGCTGGATTCAGAGTCAGTGGCCCAAAAGTTGTGGCGTCCTCTCCGTGGTGTGCGTTTAGGGCGGGTCCTTTTTTTGCCCCAATCAAATACGCGGTCTGAATCATAATCATATTTGTCGCGGATGAATTTGTCCCTTTTGCGGTCCTTAATTTCTGCTTGTGTGGTAAGTAATTTTCTATTCAATCTTTTCTCAAATGCAGCCAACTGTGTATCTAGGAGTCTTTTCTGAAGCTCCTCTCGTGCCTTGGCCAGTTCCTCTGTGACTGCCGCGTATTCCCGTTGATCCCGGGCTAATACGAGTTCCATCAGTTCTGTGGAAAAGCGCTGATGCGCAGCCTTCCATTCCCCTGTAAACTGGGGGTCGTCCTCATATTGGACAATTTCCTTATACAGGCGTAAACCTCGAGGTACTCGGCCACTTTCCTTATAGGACTTGAGTGACTCAATGGTCCAGAAGAGTCTCACCTCTTTGTCTGCCAATTGAAATATCTTTGTTTCCAAGTTCTTGGTACTGATCGCGCACACATAATCTTGCTGGTCGCATATAGCAAAAAATGTGTCCGCCCCTTCTCGACCCTGAGAAAGACCGCATACAGTGTCCATTGTAACTGCTGGTGTGGGATCCATAGTTAAAGTGGTGTCGGCGTGCTCTGCCATGGTGCATGAAAGAATTCGATGAACGCAGGGAGAAAAGAAACACGGCGGCACTGCCTCCACTTTAGTAGCTTTAAGGTATCCAAATCAGCGTGCTTGCGGTATGAAAATATCCAGTCGGTGGTGCTCTGCAGAAGTAGCCAACAAGCAGGAATGCACAAGAGAGAGAGAAGAAAGCAACGAAGTTGCGGCACTCACCAGGATACAAAAGATCTTCTTTATTGAAACTTCCTTAGAAGTGGATACATCGGGGGTCCAGGGGCGGACACAGTGTTGCAGCGGCGACGGCCGTTTCGTTGCTTTCTTCTCTCTCTCTTGTGCATTCCTGCTTGTTGGCTACTTCTGCAGAGCACCACCGACTGGATATTTTCATACCGCAAGCACGCTGATTTGGATACCTTAAAGCTACTAAAGTGGAGGCAGTGCCGCCGTGTTTCTTTTCTCCCTGCGTTCATCGAATTCTTTCATGCACCATGGCAGAGCACGCCGACACCACTTTAACTATGGATCCCACACCAGCAGTTACAATGGACACTGTATGCGGTCTTTCTCAGGGTCGAGAAGGGGCGGACACATTTTTTGCTATATGCGACCAGCAAGATTATGTGTGCGCGATCAGTACCAAGAACTTGGAAACAAAGATATTTCAATTGGCAGACAAAGAGGTGAGACTCTTCTGGACCATTGAGTCACTCAAGTCCTATAAGGAAAGTGGCCGAGTACCTCGAGGTTTACGCCTGTATAAGGAAATTGTCCAATATGAGGACTGAAGGGTTCTATTTCAGTCCAAAGCCTATTTTTGATATAAGCTTATATTTCATCATGATCTATACATTAATACACGAACACATGAACACGTAGCGGTCAAAGTTCTTGAAAAACTTCCACTAAGAGGTTTTGCTCACATGTCACATATAGCCTTGGACTCTAATAAACGATAAGATAACTTAAAGGTGTAGCCGGCTAAGACGCCTGTTACTGGTTAACTTAAACATCATGTCATGTTCTACTATATATGTCTAAGAAATCCATAATAAACTTAGAGTGATTTTTGAACTACGCAGAAGTGTGTCGTACTTCATTATCCCTCTCTCTAGCGCTAGATAAGAATCAAAACAAGCTGAATACTGAAGTCTTGTACCAGGGGTACATAGAAGGGGGAAAGAAAATAATATTTCCTTACAACTTGGGGGCTCTTCCGGGATTGGGAAGGTCTTCCTCAGGTTTGGTGAGAAGAGACACAGATTTTTGTCCTCTGGCCATTCCTGGGGCACTGGCCACATCTCAATTTAAGTAAGTACATAAGGGACCCTTAGATAGACTTCGAGTAAAGTACTGTGTCAGGGATACAGTAAGCATAACTCAGGGAGTTTTTGCTTTAGGACTCAGAGAAGTCCAGTAATAAGGAAAGTGCACTTCAGAGGGCTCAGGGAGCCCCGTGGAAAATCTGTTCTGGGAACAGAAAGGACTCAGGGAGTCCAGTAACAAGAAAAGTGCACTTCAGTGGGCTCAGGGAGCCCCGTAAAAGATCTGTTCAGGGAACAGAAGGTTTTTCAGCGTGATTTGATTCTTAAAAAAAATAATTGTAGAAGTTTTGCATGATAAGTTGTTTTGCATGATAAGTTGTTCGATAATTGTAGAAGTTTTTTGCATGACAAGTTGTTTTGTCTAACACAGTTATATAAGGGGAAGTGACAGGCTGGGTCGTAAGTGTACAGCTGTCGTCCCAAGACTAACATTCTGTTTTTGTTTTTTGCTATTACTGTTTTGAATTCTTTTTGTAAGAAAATAAGTTTTTGATAATGGGTATTCAAACATCTAAGACAGAGTACCCTAAACCAGAACAAGGAGAAAAATATAAACAATATGTTGCCCGAGTCAGTCCTACAAAGTATTACCTTGTTAACCCATGGGTAGATAATTTGGCAGGGTGGACAGAGGCAATGGAAGCAGTAGACCCCTTTCCCAGGGAAGGAGACAATAGCATATATCACACGGACATGGTCAAGGGTCTATGCTTAGGCGACACTGCCGCCTGAACGTATTTTGAACCTGACCCTTCATGGGATATGGATTATATGCAGAAAGGAGATAGAAGGACACATGATAGAGGTATTTAAACAAAAGTCTTCACTCCCAGTAGCCGTAGCATATAAGCAAAAACCCTCAGAAAGCGTTACTGATTTCTGAAGGAGATTTCTGGATTGCTGAAAATTGGAGGCAGGGCTACCGGTTCTCCAGAATGACAGTCTAATTATTTCCACATTTATTAACAATCTGATAGACTAATGCTTACAGTAAAACAGAACGTCTCCACGTGGACTTCAGACAGCATCAGTTAATAGATAAAAATTGTATGTATCTAGTGTGAGCTATAGAGATCCACTTCCCCCGCCTTCACACAAACACATTCCTGAGATAAGGGAAGCGGGCAGGACATCATGCAGAGTAAGTGATGTGTAATACATTATACAAGATGAAGAATTGTTCGGTCATTTTCTTTCCCAAGCAGTATCCAGCTTTTAACAAAATGACTGTATGATATAACATGTATATTGTCTTTTTATAAGCTGGGTGTGGTTATCTGTTTCCAGGAAAGCTGTGTTTGTCTATGCTGAAAGTTTTGAAATGAAACAAAGAAATTGTGTGAATAGTTTGGGATACAAGATTCAGTGGAATGTGGATGGGTGTGGCTTTGAGTTATAGAAGAGTTGAAAATGTATGAAGATTAAGAGATGTTTTAGCAGAGCTGTGTGTGCAGTTCAGTTTTTATTTGTGAGGGCAAGGTTATGAGCGGTTTGTGAAATGAGTACATGAAAAATATGTATGGAATACGGTATTTGTTTTCATATAATATGCGCATTGAGAATTTAATTTTATTTTTCTTGGAAGTTTTTGGTTTTTATTGGTGCCAACAGCATTGATCAAGCTGTACATTTTTTTTTTTTTATTGAAGTCAATGAAAAGTTTTTATGGGCCCTTTGTGTGTTCATGTCTGTATTGTCAAATCCGTTTGTTTCAATGTTTGCACTTACGTGTTACATGTTCAGTGTTGTGCTTCACATCAGAGCTCTGTTCTTATGGGCAACTGGCATACTACTGACGGACAGAAGGATGACCGCAGCGTCCGACTAAAAGGGGTGGACTTTAGATGACTAAAGAGTGGGAGGAAAGAGAATCTGTGCCTTCTATGTGAATTAATGGGGTTTTGATAAAACCTTTCAAAACTGACTCACTACCACTCGAGACCATGGACAGGGAATACATCACAGATCATGTATTTAGCATTATACTAGATTGCCCAGTCAGCCTGCTAGGGAGAGATTTGTTCATTAAGCTTGACTTGCAGGTATCAGCAAAGAATCAGGGCATAAGAGTACACTCAGGTCTCATTCCAATCTCTACACCGGGGCCACTGATTCTTGCAAACATTAGGGACCACCCAGAACTTAACAACATTAATCCTGCATTCATAGATTGCACACTTTACACAGCTACTGTGAAACCAGGTGTCATCTCAGCATATCAGAAACAATACCCGCTGTCAAAAAAAGAGGAACTTGATGGACTTAGGCCAATGATAAAAGAATTCCTACAAAAAGGGAATCCTGGAAGAGGTGATTTCACCCTACAGCATGCCCGTGAATCCAGTGACAAATGCAGATGGTACTACCCGCTTTGTACAGGATTTAAGGGCCATCAACAACATCATTGTGCCTATAGCCCCTGTTGTACCTGGTGTCACTTAATTATTATCTGCCATTCCAGCAGACGCTGTTTGGTTCAGTGTGATAGATCTGAAGAATGCTTTCTTTTCTATCCCAGTTGATAAGATAACCAGACTACTTTTTGCTTTTTCCTTTGACGGACGTCAACTAACCTGGTGTAGACCCCAGGGATATGCTGATTCACCCGTAGTGTACAGCATGGTCCTCCTAGCAATGTTAAAACCATGGTACACCCCCCAAGGTTCTGTGCTGCTGCAATATGTTGATGATCTGTTACTGTGTAGCATGTCAGTGGAGGCCAGCTTTCAGGATGGTTTATCACTGTTATAATGGTTGTCAGGATGTGGTCACAAAGTGACACTTGAGAAAATGCAATGGTGTAAAATGCAGGTTGAATACTTGGGCTTTGTCCTCACAAAAGGTGTAAGGAGAATCAGCGCAGAAAGAGTCCAGTCTAATGCGGGTTTGGTCGCCCCGCACACCAAGAAAGAAATGTTGTCTTTCCTTGGTATGATAAACTACTGTAGACAATGGATTCCTGATTGCTCCTATGTATGTTTTGAGGCAAGCCACTCTGGACGAAAATCCAGATTTGATTAAATGGTCTTCTGAAATGTACAATGCATTTGATTATTTGAAATGTTTACTCATGTCGAGTCCAGGGCTGGGCCTCCCTGACTATAATATGCCCTTCCACATGTTTGCACGCCAAAATTGTAAAACCATGGCGGGAGTACTGACACAAGAACACGGAGGCAAGTTGCGTCCTTGTGTATTTTTCTCAAAGGTAATGCCCACCCCTGTTCAAGGGATGCCGGCATGTCTGTGTTCTCTTGCAGCCTGTGCTATGACGGTAGAGTTGGCAACTCCTTTCACAATGTGACATTACACCATTTTGCACACCACTCATGATGTTGTAGGCCTACTCAAGGGCATCCACACTCAACACAGCAGGCAGCTGAGCTCATTGCACTCACTAGAGCATGTATTCTACATACTGATAGACCTGTCACCATCTATACTGAGAGTAGGTGCACACATGGGGTAGTGTGGGACCATGGTATGATCTGGCAGAGGAAAGGATTCATTGCAGCAGATGGTAAGGATCATGTCCCACAGGGCGATGCGCTGGCAGATAAGGTGGCGCGTTGGCAGATAGGGTGGCGAAATGAGTGGCCAAATGCAACCCCACAGGTTTGTGTAACCATTGGGAGAGGCCAAGTCTGGCAACTCCAACCCCTGGGATGTTGCAAATACTTACTGATCTTCAGTGGTATGCCACTGAACAGGAACAGTGAGACTGGTGTTATCCAGTATTGCAGAAAAATCCTAAGATAGGATTTGTCTGCGAAGTGGGGGAGTTATGCATTCCCCCAACACAGTGCTTCCATCTTAATAGCACATTTTCAAGGAGTAGGACATAACAGCATTGAGATCCTTATGGGTAGGCCCTTTCCAACTCCTTGGGCAAGTCACCCCCTAGTGGTACAGGAAGGCGACATAGACCAGATTTGGGAAGACTATGTCACCAAATTGATACAGGTACTTAACAACACTGAGGAAAAAAAGTTGCTTGTAAGTCTCCCTCTTTTCCACAGGAACCCACCCACCCATACAGGGTGGGGGATGAGGTGGTAGTCGAAACACTGAAGGAAGGAAGAGCTCAAGGTGATTTCGCATATGGCCCGCCTACTACCGTGGTTGCAGTAACCAGAACAGCTGTGCTGACTGAACAATCTCCAATTTGGATCCACGCCACCCGAGTGAAGCTTGTGAGAGAAAGAGGGGAGGCAGGAAACGGAGGCAGACAGCCTTGAAGAAGGCCCAGAGGTACTAACGGGGGCAGACAGCCCTGACCTCCAACGAGGCCCAGAGGTACTAACGGGGGCAGACAGCCCTGACCTCCAACGAGGCCCAGAGGTACTAACGGGGGCAGACAGCCCTGACCTCCAAGAAGATACAGAAGGGGTACTAACGAAGGCAGACAGCCTTGACCCCCAACGAGATGACGCAGTCGGGAAATTCCTCGAGATGGCTGAAATGTAGTGCCTTGATAATTGCAGTCCCCACCCCAGTAGATGTATGAACGGGGCTTCAACGTTCCCAAGCGAATGACACAAATTTACAGGATCATGATGTTAAATATGGATATGTAAATCCTTATCATGCTTGTAATGACTGTCCTACATGTAAGACTCTACAAAGTAATATGATAGAAATAATCACAGGTCTTGTTACAGCGGCAGAAATATGTTATAATGTGATGAGACACTATTGCCTCCCTGCATACAAGCAAAAATGCAGAACAAGAGTAAGCCAAATATTTGTGATAGAGATTTAGGTAAATGTAAAAAGATAGTATCAGAAAAGAATATGCAATATGAAATCACAAAAATAGTACCATCCCTAGATAAACATGTACCTCTACCAACAGGATGGGTATTGGCCTGTGGAAATACTAGTCACACATATATACCAGCCAATATTATAGAGGGACCCTGTACAATAGCTAGGCTGACATTAGCAATGATACCACTAGTCCCAGCAATGCAGACACGACACACGAGAGACACTTCCCTACAGCTACCAGAAAATTGTGACTATAATGTGAATCTCCTCTCTAGAGCAGAATACATGAGTTAAGGGGTATCTTTGATAGGGGTACCAGGGTTGGCCATATATAACCACAGGACAATATCAAAACTTGCTTGCTTTATGGTAAAACAGATAGATGTCACTAGTGCGGTTCTGAAAGATATGCTGCTGGATATACAATCATATGAAAAATCTATCTAGAGCAGAATAGGGCAACTATTGACTATTTATTGCTCCAACATGGTGTAGGATGCTCAGCGTTCAAAGGAATGTGTTGTTTTAATTTATCTGACCATTCCAGATCAATCCAATCCCATATTCAATCATTACATGACATAGCCAATAATATTAAGACGGATGTTGATTCATCCTCCTGGTGGGACTGGTTATTGAGCTGGATGCCAGATTTGAGTTGGTTAAGAAAATTATTTGTTAGTATTATAATCATAATTGCCTCCTTGATCATGATATGTTGCTGTATCCAATGTATACCGTCATTAATTAATACATTTAGGAGATTTAGGCAAGTCCCAGATACACCACAAGCTGTATATATTCAGATACCTCACGAAAACCCTGGGTCTCCAGAGGATTACCAGCAATATTTACATAAATATTTTGAAAGGAAAAACAAGAAAGGAACAAAATGAAAAACCCACATTATATATATGTAAATGGGTTTTATAGAAGGGATTGAAGGGTTCTATTTCAGTCCAAAGCCTATTTTTGATATAAGCTTATATTTCATCATGATCTATACATTAATACACGAACACATGAACACGTAGCGGTCAAAGTTCTTGAAAAACTTCCACTAAGAGGTTTTGCTCACATGTCACATATAGCCTTGGACTCTAATAAACGATAAGATAACTTAAAGGTGTAGCCGGCTAAGACGCCTGTTACTGGTTAACTTAAACATCATGTCATGTTCTACTATATATGTCTAAGAAATCCATAATAAACTTAGAGTGATTTTTGAACTACGCAGAAGTGTATCGTACTTCATTATCCCTCTCTCTAGCGCTAGATAAGAATCAAAACAAGCTGAATACTGAAGTCTTGTACCAGGGGTACATAGAAGGGGGAAAGAAAAGAATATTTCCTTACAAGGACGACCCCCAGTTTACAGGGGAATGGAAGGCTGCGCATCAGCGCTTTTCCACAGAACTGATGGAACTCGTATTAGCCCGGGATCAACGGGAATACGCGGCAGTCACCGAGGAACTGGCCAAGGCACGAGAGGAGCTTCAGAAAAGACTCCTAGATACACAGTTGGCTGCATTTGAGAAAAGATTGAATAGAAAATTACTTACCACACAAGCAGAAATTAAGGACCGCAAAAGGGACAAATTCATCCGCGACAAATATGATTATGATTCAGACCGCGTATTTGATTGGGGCAAAAAAAGGACCCGCCCTAAACGCACGCCACGGAGAGGACGCCACAACTTTTGGGCCACTGACTCTGAATCCAGCCTATCTGAGGGTAATGGAGCCAATTCAGGCGAGGAAACAGCCCCTTTAGAAAAGGCACGAGAAGGGGGCGTGGCCGACAGTCAAGGAACAACAAGAGAAGTACGAAAATCTACGAGGAGAAGGCGTCAAGTCACTTGGCGGAACTGAACAGTAATGATTTGGATTGTCATCCACCACCCCAGGATATAGTTATCAATCTCACAGGTTCTGAGCTGCCACCGGGCTGTATCCCACTCCTCAATAGAGGGCTGGGATACAGCCTGCCTGGACAGTTCAACCTAGTAGATTTTGAGATTGACCTTTTTCTATCTGTTCGTAAACTGTATTTGAAGAAAGCATTCGCTGAGACCCCGACCCGGTGTCATGATGTCCCACCGGGGGAGGTCCCAGCCACACTGTCCTTTGCTGATTTTCACCTGTCGGGCAGATTTACTGAAGACGAGATTGCATGTATACACTTTTTGTCCAATACAGAACCAGAGGAGCCCGTGGCCGCAGTTGATCCTGTAAAGAGGTATACGGGGGGCATCAGGTCCACCTTCCTTCCTCCCATGCCGGCCGGATCTGCTATAGATCTCTTCCACAAACGAGTGCTAAGAGAAATTCGTGCGCTGGTATATCCCGCAGCACCTTCCAACTTAACATTGGAAGAATCTCGAGCTCTTTCGTGGTTGAGTAAGCAGACCAGTATGGTCATTAAGCCGGCCGACAAGGGAGGGAACGTGGTCCTGATGCCCAGGGAGTACTACGTGGAAGAGGCACATCGACAATTGGGAGACAATACGGTATACTCTAAGCTTAGAGGGGATCCTATACCTGGCATAGCATCCAAATTGTTTGCGTTAATTAACCGCTACATTTGCAGCGGCTTCTTACCAAACAATATGAGAGAACGACTCATTCCCTCTTTTCCCAAAATTCCCACGTGGTACTTCGTACCAAAGGTTCATAAATCACTGACCCGTCCCCCAGGACGCCCCATCATTGCAGGGATCGGGTCAGTGACAGAGCCTTTATCCGGCTATATAGACTGGCTCCTCAGACCTCTGTTGCGCAGCACTCCGACCTATCTTAAGGATACGGGTGATTTCCTTCGTGCGCTCAATGACCTTGAGTGGCAGGAGGGGTTTCACCTGGCATCCCTGGATGTCGAGAGCTTATATACTCGCTTCCCCCATGACTTGGGTCTTCGCGCTGTCAAGACGGTGCTGCGCAAAACGAACAAAAGTGTTGAATACATTGATTTTGTTGTTGAGGCCCTGGACTTGGTACTCAGCAACAATGTCTTCCAATTCAATGGTCTCTGGTACCACCAGGTACTAGGTACCGCGATGGGCACTCCCGTTTCGTGCACATTCGCTAACCTGTACCTGGCGGTATTCGAGGAGACCTACATCTTTTCGACGGATAACCCCTATCTATGCCACATTCATTCATTCCTGAGGTATGTGGATGATATTTTTCTGGTCTGGCAGGGGAGTGAGGAGTTGTGCCATGCATTCGTCGACCATCTTAACGCACACAACCAGATGAACATGAGGTTCACCATCAATTTTGGTGGTGGGTCTCTGGACTTCTTGGATGTGCGGGTCGACATAAAAGAAGGCAGGATACACACCAGTGGTCATCGTAAACCCACTGCCACTAACTCCCTCCTCCACCAGACCAGTTTCCATCCACCTTCAGTGAAGCGTGCGGTTCCTTATGGACAGTTTGTCCGGCTCCGCAGAATTAATGACACTGATGAAGGTTTCTTCAGGCAAGCTGGAGAACTTCGTAATAGGCTTTTGGATAGGGGTTATCCGTCGAATGGTGTTTCAGCGGCTCTCCGCAAAGCCGCTAAACTTAACCGTACCTCCCTACTCAGGGAGAGAGACACAAACACCATGCAATCACGGTTTGCATTCTCTTTTCTTTACAGTACTGCCGCAGACACCGTCAAACAGGTGATTAACCAAAATTGGGACCTCCTGAGAGGAGATCCTTCTCTTAACAGTATTACGGACGAAAGACCTCTGATCGCATTTAGGAGATGCCCCACACTTAAGAATAAACTTGTAAGGAGTGTCTATTCGACACCGAAGGGCGGGACCTGGTTAGGGAAGCCCAAGGGCAACTTTAGATGCGGTCATTGCTCTTTTTGTTCACTTAATACTTGTAGCAAGTATCTACTCCTGGGGGGGGTGACACACACAGTACGGGAGTTTATCAACTGCCGAACATCATATGTGGTGTATGTGGTCTTCTGTCCTTGTGGGCGCTTTTATATAGGTAAGACAATACGTCCTCTGTTTGAGCGTATTCGTGAGCATGTGGGCTCCATACGCTCAGGCAGAGGGAGTCCGCGTCTCATGGACCATGTCCGTGACGCCCACGGTGCACATCCTCGGTGCCTCTCCTTTGCCGGGGTGGAGCATGTCGGTCCCATCGCTCGCGGGGGTGACCGGCATCGCCTACTCCTGCAGAGGGAGGCAAGGTGGATCATGCAGACAGGCGCCATGGGCCCCGGCTGGCATGAATGACAGGAATGACATGTCTGTCTTCCTGTGATTGATGAGTGCAATTTTAAGCGCTGCACGAATGATGGCATGTGTCCGTGAGTCGCGGTCGATTTATTTATTTATCTATGTCTCATCACGATTCAGGCAGACTAACTGTTTTTTGATCTAACGGAACGTGCCCCTGTGTACTCAAGAACCAGCTGTAGTCCCATATTTTGTATCAAATTGCCATTTATAGAATACTATACACATTACCCTCTAATAATGTCTATACCGTTTATCCACGATCTTGCACAGTATGAACTATTGTACGTTTTAATTTTTTGTACCTTTAGTTGATTATATTTGCATTTCATCATTGCTGCACGCATGTTTTTAATATGTCATCTGTATTCAGGAGCGCGCAGCTGTGGGTAACGGCGCCGGCCGTCCTCTGCCCGCCCCCATAAAAGGACGCCTTTGCGTCATGACGTATTGAGCGGCCTGAGGAAGCGCAATCTTACGCGCGAAACGGCCGTCGCCGCTGCAACACTGTGTCCGCCCCTGGACCCCCGATGTATCCACTTCTAAGGAAGTTTCAATAAAGAAGATCTTTTGTATCCTGGTGAGTGCCGCAACTTCGTTGCTTTCTTCTCTCTCTCTTGTGCATTCCTGCTTGTTGGCTACTTCTGCAGAGCACCACCGACTGGATATTTTCATACCGCAAGCACGCTGATTTGGATACCTTAAAGCTACTAAAGTGGAGGCAGTGCCGCCGTGTTTCTTTTCTCCCTGCGTTCAATACAGAAGGAAGATTAAGTACCAAGGATTAAAGCCAGCATGTAGGCATCCGGGCCTTGGGATACAGACAGCCAGAATAGCTGTGGAATAGTGCAGCCTGGTCTGTGAAGCATTAATTGTTTACCCTCCAAGTATTTTGCAAGATTATTACCTGCCATTGTTGAGAAATAAGCCTGCTTGTGATAAGTATATGACAAAAGGGACTGCATTGCCATCTTGTATGTACAAAGTTGGACTGTATAAAGTAAAGCAACGTTTGGTTCACCATACTATCTGTGCACCTCACTTATTGCTACTGGAAACCGGTGTGCCACCGTTACAGGCACTGGCGTCACGATCCTTAAAGGGACCTCACTCCACGCACTCAAAACACCTGCAACATCTAGGGAACCTCATCCACCATCAGGCCTGGTCCCTACATACAGAGTGTGCCCCAGAGGAACTTTGTGTCAGCCTCTCCTTCACTGCCGCATGCCTGCCCAGGGTCCTCTTCCAAACAGTGAGTAACCCTCGATTGCCCATAACCGTGATCTCATTTCGCAATACCTCATTTTGCGGGTCTGGCAAGCTGCATGCTCACTGTGTATGCATGCGGTTGCCTATGGCAACGTGTGTTTATATCTGTGCACTTTCCTTGTCTGGTGTGCACGGGGTATATTGTGTGTGTGTGTGTGTGTGTATTCCCCTTTAAGTTGCTGTCTTCCCTTCCCTGGTGTGGGAAGGGTTAATTCCCTTCCTAGTGTGTATGCACTGGGTGTGTCTGTGTGGGTGTGGCTACATGGGCTATTTAGCCTCTGCTGTGATCAGTAGTCTGAGGGGTACTTCAGCCATGGCTAGCTAGAGTCATCCTCCTGTGATATATCATCTGCCAGTGGGGGTCATCCTTGTGGTCATAAATCCCATGTATGATGTCTAGTTGATGTGTTCCTTTCTATTTTTAGTTCAGCTATAGATGTCCTGGTTTCCTGTGCGTTTTGTGTGTTCTGTCTCCTTAGTGTTTGCGTGGACAGCAATACCTGGTGCATGGTTCCAGTCAGCAAGGCTGACTGGTTAGTTTGGAACTAGTGTTGTTCACCTGCCATATCTATATGTCTGTATATGTCTCCCCTTCCTTGCAGCTTGGCCAGTGAGACTCCCGTTCCTCCGTATCCAGGAGGAACAGGTCGTCTTACCTTGCTCCTAGTAAGGGCCACCCTGAGGGCTAGTAGGGACTTAAAGGTTACGGAGTATGAGCCCTCCCACCATCAGGGTCGGCTCATACAGCTAGGAGTCAGGGTCAGATTAGGGACGTTATAGGAGGTTACCTGCTCTCTGATCCTGTACTCCTGGCCAAGTGGTGACTAACATCTTCTGGCATCGCACGGCTGAGGGTTTTCCCCATCCTCAGCCGTGACACAGCCATACAGCAGTTCGAGCGGCAAGAACCCAGTTGAGGCCTGGGGGTACCACTCGCAATGTGAACATGAGATAGGGCAGTAGAAGATCCAAATCCCTCCCATCCTTAGACACAGGGCCTGACTGGCCTACCGGGATACTGGGAAAATTCATGTTAGGCCGGTAGCCTTGACTGCTGCACGGCCGGCTGAGGAGGCTCCTAGCGACTGCCACAAACACCACACACTGTAACGACATACAGGACAGCGGCCTTACTACTGTGTCAGAACTTGCACGCTTCTCATTTACAAGATTCAAATCCAACAAATCCCAGGCATAGTCATCTGTATAGCTGTCCTCAGGACAGCGATACAGATGCTTGCCTGTGCTCTAGCAGGAGAGGGAGAGATGTGTCTGCTGGGATTCAAACCCACAACCTTCTATATCAGAGGCAAAGCACTTACCCACACAGCTATAAGAGCTGAATAGCCACTGACTGAAAAAATATGAGACTTCTTCTGTAGACTCTGCTATAGCTGTTATAGCCAGTGTACATCTATACACATGACAGCTGCCCCAACACACCCAGCACTGCTATATCTCTATATGACAGCTGCCCCAGCACATTCAGCCCTGCTATTTCTCTATATATGATAGCTGCCCCAGCACACCCAGCTCTGCTACATCTAATACACATGAAAGCTGCCCCAGCACACTCATCTCTACTATATCTCTATATATGACAGCTGCCCTAGCACACCCAGCCCTGCTACATCTATACACATGACAGCTGCCCCTGCACACTCAGCTGTATATATATATATATATATATATATATATATATATATATCTCTAAGTATTATTATACAGTAGATAGATATATAGAGCTATAGCAGAGCTGAGTGTCCTGGGTCAGCTGTCATGTGTATAGATGTAGCAGAGCTGGGTGTGCTGGGGCAGCTGTCATGTGTATAGATGTAGCAGTGTTTGGTCTGCTGGGGCAGCTATCATATATAGAGATATAGCAGAGCGAGTGCACTGGGGCAGCTGTCATGTGTATAGATGTAGCCGAGCTGGGTGTGCTGGGGCAGCTGTCATGTGTATAGATGTAGCAGAGCTGGGTGTGCTGGGGCAGCTATCATATATAGAGATATAGCAGTGCTGTGTGTGTTGGGGCAGCTGTCATGTGTATAGATGTACACTAGCTATCAAAGCTATAAATGAGTCTACAGTAGAAGTCTCATTTTTTTTTCAGTCAGTGGCTATGCATATATAGCTGTGTGGTTAAGTGCCTTGCCTCTGATACAAAAGGTCATGGGTTCGAGTCCCAGCAGAAACTTTTCTGAAATACACCATATATGGACATACAGCACGGGACATAGGCCGGAAGAGGCTGCATCGCTGACATGGAGGTAAGTAGAAGTGTTTTTTATTTTTTATTTCTTTCTAAATATCCTACTGTTACTGCCACATGGGGGTAGCGGGAGGCACTTGATACTTGCACATTGGGAGGGGGGGAGATGGCACTATGTTACTGGCACATATGGGGTGGGTGGGTGGTAAGGAGAGAGGCACTTAATACTGGCACATTAGGGGGGAGATGGCACTATGATACTGGCACATTGAGGGGGGAGATGACACTATGATACTGGCACATTGAGGGGGGAGATGGCACTATGATACTGGGACATGTGGGGGGGAGATGGCACTATGATACTGGGACATGTGGGGGGGAGATGGCACTATGATACTGGGACATGTGGGGGGAGGAGAGAGGCACTTGATACTGGCACATGATAGGGGGGGAATCCATGGGGACACTTACTGGCACATTATTGGGGGGGCATTATGGTGGTCCCTTTTTACTGGCACATTAATGGGGGGCCCTATGGGGGCATCTGCTGAGGCCACAAAGAAGGCTTATTTTATATGGGGGGCTCTGTGTGGTACTAGTATTATTAGGGGGTTTATCTGTTTCTGCAGTATAATATTGAGGAGCACAGCGCCAAAGTATTAGGGGTAGTAGGATGATTTGTCCAAAAGATGCAAGAATGATGGAGAAGTAGTAAAATAAGATTTTTTTTGTCAAACTGCAGAGACGAAAAAGGTCTGAAAGGAGAAGATGAGGAAAGAGAACATCTATGTCAAAAAGATGTCACTGGATGTAAGAGGTATGTGGCGCTTTATTACCCTGTATTTCCAAAAACATTTTTTATCCAAATCTAAATACTTTGTTAAAAAAAGGACTCTTTATTTGTTCATATTAAAAAAATATTGAGTTTGGATCACTTTGTTTCTTACACCGGTCACACAATTCTTATGTACAGGATTCGTAGGATTCGAGATTCGAAAAAAATTGGATTCGTCCTACCTCTACTTTAAAGTAAAGTTCTTTTATTATTGTTAGTTCTGACCAAATTGGATGGGAAAATTGTCTACTGTAGTGTTTCCCTGCAAGGATGCCTCCAGCTGTTGCAAAACTACATTTCCCAACATTCCCTGACAGCCAAACGCTGTATGGGCATGCTGAGAGTTGTAGTTTTGCAACAGCTGGAGGCATCCTGGTAGGGAAAATCTGGTCTACTGTGATAATATGAACAATGGGGGTTCTACAAAAGAGCTATTGTGGGGCAAAGTTCATATTCTTGTTTACACACGTGTTTTAAAATTAATGCTTTCCCCTTTTATAAACAAGTATATAATGACACAGTGCTGTGGGGCTGGTATGCAACTTTTTCCAGGGCTGGTTTTTATCCCCAGTCCGGCCCTGCTTAGACACCACCCGATTTAACATGTTTTTCAAGGTTTGATTAAACCTTTCTACCAGGCCGTCCATTTGCTGGTGATAGACGGACGCCCGTAACTGTTTGATCTGTAGCAGTTTACTAAGTTCCCTCATGACTTATGGCATAAAAGGGGTCCCCTGGTCTTTCAGAATCTCTCTTGGTAAGCCCACTCGGAAAACATCTCCACTAACTCTTTGGCTATGAGTTTGGCCGAAGTATGTCGCAGCGGCACCGCCTTCGGGTACCGAGTGGCATAGTCCAAGACTACCAAGATGTGTTGGTGCCCTCTAGCAGACTTTGGTACTGGGCCTATGAGATCCATAGCGATCCGCTCTAATGGAACCTCAATAATCAGGAGAGCGACCAGGGGACTACGGAAATGTGGCTGGGGGCTGGTTATCTGGCAGGTTCGGCAAGACTTGCAATACTCTTCCACCTCTCTGAACACACTGTAAAACCACTGTAGAATCCGATCCTGCGTTTTCTGCGGGCCCAGGTGATTCCCAAGAACATGTTGGTGGGCTAACTCCAACACTAGCTTGTGTTATGCCTTGGGCACCACCAACTGTTCAATATGCTCACCCCGTAGTTGATTTACCTGGTACAGCATCTCCTGTTGAACCACAAAACAGGGGATTATAGACTCGGCCGCCGGTTGTTGCAGCTCACCCTCAACTACTACCACATTTTCCCAGGCCTGAAATAATGTCAGGTCTTGGTGGGGTTTTCCCTACCAAAATAGTCTCCAGAAATTTGAGGTCTGCCAATTACGGACCCGGCGGCAAATTCTCCACTTCTCCCACCATTACATTCAGTGGGGTTGGCTCCCTTCCTTCCCCCGCAGTGGTGGTCAACCCTACTGCTGGCTCTTCGGTCTCAGGTTCCTAGGGTCCAGTTCCCCCCTGAGCAAGGTCATTGTTTTGGGTTTTCTCCTGCCCCATGGGTATAGGTGGCTGGCCGATCCAGTGGCCACAGTGATGGGAAACCGGGGAAGTCTCTCACAATTATTAGTTCATAATGTAACTTTGTGGTGACGGCCACCTCATGAGTACAACTGCCACCGTGGATAGAGACACCAGGGCGATGGGATAGTCCTTTAAGTCTCCATGGATGCAAACAACGCCGACTTTTCGGCCATTATACTCGGCGGGCTGCACTAGGGCAGCTTTTACCAGTGACACAAGGCTCCCTGAGTCCAGCAGCGCCACCGCCAGGGTATCTTTCACTTGCACCTGGCACAGGTGACTATTGTCTACTGTCTCGGGTGTACCGGTTGCACACAGCCTCCTGGCATACATCAGCCGGGTTAAATTCCCACTGATGCACCCGCTGGGCCCAGACCAATACATTCACCCCCAGTCTGGCCAGAATATCACCCTTTGCGGTCGGGTAGTCGGCAGCTTGACCATCTGGTAAATTGAAAAACACCTGCTGGGGTCCAGATGCCAGGAACGGAGCAACGACCTCAGCCCATTGGTCAGCTTTTCGGGCATCATGGATGTTCTGGGACCCTTTTGACGCTTGCAACGCCATCACATGCTGTAATAGCAGCTAGTTGGTTTCCTGCCACTGCTTGTTACCCTCCCGCTGCTGCAAGTTAGAATCCATGAGGGCTTTTACGACCGCCTCTATTTTGTCAGGGGATACGGGTCTTAACCTTGCCAGCTTGGTATAGAACATACACCCATGCCTGGAAAAAAATCTAAAAACTTTTTGGCCTTCAGGCCAGCCTTACTGCGTGTGCCTGCTCTAAGCCACCAGTTGTGGGGATTTGCTCTGGTAGACAGGTTTAGCGGATGCAGTATAGAGGCAAGGAACCAGGTTGTAAATCAAACTTCAGTGTTTTATTTACACTCAGCAACACATAAGTCTTGGTGCTTGTTCATACACAGCAAAAAAACAACAACCAATGTTCACCTGGAATCCTAGGTGTCGGTTCACACCTGGCTGAATGCTCAGCCACAGAATAGTTTACTGGCAGGCATCCAGGTGGCCTGCACGCCTGTTTGCAGTCTTCAGCCTAGAGGACTCCACAGCTTCACTGTCAGATGGAGGAAAATCCACCCCACCTTATAAGCCTGCCAAGACCCAGCGTGGAACGTGGGGAGTAGCCACCCACCCAGCACTTTGCCTACTCCCAGTAAGAGCCATCCCGGATCAGCTTTACAGCCATACTAAACAGCTAAAGTGTCAGACTGCAATCTGCAATAATTACACTTCAGGAAAAGAAAACGTCTCTTACCTCAGCGAGGCCAGGAACCTCGGTGACACGTACCGACCATCAATGATGGCCCTTTGTTCCTTCCTACTGTGCTAAGTCTCTCTGACGAGACCAAGCATATTGCAGACCTTATGGAGGCTTGCAGGTGACTGCAAATTTAGCTATACTGTAGTTCTATGGAATAGAACTAGAACTACATAACTTCATCCAGAAGGCAATTACAACAAACTAAAATCTTCACAAGCTCCCTTACTGGTGATCTTCACATTGACTTCTGAGCCTGAACAATAGGCAGACTCTTCATGTCCTGTAGAGATCAATAGACATTCAGTTTTTCTTTATAATCTTGTCAGAAAAAAGAAAAATTTGAAAATACAGGTTAGGATACACAAGTATGTCTCAGTATGTTATTTTTAATTTTAAAAAAAATTGTTTAAAAAGATGCAGAAACCTACAAATATTCTGTTTGTCTCAGAGAATCCACCACTTCCTCCTCCTCATAATCTTGTGTCTTGCTTTAAAAAAATGTAACCCTCTATTTTATCTACATAATAAGACAAAGATTAGTCAGCCTCACCCTTTTCTTAAGCTCCCCTCCCCCAAGTTGTCAAGTTTTTAAAGATGGTGCCCAATTAATAGCTGCTGGGTGCCTGCTGTGTCTGTGGTAAACATAGTGGCATAATGGCATTGATATTTAGGGATATGTTAAGTTGCTATGGCAGCCTCAGGCCTTCTGAAAGCTCTGTGGCCTGCCATCGGAACTCTAAAATGTTCCGATGGGAGAAGTAATCAGATAATCACATGTAAAAGTTCTCTAGGAAGACAAAGTTTAAAAAATGTAAAACATACAAAAATAAAAATCTATAAAAATTCAAATCACCAATTGCCATTTTTTGGTCACTTCACCTCCCAAATTTTTTTTTATAAAAAGTGATAAAATGGTATGAATAAAAACTGCAGATTGCCTTGCAAAAAACAGCTTTCACACAGCTACATCGACTTATGTGGGGCAGTTTTTTTTATTTTTAAGCATTACAACTTGCAAAAAACTATATAAATGTGGCATCGCTGAAATCTTACTGACCCGGAGAATGAAGGTAACAGGTCAGTTTTATCGCATAAGCAACACAGTAAAACAAAACGTATAAAATTATGGTGGACTTTATTTTCCAATTCTCTCCCTCCCCATTTCAAATGTGTCCAACTTCCCACTATACTGTACACAATATGAAATGGCTAAAGTCCTGGCAGCCATGGTAAAGTGTAGCGGGGAGCGGCGGAGCAGCATACTTACCGACGTCAGGGTGCCCCACGCGCATGGATGACGTGATCGCATGGGGCGCTCTGACGTCACTCTGGAGCGCCCCGGGAGCCGCGCGGACTGTAAGTATACCGCTCCCCGCTCCTACTATGGCAACCAGGACTTTAATAGCGTCCTGGGTGCCATAGTAACACTGAAAGCATTTTGAAGACGGATCCGTCTCCAAATGCTTTCAGTACACTTGCGTTTTTCCGGATCCGGCGTGTAATTCCGGCAAGTGGAGTAGACGCCGGATCCGGACAACGCAAGTTTGAAAGAGGCCTTATTTATAAAAAAAATCCCCAATTTACCAAAAATTTTGAAAATATCACAATTTTCCAAATTTCAATTTCTCTGCTTCTAAAACAGAAAGTCATACCTAATAAAATATTTATTACTTAACATTCCCCATATGTCTTATTTATGTTGGCATCATTTTGGAAATGTCATTTAATTTTTTTAGGACGTTAGAAGGCTTAGAAGTTTAGAAGCAATTCTTACAATTTTTAAGAACATTTCCAAAACCCACTTTTTAAGGACCAGTTCAGGTCTGAAGTCACTTTGTGGGGCTTGCAAAGTGGATACCCCCATAAATGACCCCATTGTAGAAACTACACCCCTCAAGTTACTCAAAACCGATTTTACTAACTTTGTTAACCCTTTAGGCGTTCCACAAGAATTAAAGAAATTTCACTTTTTTGGCTGATTTTCCATTTTATACATTTTTTTTCTTTAACACATTGAGGGTTAACAGCCAAACAAAACTCAATATTTATTACCCTGATTCTGCGGTTTACATAAACACCCACATGTGGTCGTAAACTGCTGTACGGGCACACGGCAGGGCGCAGAAGGAAAGGAATGCCATACGGTTTTTGGAAGGCAGATTGTGCTGGATTGGATTTCTGAATGCCATATGTTTTTTATTTTTCTGCCGATCGTCTTCTGCAGGGGCTCATTTTTTGCAGAAAGTGTTGAGGTTTTTATTGGTATCATTTTTGGGTACATAGGATTTTTTGATAATTCATTATTACACTTTATGTGGCAAGGTGACCCAAAAATTGGCAGTTTTATTTATTTTTACAGCGTTCATCTGAGGAGTTAGGTCATGTGTTTTATAGAGAAGATCTTTACGGATGTGGCAATACCTAATATGTATACTTTTTTTATTTATTTAAGTTTTACACAATAATAGCATTTCTGAAACAAAAAAAAAATATGTTTTAGTGTCTCTATAGTCTGAGAGCCATAGCTTTTTTATTTTTTTGGCGAGGTGACGGTTTGAGTGGTACTATTTTGGGGGTCATAAGCCTTTTTGATTGCTTGCTGTTGCACTTTTTGTGATGTAAGATGACAAAAATAGCTTTTTTGACACTTTTTTTTATTTTATTTTTGTGGTGTTTATCGGACGGGGTCTATCATGTGATATATTTATAGAGACGGTCGTTACGGACGCGGTGACACCTAATATGTGTATTTTATTTTATTTTTTTATTTTTTCATAGGAAAAGGCAATATCTTTTTTTAATTTACATTTTTATTTATTTTTTATTTTTCATTTTTATTATTTTTACTTTCATTTTTTATCAAGTCCCTCTTGGATCATGAAGATCCAGTGGGGCTGATGGCTGTACTATACTTTGCAATGCTCTTGCATTGCAAAGTATAATACTATTAGATGCCCTGTAGGTGGCAACAGTGAGCGCTCACAGCCAGGGAGAAGAGAACCGCCCCCAGAGAAACTGCAAGTCTCCGCCTTGTATAACCGAGTCGGCTCATTATAATATAAGGAGCCAAAATCAACGTGGCCAAGAGAGGACAAAGAGAGGCCTTTGGAAAAAAATAAGTGCCATGGCATCAGTGGGGCCCCCCTATAAGGTAAGACCATAATTAGACTATGGCTAAACTGATGAAAGGACCTCTTTACCATTCCCCACATTTCTACTTTATGTTCAAATACATTTGTAAATGTCATTTTATTAGGACTTTAGAAGGCTTTGAATTTTAGAAACAATTTTTAAAGTTTTTAAGAAAATGTCTAAAATCAGCTTTTTAACCTCTTAAGGACTCAGCCCTATTTCACCTTAAGGACTTGGCCATTTTTTGCAAATCTGACCAGTGTCACTTTAAGTGCTGATAAATTTAAAACACTTTGACTTATCCAGGCCATTTTGAGACTGTTTTTTCGTCACATATTGTACTTCATGACACTGGTAAAATGAAGTAAAAACAATTCATTTTTATTTATAAAAAAAATACCAAATTACCCAAAATGTATAAAAAATTGCAAAATTGCAAATTTCCCAGTTTCTATTATACATAGTGATACCTCCAAAAAAATAGTTATTCCTTTACATTCCCCATATGTCTACTTCATGTTTGGATCATTTTGGGAATGATATTTTATTTTTGGGGGATGTTACAAGGCTTAGAAGTTTAGAAGCAAATCTTGAAATTTTTCAGAAATTTTCAAAAACCCAATTTTTAGGGACCAGTTCAGGTCTGAAGTCACTTTGCGAGGCTTACGTAATAGAAACCACCCAATAAACTGCACCCCTCAAGGTATTCAAAACTGATTTTACAAACTTTGTTAACCCTTTAGGTGTTCCACGAGAATTAATAGAAAATAGAGATACAATTTCAAAATGTCATTTTTTTGGCTGATTTTCCATTTTAATAATTTTTGTCCAGTTACAAAGCAAGGGTTAACAGCCAAACCAAATTCTAATATTTATGGCCCTGATTCTGTAGTTTAACAGAAACACCCCATATGTGGTCGTAAACTACTGTATGGGCACATGGCAGGGCGCAGAAGGAAAGGAATGCCATACGATTTTTGGAAGACAGATTTTGCTGGACTGTTTTTTTTTTTTTTTACACCATGTCCCATTTGAAGCCCCCCTGATGCACCCCTAGAGTAGAAACTCCAAAAAAGTGACCCCCATCTAAGAAACTACACCCATCAAGAAATTCAAAACTGATTTTACAAATGTTGTTAACCCTTTAGGTGTTCCACAAGAATGAATGGAAAATAGAGATACAATTTCAAAATTTCACTTTTTGGCAGATTTTACATTTAATTTTTTTTTATTTTTTACTTTTACAAAGCAAGGGTTAACAGCCAAACAAAACTCAATATTTATGGCCCTGATTTTGTAGTTTACAGAAACACCCCATATGTGGTCGTAAACTACTGTACGGGCACACGGCAGGGCACAGAAGGAAAGGAATGCTATATGGTTTTTGGAAGGCAGATTTTGATGGACTGTTTTTTTTTACACCATGTCCCATTTGAAGCCCCCTGAGGCACCCCTAGAGTAGAAACTTAAAAAAGGCCCCATTTTAGAAACTACGGGATAGGGTGGCAGTATTGTTGGTACTAGTTTAGGGTACATATGATTTTTGGTTGCTCTATTTTACACTTTTTGTGAGGCAAGATAACAAGAAATAGCTGTTTTAGCACTGTTTTATTTTTTGTTATTTACAACATTCATCTGACAGGTTAGATCATATGATATTTTTATAGACCAGGTTGTCACGGATGCGGCAATGCCTAATATGTATACTATTTTTTATTTATGTAAGTTTTACACAATTATTTCTTTTTTGAAGCAAAACAAATCATGTTTTAGTCTTTCCATAGTCTGAGAGCCATATTTTTTTCAGTTTTTGGGCGATTACCTTGGGTAGGGTATGATTTTTGCGGGATGAGATGATGGTTTTATTGGCACTATTTTGGGGTGCGTGTGACTTTGATTGCTTGCTATTACACTTTTTGTGATGTAAGGTGACAAGAAATGGTTTATTTAGCACAGTTTTTATTTTACATTTTTTACGGTGTTAGGTCATGTGATATTTTTATAGAGCCGGTTGATACGGACGCGGTGTTACCTAATATGTATACTTTTTTTTAATTTATGTTAGTTTTACACAATGATTTCATTTTTGAAGCAAAAAAAAATAATGTTTTAGTGTTTCCATAGTATGAGAGCCATCATTTTTTCAGTTTTTGGGCGATTATCTTAGCTAGGGTCTAATTTTTTGCGGGATCAGATGATGGTTTGATTGGCACTATTTTGGGGTGCATATGACTTTTTGATCGCTTGCTATTACACTTTTTGTGATGTAAGGTGACAAAACACTGTTTATTTAGAACAGTTTTTATTTTTTATTTTTTACGGAGTTCATTTGAGTGGTTAGGTCATGTGATATTTTTATAGAGCCGGTCGATACGAACGCGTCGATACCCAATATGTATGCTTTTTTTTTTATTTATGTAAGTTTTACACAGCTTACGGATTCCTCACAGCGCCTGTGCCAACTACGTCACAGTGAGGAAGCCAGCACCAGGAGCGTGGCCTTCACTCACTGCGCCTGCGCCGAATACAGAAGTAAACAGCGCAGGCGCGGGATTTCCTCAACAATGCATGGAACTTGAACATCAATCAACTAACTTTTAGTTTTTACTCTTATTTTTATATTCTATTTTTGAAGTTGATCAACTACAGCAAACAATGCTTATGTGATATATTGTCTCTCTAGATCCGGGGTGCACAACCTGCGGCCTGGGGGCCACATGCGGCCCTTGATACCATTCTGTGCGGCCCCCAACCATCTGGTAACAGACATGTATGCCTATGTCTTGTGGCTGCTCACATGTATTTTTCATGTATTTCTCCCATTAGATGGGAGTCCTGGAAGTGTAACTAGACATTAATGGTATAAAATGTCTGTTCAATATGCCATAAGTACAATATTTTAGTTGTTAATACAGCTTTAAATTTTATTTTCGGCCCTCGTCATTGGTTAAGTCTGGCAATGTGGCCCCCAACCAGGAAACGTTGTGCACCCCTGCTCTATATAGTGGATGTCTGATAGGATTAACCCTAATGTTTCAGGGAGATTAGTCACACATCCACATATTTGTATGTGCACTTTATGTTTGCTTATAATAAATCTGTATATATTTCTATTCCAGCCGACTATTGATTATACATACAGTGCCAGGTTGCTGAGTGCCCCCCAAACAATCTTTTATCTTTACATACAGTACATATCAAAAGTTTGGACACACCTTCTCATTCAAAGAGTTTTCTTTATTTTCATGACTATGAAAATTGTAGATTCACACTGAAGGCATCAAAACTATAAATTAACACATGTGGAATTATATACATAACAAAAAAGTGTGAAACAACTGAAAATATGTCATATTCTAGGTTCTTCAAAGTAGCCACCTTTTTGCTTTGATTACTGCTTTGCACACTCTTGGCATTCTCTTGATGAGCTTCACAAGGTAGTCACCTGAAATGGTCTTCCAACAGTCTTGAAGGAGTTCCCAGAGATGCTTAGCACTTGTTGGCCCTTTTGCCTTCACTCTGCGGTCCAGCTCACCACAAACCATCTCGATTGGGTTCAGGTCTGGTGACTGTGGAGGCCAGGTCATCTGGCACAGCACCCCATCACTCTCCTTCATGGTGATAGCCCTTACACAGCCTGGAGGTGTGTTTGGGGTCATTGTCCTGTTGAAAAATAAATGATGGTCCAACTAAACGCAAACCAGATGGAATAGCATGCCGCTGCAAGATGCTGTGGTAGCCATGCTGGTTCAGTATGCCTTCAATTTTGAATAAATCCCCAACAGAGTCACCAGCAAAGCACCCCCACACCATCACACCTCCTCCTCCATGTTTCACGGTGGGAACCAGGCGCGTAGAGTCCATCCGTTCACCTTTTCTGCGTCGCACAAAGACACGGTGGTTGGAACCAAAGATCTCAAATTTGGACTCATCAGACCAAAGCACAGATTTCCACTGGTCCAATGTCCATTCCTTGTGTTCTTTAGCCCAAACAAGTCTTTTCTGCTTGTTGCCTGTCCTTAGCAGTGGTTTCCTATCAGATATTCTACCATGAAGGCCTGATTCACACAGTCTCCTCTTAACGGTTGTTCTAGAGATGTGTCTGCTGCTAGAACTCTGTGTGGCATTGACCTGGTCTCTAATCTGAGCTGCTGTTAACCTGTGATTTCTGAGGCTGGTGACTCGGATGAACTTATCCTCCGCAGCAGAGGTGACTCTTGGTATTCCTTTCCTGGAGCGGTCCGCATGTGAGACAGTTTCTTTGTAGCGCTTGATGGTTTTTGTGACTGCACTTGGGGACACTTTCAAATTTTTCCCAATTTTTCGGACTGACTGACCTTCATTTCTTAACCCCTTAAGGACTCAGCCCTATTTCACCTTAAGGACTTGGCAATTTTTTGCAAATCTGACCAGTGTCACTTTAAGTGCTGATAAGTTTAAAACGCTTTGACTTACCCAGGCCGTCTGAGACGTTTTTTTCGTCACATATTGTACTTCATGACACTGCTAAAATTGGGTCAAAAAAGTAATTTTTTTTGCATAAAAAAATACCATATTTACCAAATATTTGAAAAAATTATCAAATTTCAAAGTTTCAGTTTCTCTACTTCTGTAATACATAGTAATACCCCCCAAAATTGTGATGACTTTAAATTCCCCATATGTCTACTTCATGTTTGTAGCATTTTGGGAGTGATATTTTATTTTTGGGGGATGTTACAAGGCTTAGAAGTTTAGAAGCAAATTTTGCAATTTTTCAGAAATCTTCCAAATCTCACTTTTTATGGACCAGTTCAGGTTTGAAGTCACTTTTTAAGGCTTACATAATAGAAACCACCCAAAATGACCCCATTCTAGAAACTACACCCCTCAAGGTTTTCAAAACTGTTTTTACAAACTTTGTTAACCCTTTAGGTCTTCCACAAGACTTCATGGCAAATGGACATAAAGTTTATGAATTTTGATTTTTAGAAAAATTTTCCAATATAATAAATTCTGTAGTTTGCAGAAACACCCCATATGTGGTCGTAAACTACTATTTGGCTAAACGGCAGAACATAGAAGGGGAACGTCATGGTTTTTGGAAGGCATATTTTGCTGCACTGGTTTATTTACACCATGTACCCTTTCAAGCCCCCTGATGCACCCCTAGAGTAGAAACTCCATAAAAGTGACCCATCTACGAAACTATGGGATAAGGTGGTTGTTGTTTTGGGACTATTTTAGGGGTAAATATGATTTTTGGTTGCTCTATATTAGTCTTTTTTGAGGCAAGGTAACAAAAATAATTAAATTCTAAAATTGTTTCTATATTCGCTATTTAGTTTTGTGGAACACCTAAAGGGTTAACATAGTTTGTAAAGTAACTTTTGAATACCTTGAGGGGTGTAGTTTCTTAGATGTAGTCACTTTTTTGGAGTTTCTTGTCTCGGCTACATCAGGGGGGCTTCTAATGGGACATGGTGTAAAAAAATAAACGTCCATCAAAATCTGCCTTCAAGAAACCATATTGAGTTCCCTTCATTCTATGCCCGGCGGTGCGGGCTATATAGCCATTTACGACCACATATGGGGTGTTTCTGCAAACTACAGAATCAGGGCAATAAATATTTAGTTTTGTTTGGCTGTTAACCCTTGCTTTATTACCGGAAAAAAGGATTCAAATGGAAATTTTGCCCCAAAATTGGTGTTTTGGCACAGTTTTTTTTAATATTTTTAACACTATTCATCCGAGAGGTTAGGTCAAAAGTTATTTTTATAGCGAAGACTTTTACGCACGCGACGATGCCCAATATGTATAGCTCTCAGACTTTGGAGACACTAAGCAGGCATCCTAAAACTGCGGCCCTCAAGATGTTGTAAAACTACAATTCCCACCATGCCCTGCTGATGGCTGTAGGTTTTCTGGGCATGCTGGGAGTTTTAGTTTTAAAACATCTGGAGGGCCACAGTTTGAGGATGCCTGCACTAAAACTAATATTTTTTTGGGGAAAAAAAATTTGTTTCCGTGTCTCCAAAGTCTGAGAGCCATAGTTTTTTTATGTTCTCTAGGGGACTGTTGGGGATTCTAAAAATGTTGTACTCCAAGAAAGTGTGATACTCCGTGAAGCAATCTATAACGCAGAGGCCCGGATGTTCGGGGCACGTGTCGCACTGAGTGGTGGTGTCCTTCCGTATCCCCCTCCTGCGATACACTCTGCCCTTTTTTTGGGTTCGTCCCTTCTTTCCAGTATGGGGGACCACACCTGGAAAGTGTTGGCCAGGGACGATCCGGGCGCCTCCAGTTCCCGAGGTACTCCGGCCTGCTCTTTCCCGGTCCAAAAAGATCAGGGCCTTGAGGACTGCCTCATATAACTGGAGGAATGTCCCTGTGCTGACAGCGCTTCGGGATAGTACAAAAGAGTTGTACATGGCAACCTGCACCAAGTAGACCGCAGCTTTTTTGTAAAATGCCCGGGTTTTGCGCATGGCATTATATGGCTTGAAGACTTGATCAGAGAGATCAACTCCTCCCATATACCGATTGTAGTCGACGATATAATCAGGCTTGAGGACCATTGCCGCGGTACCTCGCACAGAGACGAGGGTGGTGCTGTTAGCGTGGATTGTGGACAGCATAAGGACATCCCTCTTGTCCTTATACCTGACCAGCAACAGGTTTCCACTGGTAAGGGCACGGGTCTCACCCCTGGGGATAGGTACCTGGAGGGGGTAGGCAGGGAGGCCGCGTTGATTTTTCCGCACAGTCCCACAAGCGAAGGCGGATCTGGCAGCAAGGGACCTGAACAAGGGAATGTTGGCAAAAAAGTTATCCACGTACAAGTGGTAACCGTTATCCAGCAGAGGGTACATAAGCTCCCACACGAGTTTCCCGCTAACACCCAGAGTGGGGGGACATTCTGGGGGTTGAATACGGGAATCTCGCCCCTCGTACACACAAAATCTGTAAGTGTACCCTGAGGTTCTCTCACAAATTTTGTATAGCTTCACGCCATACCTCGCTTGCTTTGTGGGAATGTATTGGCGGAAACTGAGTCTCCCCTTGAACGCAACGAGAGACTCATCAACTGCGACCTCCCTTCCAGGTACGTAGGCCTCCTTGAATTTGGCCCCAAAGTGATCGATGACCGTCCGTATCTTATACAGACGGTCATAGGCAGGATCAACTCGGGGAGGACATGCTGCATTATCTGAATAATGCAGACATTTCCGGATGGCCTCAAACCGGGGACGTGTCATGACCATACTGTACAGTGGGGTCTGGTATAGGACGTCCCCACTCCAGTATTGCCTGACACTGGGTTTTTGCACTAGACTCATATGCAGCACGAGGCCCCAAAATGTCCTCATCTCGGCTGCACTGACATGCGTCGAGCCACCGGGTCTAGCCAAAAATGAGCCCGGGTTTTGAGCGACAAACTGTTGTATGGGGGGCTGGTGGTGGTGGTGGGGGGCTAGTGGTGGGGGCAAGTGGCAGGGGGGGTCTGAAAGATGGAACACAAAAAGTTTTAGATAAAAGTTTTTGTTTTTTCCCTAAATTAACTTTTCCCTTCTTTCCCTGCCTAATGGTGCCTCTCCCTCACTGACCCTAACCTACCTGGATGGCGATGGGTGCAGAAGGGTGATGGATGGCGATTAGGGGGACGCAGGAGCTGGTGCTGGATAGGGATGAGCGAACTCGAACTGTATAGTTCGGGTTCGTACCGAATTTTGGGGGTCCGGGTTCGGGTTCGGTGTTCGTCGCTTTCTTGGCACTTTTTGACGCTTTCTTGGCGCTTTTTGAAAGGCTGCAAAGCAGCCAATCAACAAGCATCATACTACTTGCCCCAAGAGGCCGTCACAGCCATGCCTACTATTGGCATGGCTGTGATTGGCCAGAGCACCATGTGACCCAGCCTCTATTTAAGCTGGAGTCACATAGCGCCGCCCGTCACTCTGCTCTGATCAGCATAGGGAGAGGTTGCGGCTGTGACAGTAGGGCGAGATTAGGCAGATTAACCCCTCCAAAGGACTTGATTAATTGATCGATCTGCAGCTGTGGATCATTGAGCTGCTGATACTCAATTGCTCACTGTTTTTAGGCTGCCCAGACCGTTTGTCAGTCACTTTTTTCTGGGGTGATCGGCGGCCATGTTGTGTCTTGTGGTGCGCCAGCACAAGCTGCGACCAAGTGCATTTAACCCTCAATGGTGTGGTTGTTTTTTGGCTAAAGCCTACATCAGGGTGAAGCTGTCACACCAAGTGCATTTAACCAGCAATAGTCTGTTTATTTTTTGGCCATATACTACATCAGGGGCAAGCTGCGCCCGTCACCAAGTGCATTTAACCCTCAGTAGTGTGGTTGGTCAAGCTGTCACACCAAGTGCATTTAACCAGCAATAGTCTGTTCATTTTTTGGCCCTATACTACATCAGGGGCAAGCTGCGCCCGTCACCAAGTGCATTTAACTCTCAGTAGTGTGATTGGTCAAGCTGTCACACCAAGTGCATTTAACCAGCAATAGTCTGTTCATTTTTTGGCCATGTACTACATCAGGGGCAAGCTGCGCCTGTCACCAAGTGCATTTAACCCTCAGTAGTGTGGTTGGTCAAGCTGTCACACCAAGTGCATTTAGCCAGCAATAGTGTGGTTATTTTTTGGCCATATCCCAGTCTAATTCTGTCAGTAAATCCATACCGGTCACCTAGCGCCTAGATACTAGGCCTCAAATTTATATCCCGCTAAATCGTTACCGCTGTACTGTTCTGGCCGGGCAAGTTATTTAGTGTCCGTCAAAGCACATTTTTTGTTCTGGGTTGAAATACAATTCCCAATTTCATAATTTAGTGGTTTCTGCTATATCAGAGCTATTTGAAATCTATCCCTAAAAGTGTATATAATATTCAAGGTGCACATAGGGTCATTAAGAATAACTTCACACACACGCTACTGTGCATTTCCAAGTCTAATTCTGTCAGTAAATCCATACCGGTCACCCAGCGCCTAAATACTAGGCCTCAAATTTATATCCCGCTAAATCTGTCGTTACCGCTGTACTGTTCTGGCTGGGCAAGTTATTTAGTGTCCGTCAAAGCACATTTTTTGTTCTGGGTTGAAATACAATTCCCAATTTAGCAATTTCCTAATTTAGTGGTTTCTGCTGTATCAGAGCTATTTGAAATCTATCCCTAAAAGGGTATATAATATTCAAGGTGCACATAGGGTCATTCAGAATAACTTCACACACACGCTACTGTGCATTTCCAAGTCTAATTCTGTCAGTAAACCCATACCTGTCACCCAGCGCCTAAATACTAGGCCTCAAATTTATATTCAGCTGAATTTGAATACAATACATTGGGCCAAATAATATTTTTGTTGTTGTGGTGAACGATAACAATGAGGAAAACATCTAGTAAGGGACGCGGACGTGGACATGGTCGTGGTGGTGTTAGTGGACCCTCTGGTGCTGGGAGAGGACGTGGCCGTTCTGCCACATCCACACGTCCTAGTGTACCAACTACCTCAGGTCCCAGTAGCTGCCAGAATTTACAGCGATATATGGTGGGGCCCAATGCCGTTCTAAGGATGGTAAGGCCTGTGCAGGTACAGGCATTAGTCAATTGGGTGGCCGACAGTGGATCCAGCACGTTCACATTATCTCCCACCCAGTCTTCTGCAGAAAGCGCACAGATGGCTCCTGAAAACCAACCCCATCAGTCTGTCACATCACCCTCATGCATACCAGGGAAACTGTCTGAGCCTCAAGTTATGCAGCAGTCTCTTATGCTGTTTGAAGACTCCGCTGGCAGGGTTTCCCAAGGGTATCCACCTAGCCTTTCCCCAGCGGTGAAAGACATAGAATGCACTGACGCACAACCACTAATGTTTCCTGATGATGAGGACATGGGAATACCACCTCAGCATGTCTCTGATGATGACGAAACACAGGTGCCAACTGCTGCGTCTTTCTGCAGTGTGCAGACTGAACAGGAGGTCAGGGATCAAGACTGGGTGGAAGACGATGCAGGGGACGATGAGGTCCTAGACCCCACATGGAATGAAGGTCGTGCCACTGACTTTCACAGTTCGGAGGAAGAGGCAGTGGTGAGACCGAGCCAACAGTGTAGCAAAAGAGGGAGCAGTGGGCAAAAGCAGAACACCCGCCGCCAAGAGACTCCGCCTGCTACTGACCGCCGCCATCTGGGACCGAGCACCCCAAAGGCAGCTTCAAGGAGTTCCCTGGCATGGCACTTCTTCAAACAATGTGCTGACGACAAGACCCGAGTGGTTTGCACGCTGTGCCATCAGAGCCTGAAGCGAGGCATTAACGTTCTGAACCTGAGCACAACCTGCATGACCAGGCACCTGCATGCAAAGCATGAACTGCAGTGGCGTAAACACCTTAAAACCAAGGAAGTCACTCAGGCTCCCCCTGCTACCTCTTCTGCTGCTGCCGCCTCGGCCTCTTCTTCTGCTGCCGCCTCGGCCTCTTCCTCCGCCTCTGGAGGAACGTTGGCACCTGCCGCCCAGCAAACAGGGGATGTACCACCAACACCACCACCACCTCCGTCACCAAGCATCTCAACCATGTCACACGGCAGCGTTCAGCTCTCCATCTCACAAACATTTGAGAGAAAGCGTAAATTCCCACCTAGCGACACCCTCGATCCCTGGCCCTGAATGCCAGCATTTCTAAACTACTGGCCTATGAAATGCTGTCATTTAGGCTGGTGGACACAGACAGCTTCAAACATCTCATGTCGCTTGCTGTCCCACAGTATGTTGTTCCCAGCCGGCACTACTTCTCCAAGAGAGCCGTGCAAGTGGGCACTGCGCAACGCCATCTGTGGCAAGGTCCACCTAACCACAGATACGTGGACCAGTAAGCACGGCCAGGGACGCTATATCTCCCTAACTGCACACTGGGTAAATGTAGTGGCAGCTGGGCCCCAGGCAGAGAGCTGTTTGGCGCACGTCCTTCCGCCGCCAAGGATCGCAGGGCAACATTCTTTGCCTCCTGTTGCCACCTCCTCCTACTCGACTTCCTCCTCCTCTTCTTCCACCTGCTCATCTAGTCAGCCACACACCTTCACCACCAACTTCAGCACAGCCCGGGGTAAACGTCAGCAGGCCATTCTGAAACTCATATGTTTGGGGGACAGGCCCCACACCGCACAGGAGTTGTGGCAGGGTATAGAACAACAGACCGACGAGTGGTTGCTGCCGGTGAGCCTCAAGCCCGGCCTGGTGGTGTGTGATAATGGGCGAAATCTCGTTGCAGCTCTGGGACTAGCCAATTTGAAGCACATCCCTTGCTTGGCGCATGTGCTGAATTTGGTGGTGCAGAAGCTCATTCACAACTACCCCGACATGTCAGAGCTGCTGCATAAAGTGCGGGCCGTCTGTTCGCGCTTCCAGCGTTCACATCCTGCTGCTGCTCGCCTGTCTGCGCTACAGCGTAACTTCGGCCTTCCCGCTCACCGCCTCATATGCGACGTGCCCACCAGGTGGAACTCCACCTTGCACATGCTGGACAGACTGTGCGAGCAGCAGCAGGCCATAGTGGAGTTTCAGCTGCAGCACGCACGGGTCAGTCACACTACAGAACAGCACCACTTCACCACCAATGACTGGGCCTCCATGCGAGACCTGTGTGCCCTGTTGCGCTGTTTCGAGTACTCCACCAACATGGCCAGTGGCGATGACGCCGTTATCAGCGTTACAATACCACTTCTATGTCTCCTTGAGAAAACACTTAGGGCGATGATGGAAGAGGAGGTGGCCCAGGAGGAGGAGGAGGAGGAAGAGGAAGAGGGGTAATTTTTAGCACTTTCAGGCCAGTCTCTTCGAAGTGACTCAGAGGGAGGTTTTTGGCAACAGCAGAGGCCAGGTACAAATGTGGCCAGCCAGGGCCCACTACTGGAGGATGAGGAGGACGAGGATGAGGAGGAGGTGGAGGAGGATGAGGATGAAGCATGGTCACAGCGGGGTTGCACCCAACGCAGCTCGGGTCCATCACTAGTGCGTGGCTGTGGGGAAAGGCAGGACAATGACGATACGCCTCCCGCAGAGGACAGCTTGTCCTTACCCCTGGGCAGCCTGGCACACATGAGCGACTACATGCTGCAGAGTTGCCCACATTTTAACGTGTGCGGACAAATGGGTTGCCACCCTGCTGGATCCACGCTACAAAGACAATGTGCCCACCCTACTTCCTGCACTGGAGCGTGATAGGAAGATGCGCGAGTACAAGCGCACGTTGGTAGACTCGCTACTGAGAGAATTCCCAAATGTCACAGGGGAACAAGTGGAAGCCCAAGGCCAAGGCAGAGGAGGAGCAAGAGGTCGCCAAGGCAGCCGTGTAAATGCCAGCTCCTCTGAGGGCAGGGTTAGCATGGCAGAGATGTGGAAAACTTTTGTCAACACGCCACAGCTAACTGCACCACCACCTGATACGCAACGTGTTAGCAGGAGGCAACATTTCACTAACATGGTGGAACAGTATATGTGCACACCCCTCCACGTACTGACTGATGGTTCGGCCCCATTCAACTTCTGGGTCTCTAAATTGTCCACGTGGCCAGAGCTAGCCTTTTATGCCTTGGAGGTGCTGGCCTGCCCGGCGGCTAGCGTATTGTCTGAACGTGTATTCAGCACGGCAGGGGGCGTCATTACAGACAAACGCAGCCGCCTGTCTACAGCCAATGTGGACAAGCTGACGTTCATAAAAATGAACCAGGCATGGATCCCACAGGATCTGTCCGTCCCTTGTCCAGATTAGACATTAACTACCTCCCCTTAACCATATATTATTGGACTCCAGGGCACTTCCTTATTCAATCCTATTTTTATTTTCATTTTACCATTATATTGCGAGGCTACCCAAAGTTGAATGAACCTCTCCTCTGTCTGGGTGCCGGGGCCTAAATATATGCCAATGGACTGTTCCAATGTTGGGTGACGTGAAGCCTGATTCTCTGCTTAGACATGCAGAATGATTCTCTGCTGACATGAAGCCCGATCCTCTGTTACGGGACCTCTCTCCTCTGCCTGGGTGCTGGGCCTAAATTTATGAAAATGGACTCTTATTGTGGTGGGTGACGTGAAGCCTGATTCTCTGCTATGATATGAAGACTGATTCTCTGCTGACATGAAGCCAGATTGTCTGTTACGGGACCTCTCTCCTCTTCCTGGGTGCTGGGCCTAAATATATGCCAATGGACTGTTGCAGTGGTGGCTGACGTGAAGCCTCATTCTCTGCTATGACATGCAGACTAATTCTCTGCTGACATGAAGTCAGATCCTCTGTTATGGGACCTCTCTCCTCTGCCTGGGTGCTGGGCCTAAATATCTGACAATGGACTCTTACAGTGGTGGCTGACGTGAAGCCTGATTCTCTGCTATGATATGAAGACTGATTCTCTGCTGATATGAAGCCAGATTGTCTGTTACGGGACCTCTCTCCTCTGCCTGGGTGCTGGGCCTAAATTTATGACAATTGACTGTTGCAGTGGTGGCTGACGTGAAGCCTGAGTCTCTGCTATGACATGCAGACTAATTCTCTGCTGACATGAAGCCAGATTGTCTGTTACGGGACCTCTCTCCTCTGCCTGGGTGCTGGGCCTAAATTTATGACAATGGACTGTTGCAGTGGTGGCTGACGTGAAGCCTGATTCTCTGCTATGACATGCAGACTGATTCTCTGCTGACATGAAGCCAGATTGTCTGTTACGGGACCTCTCTCCTCTGCCTGGGTGCTGGGCTTAAATTTATGACAATGGACTGTTGCAGTGGTGGCTGACGTGAAGCCTGATTCTCTGCTATGACATGCAGACTGATTCTCTGCTGACATGAAGCCAGATTGTCTGTTACGGGACCTCTCTCCTCTGCCTGGGTGCTGGGCCTAAATATATGCCAATGGACTGTTGCAGTGGTGGCTGACGTGAAGCCTGATTCTCTGCTATGACATGCAGACTGATTCTCTGCTGACATGAAGCCAGATTGTCTGTTACGGGACCTCTCTCCTCTGCCTGGGTGCTGGGCTTAAATTTATGACAATGGACTGTTGCAGTGGTGGCTGACGTGAAGCCTGATTCTCTGCTATGACATGCAGACTGATTCTCTGCTGACATGAAGCCAGATTGTCTGTTACGGGACCTCTCTCCTCTGCCTGGGTGCTGGGCCTAAATATATGCCAATGGACTGTTGCAGTGGTGGCTGACGTGAAGCCTGATTGTCTGTTACGGGACCTCTCTCCTCTGCCTGTGTGCTGGGCCTAAATATATGCCAATGGAGTGTTGCAGTGGTGGCTGACGTTAAGCCTGATTGTCTGTTACGGGACCTCTCTCCTCTGCCTGGGTGCTGGGCCTAAATATCTGACAATGGACTCTTACAGTGGTGGCTGACGTGAAGCCTGATTCTCTGCTATTATATGAAGACTGATTCTCTGCTGACATAAAGCCAGATTGTCTGTTACGGGACCTCTCTCCTCTGCCTGGGTGCTGGGCCTAAATTTATGAAAATGGACTCTTACAGTGGTGGGTGACGTGAAGCCTGATTCTCTGCTATGACATGAAGACTGATTCTCTGCTGACATGAAGCCAGATTGTCTGTTACGGGGCCTCTCTCCTCTGCCTGGGTGCTGGGCCTAAATTTATGACAATGGACTGTTGCATTAGTGGCTGACGTGAAGCCAGATTCTCTGCTATGACATGCAGACTGATTCTCTGCTGACATGAAGCCAGATTGTCTGTTACGGGACCTCTCTCCTCTGCCTGGGTGCTGGGCCTAAATTTATGACAATGGACTGTTGCAGTGGTGGCTGACGTGAAGCCTGATTCTCTGCTATGACATGAAGACTGATTCTCTGCTGACATGATGCCAGATTGTCTGTTACGGGACCTCTCTCCTCTGCCTGGGTGCTGGGCCTAAATATATGCCAATGGACTGTTGCAGTGGTGGCTGACGTGAAGCCTGATTCTCTGCTATGACATGCAGACTGATTCTCTGCTGACATGAAGACAGATTCTCTGTTACGGGACCACTCTCCTCTGCCTGGGTGCTGGGCCTGAATTTATTACAATGGACTGTTCCAGTGGTGGGTGACGTGAAGCCAGATTCTCTGCTATGGACCTCTCTCCAATTGATTTTGGTTAATTTTTATTTATTTAATTTTTATTTTTATTCATTTCCCTATCCACATTTGTTTGCAGGGAATTTGCCTATATGTTGCTGCCTTTTGCAGCCCTCTAGCCCTTTCCTGGGCTGTTTTACAGCCTTTTTAGTACCGAAAAGTTCGGGTCCCCATTGACTTCAATGGGGTTCGGGTTCAGGACGGAGTTCGGATCGGGTTCGGAACCCGAACCCGAACATTTCCGGGAAGTTCGGCCGAACTTCTCGAACCCGAACATCCAGGTGTTCGCTCAACTCTAGTGCTGGACGGTGCTGCAGGGTGCTCGTGCAGAACAGGAAGAGGAGAAGAGAGAGGAGCGCAGGAAGTTTGAATCTCGCGCCTATCTCCCCTGTACCAATCAGCACCCTGGACAGCAACATTCAGCACCAGGGCCAGCACCGCCTCTCCAAATGCACAGACTGTGATTGTTGGTGTGTAATCATGCCACCGATCACAGTCTTTTTCCGGTTCATCGGGTCACCGGAGACCCAAATGGAACGGAAACGCTGAAAACCGCAGGTCTGAATTGACCTGCGGTTTTCTGTGATCGCCGATACGGGGGGATTAAATGACCACCCCCCCCCCGCGTTGTTACAGGATGCCGGATGAATAATTTCAGCCGGCATTCTGTTCCGATTAACCCCCACGGCGCCGGAATCCCGATTTAAAGTTAGGACATATCGGTACGCCCCGATTACTTAAAGACTCAAGAAATAGGGCGTACCGGTACGCCCTACGTCCTTAAGGGGTTAAAGTAATTATGGCCGCTTGTTTTTATTTACTTAGCTGCTTTTTCTTGCCATAATACAAATTCTAACAGTCTATTCAGTAGGACTATCAGCTGTGTATCCACCTGACTTCTCCACAACGCAACTGATGGTCCCAATCCCATTTATTAAACCTGACAGGGCACACCTGTGAAGTGAAAACCATTTCAGGTGACTACCTCTTGAAGCTCATTAAGAGAATGCCAAGAGTGAACACACTCTTGTGCAAAGCAGTAATCAAAGCAAAAGGTGGCTACTTTGAAGAACCTAGAATATGACATATTTTCAGTTGTTTCACACTTTTTTGTTATATATATAATTCACATGTGTTAATTTATAGTTTTGATGCCTTCAGTGTGAATCTACAATTTTCATAGTCATGAAAATAAAGAAAACTTTTTGAATGAGAAGGTGTGTCCAAACTTTTGGTCTGTACTGTATATACATGTATATACAGTTGCAATAAAAAGTATGTGAACCCTTTGGAATGATATGGATTTCTGCACAAATTGGTCACAACAATAGACAATCACAGTCTGCTTAAACCAATAACACACAAAGAATTAAATGTTACCATGTTTTTATTGAACACACCATATAAACATTCACAGTGCAGGTAGAAAAAGTATGTGAACCCTTGGATTTAATAACTGGATGAACCTTCTTTGGCAGCAATAACTTCAACCAAACGTTTCCTGTAGTTGCAGATCAGACGTGCACAATGGTCAGGAGTAATCCTTGACCATTCCTCTTTACAGAACTGTTTCAGTTCAGCAATATTCTTGGGATGTCTGATGTGAATCGCTTTCTTGAGGTCATGCCACAGCATCTCAATCGAGTTGAGGTCAGGACTCTGACTGGGCCACTCCAGAAGGCATATTTTCTTCTGTTTAAGCCATTCTGTTGTTGATTTACTTCTATGCTTTGGGTGTTGTCCTGTTGCAACACCCATCTTCTGTTGAGCTTCAGCTGGTGGACAGATGGCCTTAAGTTCTCCTGCAAAATGTCTAGATAAACTTCGGAATTCATTTTTCCTTCGATGATAGCAATCTGTCCTGGTCCTGACGCAGCAAAGCAGCCCCAAACCATGATGCCCCCACCACCATACTTCACAGTTGGGATGAGGTTTTGATGTTGGTGTGCTGTGCCTCTTTTTCTCTACACATAGTGTTGTGTGTTTCTTACAAACAACTCAACTTTGGTTTCATCTGTCCACAGAATAATTTGCCAGTACTGCTGTGGAACATCTAGGTGCTCTTGTGCAAACTGTAAACGTGCAGCAATGTTTTTTTTGGGACAGCAGTGGCTTCCTCTGTGGTATCCTCCCATGAAATCCATTCTTGTTTAGTGTTTTACGTATCGTAGATTTGCTATCAGGGATGTTAGCATATGCCAGAGACTTTTGTAAGTATTTAGCTGACACTCTAGGATTCTTCTTCACCTCATTGAGCAGTATACGCTGTGCTCTTGCAGTCATCTTTACAGGACGGCCACTCCTAGGAAGAGTAGCAGCAGTGCTGAACTTTCTCCATTTATAGATAATTTGTCTTACTGTGGACTGATGAACATCAAGGCTTTTGGATATACTTTTATAACCCTTTTTCAACTTTATGCAAGTGAACAATTCTTAATTGTAGGTCTTCTTAGAGCTCTTTTGTGTGAGACAACATTCCCATCAGGCAATGCTTCTTGTGAAAAGCAAACCCAGAACTGGTGTGTGTTTTTTATAGGGCAGGGCAGCTGTAACCAACTCCTTCAATCTCATATCATTGATTGGACTCGAGTTGGCTGACACCGCACTCCAATTACCTCTTGGAGATGTCATTAGTCTAGGGGTTCACATACTTTTTCCACCTGCACTGTGAATGTTTACATGGTGTGTTCAATAAAAACATGCTAACATTTAATTCTTTGTGTGTTATTAGTTTAAGCAGACTGATTGTCTATTGTTGTGACTTAGATGAAGATCAGATCACATTTTATGACCAATTTGTGCAGAAATCCATATCATTCCAAAGGGTTCACATACTTTTTCTTGCAACTGTATACACACACATATATACATGCATATATACACACAGACAGACGGATCCAAGGGCCGCTGGCAATATCCGGAGTGCTTGCAGCAACAGAACACAGGTCCAGAGAACTAATAGCTTAACAAGTGAAGATACTCAAGGCAGAGCTACAACTGAAAAGAGAAATATAATCCACGCCCTGCAATAGGAGGAGGGGTGATTTAAAGGCAGGGAAATCAAACGCAGGAGGAACAGCTGGGAGTAAAGACCTCATCACAGGGGCGGAGAAACAGAACAGTGAGAACACCTCCAAACTCTAAGTGACATCATCACAGGGGTGGAGACACAGAGCTGTGAGAACGTCTCAAAGCTCTGGTAGTGACAAGAGGGCAAGAAACGTACAGACATCCATGGAGCAGGGCACGGTACTCACTCTGTTCTTTCCCTGAATGGCTTTGCACAGGGTCGTGGGCTTGTGCTGGATCTGCGGGGAGTTCTGGGGCGCATCGCTCTGTGCAGTCGGCGGATGCTGATGCACGGGGATGAGCGCATGGACATGCGCCGGGCTCTCGGCTGCACTGTGGCTCTGCGGCAGAGGCGGCTGTTGGGTCTGACAGCAGAGACTAGGATGCCAGTAATGGGGGAGGGGTAGCAAGTGGTCCGACCTCGGCAGCATACTTGCCGCTGTTATATAACGTGGAAGTTGGAGGCTCCCCTAAGCCAACCCCCAATAGACCTCCCAAAGAGTGTCAGCGCCGCTGGCACCGACCCTGGACAGAGAACAAGCGCTGAATGGGTGGGTGTTTGAGGGGGTTAGGTTTACGTGAGGCTGGGGCGCCGGGTCCGATCCCAAAGCATTTGTGGCAGGTTGCCCCCTCACCCGCCCCCGACCATGATCGCGATCGTACATGTGTACGCAGTGTCTGCTGAGAGCTTCAGAACCAGGGTTTCAAGACCAAGTAGCTACACAAAAGCCTTGTATCACCATATTGAATGTCAGGCCTTGGCTTCAAAGGTGTAAGTTACACAGCCACCACAATCTTAGTCCATGGAAATTTATTCTCTGGAAAAATGGCTCTAATGAATGAATGTTGCGGATGGCAAAAAAAACTAACAAAACAGTAGAGCCCTTTCTGCACAAGACAATAGGGGGTATTGTAAGATTTTGGGAAAGGGAAGTCATATTCTGGGCTGGTTTTTATATCTGGGCTAGTTATATTATTAAAAACCCCTATCAAGCTAGAAAAGCTACAACACAAAAAGTTATTTATAAACTTGAAAAATGTATTGAGTAATCCACATATATATCACATAATTATCATAAAAAAACTTATAGCAGCAGACATAGAGAAAACTGGAGTATGAAAAATATACTCAGCTCCAGACTTAAGCCGAATGCACGCGGCCGTGTTCCACGGCTGAGAGCGGTCCATGGTATCATGGCCTGGCATCCTGTTGAGAACATATAGTGTATTACTGTAGTCCAGCGGTGGCATGAAGCGCACGGCCTCATAGCAACCAATGACGCCGTGCGCTCCTGCTCTCATTAGGATGCCAGGCCGCGTTACCACGGACCGCTCTCGGCCGCGGAACATGGTCGTGTGCATTCGGCCTTAAGGGACTAGTGCAATTATAGATAGCAATATAAACATATATTAGGCATTTTTGGATGTGAAAATCCGTGTGAATGGAAAAGGGAAAATAGTGACAGACCTGTATAGAAAACCAACTTCGGTCAACAGCATACTGTCAGCAGAATCTGCGCATCCGAGGAGGTTGATTGATAATATTCCGGTGGGGCAGTTCTTAAGAGCGAGGCGGATATGCTCTACTGACCAATTTTTTGAGACACAAGCGGAGGATCTACGTAATAGATTTCAAGCTAGGAAGTATACAGAGAGATCTATCGAAAAGGCATACAGACGAGCAAGACAATCTAGACCAGTGGTTCTCAACCTAGGGGTCACGACCCCTTTGGGGGTCGATCGGCCCTTTCCGGGGGGTCGCCTGAGGCTTCCTATTGTGGGTCGCCCGCACAACGGCAGCGGCCCCTTATCCTCGCACACAGGAAGTGATGTCCTATCACTGCCTGTGCTTGAAGGAGCCTGAAGTCTGGACGGGTAAGTCGGGCCGCCTGTCTGCTGAGGTCCGAGTTTTTTCGTTAATGACACCGCCGCTGAGCACCACTGCCACCAATGATTTAATTGAGCCTGGCTGAGCCTGGCTAATTTTATTTTTATTATTTGGCTGAGCAAGGCTTAATTTATTTGGGGGGACATGAAGCACCGCTGATTTATTTGGGGGACCCTGAGCACTTCTGATTTATTTATTTAAGCCTTAAATAAATAAATCAGAAGTGCTCAGGGTCCCCCAAATAAATAAATCAGCGGTGCTTCAGGTCTGCTTAAATTTTAAGCAGACCTGAAGCACCGCTGATTTATTTATTTGGGGGACCCTGAGCACTTCTGATTTATTTATTTGGGGGACCCTGAGCACCATTGATTTATTTATTTGGGGGTACCCTGAGCACCGCTGATTTATTTATTTGGGGGAGACCTGAAGCCCCGCTGATTTATTTATTTGGGGGACCCTGAGCACTTCTGATTTATTTATTTGGGGGACCCTGAGCACAATTGATTTATTTATTTGGGGGTACCCTGAGCACCGCTGATTTATTTATTTGGGGGAGACCTGAAGCCCCGCTGATTTATTTATTTGGGGGACCCTGAGCACTTCTGATTTATTTATTTGGGGGGGACTTGAAGCACCACTGATTTATTTATTTGAGGGGTACCCAACATTTTGTCTTTGTGATTAATTACTCTGCTTTAATTATGTTCAATTTGTAGCAATAAAAATACATCCTGCATATCAGATATTTACATTACAATTCATAACAGTAGCAAAATTAGTTATAACGTAGCAAGGAAAAAAATGTAATGGTTGGGGGTCACCACAACATGAGGAACTGTATTAAGGGGTCACGGCTTTAGACAGGTTGAGAACCACTGATCTAGACACTCTGATTTGTTGCAAATAAAAAATGTAAGAATACCACAGAGGATGTTAGATTTATTACATCCTTCAACAATAAAAGCAGGGAGATTGCCAACATATTATCCAAACACGGGGGCATTTTAAAATTAGACCCACATTTAAAGGATAAACTGAAAGAACATCCAAGCATTACCTTTAGGAGAGCAAAGAATTTAAAAGACCACTTGGTACAAAGCCACTATGTGGTACGCTCTCCCAACCCCTTTGGTTCAATAGGCCCTCGCTGGGGTAATAAACAGTGTGGGAAGTGTGTGGCCTGTGTCAATATGGATAGGAGTGAGATCTTCTGGGATGCCACACACCAAAAGGAATTTAAAATCACCTATCATATTGTGCCACGACAGGGGTTATATATTGGGCTATTTGCCCCTGTAATAAAATACATGTAGGAATGAACTCCCATCAATTCAAGAAACGTATCCGCGAGCATGTGCTGGCTATTGAATTTGCTAGGAACATCACGGATGTGGAATTACTCACAACCATACCTAGGCACTTCAAGGCAGCACTTGATTGCAATGGATCTGGGGGATTGATCATGTGAAGATCTCCCTGAGAGGAGGTAACTGGAAGAGACTATTAGCCCAACGAGAAACACTTTGGATTTATTTGTTGAAATCTATGGCCCCGTTAGGGTTAAATGATAATAATACCTTTGCTCCATTCTTATAGATTCTCCCCTTTGCTTCTATGAATTAGGATCAATTTGAACCACCAGGTAGGACTGGCTATTTAATTGATGTTTTAACAGTTTAACCGCTCCAGGACTGCCGTACGCACGGATGCGTCCTGGAGGCGGTCGATTCATTCCTCCTGGACGCATCCGTGCGTCATCTCGCGAGACGCGAGATTTCGGTCTGAGCCGGCCCGCGCATGCGCATAGCGGGCCGGCAAAAGTTCAAGCACCATTTCGTCACCAGCCTGTCAGCCGGCGATTTTTAAAATCTCCATTCAGAAGCCAGTTAACACATTATATTTGTAAATATAATGTGTTAAATGGCTTCCCTGCTCCTCTGCTGGTCCTTTTCGTCGGTTGGTCTCAGCAGAGGAGCAGGAATCACAGTGAGTAGCATCAAACACTACACCTTAGCCCCAGATCACCCCCCAGCACCCCAATTAACCCCTTGATCACCCCTTCTTGCCCCTGTCAATCACCTAGTGAAAGGGAAAAAAGTGATCAGTGTAAACTGTCACTTTTTTTATTCACTGGTATTGACTGTTAGGTTTTAGGATAGTTTAGGCCCCTTGGTTAGGTAGTTAGCAATCAGTTAGCGCCCAGCCCACCGCACCGCAGTCACTTATTCGCTGATTAGCGTACCGCTAATCAGCTTTTGTACTTTTATAGTATCTGTAAGTGATCAAAACTGATCACAGTCAGATCTATAATAGTATTAGTGTCACCTTAGCTCGCCCTCCACCCAAAACGCAGTGTTTGCCCGATCAGGCCTGATCGGTCGCCCACACGTGCGTTCACCCACGCCCGCCCCGCCTCAGTGACAAAAAATGTATTTTTTTTGATCACTGCAAATCACTTAACAAGCGCTGCGACGATAAAAAAAATCTGTTTTGATATTTTTTATCAACCGCAGCGGCCTCCGGTACTTCGCTAGCCTCCCCTTTGTAAGACAGGCTTGCTTTTTTCTTGGGTAGTCTCAGGGAATACCCCTAAATTTAGCAGTCCAAATGTCAAACAGGGGGTATTCTTCTGAAGAGGCCTACAGGCTTCTGACCCAGTCGGATGAGGAATGGGAACCCTCATCTGATGAATCTAGCGGGTCAGAATATGAACCTGTTGAAAGCAGTGGCAGTCTGACCCAAAGTTCGGACGAGGAGGTTGAGGTCCCTGATAGCACCAGGCGTACCCGGCCCCAGCGCAGCCCATCCTGGAGCTAGTACCAGCACTGCCGTACAACATGGTGAAGTGGCGAGCACCAGAGGGGCAGTTGAAGCTGGTATGGTGGCACGTGCAGTAGTTACCCCGTCGCAGCCACCGCACAGACAGGCCTGTAGAGCCCCTAGAATCCCTGAGGTGCTGGCAAACCCTGATTGGCAGTCCCCAACTTTAGCCGCACCTGTAGTTCCCCATTTCACCGCCCAGTCTGGAGTTCGGGTAGAGACAGCTCAGATCGGTTCGGCCCTGGGATTTTTTGAGCTGTTCTTGACTGCGGAGCTCTTGGACTTAGTTGTGGCAGAAACAAATCGGTATGTCACTCAATTTATATCCGCCAACCCAGGAAGCTATTATGCCCAGCCTTTTCGGTGGAAGATAAGTCCAAGTTTCCGAAATTAAAAATTTTCTGGGCCTTCTCCTCAACATGGGTCTTAACCAAAAAGCATGAATTGCAGTCATATTGGTCCACGAACCCAATTCATCACATGCCCATGTTCTCTGCTGCTATGTCCAGGACACGATTTGAGACCATCCTGCGTTTCCTGCACTTTAGCGACAACACCACTTCCCGTCCCAGAGGCCATCCAGCTTTTGACCGGCTCCACAAAATTCGGCCCTTCATAGCCACTTCAAACAGAAATTTGCAGATTTGTATACCCCTGAGCAACACATCTGCGTAGACGAGTTCCTAATACATTTTTCCGCGCGCCTTGCCTTCAAACAATACATCCCAAGCAAGCGCGCCCGGTATGGGGTTAAATTGTATAAGCTCTGTGAAAGGGCCACAGGCTATACCCACAAATTTCGGATCTATGAGGGTAAAGATCAGACCATGGAGCCGGTCGGTTACCCTGACTACCTGGGGAGCAGTGGGAAGACAGTCTGGGACTTGGTGTCACCCTTATTTGGCAAGGGGTACCATCTTTATGTGGACAATTTCTACACAAGTGTGTCCCTCTTCAGGCATTTGTTCCTAGAACAGATTGGCTGCAGTGACACTGCGCGAACTAGTCTCGCGGGCTTCCCCCAACAGCTCGTTACCACCCATCTTGCAAGGGGGGAGAGGGCTGCCTTGTGTAACCAAGAACTGCTCGCGGTGAAATGGAGAGACAAGCGTGATGTTTACATGCTCTCCTCCATTCACGCAGATACGACAATCCAAATTGAGCGAGCAACCAGTGTCATTGAAAAGCCCCTCTCAGGCCACGACTATAACCTTCACATGGTAGGGGTGGACTTCAATGACCAGATGTTGGCTCTGTATTTAGTTTCCCGACGTACCAGACGCTGGTATAAGAAGGTGTCTGTATATTTGATTCAATTGGCTGCATATAATAGTTTTGTTCTCTACAGTAAGGCTGGGATTAGAGGATCCTTCCTCAAATTTCAGGAAGAGATCATCGAGAACCTCCTGTATCCAGGAGGTTCCGTGGCCCCATCCACCAGTGTAGTTAGCCATCTACACGAGCGACATTTCCCCAATGTCGTTGCTGGTACCTCAACCCAACCGTCACCCCGAAAAAGATGTTGTGTCTGTAGCAGGAGTGGAATAAGGCGTGACACCTGCTATTTCTGTCCTGACTGCCTTGACCACCCTGCCCTATGCTTAGGGGAGTGTTTCCGGAAGTACCACACACAGGTACACTTAGCATAGGGATCACATCTCACAGGACAGGTACACAGGGCTATTAGGGCCCATTCACACACAACTGCTGCAAACCTCTCCTTTCACCTGGGACCCTGGGACAAAGTGCATAATGCACTTCGCCACATCTTTGGGCGATTTGAGCTTTGCACATTGTCCCATGGGGAAGGAGAGGTTTGTCCTATAAAGGTAAAAAAAAAAAAAAAAAACACCAGTAAGCAAAAAGGTTAACGTTCAGTTCCAAAAGTTAAATAAAGTTTATATGTTCTGTTCAAAGGTTATTATAAAATTTATTGCGTTGCGGCCTGGTTTTTATTTTTTTTTATTTTTTTTTTACTTTCCAGGTGGACCAACCGATCGACTAGCTGCAGCACTGATGTGCATTCTGACAGAAGCATTGCGCTGCTGTCAGATTACACAAAAGTCGGTGTATGCGGCGCTGCAAGACGAGATTTCTCCTCTGCACTAAAAGATACGTTTGCCGAGGCATATGAGCTGAGAAGGCGGCGGAGTTAATATGCTTTGGCAAACAATTTGTATATAAAAAAAAATAATTCCCGGCAATGATTTATTCATCCACATTGATTGATGTGAATGGAGAAATCAGGTTTGCCAGGGCATACGAGCTAAGTGGTTATGGATGTTGGGCGCAGCTCCTATGTCCTGGCAGACGCCTTTCCCCTCCTATTTTTTTTTTTGGGCAGAGATTTTTTCATCCACATTGATCAATGTGAATGAAGAAATCTGTGCCGTTCATTTTTTTCTTTCAGCCCAGAGGCTGAACGGAAAAAAAAAATATCTCATTACCTGTATGTTCAATATAAGGAGAATAGCAGAAACTCCTAATGCTGGCCATACATGAAATGATTTCGGAGACCCTCAAATGCCAGGGCAGTACAAACACCCCACAAATTACCCCATTTTGGAAAGAAGACACCCCAAGGTATTCGCTGAGGGGCATATTGAGTCCATGAAAGATTGAAATTTTTGTCCCAAGTTAGCGGAAAGGGAGACTTTGTGAGAAAAAGTATAAAAAAAATCTCCGCTAACTTATGCCAAAAGAAATAAAAAATTCTATGAACTCGCCAGGCCCCTCATTGAATACCTTAGGGTGTCTTCTTTCCAAAATGGGGTCACATGTGGGGTATTTATACTGTCCTGGCTTTTTAGGGGCCCTAAAGCGTGAGAAGAAGTCTGGGATCCAAATGTCTAAAAATGCCCTCCTAAAAGGAATTTGGGCACCTTTGCGCATCTAGGCTGCAAAAAAGTGTCACACATGTGGTATCGCCGTACTCAGGAGAAGTTGGGGAATGTGTTTTGGGTGTCATTTTACATATACCCATGCTGGGTGAGAAAAATATCTTGGTCAAATGCCAACTTTGTATAAATAAAATTGAAAAGTTGTCTTTTGCCAAGATATTTCTCTCACACCCCAAAACACATTCCCCAACTTCTCCTGAGTACGGCGATACCACATGTGCGACACTTTTTTGCAGCCTAGGTGGGCAAAGTGGTCCAAATTCCAAAGAGCACCTTTAGGATTTCACAGTCCATTTTTTACAGATTTTGATTGCAAACTACTTTGCACGCATTTAGGCCCTAAAATGCCAGGGCAGTATAACTACCCCACAAGTGACCCTATTTTAGAAAGAAGACACCCCGAGGTATTTCATGATGGGCATAGTGAGTTCATGGAAGTTTTTATTTTTTGTCACAAGTTAGTGTAATATGAGACTTTGTAACAAAAAAAAAAAAAATCATCATTTTCCACTAACTTGTGACAAAAAATAAAAAGTTCTATGAACTCACTATGCCAATCAACGAATACCTTAGGGTGTCTACTTTCCGAAATGGGGTCATTTGTGGGGTTTTTCTACTGTCTGGGCATTGTAGAACCTCAGGAAACATGACAGGTGCTCAGAAAGTCAGAGCTGCTTCAAAAAGCGGAAATTCACATTTTTGTACCATAGTTTGTAAATGCTATAACTTTTACCCAAACCATTTTTTTTTTTACCCAAACATTTTTTTCTTTATCAAAGACATGTAGAACAATAAATTTAGCGAAAAATTTATATATGGATGTCGTTTTTTTTTTTTTTTTAAAAATTACAACTGAAAATGAAAAATGTCATTTTTTTGCTAAAATTTCGTTAAATGTCGATTAATAACAAAAAATGTAAAAATGTCAGCAGCAATGAACTACCACGAAATGAAAGCTCTATTAGTGAGAAGAAAAGTAGGTAAAATTCATTTGGGTGGCAAGTTGCAGGACCGAGCAATAAACTGTGAAAGTAGTGTAGTGCAGAAGTGTAAAAAGTGGCCTGGTCATTAAGGGTGTTTCAGCTAGGGGGGCTGAAGTGGTTAATGTGTATTGTTTTTTCTCGTCTTCTGTCTAAACATTAGCCATGCTGTGATAATGTATGGTGGTTCTTTATATATACTTATGTTCCATATCTCTCCTTCCTTTTAGTGACCTTATAGTAGTCTATTGATGTAAATTCCGTAATTCAAATTTACAGCCGGTGGGATTACAAGATTGGATGAATTAATCACCATTATGCACTTGCTCTTCATGTTTTAATGTATTTATGAATATGCATTGGATTAGGCAGGATGAATGAGAGATTCATATAGCCTTAATTATGTATTAAGTGGTGTATAATAATAACCTTTATTGTAATGCTTATTATACTTTTTATTGTAATTTTTGGTTATGGTGAATTATATATATATTATATATTAATTATGGAATTGAAAATCATGGATCTCTCTGATATCATTATCTCTTGGCACTTTCTAGCACTGAGCACTTTATTCACTTTTCACAGCACATGATATGGGAGCTTTTTCTTTATTTATCTGTATGTACTTTTCTGTGATCATGATATCAGATGGTCTGTATTTTAATAAAGATAAATGGGGTTGTAGTATGTCTATATACGATAATAAATAATAGCTAATTCATTATTGATTAACACTATTTTTGATGAGGTATGTTATGTATTACTTATCACACTTCTGTATACGTGGTGCAGTATTATGTCACTTTTGTCTTATAGGCATTTGTCACTTTACTATTTTGGGTATTGTGGGGGATTAGCTCTTTTCCGGTGGTTGCAATCACACATTTCTTCACAGACACCAGGATTTAGGCATAAAGAAAAACACACAAAGCCAAAATAAAATACCTTGCCGGTCTGGGCCCTATCTAAACACATAGGTTTCCCTGACTCACCTAAAGCGTAACACAATTCACACCCGTGATGAGATGCGGCTTTCCCAGCCCAACCTCCAGCAGCCTCCAGGCTGCTCCCACACCAGGGTCTCTTGGGGGATAGTGGGCTCTCAGCCCTCCTGGCTCAGACCACACAGAGCCACTCCAGCCTTCTGTGTGCAAGTCCCCACCCCCTCTCACTCTGAGGATTCCTTTATCCCCAGGTGATTACTGCACCTGGTCTTTCTTCAGACATGGCGATTCTGGGGGAAGACACAGCAAATCCTGCTATATATCTCCCCTAACAACCATGAGGCATGTCACTGCCTCACAGTATATAGTGAAGAGATATACCCCTATTATTTGGGCTAAATAAGATATTTAATATTTTGATTGCTATACTAAGAGTACATTGCCATATTTGAGTAGAAAGAAGAGGTTATTAAGTGTTTTGGAAAAATATATTGAAAAATAGATGGAATAGGAGTTCCCTTTATTATCTTGCTGTTAATGACAGATCCGCTCATGTGATGTATCGGGTGATATTGTTTATCCCATTGTTTATCCCATGTGACGGATCACGTGATGCATGATGGGGTTCACTTGCTGGTATTTTGCTAGCAATGATGGATCCGCTCATGTGATACACCAGATGATATAGTCTTTACCCCATGTGACGGATCACGTGATGCATGACATAGTGTGCTGCGTCATCAAGTCATCACGAGATTTGAATACATCGGGAAGCGGGAACAAGTTATTTGATGACTGATAGGCTGTTAGTATAATACTCACCAATTAGTTTATTTTGAAACCGGGGTGGGTATATAGAAGGGACGGCTTGGCCAGGTCTTCATGCCCTGTGAGGAAGCGCACAGCGAAATGATCGTCGGGCGGCACCGCTCCAGGCTGGTCAGTAACCTTGATGATTATTGTTAGCAACAATGTATTAGACTTTGCAGATGTATGTGTCACGGATGGTGTTGCAGAAAACAAGAAGTAACAAATAAAGATCCGACTGACTTGATCCCAAACTAAGGAACAAAAGGGTGAGCCTTATTAAAGCCCTATAGCTCTCCCTGACTTCTCAGCCTCAGATCTCTGTGATAGAAAGTTGCATGTCCATGTACCTAGACTGAGTGACACCTGAAAACCCTATAATAGTGAGGGGACACGGCCACCGGCTCCCTGCACTTAATACGGAGGGAGTCAGGGTCACCTAGAATCAAGCCAATAGGAAAACACAAATAAAGGGATAGACTTACTGAAAAACCAGTGCAAACTTCTAGCAGTGAGCACAATCCAGGAAGTAGTATAAAGACAGCAAAGTGAGGCAGTATGGTAGGGGATATGAAGGGAGGCAATCACTGCTAATAGATGACAGCTGGAAGAGGGAGAAGAGATGTCAAAGCAAAACCAAAACAACAGAACATCATGCAGGAGGTACTAAAGAACATCTGTCAGAACTTCTCAGAGATCTGGCGGTGATAGTACCCCTCCCTCTACGAGTGGACTCCGGACACTCAGAGCCCACCCTCTCAGGATGGGACCTATGGAACGCCCTGATAAGACGAGTAGCCTTAATGTCTGCCACTGGGACCCACATCCTCTACTCAGGACCATAACCCTCCCAATAAACAAGGTACTGGAGAGAACCGCGGATAACACGAGAATCCACAATCCTAGAGACCTGAAACTCAAGATTACCATCAACCACAATCGGAGGAGGGGGCATAGAGGAGGGTACAGTGGGTTGGACAAATAGGGACTTGTGAAAAATATTATGGATCTTCCAAGTCTGAGGAAGATCAAGATGGAAGGCAACGGGATTGATGAAGGACAAGATTTTGTAAGGCCCAATAAACTTAGGACCCAACTTACAGGAGGGAACCTTCAACTTGATATTCTTAGTAGACAACCACACCAGATCACCAACATTCAGGTCCGGACCAAGCACACGTCTCTTATCCACCACACACTTAAATCTCTCACTCATGCACTTTAGATTATCCTGAATCTTTTGCCAAATAGATGACAAAGACGACGAGAATCTCTCCTCATCAGGTAAACCAGAAGACCCCTCTCCAGAGAATGTCCCAAACTGCGGATGAAACCCATATGCACCAAAAAATGGTGACTTATCAGAGGACTCCTGACAACGGTTATTTAAAGCAAACTCAGCAAGGGACAAAAAAGAACACCAATCCCCCTGATTCTCCGCCACAAAACAGCGCAGATATGTCTCCAGATTCTGATTGACGCGTTCTGTCTGGTCATTCGACTGCGGGTGGAAAGCAGAAGCAAATGACAACTGAACCCCCAAGCGAGAACAGAAATCCTTCCAGAATCTGGAAAAAAACTGAGTGCCCCTATCAGAGACTATGTCTGAAGGAATGCCATGCAATTTGACAATGTGATCAACAAATGCCTGTGCCAGCGTTTTAGCATTAGGCAACCCAGGAAAACAACCCAGGCATCCGCCTTCACATTCTTAACCCCAGGGCGGAACGTGACAACAAAATTAAACCTTGAAAAGAAGAATGACCATCTGGCGTGTCTCGGGTTCAGACGCTTGGCTGACTCCAAGTAGGCCAGATTCTTATGGTCTGTAAACACGGTAATAGGGTGTCTGGCTCCCTCTAGCCAATGGCGCCATTCCTCAAAAGCTAACTTGATGGCCAACAACTCCCTATCTCCCACATCGTAATTTCTCTCTGCGGAGGAGAGTTTCTTCGAGAAAAAGGCACACGGTCGCCATTTGGCAGGAGATGGACCCTGAGACAAGACCGCACCCACCTCAACAATGAAAGGCAGAGAGACATCCGGTTATATCAAGATGGGAGTGGAAGCAAAAATCTCTTTGATACTAGAAAAGGCCTTACGCGCATCTACCGACCAGAAGGAAAAATCTACCCCCTTTTTAGTCATATCAGTGAGTGGCTTAACAACAGAGGAATAATTCAAAATGAACTTAATGTAATAATTGGCAAAACCCAAAAAACGCATCAGCGCCTTCTGATTCTCAGGAAGCTCCCACGCAAGCACAGTGCGGACCTTCTCGGGGTCCATGCGAAAACCAGAAGTGGAGAGAAGAAAACCCAGATTGAATTTCTGGAACCGCAAACACACATTTTTCCAGTTTAGCGTACAATTTATTCTCCCGCAAAATGAGCAAACCTGACATAGGTGGTCCGTATGAGTCTTGAAATCAGGAGAAAAAAATCAAAATGTAATCTAGGTACACTAGTACTAATTTCCCCTTTAAATGATAAAAAATACTGTTCACAAAATGTTAGAAGACGGCTGGAGCATTCATCAAACCAAAAGGCATAACCAAATTCTCAAAATTGCCCTCAGGGGTATTGAAGGCCGTCTTCTATTCGTCCCCTTCTCTGACCCTGACCAGGTTGTATGCCCCTCTCAAATCCAACTTGGAAAAAACTTTAGCCCCAACAATCTGGTTAAAGAGAGTCGGGATCAGAGGAAGCGGATAAGGGTCACGAATTGTGATACTGTTCAGCTCCCTGAAATCCAGACATGGTCTTAAAGAACCATCTTTTTTCTTGACAAAAAAAAAAAAACAGCAGCAACAGGTGACTTCGAGGGTCGTATGTGTCCCTTTCTCAGGCTCTCAGAGATATAAGTACGCATAGTGACCCTTTCAGGTTGGGAGAGATTGTATAAACGAGATTTAGGCAGCTTGGCGCCTGGGATGAGATTAATAGGGCAATCATACTCCCGGTGAGGGGGCAGCTCCTGAACACCACTTTTAGAAAACACATCCGAAAATGCAGAGAGAAAAGATGGTACAGTCTTAGTAGAAACCTCTGAAAGAGACGTCGAGAGGCAATTCTCTCTGCAAAAGTCACTCCAACCATTTATTTGCCTCACTTGCCAATCAATGGTGGGGTTATGTTTAGTGAGCCAGGGTAGCCCCAACACCAGAGAAGTAGGTAATCCGCTTAGGACGAAACATGACACATCCTCAACATGAGCATTACCCACAGTCATATTGTGAACTATGCCCTTTTAGCGATTTTTGAGAAAGTGGAGCGGAATCAATAGCAAAAACAGGTATGTCCTTGCCAATAGTAACAGATGGAACGTTTTTAGAGGACTTTTTTCTTTTTGTTTCTTTATTACCCTCAAAAAACTCCTTGAATCTCCTAGAGGGACAAACATTTGCCAAATGATTTATACCTCTACAACCGGAGCAAACCCTCCTCTGAGAGCTGAATCCTCTATTATTAGAGGCAAGCAAACCCAGCTGCATGGGCTCCTGCTCAGAGAGAATTGAGAGAGACTGAGGCTCCTGCGCACTGAATGAGACCACCCCACTGTCCTTAGACTGAGTATGACAGGAAGGAGTGATCTCTCCTCTCTCTCTAAGACGCCTGTCAATACGAATGGCCCGAGACATGGCACACTCCATGGAGGTAGATCTCTCATGAAAGGCAAATGCATCTTTCAATCCCTCTGAAAGACCATGGCAAAATTGACTTCGGAGTGCAGCATCATTCCAACCAGTATCAGCTGTTCATCCTCGAAATTCTGAACAGTATATCTCTGCGGACTGTTTACCCTGGCATAAAAGACGTAGTCTAGATTCAGCCAGAGCAATACGATCTGGATCATCATAGATCTGACCCAGGGCTAAAAAGAAATTCATCCACTGAACGGAGGGGCCATGCCCCCATCGGCAGCGAAAAGGCCCAAGACTGAGCGTTATCCCTGAGCAGCGAGATGATGATCCCCACCCTCTGCTCCTCATCACCAGAGGAATGGTAAAGTAGGTGAAAATGGAGTTTGCAAGCCTCTCTAAAATGAACAAAATTCTCACTACCCCCGGAGAACGTATCCGGGAGCGAGATCTTAGGCTCAGAACAAACTCCATGAACGCAAGCTGAACCGGTCACCTGAAACTGAGATACAGTTTTACGGAGATCTGCTATCTCCAATGAAAGACCCTGCATGTGTTTAGTTAAAAGTGAAACCGGATCCATGCTTGAGACAGTTTGGGCGGTTTATAATGTCACGGATGGTGTTGCAGAAAACTAGAAGACACAAATGAAGATCCGACTGACTTGATCCAAAACTAAGGAACAAGAGGGTAATGTCACGGACGGTGTACAGGAAACAAGGCAAAGCAACATGCATAAATGACTCGCTGGATCCAAAAAGCTAAGGAACCAAAGGGAGACCCCTGCAGAAGACCTGGCACTTTCCCTGGCTGCTCAGCCTATGCAAAGATCCGAATGGTGGAAGTTTGCATATCCACGTACCTTGACTATATAACCCCTGAGCACCCTACAATAGTGAGGGGACACGACCACCGGCTCCCTACACAAGATACGGAGGGAGTCAGAGTCACCTGGGATCCAGCAAACAGAAAATAACAGATAAATGTTCAACACTTAACTTTTGTAGCAGACAGGAGAACAAGATCAGCATGCGCACACACTCCAGGAAGAAGTATAAGCCGCCCAGAAAAGCATTCTGGGGAGGAATTTAAAGGGAAGCAATTAGTCCAACACATGACAGCTGAGAGAGGCTAACGAGATGAGGAACTGAATACCACAACAAAGAAAGTCAAGGAGGAGGTTCTGAAAGGCCTCTGTCAGAGCTTCTCAGCTGTCTGGTTGTGACAGGTAAGCCCTGTAACAGCCCTAGCACTCTCCCTTACTGCTCAGCCTATGCAAAAATCTTTCTGGTAGATAATTGCTTACCCTCGTTCCTTGACTGTATGACACCTAAACACCCTATAATAGTGAGGGGACATGACCACCGGCTCCCTACACTAAATACGGAGGGAGTCAGGGTCACCTAGGAACAAGACCACAGGAAAGCAGAAATAAAGGAACAGACTTATCTTGTGGATGCAGCAGTAGCAGCTTCTAGCATCAGCACAGTCCAGGAAGTTGTATAAACTGCAAGGTTAGGCAGTATGGGGAGGAGATATAGGGAGGCAATCACTGCTAATAGATGACAGCTGGGAGAGGGAGGAGAGATGTCAAAATGAAAGCAAAACAAAATAAGATCATGCAGAAAGTACTGAAGAACGTCTATCAGAACTTCTCAAAGCTCTGGTGGTAACAGCTATTGGACCTTAGTGAGTACTATTGTGCAAATAACCTTGCTAAAGACTGTTAATAGTTGTTATCTGTCTGCCAGAGCACCATACTTCCCGAAATTGAGCAGTTGCAGCGACTCTTAAAGGAGCCACGCACCAATTCTGCTGCAGTCCCCCATAGCAACCTGCATCTAAAATTGCATTGTAGCCAGTGCTAAATTCCTCTAATCTGGTACTGGGCATCAAGGGACATGTCTGACAATGAAGTTAGCACCCACTTGGACTGCAGTGGCAGCCACCTGCATTATGCCTCTCACTATCCCATACTATTTTGGGGCACCCTGGCTCCCAAGTTACTTAGGAGAACCCCATTCACTCAGGGAATTCCGTGATAATATGTTAGCCACGTTTAAGCTATAGCCTGTGTCACAGGATCAGAAAGTGGAAATCCTGATTTGCCAGTTACAAGGAGCTGCGCTCCGGGAGGTCAAGTCCTGGCCCCAGCCAGAGCGGAAAACCGCTGAGCAGATCCTAGAGAGACTAAGTACCACCATTGAGACTAGAACCACCTCTGAACTTAAAATGCGCTTCTTTGGAAAGCAGCAGCAGTCAAAGGAGACCTTGAGAGACTTTGCCCTGTCCCTGCAGGAAGCCCTGCGATCTGTTATCCAGATTGATCCCCGTGAAACGGAGGGACAAGATCAAACCCTCAGGGAACAGTTTATTGAAGGTGTCCTTGATAAATCCCTCAAACGTCAGCTGAATATGCTTTTAGCTCAGCACCAAGATACCCCTTTCCTTTAAGGAACTTGCTATTGGCATTCTAGTGGAAAGTCACCAAGCTGAACCTCCTGAAAACAAGAAGGCAGAGTCGACACTACGGCCTGCTACTCACAGCCAAATAGCTGAGCATGGGGCTCAGACACCTATTCCAGATACTGTAGCAGCTCTGACCGCTCAAGTCTCCCTCTTAGCTGAGAATATGTAGAGGATGAGGAAACAGCTAGAGCGACTAGAACAGCAACCCAAGGTGGGGAAAGGGACTTCTGCAAACAGAGACCGCCCTATGACAATTGCCCTGTGGTCCTGGGGATGAATGTACTTGGCAACTGTTACCCTGAAGTGCTGAAAGCCTTAAAGAAAACCCTGCTGACTACACCCCATAAAACTCAATGAGTTATAGACCAGACCATTCGAGTGCTAGCTGCCCAACAAAAATTCTGCAATCATCAGGGCAAAATCTGCTGTGTTCGCATCAAGGATGCTTACCCTATCAAACTCCAGCCTGGAGCAGAGACTCTGATATAATCTTGACTTTGGATACCAATGCAAGCCTTTTGCACTGGTATCCAAAGTCAAGATTATAAGGCCTTTATGGAAACAATACATCTTCAAGATCACCCCCTCGTCCTAGCCGCTAGGAGCGTGGTCACTGTGTCCGAAGGAAAGGTACCCATACGCTTAGTCAATCTGGATGATGAAACTGAAATTAAAAAAGCACTATCTAGTGGCCTGCCTATACCACATCCATCCGTAGGATATCCTGGATTATCCCACTGCTGCGGCTCAACAATCACTCCAAACTGTGGAGGAAGTCAAAGACCCGCCAGAACAGCCCTGGTGGGCCGAACTACACATCGGGGATACCACAACCTCTGCCGAGCGGATCAACGGTGTGCTGGACTTAGTCAAACAACACCATCAAGTCTTCAACAAACATTCTCTGGACTATGGTCAGACTCACTTAATACAGAACACCATTCCAACCAGCACTAATCCTCCATGCAAAGAGAGATACCAACCAATCCCTCCTGCCATGTACCAGCAGGTGAAGAAGATGGTGCAGGATATGAAGACAGCTAATGTAATTCAGGATAGTCACAGCCCCCTTACTCCTGGTAAAAAAGAAGGATGGAACCATCCGTTTTTGTGTGGACTACCATAAGATCAACAACATTACGTACAAGGATGCGTACCCCCTGCCACGAATTGAAGAATCCCTGGCAGCTCTGGGATCTGCTGCTTACTTTTCAACTCTGGATCTAACCAGTGGCTATTGGCAAGTTCCCATTGCACCAGATGATATAGAAAAAACAGCTTTTGCCACCCCAATGGGTCTGTTTGAGCTCAACAACATGCCATTCGGGCTATCCAACGCCCCTGGGATATTTCAAAGACTCATGGAAAGATGTCTTGGACACAAAAACTTTGAGACTGTGTTGTTGTACCTGGATGATGTGATCATCTACTCTAAGACCTACTAAGTAGCATTTACAGCACCTGGTGGAAGTGTTCCAGACTTTGACCCAACATAGACTGAAAGTGAAACCTTCAAAGTGTCACTTACTGAAGCCCCGTGAAATACCTGGGTCATGTTGTGAGTGCGGAAGGCGTGAGACCGGACCCTGACAAGATAGCTGCAGTACAAAGCTAGTCGGCTCCCAAAACAGTCAAAGAGGTCAAAAGCTTCCTCGGATTTGCAAGATACCGGTAGAGTGGAATGAAGAGAGAGAAGCTGCTTTTCAATTGTTGAAAGAAAAACATACAGAACCTCCAGTCCTGGGTTATCCTGACTATAACCTACCATTTTGCCTCTATACTGATGCAAGTAAGAAAGGTTTGGGAGCAGTACTATCTCAGACACAAGCTGGAACTGAAAGAGTCATCGCCTATGCCAGCAGATCTTTACGAGAGCCAGAGCGGAATGACCATAACTACAACACGTTCAAACTGGAGTTCTTAGCCTTGGTGTGGGCTGTAACTGAGAAATTCAAGGACTACCTAGCTGCTACACCTTTCACGGTCTACACCAACAATAATCCGCTAGCTTACTTGAACACTGCACATCTGGGAGCTCTAGAATAAAGATGGGCCTCTAGACTGGCAAACTTCAACTTTACCATTAAGTATCGGACTGGAAAATCTAATGACAATGCCGACACTTTGTGTAGGCTACCTGCCCAGAAAGAACCAATTTCTACTGATGATCAGTGGGAAGATGTGAAAATGCCAATATTCTACTCCCGATTTGCCCGACAGGAGGCCCTACACACTAGGCGCCCAACCTCTAAAGTCACTTGTTTTCCACAGACCTGTGACCCCTCACCTCCATTTGAGAAAGAGCTCTGGATTAAACTACAATCAGAGTGCAGAGCCATTGGAGAACTGTTGGATTATTTTTACAGCGGGCGCATACCGACGGCGGAGAGCTGACTCAGAGCTAGTTCGCCTCTGACGACAATGGAGACTACTCTTCCTACAAAGAGACTTACTCCTCAGGAGAATGCATGATCCAGTCACCTGTGAGTGCCTACACCAGATAGTGGTGCCTCGAAGAGATGCCAAGATAGTGATAGACATCATACCATACCATAACCGGTCTGGTCACTTTGGAATCCAAAAAACAGAAGCCACCATCAGACGACGTTTCTACTGGATTGGCATGAGAAGTGACATTGAAACCTGGTGTCGACGGTGTCCCACCTGTCCGATGGCAAAAGGGGAAAGACATGATCAGCGAGCCCCCCTTTATCCAATAGTGAGTAAAGGTCCTCTTGAAATCGTGACAATCGACCACGTGAAACTGGAACCCAGCAGATCCGGGTATGTCTATGCTATGACAATCATAGACCACTATACCAAGTTTGTTGTGGCTGTACCTGTAAAGGACTTAACTGCAAAAACTACAGCTGCTGCCATGTGGAAGAGCTTTATTCTGCCGTATGGGTGTCCTGACAAAATACTCACTGATCAGGGATCTGCATTTGAGTCTCAGTTATTCTATGAACTTTGTGCCTTGTACAACTGCAAAACACTGAGAACTACTGCATACCACCCCCAGGGAAACAGACTGTGCGAAAAAATTAATCAGACACTGATCAACATGTTCAAGGCTGTGCCGCCTCACTCCATACTACCTCATGTTTGGAAGACATGGCCGTCTACCTGCAGATCTTGTCCTTGAAGTCCCTGTACCGGACGCTGAATCACTTATTCCCCAATCCGAGTGGGTCAAAGAGCACCAGAAGTGCCTAAAGGACGCAAAAGAAATAGTGGACTCTAAAATAGAGAAGGCTCAACAAAATCAAAAACATGACTTTGATATGCATGCACATGCTGAGCCCTTACAGCCTGGAGACCAGGTCTGGCTAAAAAAACAATCACCCTGTAAGCAAACTGGATAGCCGCTGGGAGCGTGAGCCATATAAAATAGTGGCAGTCCCCTCATCAGAGGTCTACGAAATCCAGAGAGAGGATAAAGGTACTCAGTGAGTCCATCACAACAGACTTAAGAAATGCCTACAGGAACCTGTTCAGGAGCAGCCAAGAGAAGAGGATACATCACCTGAGCTGCCATTGTCTTCAGAAAGTGAGACTCCAACAGAATTGTCTTCCATGCTCGACCCCCTTCAGTGGTTCTTTCAGCCTCTAATCCGAGTCCTGATGCCAGTTGCAGAGACCACTGCGCCGATGGAACCAAGTTCATCGGCTGATCCGCCTTCACAAGGCCCAGACTCTATTTCAGCCCTCGGCGACTCTGGATTAACCTTGCGGGGATCCCAACGGACCAACAAGGGTGTGCTACCTGTCCGTTATCGGGAATTCTCAAAGTAAATATTTAGCTACAGAGACTACAGAATCCAAGCCTATTGCCTACTGTTTATTGGTGACATTTTGGCCTTTTTCATCTCACCTTTTTGTGCCAGGACTTAATGGACTCTGTGGCGAAACCAATCTCGCCACTGGGTTTTGGAGGGGCCTTGCAACTAGCCTCTTGCCCCAGGATTATGGGCCCTCTCATCAGCCAGGCCTCCTTTGTTCACAAAGGACTTGGACTAACTTGAACCCCTGGTCTAATTCGTGCCATTTTGGGATGTTAAATGTGTATTGAAAAGGGTGGGACATTGTATACGTTAAGTAGTGAGGTATGTTCCATTGTCTCTCTGTGTGTATTGGCAATGTCCTTTGTCCTGAGAGATAATTGAATTGCTTCTCGGTTGTCTCCAGAACAGAGGATATTGTGTATTTGCCTGCCTGTGATGATTGCATCAACCCAGTGTGAGGTAATTGTATCACGGGCAGAGGGGAGGATTTTGTGTGGGAGTGTCTTGTACGTGGTTATTGGCTGTTTTTACAAAACCCTGTGGGTGGTAACCTTGTTGGAAGATGTGTATAAAATGCTTGTGTGTTAAAATAAAGAGGCTGCTTTAAACCTTCATGAAGTTTTGGCTCATGTTTGCGGAATGGGATAACTACACTCTTGGGGATTGCTATATCACAATACTCCCCTGAGTATAAGCTATTGTAAGAGCTTGTTCATGGTTCCTGCTCTCTGGATGTAGGAGAGGTTCACCCACTGGAAGCTGAAGCCCGGTCATGGGTCCAGTGTGGGTGGAGGACGGTGAGATCCCAACCAAGCTGCGGCGGTTCGTGAGGTCTGCAGTGCGTACAGTGTCAAGTGGAGTGCTTGGAGTCCTCGGAAAGCACTAGGAGCATCTATCGACGGAGGTACCCGGTCGGGGTGCCTAGGAGATCCGTTACAGACTCAATCTATCAGCCAAACCATACTTCATGTTGGATTACAAATTATTTTAGATTTTTGTGTTTTTTTACTACTTGATACAAGTTATGCAACGTTACAAGCTTGCACCTATCACGACCGGCGTGCCTATCACATACGTGACACAAAGGGAGGGAAAAGGGAAGGCTTTGTCCAAGGGAGAAGGAAAGGTGGTGACCCCTATCTCACCTTGAGGCTGGCACCTGACTGCCCTGACGTCCCTAGACGGGTTCCTCACCCGTACGCCGATCGCGTGCCTAAAACCCTGGCTTTCCCTAAGATGAGCCCTAGATAGTGAATAGGGCGGTGGGAACACTAGTTCGCACCACTAACTCTAAAGGAAAACACCAAGGGGAGGACAGACAATACGGACAACATATAATCCCAGGTGGGCGACAACAGAAGACAACAAAAAGCCCAACAGGGATCCGGAGGGTAATACTCTGGAACAACAACCAGGATTCACAGCTCCAGTGGGTCAGTATAGTCCAGGCAGGAAGCTCTATATCTGGCAACCAGAGAAGTGAGAGAGGAGAATATAAGGAGGTTGGGAGTGACAGACAAGAAACAGCTGAGGAGGAGAAGCTACGGATCCCTGAGTGAGACAAAAAGGATAGTAAGGCAAACACAGAAAACTATCATTAAGAAACAGAGTGATCTTTAGACATAGAGCGCGCAGCCACCCGCTGTCACGAGGGTGTCAAGAGCCACGTCTGACTCCGTTATACCCGGGGTCAGGAAGTCGCAGCGGGTGGCTGCGCGCTCTATGTCTAAAGATCACGGTGTTTCTTAGTGTTTGTTTTCTGTGTTTGCCTTGCTATCCTTTTTGTCTCACTCAGGGATCCGTAGCTTCTCCTCCTCAGCTGTTTCTTGTCTGCCACTCCCAAACTCCTTATATTCTCCTCTCACACTTCTCTTGTTGCCAGTTATAGAGCTTCCTGCCTGGACATCTATGCTGACCCACTGGAGCTGAGAATCTGGTTGTTGTTCCAGAGTGCTACCCTCCGGATCCCTGTTGGGCTTTTGTTGTCTCCTGTTGTTGCCCTCCTGGGATTATATGTTTAGTTTGTATTGTCTGTCCTCCCCTTGGTGTTTTCCTTTAGAGCTAGTGGTGCGGACTAGTGTTCCCACCGCCCTGTTCACTATCTAGGGCTCATCCTAGGGAAAGCCAGGGTTTTAGGCACGTGATCGGCGTACGGGTGAGGAACCCGTCTAGGGACGACAGGGCAGCCAGGCGCCAGTCGCAAGGTGAGTCAGGGGTCACCACCTTCCCTCTCACTAGGGCAGGGCCTCCCTCTTTTCCTCCCTCCGTGTCACGTATGTGATAGGCACGCCGGTCGTGAATATATATATAATTTTTTTTTTCTCTACTTAGAATCCAATATGGATCCTATTGCTGCTTTGGCAAAACAGCTTCAAGGCCTGTCTTTGGAGGTGGCAGGATTGAAGGCGTCTGTCCTCCAACAGCAGCAGCAAATGCAGCAGACCGTAAGCCCAGCGGTTGCTATGGGTAACCAGGTTGTTACAGAACCCAAGGTTGTTCTTCCTGACAGATTCTCTGGGGGAAGGGACAAATTTGTGTTGTTCCGTGAGGCCTGCAAATTATATTTTAAGCTGCGCCCTTACTCCTCAGGTAATGAAGAACAGCGGGTGGGGATTGTTATTTCCCTGCTTCAGGAGGACCCGCAATCCTGGGCGTTCTCGTTACCCCCTGGTTCCCAGGCGCTCCGGTCAGTGGAGGGATTTTTTGGGGCTTTGGGTCTCATATATGATGACCCTGACCGTGTCGCCCTGGCTGAGTCAAAGTTACGGAGACTCCTACAGGTTGATCGGCCAGCAGAGGAATATTGCTCAGAGTTCCGCAGGTGGGCTACGGATACTCAGTGGAACGACCCGGCTCTCAGGAGTCAGTTCTGCTCTGGGTTATCTGAAAGGGTTAAGGATGCGCTGGCGCTGTATGAGACCCCCCTTTCCCTTGATGCTGTTATGTCCCTCTCTATCAGGACAGATAGACATCTTAGGGAGAGATCGAAATCTCCTGAGCAATCGGTAACCTCTCCCAAGCAGCAGTTAGTCTGTACTGACTTGGATGAGCCTATGCAGCTAGGAGGAACTTCTCGTCAGGTCCGTCCTCCTGAGGTTCGCCGTAGGTGGGGGGCTTGTTTTTTCTGTGGGGGGAAGGGTCATTTCATTAATGTCTGTCCCTCCTTTTCCCAAAAACAAAAGACCGTCGGAAAACTACTAACCCCAGGCTGTGCGGAGGATGTCAGCCGGGGGGTATACGTTTCCTCCATACGAACATCTCAATTTGTGTTGCCAGCGGTTATTGTTTTTGGTGATAAGACAGAGACTATTTCTTTTTTTCTAGACAGTGGTGCAGGGGTAAATTTGATAGATGCCCATTTTGCCCGCACTATGGGTTTGTCTCTCTGTACGCTGCAGAGACCCATTCCCATATTCGCTATTGACTCTGCTCCTCTGTCTCAGAGAAACCTCACTCACGTTGTCCATAACTTACATCTTCGGGTAGGGGACCACCATAAGGAGCGTCTTTCATGTTACGTTCTGGAGGGCCTTCCCTCTCCTGTGGTATTGAGTCTTCCCTGGTTGGTAGCGCACAATCCAGTGGTGGATTGGCAGGCCAGGGAGATATTGGAGTGGAGTGAGCATTGCAGAGAGAATTGCTTAAATAACAATTGCTTAATCGCCTCCATAGCTTCCCTACCTACATTTATTTCGGACTTTGAGGACGTTTTTTCTGAAAAGGGTTGTCAGAGGCTACCACCTCATCGTCCTTATGATTGCCCGGTTAACCTGATTCCCTGTGCAAAATTACCCAAGTCCAGGTTGTATAATCTTTCGGGTCCCGAGAGACAAGCCATGAAAGATTATATCTCCGAGAGTCTGGCCAAGGGACACATCAGACCCTCTTCTTCACCCGTGGCTGCAGGGTTTTTCTTTGTTAAAAAGAAAGATGGGGGCCTGCGTCCTTGCCTAGATTTCCGTGAGCTAAACCGGATAACCGTCCGAGACCCATACCCTCTTCCTCTCATTCCTGACCTTTTTAATCAGATTGCGGGTGCTAGGTGGTTCTCCAAACTTGATCTTAGGGGGGCCTACAATCTGATTCGTATCAAGGAAGGGGATGAGTGGAAGACAGCTTTTAACACCCCTGAGGGGCATTACGAAAATTTAGTCATGCCTTTCGGTCTGACCAATGCCCCTGCTGTCTTCCAACATTTCGTTAATGATATTTTTAGTCATCTCATCGGCAGGTTTGTAGTCATATACCTAGATGATATCTTAATTTATTCGGCTGATCTGAAAACACATGAAGTACATGTCAGGCAAGTACTGCAGGTCCTACGGACGAATAAATTATATGCGAAAATTGAAAAATGTGTCTTCGCCGTTCAGGAAATACAATTCCTGGGATATCTATTATCTGCTTCAGGTTTCCGTATGGATCCTGGGAAGGTCCAGGCAATTTTAGATTGGGATCTTCCTGAGAACCTTAAAGCTCTACAACGGTTTTTGGGTTTCGCAAATTTCTACAGAAAGTTTATTAAAAATTATTCAGTGATCGTTAAACCCCTTACTGACATGACTAGGAAGGGGACTGATTTTTCTAAATGGTCTGACGCGGCTAAAATTGCATTTTCCTCTCTAAAAGAGAGATTTACCTTGGCACCTGTCCTAATTCAACCTGATGTCTCCCAGCCTTTTATTGTTGAAGTTGATGCGTCGGAGGTGGGAGTGGGGGCTGTATTGTCTCAGGGTCCGTCTCCTGGCAAATGGCGTCCTTGCGCTTTCTTTTCCAAAAAATTAATTATCTGCAGCAGAAAAGAACTATGATATTGGAAATAGGGAACTGTTGGCGATTAAACTGGCGTTTGAAGAGTGGCGTCATTTCTTAGAGGGAGCAATCCGCCCCGTCACGGTAATTACGGATCACAAAAACCTTCTGTACCTAGAATCGGCTAAGCGTCTCACCCCTAGACAAGCTAGGTGGTCGCTATTCTTTACCAGATTTAACTTTGTAATCACCTATCGTCCTGGGGCAAAAAATACCAAGGCAGACGCATTGTCTCGTAGTTTCCCTGGAGGGGGTAATGTTAGTGATCCGGTACCTATTTTGCAAAGAGGAGTGGTTGTCTCTGCTGTACACTCTGTTGTAGAGGGAAAGGCCTCTTGCCCCTCAGAGAAATTGTTTGTACCGTTAAACCTGCGTCTTGAGTTATTGAAGGAACATCATAATTCGGCACTTGCTGGGCACCCGGGTAGTAAAGCAACCTTGGAGCTATTGTCTCGTCGTTTTTGGTGGCCAAGGTTGCGTCAGGATGTAATAGATTTCGTGTCTACTTGTTCTACTTGTGCACGCGCGAAAGTCTCTCATACACGTCCAGCAGGGTCTTTATTGCCACTTTTCATCCCCAATAGACCATGGACACATCTATCAATGGATTTCATCACTGACTTACCTTTGTCTGCGGGTAAAACAGTTATCTTGGTAGTAGTAGACAGGTTTAGCAATGGTACACTTTATTGCGCTACCCGCACTTCCTAATGCTAAGACTCTTGCTCAGGTGTTTATCAGTGAAATCGTGAAGCTTCACGGGGTCCCTTCCGATGTGGTTTCGGATCGGGGAACCCAGTTTATTTCTAAGTTTTGGAAAGCTTTTTGTACCCGTTTAGGGGTACACTTATCCTTTTCCTCAGCTTTCCATCCTCAGTCGAATGGACAGACTGAGCGTACCAACCAAAACCTAGAAACATATTTAAGGTGTTTTGCGTCTGAAAACCAAGAGGTGTGGTCATCATATTTACCGTTAGCCGAGTTTGCCATAAATAATCGCCGTCAGGAATCCACTGGCAAGTCACCATTTCTTGGTGCATACGGTTTTCATCCCCAATTTTGTACTTTCAAAGAGGGGGGGTCTTCTGGGGTTACCGAAGAGGAACGGTTTTCTTCATCTCTTTCATCGGTATGGCAGAAGGTGCAAGCTAACTTGAAAAATATGAGTGGTAAATACAAATGCATGGCCGATAAGAAACGGTCGCCAGGTCCAGACCTAGGAGTGTCAGGGGTCACCACCTTCCCTCTCACTAGGGCAGGGCCTCCCTCTTTTCCTCCCTCCGTGTCACGTATGTGACAGTTACGCCGATCGTGATACCCGCTGTGACTTCCTGACCCCGGGTGCAACGATGTCAGACGTGGCTCTTGACACCCTTGTGACAGCACCCAAAGAAAGGGCTCAAACGTGTACCTGAGCTCTTTGTGATTTATACTGTTTCAATATTGCACTAATTCTGCTTACATGTTTACAGGTTGAGCAATGTTCAAGTACTTGTGCCCATTGTATGGACTCTTTTACAGATGCCGCAATGTGAATTTATGCACTGTTTGTGAAACTGCACTAACTTTCGCCAAAGCAGTAGCACCTTACTTTTGTGTGTCTTGCCTTACAGCTCTGTTCTCTTTACACGGACTGCCGTAATATGGGCGCTTAATACTAATGGCCTACACCTGGAGTCATATGTCCCGGGTACACAGGGTAGGACCAAGTGGTAAGTCCTGGCAGGTCTAGTAACTACACGGTGAACCCCGCTGCTTCGGGAATGGTTAAAAGTCATAGACCCCTCCTTCCTGCTTGTTATATGTGCCAGGATTGGTAATGGGACTACTAAACCCCTATCTTGGTGTGTCTTCCAGGAGTTCCATGGGATTACTATGTCCTCCTCCTGTGACTGCCAGAAGTGCATGGAGATGCTAAATACCTCCCCTTCTGAGCCTTTGCCTAAGGTATGGGCCCTCAAACCTTAGAGCCACAATTTAGCTACCCATAGTCACCATAGTGATTGAGCTATAAGCCATATTTTTCAGACTTTGGTGCAGGAAATGGAATACAGGATAACGCCGCCCTTCCATTTGCCAGTATTTCATTACACCATGGTGGGATTACGGAGTAAGGACACCCCCATGCTTTCTTTGGTGTTCAAAGGATCCAGAACACTACAAAGTCAGTCAGTAATGTTTGCTTATTGCAGTATTTGGTTCACTGGTTATACCGAGAGAGGGAAACTGTTAACCACTTCAACCCCGCTAGCTAAAACCCCCTTCATGACCAGGCCACTTTTTACACTTCTGCACTACACAACTTTCACCGTTTATCGCTCGGTCATGCAACTTACCACCCAAATGAATTTTACCTCCTTTTCTTCTCACTAATAGAGCTTTCATTTGGTGGTATTTTATTGCTGCTGACATTTTAACTTTTTTTGTTATTAATCAAAATGTAACGATTTTTTTGCAAAAAAATGACATTTTTCACTTTCAGCTGTAAAATTTTGCAAAATTTGCAAAAGAGAAATATCTTGGCAAAAGACAACTTTTCAAATTTTTTTATACAAAGTTGGCATTTGACCAAGATATTTTTCTCACCCAGCATGGGTATATGTAAAATGACACCTCAAAACACATTACCCAACTTCTCCTGAGTACGGCGATACCAGATGTGTGACACTTTTTTGCAGCCAAGGTGGGCAAAGGGGCACATATTCCAAAGAGCACCTTTCGGATTTCGCCGGCCATTTTTTACACATTTTGATTGCAAAGTACTTCTCACACATTTGGGCCCCTAAATTGCCAGGGCAGTATAACTACCCCACAAGTGACCCCATTTTGGAAAGAAGACACCCCAAGGTATTCCGTGAGGGGCATGGCGAGTTCCTACAATTTTTTATTTTTTGTCGCAAGTTAGTGGAATATGAGACTTTGTAAGGAAAAAAGAAAAAAAAAGAAAAATCATCATTTTCCGCTAACTTGTGACAAAAAATAAAAAATTCTAGGAACTCGCCGTGCCCCTCACGGAATACCTTGGGGTGTCTTCTTTTCAAAATGGGGTCACTTGTGGCGTAGTTATACTGCCCTGGTAATTTAGGGGCCCATATGTGTGAGAAGTACTTTGCAATCAAAATGTGTAAAAAATGGCCTGCGAAATCCGAAAGGTGCACTTTGGAATATGTGCCCCTTTGCCCACCTTGGCTGCAAAAAAGTGTCACACATCTGGTATCGCCGTACTCAGGAGAAGTTGGGGAATGTGTTTTGGGGTGTCATTTTACATATACCCATGCTGGGTGAGCGAAATATCTTGGCAAAAGATAACTTTTTCCATTTTTTTATACAAAGTTGGCATTTGACCAAGATATTTTTCTCACCCAGCATGGGTATATGTAAAATTACACCCAAAACACATTGCCCAACTTCTCCTGAGTACGGCGATACCAGATGTGTGACACTTTTTTGCAGCCTAGATGCGCAAAGGTGCCCAAATTCCTTTTAGGAAGGCATTTTTAGACATTTGGATCCCAGACTTCTTCTCACACTTTCGGGCCCCTAAAAAGCCAGGGCAGTATAAATACCCCACATGTGACCCCACTTTGGAAAGAAGACACCCCAAGGTATTCAATGAGGGGCATGGCGAGTTCATAGAAATTTTTATTTTTTTGCATAAGTTAGCGGAAATTGATTTTTTTTTTTTGTTTTTTTCTCACAAAGTCTCACTTTCCGCTAACTTAGGACAAAAATTTCAATCTTTCATGGACTCAATATGCCCCTCACGGAATACCTTGGGGTGTCTTCTTTCCGAAATGGGGTCACATGTGGGGTATTTATACTGCCCTGGCTTTTTAGGGGCCCTAAAGCGTGAGAAGAAGTCTGGAAAATAAATGTCTAAAAATGTTTACGCATTTGGATTCCGTGAGGGGTATGGTGAGTTCATGTGAGATTTTATTTTTTGACACAAGTTAGTGAAATATGAGACTTTGTAAGAAAAAACAAACAAAAAATATATATATTTCCGCTAACTTGGGCCAAAAAAATGTCTGAATGGAGCCTTAAAGGGGGGGTGATCAATGACAGGGGGGGTGATCAATGACAGGGGGGTGATCAATGACAGGGGGAGATCAGGGAGTGTATATGGGTGATCACCCCCCTGTCATTGATCACCCCCCTGGTAAGGCTCCATTCAGACATCCGTATGATTTTTACGGATCCATGGATCGGATCCGCAAAACACATGCGGACGTCTGAATGGAGCTTTACAGGGGGGTGATCAATGACAGGGGGTGATCAGGGAGTGTATGTGGGTGATCACCCGCCTGTCATTGGTCACCCCCCTGTAAGGCTCCATTCAGACGTCCGCATGTGTTTTGCGGATCCGATCCATGTATCCGTGGATCCGTAAAAATCATACGGACGTCTGAACGGAGCCTGACAGGGGGGTGATCATGACAGGGGGGTGATCAGGGAGTTTATATGGGGTGATCATGGGTTCATAAGGGGTTAATAAGTGACGGGGGGGGGGGAAGTGTAGTTTGGTGCGACTTTACTGACCTACCTGTGTCCTCTGGTGGTCGATCCTAACAAAAGGGACCACCAGAGGACCAGGTAGCAGGTATATTAGATGCTGTTATCAAAACAGCGTCTAATATACCTGTTAGGGGTTAATAAAATCACATCTCCAGCCTGCCAGCGAGCAATCGCCGCTGGCACGCTGGAGATCCACTCTCTTACCTTCCGTTCCTGTGTGCGCGCGTTCACAGGAAATCTCGCGTCTCGCGAGATGACGCATAAATGCGTCGCTGAGCGCAGGGCTGCCACCTCCGGACCGCAGATCTGCGTTAGGCGGTCCGGAGGTGGTTAATTAAGGACACCCTACTCATGCAGGCAGAAACCCAGGGTAGCCTTTTTTTGTTTGTCTTTGTTTGTCTTATGTGTATTTCAGGCAGCCCTTTGTATTAATTTGGGTACCCCAGAGGTCATTTCTCTTATCCCAAGCACAAGCCGAGGACTGCTTGATTCAAAGTAAGGGGGAATGAAACACCTCAGAGTTGGGTTACTAAACTCTTTTACCCCGCTACTATCTGCTAAGAGCATTAACACTGTCATTTGGTATGATTTCGCTCATGTCATTTACAACTGTGCAGATGAAACCATTTTAAATGTGATATTTTCCTTGTAATGTTTCAGGTCTACCAGCAGGTGGCGGCATCGTTGGTAGGAATAGTTTTAATATTATGGCCATTCAGAATGGAACGTTCCTGTTCTGTTCTGCTCCCCTGCTTAAGGGAAGTGGAGTTTCCCACATCCTGCAGCAATGGAGGCAAAAACAGTTAGATCCAGTTAGTTCTAACTCTCCCTGCATGGGGAAGGCTGTGTGTGTAGGAGCTCCCAGTTCTAGGGATCCAAGCCATAATCTTTTCTCGGCCGAGACAAAAGATCATCATTCCCAGCCTGAGCCTTCAGCCTCAGCTGGTAGAAAGCAAGCAGCCACCTCCAGAACTCCAGGAAGAACCATACCCTGTGAAGCCAACTGTGAGTACCGTCCAGAGACCAGGAGAAGCTAAATTCCTCCTCAGCTAGTCAGTCCCCATACAGCAGAAGATAGTAAGCGCAGAAGATATACGTTCCTGCCACATTACAGAGCCACAAGCAGGCGAATTATCCTGCAAAGAGCTCCAGGCACATGATAAAAGCAGAAGACAGATCCCTGCCACATATTGCCAATACCTGTTGGGACCCAAGACTATTGTTGTATCTGACTTGGATGAAAGCTGCATATAGTAAAGACAAGTTTGAACTTTATTCCAAGTCTGGATCTCAATTATTGCGGCCAATCCCTCAATTACTCTTACTAGCAACACACTCATTTTGTTGCAAGCGAGACAGGATCCAGGAGTCCAGCCGTAAACACGTAGGAGACACCGTTAACACCATTGCTATTACCACACAGAGACATGACACCACTCTGGCATTCCTAGCCTGGTGCGTGAGTTACAACATCTTAAAGGGCCCTATGTTAGTACCCTGCACACACTGCAATTGGCGTCACGAACAAACCATAGACTATTATACCAATATCCTGACCCACTGCATAATTGGCGTCCGTGTAATTGCACCCACAGTCCGGCTCATTGCAGAATGTACTTTGTATGTCTTCCGTATCTGTTCTGTTTGTGCCTAACCATCTATAGAAAATATAATGCCCAGCCAAACTTTTTTTTCATGTAATTATTGTATACTGTATATGCCATATGGAAAAACTGAATGGAAAGACGGAATGGAACCGGAAACACTATTGAAACGAAAAACAGATCCATTAAAAATGCCACGCAAAAAAATTAAAAAGCAATACGGTCGTGTGAACAAGCCCTGAAACTGTTTAGTAAGTGCTCAGACGGATTTGTTTTGTGTTTTGCCTGAAATGTGAAGGCTGTTTATTTTTGCTGTTTAAACCACAATAAAGTGGAACTTTGTTTGGACTTCATCTCTTGTCTCTGACTGTCCGCAAGCCGGCCAATCTTGCCTCTATCACAGCTAATTATGTATATGTATATATATATATATATATATATATATATATATATAGTGCAAAAAAGAGCAGCACTCCAACGCAGGATAAAATCAAAGAAAATGTATTCACCCATGGTGTAGCGAAGTTTCGGCTCTACAATTGAGCCTTTCTCAAGCCTTGAGAAAGGCTCAATTGTAGAGCCGAAACGTCGCTACACCATGGGTGAATACATTTGTAGTGTACATTTGTAGGAGTGGGCACTACACAAGGGTCAATTGGGTCACAAGTTACTCCTACTCCTAAGGGACAGTGGCATTATATTTAACTATGCATTTTAATGTATTTTCTATGTGTTTTGATATGTATTGTTCCCCTGTGACATGTACAGCAGGCCTATTGGGGTGTAGTGTAGCATCCCAATCACTAGAGGGAGATAGGGAGCCCCTAGTATAAATGTTCAGGCCCAGACAGGGAGGAGTGAGTCTGTAGTCAGGAGTCTGTGGAAACAGAAGTGAGAAGGCACCAGCCAAAGATATGCTGTGGGCCTCTTCCTGACATGCAGCTAGATAGTCCAGGCTTCTAGTTGCCACCAGGAGGCTAGTGGAGGATTACAGCCTGCCTGAAGTATTCCTGAGTTTATGTCCAGCTTAGAAGAATCAACCCCAGTAGAAGAGATGTGCCTCCTGGGAGAAACCTGCAGTACCCTCAAGCCAAGCAGAGCCAGTGTATCCAGCTAGACGCAAGTAAGCTGAAGGGCAGAAGGATTACAAATATAGTGCAAGGATAAAGACGAGAGGAAGATTATTTGCCAAGGATAAAAGCCAGCATTTAGGCGTCCTGGCCTTGGGATAAAAGCCAGACAGGAGTTCTAAGGAACAGTGTACTCTATATCTGAGGAGAAGGTACAGCACCACATTGGATTCAAAATGAAACAAACAAGATGTGCTTTAACTGCAGACTGTCAGCTTTAATTTGAGGGTATTTATATCCAAATCAGGTGAACGGTGTAGGAATTACAACAGTTTGCATATGTGCCTCCCACTTGTTAAGGGACCAAAAGTAATGGGACAATTTGCTTCTCAGCTATTCCATGGCCAGGTGTGTGTAATTCCCTCTTTATCCCAATTACATTGAGCAGATAAAAGGTCCAGAGTTCAATTATGCTATTTGCACTTGGAATCTGTTGCTGTCAACTCTCAAGATGAGATCCAAAGAGCTGTCACTATCAGTGAAGCAAGCCATTATTAGGCTGAAAAAACAAAACAAACCCATCAGAGAGATAGCAAAAACATCAGGCGTGGCCAAAACAACTGTTTGGAACATTCATAAAAAGAAGCTCAGCAACACCAAAAGACCCAGAAAGACCACAGAAAACAACTGTGGTGGATGACCAAAGAATTCTTTCTCTGGTTAAGAAAACACCCTTCACAACAGTTGGCCAGATCAAGATCACTGTCAAGGAGGTAGGTGTATGTGTGTCAAAGTCAACAATCAAGAGAAGACTTTACCAGAGTGAATACAGAGGGTTCACCACAAGATGTAAACCATTGGTAAACCTCAAAAACAGGATGTAATGACCGGCGTCACGCACAGGGAGGGAAAGGGAAAGCCCTGCCCAAGGGAGAGGGAGAGGTGGTGACCCCTGACTCACCTTGCGGCTGGCACCTGACTGCCCTGATGTCCCTAGACGGGTTCCTCACCCGTGCGGCGATCACGTGCCTAAACCCTGGCTTTCCCTAAAATGAGCCCTAAATAGTGAACGGTGGGATCGCTAGTCCGCACCACTGACACTAAGAGGGAAACACCAGGGAGAGGACAGACAATACAGACAAACACATAAACCCAGGTGGGCGACCACAGCTGACCACAAAGGTCCAACAGGGATCCGGAAACGTTCTGGACCAACAACCAGAGAACACAGCAACACAGCTAGAGTGGGTCAGTATAGAAGTCCAGGCAGGAAGCTCTATATCTGGCAACCAGAGAAGTGTGAGAGGGGAATATAAGGAGGTTGGGAGTGCTGGACAAGGAACAGCTGAGGAGAAGGAGCTACGGATCCCTGAGTGAGCCAAAAAGGGTTGCAAAGCAAACCCAGAAAGCTACCATAAGGAAACAGCCCTATCTTACATAGAGCGCGCAGCCAACCGCTGCGACTTCCTGACCCCGGGTATAACGGAGTCAGGCGTGGTTCTTGACACTCTCGTGACACAGGAAGGCCAGTTTAGAGTTTGCCCAACGACATCTAAAAAAGCCTTCACTGTTCTGGAACAACATCCTATGGACAGATGAGACCAAGATCAACTTGTACCAGAGTGATGGGAAGAGAAGAGTATGGAGAAGGAAAGTAACTGCTCGTGATCCTAAGCATAACAACTCATCAGTGAAGCATGGTGGTGGTAGTGTCAAGGCGTGGGCATGTATTGCTGCCAATGGAACTGGTTTTCTTTTATTTATTGATTATGTGACTGCTGACAAAATCAGCAGGATGAATTCTGAAGTGTTTCAGGCAATATTATCTGCTCATATTCAGCCAAATGCTTCAGAACTCATTGGACGGCGCTTCATAGTGCTGATGGACAATGACCCAAAGCATACTGCAAAAGCAACCAAAGGGAAAGAAGTGGAATGTTATGCAATGGCCAAGTCAATCACCTGACCTGAATCCGATTGAGCATGCATTACATCGCGCAACACCTTCATGTCACCTAACATTTTCTATATTGGATCCACACATCAAAGCGCTGTATTCACTAAAGGCAGCAGTAAAAACCTTGTACTGACCCCAGCCTGAGTTACACAATAATTATAATTGTTACCTATATTTATTGAGGACTATACTAGAAATGGTATTGACCACAACCTATGTAACCCCCTGGAATACTTCCCGGGATCTTCAACACATAAGCATTTGCATACATATACTCACATATTAAAGTCCCTCTGTAATAATGGTAACAATTAATATTATAAGGTAACTGAAATGGATAAAACCTGGGTAAACATTCTCTCCCATAGATGTCCACAACTCTCAATAAGTAACTGCGGAATATAAAAAATATATCATACATAAGTTGCACAATCCTTATATCATAATAAGGGATGAGCGAACTCGAACTGTATAGTACGGGTTCGTACCGAATTTTGGGGTGTCCGTGACACGGACACCCGAAGCCTCTATTTAAGCTGGAGTCACATAGCGCCGCCCGTCACTCTGCTCTGATTAGCGTAGGGAGAGGTTGCGGCTGCGACAGTAGGGCGAGATTAGGCAGATTAACTCCTCCAAAGTACTTGATTATTGATCGATCTGCAGCTGTGGATCATTGAGCGGCTGATACTCAATTGCTCACTGTTTTTAGGCTGCCCAGACCGTTTGTCAGTCACATTTTACTGGGGTGATCGGCGGCCATTTTGTGTCTTGTGGTGCGCCAGCACAAGCTGCGACTAAGTGCATTTAACCCTCAATGGTGTGGTTGTTTTTTGGCTAAAGCCTACATCAGGGTGAAGCTGTCACACCAAGTGCATTTAACCAGCAATAGTCTGTTTATTTTTTGGCCATATACTACATCAGGGGCAAGCTGCGCCTGTCACCAAGTGCATTTAACCCTCAATGGTGTGGTTGTTTTTTGGCTAAAGCCTACATCAGGGTGAAGCTGTCACACCAAGTGCATTTAACCAGCAATAGTCTGTTTATTTTTTGGCCATATACTACATCAGGGGCAAGCTGCGCCCGTCACCAAGTGCATTTAACCCTCAGTAGTGTGGTTGGTCAAGCTATCATACCAAGTGCATTTAACCAGCAATAGTCTGTTCATTTTTTGGCCATATACTAAATCAGGGGCAAGCTGCGCCCGTCACCAAGTGCATTTAACCAGCAATAGTCTGTTCGCTTTTTGGCCATATACTACATCAGGGGCAAGCTGCGCCCGTCACCAAGTGCATTTAACCCTCAGTAGTGTGGTTGGTCAAGCTGTGACACCAAGTGCATTTAACCAGCAATAGTCTGTTCATTTTTTGGCCATATACTACATCAGGGGCAAGCTGCGCCCGTCACCAAGTGCATTTAACCAGCAATAGTCTGTTCATTTTTTGGCCATATACTAAATCAGGGGCAAGCTGCGCCCGTCACCAAGTGCATTTAACCAGCAATAGTCTGTTCATTTTTTGGCCATATACTACATCAGGGGCAAGCTGCGCCCGTCACCAAGTGCATTTAACCATCAGTAGTGTGGTTGGTCAAGCTATCACACCAAGTGCATTTAACCAGCAATAGTCTGTTCATTTTTTGGCCATATACTACATCAGGGGCAAGCTGCGCCCGTCACCAAGTGCATTTAACCCTCAGTAGTGTGGTTGGTCAAGCTGTGACACCAAGTGCATTTAACCAGCAATAGTCTGTTCATTTTTTGGCCATATACTACATCAGGGGCAAGCTGCGCCCGTCACCAAGTGCATTTAACCCTCAGTAGTGTGGTTGGTCAAGCTATCACACCAAGTGCATTTAACCAGCAATAGACTGTTCATTTTTTGGCCATATACTAAATCAGGGGCAAGCTGCGCCCATCACCAAGTGCATTTAACCAGCAATAGTCTGTTCATTTTTTGGCCATATACTACATCAGGGGCAAGCTGCGCCCGTCACCAAGTGCAGTTAACCCTCAGTAGTGTGGTTGGTCAAGCTATCACACCAAGTGCATTTAACCAGCAATAGTCTGTTCATTTTTTGGCCATATACTACATCAGGGGCAAGCTGCGCCCGTCACCAAGTGCATTTAACCCTCAGTAGTGTGGTTGGTCAAGCTGTGACACCAAGTGCATTTAACCAGCAATAGTCTGTTTATTTTTTGTCAATATACTACATCAGGGGCAAGCTGCGCCCGTCACCAAGTGCATTTAACCCTCAGTAGTGTGGTTGGTCAAGCTGTGACACCAAGTGCATTTAACCAGCAATAGTCTGTTCATTTTTTGTCCATATACTACATCAGGGGCAAGCTGCGCCCGTCACCAAGTGCATTTAACCCTCAGTAGTGTGGTTGGTCAAGCTATCACACCAAGTGCATTTAACCAGCAATAGTCTGTTCATTTTTTGGCCATATACTAAATCAGGGGCAAGCTGCGTCCGTCACCAAGTGCATTTAACCAGCAATAGTCTGTTCATTTTTTGGCCATATACTACATCAGGGGCAAGCTGCGCCCGTCACCAAGTGCATTTAACCCTCAGTAGTGTGGTTGGTCAAGCTGTGACACCAAGTGCATTTAACCAGCAATAGTCTGTTCATTTTTTGGCCATATACTACATCAGGGGCAAGCTGCGCCCATCACCAAGTGCATTTAACCAGCAATAGTGTGGTTATTTTTTGGCCATATCCCAGTCTAATTCTGTCACTAAATCCATACCGGTCACCCAGCGCCTAAATACTAGGCCTCAAATTTATATCCCGCTAAATCTCTCGTTACCGCTGTCCTGTTGTGGCTGGGAAAGTTATTTAGTGTCCGCCAAAGCACATTTTTTGTTCTGGGTTGAAATACAATTCCCAATTTAGCAATTTCATAATTTAGTGGTTTCTGCTATATCAGAGCTATTTGAAATCTATCCCTAAAAGGGTATATAATATTCAAGGTGCACATAGGGTCATTCAGAATAACTTCACACACACGCTACTGTGCATTTCCAAGTCTAATTCTGTCACTAAATCCATACCGGTCACCCAGCGCCTAAATAGTAGGCCTCAAATTTATATCCCGCTAAATCTGTCGTTACCGCTGTCCTGTTGTGGATAGGCAAGTTATTTAGTGTCCGCCAAAGCACATTTTTTGTTCTGGGTAGAAATACAATTCCCAATTTAGCAATTTCATAATTTTGTGGTTTCTGCTATATCAGAGCTATTTGAAATCTATCCCTAAAAGGGTATATAATATTCAAGGTGCACATAGGGTCATTCAGAATAACTTCACACACACGCTACTGTGCATTTCCAAGTCTAATTCTGTCACTAAATCCATATCGGTCACCCAGCGCCTAAATAGTAGGCCTCAAATTTATAGCCCGCTGAATTTGAATACAATACATTGGGCCAAATAATATTTTTGTTGTTGTGGTGAACCATAACAATGAGGAAAACATCTAGTAAGGGACGCGGACGTGGACATGGTCGTGGTGGTGTTAGTGGACCCTCTGGTGCTGGGAGAGGACGTGGCCGTTCTGCCACATCCACACGTCCTAGTGTACCAACTACCTCAGGTCCCAGTAGCCGCCAGAATTTACAGCGATATATGGTGGGTCCCAATGCCGTTCTAAGGATGGTAAGGCCTGAGCAGGTACAGGCATTAGTCAATTGGGTGGCTGACAGTGGATCCAGCACGTTCACATTATCTCCCACCCAGTCTTCTGCAGAAAGCGCACAGATGGCGCCTGAAAACCAACCCCATCAGTCTGTCACATCACCCCCATGCATACCAGGGAAACTGTCTCAGCCTCAAGTTATGCAGCAGTCTCTTATGCTGTTTGAAGACTCCGCTGGCAGGGTTTCCCAAGGGCATCCACCTAGCCCTTCCCCAGCGGTGAAAGACATAGAATGCACTGACGCACAACCACTTATGTTTCCTGATGATGAGGACATGGGAATACCACCTCAGCATGTCTCTGATGATGACGAAACACAGGTGCCAACTGCTGCGTCTTTCTGCAGTGTGCAGACTGAACAGGAGGTCAGGGATCAAGACTGGGTGGAAGACGATGCAGGGGACGATGAGGTCCTAGACCCCACATGGAATGAAGGTCGTGCCACTGACTTTCACAGTTCGGAGGAAGAGGCAGTGGTGAGACCGAGCCAACAGCGTAGCAAAAGAGGGAGCAGTGGGCAAAAGCAGAACACCCGCCGCCAAGAGACTCTGCCTGCTACTGACCGCCGCCATCTGGGACCGAGCACCCCAAAGGCAGCTTCAAGGAGTTCCCTGGCATGGCACTTCTTCAAACAATATGCTGACGACAAGACCCGAGTGGTTTGCACGCTGTGCCATCAGAGCCTGAAGCGAGGCATTAACGTTCTGAACCTGAGCACAACCTGCAAGACCAGGCACCTGCATGCAAAGCATGAACTGCAGTGGAGTAAACACCTTAAAACCAAGGAAGTCACTCAGGCTCCCCCTGCTACCTCTTCTGCTGCTGCCGCCTCGGCCTCTTCTGCTGCTGCCGCCTCGGCCTTTTCCTCCGCCTTTGGAGGAACGTTGGCACCTGCCGCCCAGCAAACAGGGGATGTACCACCAACACCACCACCACCACCTCCGTCACCAAGCGTCTCAACCATGTCACACGGCAGCGTTCAGCTCTCCATCTCACAAACATTTGAGAGAAAGCGTAAATTCCCACCTAGCCACCCTCGATCCCTGGCCCTGAATGCCAGCATTTCTAAACTACTGGCCTATGAAATGCTGTCATTTAGGCTGGTGGACATAGACAGCTTCAAACAGCTCATGTCGCTTGCTGTCCCACAGTATGTTGTTCCCAGCCGCCACTACTTCTCCAAGAGAGCCGTGCCTTCCCTGCACAACCAAGTATCCGATAAAATCAAGTGTGCACTGCGCAACGCCATCTGTGGCAAGGTCCACCTAACCACAGATACGTGGACCAGTAAGCACGGCCAGGGACGCTTTATCTCCCTAACTGCACACTGGGTAAATGTAGTGGCAGCTGGGCCCCAGGCGGAGAGCTGTTTGGCGCACGTCCTTCCGCCGCCAAGGATCGCAGGGCAACATTCTTTGCCTCCTGTTGCCACCTCCTCCTTCTCGGCTTCCTCCTCCTCTTCTTCCACCTGCTCATCCAGTCAGTCACACACCTTCACCACCAACTTCAGCACAGCCCGGGGTAAACGTCAGCAGGCCATTCTGAAACTCATATTTTTGGGGGACAGGCCCCACACCGCACAGGAGTTGTGGCGGGGTATAGAACAACAGACCGACGAGTGGTTGCTGCCGGTGAGCCTCAAGCCCGGCCTGGTGGTGTGTGATAATGGGGGAAATCTCGTTGCAGCTCTGGGACTAGCCAATTTGACGCACATCCCTTGCTTGGCGCATGTGCTGAATTTGGTGGTGCAGAAGTTCATACACAACTACCCCGACATGTCAGAGCTGCTGCATAAAGTGCGGGCCGTCTGTTCGCGCTTCCAGCGTTCACATCCTGCTGCTGCTCGCCTGTCTGCGCTACAGCGTAACTTCGGCCTTCCCGCTCACCGCCTCATATGCGACGTGCCCACCAGGTGGAACTCCACCATGCACATGCTGGACAGACTGTGCGAGCAGCAGCAGGCCATAGTGGAGTTTCAGCTGCAGCACGCACAGGTCAGTCGCACTACAGAACAGCACCACTTCACCACCAATGACTGGGCCTCCATGCGAGACCTGTGTGCCCTGTTGCGCTGTTTCGAGTACTCCACCAACATGGCGATGACGCCGTTATCAGCGTTACAATACCACTTCTATGTCTCCTTGAGAAAACACTTAGGGCGATGATGGAAGAGGAGGTGGCCCAGGAGGAGGAGGAGGAGGAAGAGGGGTCATTTTTAGCACTTTCAGGCCAGTCTTTTCGAAGTGACTCAGAGGGAGGTTTTTGGCAACAGCAGAGGCCAGGTACAAATGTGGCCAGCAAGGGCCCACTACTGTAGGACGAGGAGGACGAGGATGAGGAGGAGGTGGAGGAGGATGAGGATGAAGCATGGTCACAGCGGGGTGGCACCCAACGCAGCTCGGGTCCATCACTGGTGCGTGGCTGGGGGGAAAGGCAGGACGATGACGATACGCCTCCCACAGAGGACAGCTTGTCCTTACCCCTGGGCAGTCTGGCACACATGAGCGACTACATGCTGCAGTGCCTGCGCAACGACAGCAGAGTTGCCTACATTTTAACCTGTGCGGACTACTGGGTTGCCACCCTGCTGGATCCACGCTACAAAGACAATGTGCCCACCTTACTTCCTGCACTGGAGCGTGATAGGAAGATGCGCGAGTACAAGCGCACGTTGGTAGACGCGCTACTGAGAGCATTCCCAAATGTCACAGGGGAACAAGTGGAAGCCCAAGGCCAAGGCAGAGGAGGAGCAAGAGGTCGCCAAGGCAGCCGTGTAAATGCCAGCTCCTCTGAGGGCAGGGTTAGCATGGCAGAGATGTGGAAAACTTTTGTCAACACGCCACAGCTAACTGCACCACCACCTGATACGCAACGTGTTAGCAGGAGGCAACATTTCACTAACATGGTGGAACAGTATATGTGCACACCCCTCCACGTACTGACTGATGGTTCGGCCCCATTCAACTTCTGGGTCTCTAAATTGTCCACGTGGCCAGAGCTAGCCTTTTATGCCTTGGAGGTGCTGGCCTGCCCGGCGGCTAGCGTATTGTCTGAACGTGTATTCAGCACGGCAGGGGGCGTCATTACAGACAAACGCAGCCGCCTGTCTACAGCCAATGTGGACAAGCTGACGTTCATAAAAATGAACCAGGCATGGATCCCACAGGATCTGTCCGTCCCTTGTCCAGATTAGACATTAACTACCTCCCCTTAACCATATATTATTGGACTCCAGGGCACTTCCTCATTCAATCCTATTTTTATTTTCATTTTACCATTATATTGCGAGGCTACCCAAAGTTGAATGAACCTCTCCTCTGTCTGGGTGCCGGGGCCTAAATATATGCCAATGGACTGTTCCAATGTTGGGTGACGTGAAGCCTGATTCTCTGCTTAGACATGCAGAATGATTCTCTGCTGACATGAAGCCCGATCCTCTGTTACGGGACCTCTCTCCTCTGCCTGGGTGCTGGGCCTAAATTTATGAAAATGGACTCTTATTGTGGTGGGTGACGTGAAGCCTGATTCTCTGCTATGATATGAAGACTGATTCTCTGCTGACATGAAGCCAGATTGTCTGTTACGGGACCTCTCTCCTCTTCCTGGGTGCTGGGCCTAAATATATGCCAATGGACTGTTGCAGTGGTGGCTGACGTGAAGCCTCATTCTCTGCTATGACATGCAGACTAATTCTCTGCTGACATGAAGTCAGATCCTCTGTTACGGGACCTCTCTCCTCTGCCTGGGTGCTGGGCCTAAACTTATGAAAATGGACTCTCACAGTGGTGGGTGACGTGAAGCCTCATTCTCTGCTATGACATGCAGACTAATTCTCTGCTGACATGAAGCCAGATTGTCTGTTACGGGACCTCTCTCCTCTGCCTGGGTGCTTGGCCTAAACTTATGAAAATGGACTGTTGCAGTAATGGGTGACGTGAAGCCTGATTCTCTGCTATGACATGCAGACTGATTCTCTACTGACATGAAGCCAGATTGTCTGTTACGGGACCTCTCTCCTCTGCCTGTGTGATGGGCCTAAATATATGCCAATGGACTGTTGCAGTGGTGGCTGACGTGAAGCCTCATTCTCTGCTATGACATGCAGACTAATTCTCTGCTGACATGAAGCCAGATTGTCTGTTACGGGACCTCTCTCCTCTGCCTGGGTGCTGGGCCTAAATTATGACAATGGACTGTTGCAGTGGTGGGTGACGTGAAGCCTGATTCTCTGCTATGACCTGCAGACTGATTCTCTGCTGACATGAAGCCAGATTGTCTGTTACGGGACCTCTCTCCTCTGCCTGTGTGCTGGGCCTAAATATATGCCAATGGACTGTTGCAGTGGTGGCTGACCTGAAGCCTCATTCTCTGCTATGACATGCAGACTAATTCTCTGCTGACATGAAGCCAGATCCTCTGTTACGGGACCTCTCTCCTCTGCCTGGGTGCTGGGCCTAAATTTATGAAAATGGACTCTTACAGTGGTGGGTGACGTGAAGCCTGATTCTCTGCTATGACATGAAGACTGATTCTCTGCTGACATGAAGCCAGATTGTCTGTTACGGGACCTCTCTCCTCTGCCTGGGTGCTGGGCCTAAATATATGCCAATGGACTGTTGCAGTGGTGGCTGACGTGATGCCTCATTCTCTGCTATGACATGCAGACTAATTCTCTGCTGACATGAAGCCAGATTGTCTGTTACGGGACCTCTCTCCTCTGCCTGGGTGCTGGGCCTAAATATATGCCAATGGACTGTTGCAGTGGTGGGTGACGTGAAGCCTCATTCTCTGCTATGACATGCAGACTGATTCTCTGCTGACATAAAGCCAGATTGTCTGTTACGGGACCTCTCTCCTCTGCCTGGGTGCTGGGCCTAAACTTATGAAAATGGACTCTTACAGTGGTGGCTGACGTGAAGCCTGATTCTCTGCTATGACATGAAGACTGATTCTCTGCTGACATGAAGCCAGATCCTCTGTTACGGGACCTCTCACCTCTGCCTGGGTGCTGGGCCTAAACTTATCAAAATGGACTCTTACATTGGTGGGTGACGTGAAGCCTCATTCTCTGCTATGACATGCAGACTAATTCTCTGCTGACATGAAGCCAGATTGTCTGTTACGGGACCTCTCTCCTCTGCCTGGGTGCTGGGCCTAAACTTATGAAAATGGACTCTTACAGTGGTGGCTGACGTGAAGCCTGATTCTCTGCTATGACATGAAGACTGATTCTCTGCTGACATGAAGCCAGATCCTCTGTTACGGGACCTCTCTCCTCTGCCTGGGTGCTGGGCCTAAACTTATGAAAATGGACTCTTACAGTGGTGGGTGACGTGAAGCCTCATTCTCTGCTATGACATGCAGACTAATTCTCTGCTGACATGAAGCCAGATTGTCTGTTACGGGACCTCTCTCCTCTGCCTGGGTGCTGGGCCTAAATTTATGACAATGGACTGTTGCAGTGGTGGATGACGTGAAGCCTGATTCTCTACTATGACATGAAGACTGATTCTCTGCTGACATGAAGCCAAATTGTCTGTTACGGGACCACTCTCCTCTGCCTGGGTGCTGGGCCTAAATATATGCCAATGGACTGTTGCAGTGGTGGCTGACGTGAAGCCTCATTCTCTGCTATGACATGCAGACTAATTCTCTGCTGACATGAAGCCAGATTGTCTGTTACGGGACCTCTCTCCTCTGCCTGTGTGCTGGGCCTAAATATATGCCAATGGACTGTTGCAGTGGTGGCTGACGTGAAGCCTCATTCTCTGCTATGACATGCAGACTGATTCTCTGCTGACATGAAGCCAGATTGTCTGTTACGGGACCTCTCTCCTCTGCCTGGGTGCTGGGCCTAAACTTATGAAAATGGACTCTTACAGTGGTGGCTGACGTGAAGCCTGATTCTCTGCTATGACATGAAGACTGATTCTCTGCTGACATGAAGCCAGATCCTCTGTTACGGGACCTCTCTCCTCTGCCTGGGTGCTGGGCCTAAACTTATGAAAATGTACTCTTACAGAGGTGGGTGACGTGAAGCCTCATTCTCTGCTATGACATGCAGACTAATTCTCTGCTGACATGAAGCCAGATTGTCTGTTACGGGACCTCTCTCCTCTGCCTGGGTGCTGGGCCTAAATTTATGACAATGGACTGTTGCAGTGGTGGGTGACGTGAAGCCTGATTCTCTGCTATGACATGCAGACTGATTCTCTGCTGACATGAAGCCATATTGTCTGCTACGGGACCTCTCTCCTCTGCCTGTGTGCTGGGCCTAAATATATGCCAATGGACTGTTGCAGTGGTGGCTGACGTGAAGCCTCATTCTCTGCTATGACATGCAGACTAATTCTCTGCTGACATGAAGCCAGATCCTCTGTTACGGGACCTCTCTCCTCTGCCTGGGTGCTGGGCCTAAATTTATGAAAATAGACTCTTACAGTGGTGGGTGACGTGAAGCCTGATTCTCTGCTATGACATGAAGACTGATTCTCTGCTGACATGAAGCCAGATTGTCTGTTACGGGACCTCTCTCCTCTGCCTGGGTGCTGGGCCTAAATATATGCCAATGGACTGTTGCAGTGGTGGCTGACGTGAAGCCTCATTCTCTGCTATGACATGCAGACTAATTCTCTGCTGACATGAAGCCAGATTGTCTGTTACGGGACCTCTCTCCTCTGCCTGGGTGCTGGGCCTAAATATATGCCAATGGACTGTTGCAGTGGTGGCTGACGTGAAGCCTCATTCTCTGCTATGACATGCAGACTAATTCTCTGCTGACATGAAGCCAGATTGTCTGTTACGGGACCTCTCTCCTCTGCCTGTGTGCTGGGCCTAAATATATGCCAATGGACTGTTGCAGTGGTGGCTGACGTGAAGCCTCATTCTCTGCTATGACATGCAGACTGATTCTCTGCTGACATGAAGCCAGATTGTCTGTTACGGGACCTCTCTCCTCTGCCTGGGTGCTGGGCCTAAAGATATGCAAATGGACTGTTGCAGTGGTGGCTGACGTGAAGCCTCATTCTCTGCTATGACATGCAGACTAATTCTCTGCTGACATGAAGCCAGATTGTCTGTTACGGGACCTCTCTCCTCTGCCTGTGTGCTGGGCCTAAATATATGCCAATGGACTGTTGCAGTGGTGGCTGACGTGAAGCCTCATTCTCTGCTATGACATGCAGACTGATTCTCTGCTGACATGAAGCCAGATTGTCTGTTACGGGACCTCTCTCCTCTGCCTGGGTGCTGGGCCTAAACTTATGAAAATGGACTCTTACAGTGGTGGCTGACGTGAAGCCTGATTCTCTGCTATGACATGAAGACTGATTCTCTGCTGACATGAAGCCAGATCCTCTGTTACGGGACCTCTCTCCTCTGCCTGGGTGCTGTGCCTAAAATTATGAAAATGGAGTCTTACAGTGGTGGGTGACGTGAAGCCTCATTCTCTGCTATGACATGCAGACTAATTCTCTGCTGACATGAAGCCAGATTGTCTGTTACGGGACCTCTCTCCTCTGCCTGGGTGCTGGGCCTAAATTTATGACAATGGACTGTTGCAGTGGTGGGTGACGTGAAGCCTGATTCTCTGCTATGACATGCAGACTGATTCTCTGCTGACATGAAGCCAGATTGTCTGTTACGGGACCTCTCTCCTCTGCCTGTGTGCTGGGCCTAAATATATGCCAATGGACTGTTGCAGTGGTGGCTGACGTGAAGTTTCATTCTCTGCTATGACATGCAGACTAATTCTCTGCTGACATGAAGCCAGATCCTCTGTTACGGGACCTCTCTCCTCTGCCTGGGTGCTGGGCCTAAATTTATGAAAATGGATTCTTACAGTGGTGGGTGACGTGAAGCCTGATTCTCTGCTATGACATGAAGACTGATTCTCTGCTGACATGAAGCCAGATTGTCTGTTACGGGACCTCTCTCCTCTGCCTGGGTGCTGGGCCTAAATATATGCCAATGGACTGTTGCAGTGGTGGCTGACGTGAAGCCTCATTCTCTGCTATGACATGCAGACTAATTCTCTGCTGACATGAAGCCAGATTGTCTGTTACAGGACCTCTCTCCTCTGCCTGTGTGCTGGTCCTAAATATATGCCAATGGACTGTTGCAGTGGTGGCTGACGTGAAGCCTCATTCTCTGCTATGACATGCAGACTGATTCTCTGCTGACATGAAGCCAGATTGTCTGTTACGGGACCTCTCTCCTCTGCCTGGGTGCTGGGCCTAAACTTATGAAAATGGACTCTTACAGTGGTGGCTGACGTGAAGCCTGATTCTCTGCTATGACATGAAGACTGATTCTCTGCTGACATGAAGCCAGATCCTCTGTTACGGGACCTCTCTCCTCTGCCTGGGTGCTGGGCCTAAACTTATGAAAATGGACTCTTACAGTGGAGGGTGACGTGAAGCCTCATTCTCTGCTATGACATGCAGACTAATTCTCTGCTGACATGAAGCCAGATTGTCTGTTACGGGACCTCTCTCCTCTGCCTGTGTGCTGGGCCTAAATTTATGACAATGGACTGTTGCAGTTGTGGGTGACGTGAAGCCTGATTCTCTGCTATGACATGCAGACTGATTCTCTGCTGACATGAAGCCAAATTGTCTGTTACGGGACCTCTCTCCTCTGCCTGTGTGCTGGGCCTAAATATATGCCAATGGACTGTTGCAGTGGTGGCTGACGTGAAGCCTCATTCTCTGCTATGACATGCAGACTAATTCTCTGCTGACATGAAGCCAGATCCTCTGTTACGGGACCTTTATCCTCTGCCTGGGTGCTGGGCCTAAATTTATGAAAATGGACTCTTACAGTGGTGGGTGACGTGAAGCCTGATTCTCTGCTATGACATGAAGACTGATTCTCTGCTGACATGAAGCCAGATTGTCTGTTACGGGACCTCTCTCCTCTGCCTGGGTGCTGGGCCTAAATATATGCCAATGGACTGTTGCAGTGGTGGCTGACGTGAAGCCTCATTCTCTGCTATGACATGCAGACTAATTCTCTGCTGACATGAAGCCAGATTGTCTGTTACGGGACCTCTCTCCTCTGCCTGTGTTCTGGGCCTAAATATATGCCAATGGACTGTTGCAGTGGTGGCTGACGTGAAGCCTTATTCTCTGCTATGACATGCAGACTGATTCTCTGCTGACATGAAGCCAGATTGTCTGTTACGGGACCTCTCTCCAATGCCTGGGTGCTGGGCCTAAACTTATGAAAATGGACTCTTACAGTGGTGGCTGACGTGAAGCCTGATTCTCTGCTATGACATGAAGACTGATTCTCTGCTGACATGAAGCCAGATTCTCTGTTACGGGACCTCTCTCCTCTGCCTGGGTGCTGGGCCTAAACTTATGAAAATGGACTCTTACAGTGGTGGGTGACGTGAAGCCTCATTCTCTGCTATGACTTGCAGACTAATTCTCTGCTGACATGAAGCCAGATTGTCTGTTACGGGACCTCTCTCCTCTGCCTGGGTGCTGGGCCTAAATTTATGACAATGGACTGTTGCAGTGGTGGATGACGTGAAGCCTGATTCTCTGCTATGACATGAAGACTGATTCTCTACTGACATGAAGCCAGATTGTCTGTTACGGGACCTCTCTCCTCTGCCTGGGTGCTGGGCCTAAACTTATGAAAATGGACTCTTACAGTGGTGGCTGACGTGAAGCCTGATTCTCTGCTATGACATGATGACTGATTCTCTGCTGACATGAAGCCAGATCCTCTGTTACGGGACCTCTCTCCTCTGCCTGGGTGCTGGGCCTAAACTTATGAAAATGGACTCTTACAGTGGAGGGTGACGTGAAGCCTCATTCTCTGCTATGACATGCAGACTAATTCTCTGCTGACATGAAGCCAGATTGTCTGTTACGGGACCTCTCTCCTCTGCCTGTGTGCTGGGCCTAAATTTATGACAATGGACTGTTGCAGTTGTGGGTGACGTGAAGCCTGATTCTCTGCTATGACATGCAGACTGATTCTCTGCTGACATGAAGCCAGAATGTCTGCTACGGGACCTCTCTCCTCTGCCTGTGTGCTGGGCCTAAATATATGCCAATGGACTGTTGCAGTGGTGGCTGACGTGAAGCCTCATTCTCTGCTATGACATGCAGACTAATTCTCTGCTGACATGAAGCCAGATCCTCTGTTACGGGACCTCTATCCTCTGCCTGGGTGCTGGGCCTAAATTTATGAAAATGGACTCTTACAGTGGTGGGTGACGTGAAGCCTGATTCTCTGCTATGACATGAAGACTGATTCTCTGCTGACATGAAGCCAGATTGTCTGTTACGGGACCTCTCTCCTCTGCCTGGGTGCTGGGCCTAAATATATGCCAATGGACTGTTGCAGTGGTGGCTGACGTGAAGCCTTCTCTGCTATGACATGCAGACTAATTCTCTGCTGACATGAAGCCAGATTGTCTGTTACGGGACCTCTCTCCTCTGCCTGTGTTCTGGGTCTAAATATATGCCAATGGACTGTTGCAGTGGTGGCTGACGTGAAGCCTTATTCTCTGCTATGACATGCAGACTGATTCTCTGCTGACATGAAGCCAGATTGTCTGTTACGGGACCTCTCTCCAATGCCTGGGTGCTGGGCCTAAACTTATGAAAATGGACTCTTACAGTGGTGGCTGACGTGAAGCCTGATTCTCTGCTATGACATGAAGACTGATTCTCTGCTGACATGAAGCCAGATTCTCTGTTACGGGACCTCTCTCCTCTGCCTGGGTGCTGGGCCTAAACTTATGAAAATGGACTCTTACAGTGGTGGGTGACGTGAAGCCTCATTCTCTGCTATGATATGCAGACTAATTCTCTGCTGACATGAAGCCAGATTGTCTGTTACGGGACCTCTCTCCTCTGCCTGGGTGCTGGGCCTAAATATATGCCAATAGACTGTTGCAGTGGTGGCTGACGTGAAGCCTCATTCTCTGCTATGACATGCAGACTGATTCTCTGCTGACATGAAGCCAGATTGTCTGTTACGGGACCTCTCTCCTCTGCCTGGGTGCTGGGCCTAAACTTATGAAAATGGACTCTTACAGTGGTGGCTGACGTGAAGCCTGATTCTATGCTATGACATGAAGACTGATTCTCTGCTGACATGAAGCCAGATCCTCTGTTACGGGACCTCTCTCCTCTGCCTGGGTGCTGGGCCTAAATTTATGAAAATGGACTCTTACAGTGGTGGGTGACGTGAAGCCTCATTCTCTGCAATGACATGCAGACTAATTCTCTGCTGACATGAAGCCAGATTGTCTGTTACGGGACCTCTCTCCTCTGCCTTAGTGCTGGGCCTAAATTTATGACAATGGACTGTTGCAGTGGTGGGTGACGTGAAGCCTGATTCTCTGCTATGACATGCAGACTGATTCTCTGCTGACATGAAGCCAGATTGTCTGCTACGGGAACTCTCTCCTCTGCCTGTGTGCTGGGCCTAAATATATGCCAATGGACTGTTGCAGTGGTGGCTGACGTGAAGCCTCATTCTCTGCTATGACATGCAGACTAATTCTCTGCTGACATGAAGCCAGATCCTCTGTTACGGGACCTCTCTCCTCTGCCTGGGTGCTGGGCCTAAATTTATGAAAATGGACTCTTACAGTGGTGGCTGACGTGAAGCCTGATTCTCTGCTATGACATGAAGACTGATTCTCTGCTGACATGAAGCCAGATCCTCTGTTACGGGACCTCTCTCCTCTGCCTGGGTGCTGGGCCTAAATTTATGAAAATGGACTCTTACAGTGGTGGGTGACGTGAAGCCTCATTCTCTGCAATGACATGCAGACTAATTCTCTGCTGACATGAAGCCAGATTGTCTGTTACGGGACCTCTCTCCTCTGCCTTAGTGCTGGGCCTAAATTTATGACAATGGACTGTTGCAGTGGTGGGTGACGTGAAGCCTGATTCTCTGCTATGACATGCAGACTGATTCTCTGCTGACATGAAGCCAGATTGTCTGCTACGGGAACTCTCTCCTCTGCCTGTGTGCTGGGCCTAAATATATGCCAATGGACTGTTGCAGTGGTGGCTGACGTGAAGCCTCATTCTCTGCTATGACATGCAGACTAATTCTCTGCTGACATGAAGCCAGATCCTCTGTTACGGGACCTCTCTCCTCTGCCTGGGTGCTGGGCCTAAATTTATGAAAATGGACTCTTACAGTGGTGGGTGACGTGAAGCCTGATTCTCTGCTATGACATGAAGACTGATTCTCTGCTGACATGAAGCCAGATTGTCTGTTACGGGACCTCTCTCCTCTGCCTGGGTGCTGGGCCTAACGATATGCCAATGGACTGTTGCAGTGGTGGCTGACGTGAAGCCTCATTCTCTGCTATGACATGCAGACTAATTCTCTGCTGACATGAAGCCAGATTGTCTGTTACGGGACCTCTCTCCTCTGCCTGTGTGCTGGGCCTAAATATATGCCAATGGACTGTTGCAGTGGTGGCTGACGTGAAGCCTCATTCTCTGCTATGACATGCAGACTAATTCTCTGCTGACATGAAGCCAGATCCTCTGTTACGGGACCTCTCTCCTCTGCCTGGGTGCTGGGCCTAAATTTATGAAAATGGACTCTTACAGTGGTGGGTGACGTGAAGCCTGATTCTCTGCTATGACATGAAGACTGATTCTCTGCTGACATGAAGCCAGATTGTCTGTTACGGGACCTCTCTCCTCTGCCTGGGTGCTGGGCCTAAATATATGCCAATGGACTGTTGCAGTGGTGGCTGACGTGAAGCCTCATTCTCTGCTATGACATGCAGACTAATTCTCTGCTGACATGAAGCCAGATTGTCTGTTACGGGACCTCTCTCCTCTGCCTGTGTGCTGGGCCTAAATATATGCCAATGGACTGTTGCAGTGGTGGCTGACGTGAAGCCTCATTCTCTGCTATGACATGCAGACTGATTCTCTGCTGACATGAAGCCAGATTGTCTGTTACGGGACCTCTCTCCTCTGCCTGGGTGCTGGGCCTAAACTTATGAAATGGACTCTTACAGTGGTGGCTGACGTGAAGCCTGATTCTCTGCTATGACATGAAGACTGATTCTCTGCTGACATGAAGCCAGATCCTCTGTTACGGGACCTCTCTCCTCTGCCTGGGTGCTGGGCCTAAACTTATGAAAATGGACTCTTACAGTGGTGGGTGACGTGAAGCTTCATTCTCTGCTATGATATGCAGACTAATTCTCTGCTGACATGAAGCCAGATTGTCTGTTACGGGACCTCTCTCCTCTGCCTGGGTGCTGGGCCTAAATATATGCCAATGGACTGTTGCAGTGGTGGCTGACGTGAAGCCTCATTCTCTGCTATGACATGCAGACTGATTCTCTGCTGACATGAAGCCAGATTGTCTGTTACGGGACTTCTCTCCTCTGCCTGGGTGCAGGGCCTAAACTTATGAAAATGGACTCTTACAGTGGTGGCTGACGTGAAGCCTGATTCTCTGCTATGACATGATGACTGATTCTCTGCTGACATGAAGCCTGATCCTTTGTCACGGGACCTCTCTCCTCTGCCTGGGTGCTGGGCCTAAACTTATGAAAATGGACTCTTACAGTGGTGGGTGACGTGAAGCCTCATTCTCTGCTATGACATGCAGACTAATTCTCTGCTGACATGAAGCCAGATTGTCTGTTACGGGACCTCTCTCCTCTGCCTGGGTGCTGGGCCTAAATTTATGACAATGGACTGTTGCAGTGGTGGATGACGTGAAGCCTGATTCTCTGCTATGACATGAAGACTGATTCTCTACTGACATGAAGCCAGATTGTCTGTTACGGGACCTCTCTCCTCTGCCTGGGTGCTGGGCCTAAACTTATGAAAATGGACTCTTACAGTGGTGGCTGACGTGAAGCCTGATTCTCTGCTATGACATGATGACTGATTCTCTGCTGACATGAAGCCAGATCCTCTGTTACGGGACCTCTCTCCTCTGCCTGGGTGCTGGGCCTAAACTTATGAAAATGGACTCTTACAGTGGAGGGTGACGTGAAGCCTCATTCTCTGCTATGACATGCAGACTAATTCTCTGCTGACATGAAGCCAGATTGTCTGTTACGGGACCTCTCTCCTCTGCCTGGGTGCTGGGCCTAAATTTATGACAATGGACTGTTGCAGTTGTGGGTGACGTGAAGCCTGATTCTCTGCTATGACATGAAGACTGATTCTCTGCTGACATGAAGCCAGAATGTCTGCTACGGGACCTCTCTCCTCTGCCTGTGTGCTGGGCCTAAATATATGCCAATGGACTGTTGCAGTGGTGGCTGACGTGAAGCCTCATTCTCTGCTATGACATGCAGACTAATTCTCTGCTGACATGAAGCCAGATCCTGTGTTACGGGACCTCTCTCCTCTGCCTGGGTGCTGGGCCTAAATTTATGAAAATGGACTCTTACAGTGGTGGGTGACGTGAAGCCTGATTCTCTGTTATGACATGAAGACTGATTCTCTGCTGACATGAAGCCAGATTGTCTGTTACGGGACCTCTCTCCTCTGCCTGGGTGCTGGGCCTAAATATATGCCAATGGACTGTTGCAGTGGTGGCTGACGTGAAGCCTCATTCTCTGCTATGACATGCAGACTAATTCTCTGCTGACATGAAGCCAGATCCTCTGTTACGGGACCTTTCTCCTCTGCCTGGGTGCTGGTCCTAAATTTTTGACAATGGACTGTTGCAGTGGTGGCTGACGTGAAGCCTCATTCTCTGCTATGACATGCAGACTAATTCTCTGCTGACATGAAGCCAGATCCTCTGTTACGGGACCTCTCTCCTCTGCCTAGGTGCTGGGCCTAAATTTATGAAAATGGACTCTTACAGTGGTGGGTGACGTGAAGCCTGATTCTCTGCTATGACATGAAGACTGATTCTCTGCTGACATGAAGCCAGATTGTCTGTTACGGGACCTCTCTCCTCTGCCTGGGTGCTGGGCCTAAATATATGCCAATGGACTGTTGCAGTGGTGGCTGACGTGAAGCCTCATTCTCTGCTATGACATGCAGACTAATTCTCTGCTGACATGAAGCCAGATTGTCTGTTACGGGACCTCTCTCCTCTGCCTGTGTGCTGGGCCTAAATATATGCCAATGGACTGTTGCAGTGGTGGCTGACGTGAAGCCTCATTCTCTGCTATGACATGCAGACTGATTCTCTGCTGACATGAAGCCAGATTGTCTGTTACGGGACCTCTCTCCTCTGCCTGGGTGCTGGGCCTAAACTTATGAAAATGGACTCTTACAGTGGTGGCTGACGTGAAGCCTGATTCTCTGCTATGACATGAAGACTGATTCTCTGCTGACATGAAGCCAGATCCTCTGTTACGGGACCTCTCTCCTCTGCCTGGGTGCTGGGCCTAAACTTATGAAAATGGACTCTTACAGTGGTGGGTGACGTGAAGCCTCATTCTCTGCTATGACATGCAGACTAATTCTCTGCTGACATGAAGCCAGATTGTCTGTTACGGGACCTCTCTCCTCTGCCTGGGTGCTGGGCCTAAATTTATGACAATGGACTGTTGCAGTGGTGGCTGACGTGAAGCCTGATTCTCTGCTATGACATGCAGACTAATTCTCTGCTGACATGAAGCCAGATTGTCTGATACGGGACCTCTCTCCTCTGCCTGTGTGCTGGGCCTAAATATATGCCAATGGACTGTTGCAGTGGTGGCTGACGTGAAGCCTCATTCTCTGCTATGACATGCAGACTAATTCTCTGCTGACATGAAGCCAGATTGTCTGATACGGGACCTCTCTCCTCTGCCTGTGTGCTGGGCCTAAATATATGCCAATGGACTGTTGCAGTGGTGGCTGACGTGAAGCCTCATTCTCTGCTATGACATGCAGACTAATTCTCTGCTGACATGAAGCCAGATCCTCTGTTACGGGACCTCTCTCCTCTGCCTGGGTGCTGGGTCTAAATTTAAGAAAATGGACTCTTACAGTGGTGGGTGACGTGAAGCCTGATTCTCTGTTATGACATGAAGACTGATTCTCTGCTGACATGAAGCCAGATTGTCTGTTACGGGACCTCTCTCCTCTGCCTGTGTGCTGGGCCTAAATATATGCCAATGGACTGTTGCAGTGGTGGCTGACGTGAAGCCTCATTCTCTGCTATGACATGCAGACTAATTCTCTGCTGACATGAAGCCAGATTGTCTGTTACGGGACCTCTCTCCTCTGCCTGTGTGCTGGGCCTAAATATATGCCAATGGACTGTTGCAGTGGTGGCTGACGTGAAGCCTCATTCTCTGCTATGACATGCAGACTGATTCTCTGCTGACATGAAGCCAGATTGTCTGTTACGGGACCTCTCTCCTCTGCCTGGGTGCTGGGCCTAAACTTATGAAAATGGACTCTTACAGTGGTGGCTGACGTGAAGCCTGATTCTCTGCTATGACATGAAGACTGATTCTCTGCTGACATGAAGCCAGATCCTCTGTTACGGGACCTCTCTCCTCTGCCTGGGTGCTGGGCCTAAACTTATGAAAATGGACTCTTACAGTGGTGGGTGACGTGAAGCCTTATACTCTGCTATGATATGAAGACTAATTCTCTGCTGACATGAAGCCAGATTGTCTGTTACGGGACCTCTCTCCTCTGCCTGGGTGCTGGTCCTAAATTTATGACAATGGACTGTTGCAGTGGTGGCTGACGTGAAGCCTCATTCTCTGCTATGACATGCAGACTGATTCTCTGCTGACATGAAGCCAGATTGTCTGTTACGAGACCTGTCTCCTCTGCCTGGGTGCTGGGCCTAAACTTATGAAAATGGACTCTTACAGTGGTGGCTGACATGAAGCCTGATTCTCTGCTATGACATGAAGACTGATTCTCTGCTGACATGAAGCCAGATCCTCTGTTACGGGACCTCTCTCCTCTGCCTGGGTGCTGGGCCTAAACTTATGAAAATTGACTCTTACAGTGGTGGGTGACGTGAAGCCTCATTCTCTGCTATGACATGCAGACTAATTCTCTGCTGACATGAAGCCAGATTGTCTGTTACGGGACCTCTCTCCTCTGCCTGGGTGCTGGGCCTAAATTTATGACAATGGACTGTTGCAGTTGTGGGTGACGTGAAGCCTGATTCTCTGCTATGACATGCAGACTGATTCTCTGCTGACATGAAGCCAGAATGTCTGCTACGGGACCTCTCTCCTCTGCCTGTGTGCTGGGCCTAAATATATGCCAATGGACTGTTGCAGTGGTGGCTGACGTGAAGCCTCATTCTCTGCTATGACATGCAGACTAATTCTCTGCTGACATGAAGCCAGATCCTCTGTTACGGGACCTCTCTCCTCTGCCTGGGTGCTGGGTCTAAATTTAAGAAAATGGACTCTTACAGTGGTGGGTGACGTGAAGCCTGATTCTCTGTTATGACATGAAGACTGATTCTCTGCTGACATGAAGCCAGATTGTCTGTTACGGGACCTCTCTCCTCTGCCTGGGTGCTGGGCCTAAATATATGTCAATGGACTGTTGCAGTGGTGGCTGACGTGAAGCCTCATTCTCTGCTATGACATGCAGACTAATTCTCTGCTGACATGAAGCCAGATTGTCTGTTACGGGACCTCTCTCCTCTGCCTGTGTGCTGGGCCTAAATATATGCCAATGGACTGTTGCAGTGGTGGCTGACGTGAAGCCTCATTCTCTGCTATGACATGCAGACTGATTCTCTGCTGACATGAAGCCAGATTGTCTGTTACGGGACCTCTCTCCTCTGCCTGGGTGCTGGGCCTAAACTTATGAAAATGGACTCTTACAGTGGTGGCTGACGTGAAGCCTGATTCTCTGCTATGACATGAAGACTGATTCTCTGCTGACATGAAGCCAGATCCTATGTTACGGGACCTCTCTCCTCTGCCTGGGTGCTGGGCCTAAACTTATGAAAATGGACTCTTACAGTGGTGGGTGACGTGAAGCTTCATTCTCTGCTATGATATGCAGACTAATTCTCTGCTGACATGAAGCCAGATTGTCTGTTACGGGACCTCTCTCCTCTGCCTGGGTGCTGGGCCTAAATATATGCCAATGGACTGTTGCAGTGGTGGCTGACGTGAAGCCTCATTCTCTGCTATGACATGCAGACTGATTCTCTGCTGACATGAAGCCAGATTGTCTGTTACGGGACCTCTCTCCTCTGCCTGGGTGCTGGGCCTAAACTTATGAAAATGGACTCTTACAGTGGTGGCTGACGTGAAGCCTGATTCTCTGCTATGACATGATGACTGATTCTCTGCTGACATGAAGCCAGATCCTTTGTTACGGGACCTCTCTCCTCTGCCTGGGTGCTGGGCCTAAACTTATGAAAATGGACTCTTACAGTGGTGGGTGACGTGAAGCCTCATTCTCTGCTATGACATGCAGACTAATTCTCTGCTGACATGAAGCCAGATTGTCTGTTACGGGACCTCTCTCCTCTGCCTGGGTGCTGGGCCTAAATTTATGAAAATGGACTCTTACAGTGGTGGGTGACGTGAAGCCTGATTCTCTGCTATGACATGAAGACTGATTCTCTGCTGACATGAAGCCAGATTGTCTGTTACGGGACCTCTCTCCTCTGCCTGGGTGCTGGGCCTAAATAAATGCCAATGGACTGTTGCAGTGGTGGCTGACGTGAAGCCTCATTCTCTGCTATGACATGCAGACTAATTCTCTGCTGACATGAAGCCAGATTGTCTGTTACGGGACCTCTCTCCTCTGCCTGTGTGCTGGGCCTAAATATATGCCAATGGACTGTTGCAGTGGTGGCTGACGTGAAGCCTCATTCTCTGCTATGACATGCAGACTGATTCTCTGCTGACATGAAGCCAGATTGTCTGTTACGGGACCTCTCTCCTCTGCCTGGGTGCTGGGCCTAAACTTATGAAAATGGACTCTTACAGTGGTGGGTGACGTGAAGCCTCATTCTCTGCTATGACATGCAGACTAATTCTCTGCTGACATGAAGCCAGATTGTCTGTTACGGGACCTCTCTCCTCTGCCTGGGTGCTGGGCCTAAATTTATGACAATGGACTGTTGCAGTGGTGGGTGACGTGAAGCCTGATTCTCTGCTATGACATGCAGACTGATTCTCTGCTGACATGAAGCCAGATTGTCTGTTACGGGACCTCTCTCCTCTGCCTGTGTGCTCGGCCTAAATATATGCCAATGGACTGTTGCAGTGGTGGCTGACGTGAAGCCTCATTCTCTGCTATGACATGCAGACTAATTCTCTGCTGACATGAAGCCAGATTCTCTGTTACGGGACCTCTCTCTTCTGCCTGGGTTCCGGGGCCTAAATATCTGAGAATGGACTGTTCCAGTGGTGGGTGACGGAAAGCCAGATTCTCTGCTATGGGACCTCTCTCCAATTGATTTTGGTTAATTTTTATTTATTTAATTTTAATTTTAATTCATTTCCCTATCCACATTTGTTTGCAGGGGATTTACCTACATGTTGCTGCCTTTTGCAGCCCTCTAGCCCTTTCCTGGGCTGTTTTACAGCCTTTTTAGTGCCGAAAAGTTCAGGTCCCTATTGACTTCAATGGGGTTCGGGTTCGGGACGAAGTTCGGATCGGGTTCGGATCCCGAACCCGAACATTTTCGGGAAGTTCGGCCGAACTTCTCGAACCCGAACATCCAGGTGTTCGCTCAACTCTAATCATAATGTATCATATACAATGACTCCAGTGTCGCCAGACACCTGGGTCGCGGCAATTTGTGGGCCATCCACTACATACCTCAGTTGATTATTCCTGAGGTCACCCTATATTCTATGTTTAATTCTTTAGGTTTAAGTGTATCAAAACGCTCAAATTTTTTAAGGAGGAAAACCCTGCCTCCCCCCCTTTTTGACATAGCAACATAATCGAGACTCATAAACCTAAGTTCCTGTTCTTTGTGTTTATACTCAGTAAAGTGTTTAGATACCAGGAGGTCTATCCTCTCATCTCTAGTAATGACTTCCAAAATGCAGAAAAAGAAATAAGTCCACATAATGCAGTATATCATCGTATGAGTTAAATTCTACAGAAATGAAAGTGTTAAATAAGGGTTTGTCATTTTGTTTACAGTCTAAAATGGATTGGTTCCAGCTGGAGTTGGACTTATACCGCTTCTTCAGGGCTTTAAAACTGAGGGTGTGGTTCGACTCCAACTCCGCTGGAAACATACAGTCATGTGAAAAAATTAGGACACCCTTTGAAAGCATGTGGTTTTTTGTAACATTTTTAATAAAAGGTTATTTCATCTCCGTTTCAACAATACAGAGAGATTAAAGTAATCCAACTAAACAAAGAAAACTGAAGAAAAGTCTTTTCAAGATCTTCTGTAAATGTCATTCTACAAAAATGCCTATTCTAACTGAGGAAAAAGATAGGACACCCTTGCCCCTAATAGCGAGTGTTACCTCCTTTGGCTGAAATAACTGCAGTGAGACGGTTCTTGTAGCCATCTACCAGTCTTCGACATCGGTCTGAGGAAATTTTACCCCACTCCTCAATGCAGAACTTTTTCAGCTGTGAGATGTTTGAGGGGTTTCTTGCACGTACAGCCCTTTTCAAGTCACCCCACAGCATCTCAATGGGATTCAAATCTGGACTTTGACTTGGCCATTCCAGGACTCTCCATTTCTTCTTTTTCAGCCAATCTTTGGTTGATTTACTAGTATGTTTTGGGTCATTGTCATGTTGCATGGTCCAGTTCCGCTTCAGCTTTAATTTTCTAACTGATGGTCTCACATGTTCTTCAAGCACCTTCTGATACACAGTAGAATTCATCGTGGATTCTATGATGGTGAGCTGACCAGGTCCTGCTGCAGCAAAGCAGCCCCAAACCATGACACTTCCACCTCCATGCTTCACAGTTGGTATGAGGTTCTTTTCTTGGAATGCTGTGTTTGGTTTACGCCAAACATGTCCTCTGCTGTTGTGTCCAAATAATTCAATTTTGGACTCATCTGTCCAAAGAACATTATTCCAGAAGTCCTGGTCTTTGTCAACTTTATCTCTGGCAAATGTCAGTCTGGCCTCGATGTTTCTCTTGGAAAGCAAAGGTTTCCTCCTTGCACACCTCCCATGCAAGTTAAACTTGTACAGTCTCTTTCTGATTGTAGAGGCATGTACTTCTACATCAACAGTAGCCAGAGCCTGCTGTAGTTCTCGAGATGACACTTTAGGGTTTTTGGAGACCTCTTTTAGCATCTTGCGGTCTGCTCTTGGGGTGAACTTGCTGGGGCGACCAGTCCTGGGCATGTTGGCAGTTGTTTTGAAAGCCCTCCACTTGTAGACTATCTTCCGGACAGTGGAATGGCTGATTTCAAAATCTTTTGAGATCTTTTTAAATCCCTTCCCAGACTCATAGGCTGCTACAATCTTTTTTCTGAAGTCCTCTGACAGCTCTTTTGCTCTCACCATGGTGCTCACTCTCACTTCAACAGTCAGGAGCACACCAAACTAAATGTCTGAGGTTTAAATAGGGCAAGCCTCATTCAACATGCAGAGTAACGATCTACTAATTATGTGCACCTGGTGTGATATACCTGTGTGAGATCTGAGCCAATTTAAGAGGGAATACATGTGAGGGTGTCCTATCTTTTTCCTCAGTTAGAATAGGCATTTTTGTAGAATGACATTTACAGAAGATCTTGAAAAGACTTTTCTTCAGTTTTCTTTGTTTAGTTGGATTACTTTAATCTCTCTGTATTGTTGAAACGGAGATGAAATAACCTTTTATTAAAAATGTTACAAAAAACCACATGCTTTCAAAGGGTGTCCTAATTTTTTCACATGACTGTAGTAGGTGAGGTACCCTATGTAGAGGGAGATCCATTGACTTTGAAACAATTTGATTTACATGCTAAAAGTGATTTTACACCTTTGATTACTTCACATGTTATGGAGTCGTTCATTGAGTGCGTTAAGAGGGTTATCATGGACCTTAAGGATGGGCTACGTGGTACCCCATTAACTAAACCCTATTTTACGACTGAGGAAATGCATGCTTTGGAGGGGTTGTCCAAAAACCACGTTCTCACCATAAAACCCGCGGACAAAGACGTTCGGGAGATAGAACGTCAATTACAGACAGGTGATACATATGAATTATTAAAGAGGAATCCTAAGTTTAACATAGCTAAGAGGATAGAGGGGATACTAACAAAAGCTGAAAAGGAAGGGATTATAGACAAACAACTGAAAGAATTTTTGATTGTTAAGTCGCCTGTTGTCCCTTTGATATATGTATTGCCTAAAATACATAATAGTTTAGATAACCCTACAGGACGCCCGATTATTTCGGGGAGGGATTCTATCCTGTCCAATATTGCTATATTTTTGGACAGAGCATTGAGTGAATTTGCTATTGGGGCAAAATCATATGTTAGGGTCACAGGCGATTTTTTGGAGAAGAGTTAAAGTACCAGACGGCAGTATTTTGGCGTCATTTGATATAGTGTCCCTCTATACATCCATTGACCATGGAGAGGGATTGCGAGCTGTGGGTCGGGCACTAGAAGGATCTACGTATTCCGTACAGAGCAATCACTTTCTTTTGGATCTATTGGAACTTACATTAAGGTGCAATTATTTTGGGTTCCAGGACAGATTTTATTTGCAACTTTGCAACTGGTGGGCGCATGTCACGAGGGTGTCAAGAACCACGCCTGACTCCGTTATACCCGGGGTCAGGAAGTCGCAGCGGTTGGCTGCGGGCTCTATGTAAGATAGAGCTGTTTCCTTATGGTAGCTTTCTGGGTTTGCTTTGCAACCCTTTTTGGCTCACTCAGGGATCCGTAGCTCCTTCTCCTCAGCTGTTCCTTGTCCAGCACTCCCAACCTCCTTATATTCCCCTCTCACACTTCTCTGGTTGCCAGATATAGAGCTTCCTGCCTGCACTTATATACTGACCCACTGGAGCTGTGTTGCTGCGTTCTCTGGTTGTTGGTCCAGATCGTTTCCCTCCGGATCCCTGTTGGACCTTTGTGGTCTGCTGTGGTCGCCCACCTGGGTTTATGTGTTTGTATGCATTGTCTGTCCTCTCCCTGGTGTTTCCCTTTTAGTGTCAGTGGTGCGGACTAGCGATCCCACCAGTCCGTTTACTATCTAGGGCTCATTTTAGGGAAAGCCAGGGTTTAGGCACGTGATCGCCGCACGGGTGAGGAACTCGTCTAGGGACATCAGGGCAGTCAGGTGCCAGCCACAAGGTGAGTCAGGGGTCACCACCTTTCCCTCTCCCTTGGGCAGGGCTTTCCCTTTTCCCTCCCTGTGCATGACGCCGGTCATTACAGCGCAGCTATGGGCTCAAATGTCGCGCCCACTTACGCAAATATTTTTGTTCGTTCTCTGGAGGTATCTCCTTGTCTAGGTATCTCCCCACTATAAACATGTGCTTATGTGGTGGTGGTGGTGGAGGTACATAGACGACGTGTTCCTTATCTGGACTGGAACCCAAGATGCTCTATATGAGTATTATTTGTTCCTTAACAATATGGATGAACATATCAAGTTTACATTGGTGGCATCCAGTGAAAGTGTACAATTTCTGGATACACAGGTGTACATAAAGAATGGGCAGTTACATACAGATTTGCATGTTAAGGAAACTGATAAAAAATACTCTGCTACAATTTACAAGCTGTCATCCGACTAGGATGATTAAATCACTCCCATATAGTCAGATGTTAAGTGTTAAAAGGATTGTAGATGAGAAAGAACATTTAAATAAAGCCTTGGAAAAAATGGGGGACTCCTTCCTAGAAAGGGGATATCCCTTAACATTAGTAAAGGCACATATTAAAAAAGTAAAATTGATTCCTCGGGAGGAGGTGAAAAAATCATGCTCCAAGAAAAGTCCTAACCGGGTACCATTTGTATCCACATATAATGAGGACACTTTTAAAGAGGCCAACTGATGTCTTATAGAAGGACACAAAACATTAAGTGGTGAGGATGAGTGTTCCAGAACAAGTACGCTTACGACTTTTTTCAAAACTAAAAACAATGGCAGTTATCCCTGCCTGAATTGTGTAAAATGTAAATTGATGCAAAAAGGGAAGGAATTTGTACACCCAGCAACAGGAGAAAAGTGTATAATTAGACATTACCTTACCTGTGATTCTTCGTGGGTGATTTATGCCTTATGGTGCCCCTGCAAGCTGCTGAATGTGGGGGAGACAACCACAGACGTGAAGACACTTATGAACAATCACAGGTTCAGTATTAGAAATGAGAGGAAAGACCTCCCGGTATCTAAACACTTCAGTGACTACAAACATAAAGAACAGGAACTTAGGTTTATGATACTTGATCATGTGGCCATGCCAAAGATGGACGGAGACAGGGTGTCCCTCCTAAAGAAATGTGAGCTTAGGTGGATCCATCGTTTGGATACACTTAAACCTAAAGGGTTAAACATAGAATTTAGGGCCATTTCAGGAATGATCAACTGAAGTATGTAGTGGATGGCCCTACAAATTGCCGTGACCCAGGTGTCTGGCGACACTGGAGTCATTGTATATGATACATTATGATATATGGATTGTGTAAGGCTACTTTCACACTAGCGTTCGGCTGTCCGCTCGTGAGCTCCGTTTGAAGGGGCTCACGAGCGGACCCGAACGCTTCCGTCCAGCCCTGATGCAGTCTGAATGGATGCGGATCCGCTCAGACTGCATCAGTCTGGCGGCGTTCAGCCTCCGCTCCGCTCAGCAGGCGGACACCTGAACGCTGCTTGCAGCGTTCGGGTGTCCGCCTGGCCGTGCGGAGGCGTGCGGATCCGTCCAGACTTACAATGTAAGTCAATGGGGACGGATCCGTTTGAAGATGCCGCAATATGGCTCAATCTTCAAGCGGATCCGTCCCCCATTGACTTTCAATGTAAAAGTCTGGACGGATCCGCTCAGGCTAATTTCACACTTAGCTTTTTTTTTGCCAATTTAATGCAGACGGATCCGTTCTGAACGGAGCCTCCGTCTGCATTAATATGATCGGATCCGTTCAGAACGGATCCGATCGAATGCTAGTGTGAAAGTAGCCTAACTTATGTATGATATATTTTTTATATTCCACAGTTACTTATTAAGAGTTGTGGACACCTATGGGAGAGATCGCTTACCCAGGTTTTATCCATTTCAGTTACCTTATAATATTAATTGTTACCATTATTACAGAGGGACTTTAATATGTGAGTATATGTATGCAAATGCTTATGTGTTGAATATACCGGGAAGTATTCTAGGGGGTTACATAGGTTGTGATTAATACCATATCTAGTATAGTCCTCAATAAATATAGGTAACGATTATAATGATTGTACTGTCTTCTTTTCACTAAATATTGCATAGTTGTTAATGTGCGTGTTCATATGTGTGCCTTCAGCACCATCTAGTGACTTTTAGCTGTAAGTGCATCTTTTGCCTTGTTAAACTATGCATATTCATTAGGTGACCTGACTTCCTGCTCACAGTGCTTTCTGGGAAAGAGACAGGCTCCTTCTTCCTTTTCTCCTCACTTCATGGAAGGAGCAGCTGCACATTGTGTGTCTCTAACTAAAACATCGTCTGTAAGGGTTTAATAAATGTTTTAGCATAAATTTTGTGTACACTGTGCTGTATATTCAGTTCTTGTATGTTCATTTCTTATAGTTTACCTTATCTACTGCCGGTTAATAAAAACCAGACTACAGAAACAAGTCTCATCTTATTAACTAGTAGAATGGTAAAATCTGCCTGTTGAACTGCATATAGACCCCGGGGGTACATGTTGTGTGAACAAGACAATGATTGTGTAACTCAGGCTGGGGTCAGTACAAGGTTTTTACTGCTTTCTTTAGTGAATACAGCGCTTTGATGTGTGGATCCAATATAGATAGTGTTAGGTGACATGAAGGTGTTGCGCGATGTAATGCTGATGGTTGACCAGGTTTCCACATATGGAGGATGCAGGGCAGGAGGCTGAGTCAGGCATCCGCATGTTGCGACATTGGCCCGCCCTGAGTGTTGGGTTTGTGATGCGCTGCGTTGCGATGGCAGCGCAGGCGTAGTAAGCAGAGAGACAGGCCGAGTTGAGGGAACGCTCCATCTTTGATATAGTGCCATGAGAGCATAAGGTAACTGAAATTTATGGATTCCTGTGCTGTGGTTTTTTTACAGGTATGAATTGTGTTTGAGCAAGCCATGGATGTTTTAACCACTATCACAATTTGGGGAAACATGAGTATATATTACATGAAGCACTATGAAATGGAAGATAATCACGGAAATGTGATGCACTATACCTGAGGGTATTGGATGACTGTTACACAATGAATTGTCACAAGAGAATGAATCGTTTTTTATGGAGTTTTTATATGCACCAGTATGTAATTAAATAGGAAATTAGCACAGATTACTTCCTGAAATGTTTCTATATATGCACAGTCACATATATGTTTCACTTGGCTTGATTATGGCTCTGTGAGAGAGCTGAAACGTTGCCTGTATCAACATGTGTTGAATAAATATTGTATTTTTTCACTTTTTTATCCAAGGAGTGCTGCGTTACATTTATTTGGATTGTGTTTGGACCCCAAGACCAAGGGGAAAACGCTGGCACCTGAATCACTTGAAGCTAGGAGTGCTGCCCTGCTATTTTCTGTATATACAGACGTGGACAAAATTGTTGGTACCCTTTGGTCAATGAAAGAAAAAGTCACAATGGTCACAGAAATAACTTTAATCTGACAAAAGTAATAATAAATTAAAATTCTATAAATGTTAACCAATGAAAGTCAGACATTGTTTTTCAACCATGCTTCAACAGAATTATGTAAAAAAATAAACTCATGAAACAGGCATGGACAAAAATGATGGTACCCCTAGAAAACACAGAACATAATGTGACCAAAGGGACATGTTAATTCAAGGTGTGTCCACTAATTAGCATCACAGGTGTCTACAACCTTGTAATCAGCCATTGGGCCTATATATATGGCTCCAGGTAATCACTGTGTTGTTTGGTGATATGGTGTGTACCACACTCGACATGGACCAGAGGAAGCAAAGGAAAGAGCTGTCTCAAGAGATCAGAAAGAAAATTATAGACAAGCATGTTAAAGGTAAAGGCTATAAGACCATCTCCAAGCAACTAGATGTTCCTGTGAGTACAGTTGCACATATTATTCATAAGTTTAAGATCCATGGGACTGTAGCCAACCTCCCTGGACGTGGCCGCAGGAGGAAAATTGATGACAAATCTAAGAGACGGATAATCCGAATGGTAACAAAAGAGCCTAGAAAGACTTCTAAAGAGATTCAAGGTGAACTTCATGCTCAAGGAACATCAGTGTCAGATCGCACCATCCGTCGTTGTTTGAGCCAAAGTGGACTACATGGGAGACGACCAAGGAGGACACCATTGTTGAAAACGAATCATAAAAAAGCAAGACTGGAATATGCCAAACTACATGTTGACAAGCCACAAAGCTTCTGGGAGAATGTCCTGTGGACAGATGAGACAAAAATCGAAGTTTTTGCCAAGGCACATCAGCTGTATGTTCACAGACGAAAAAATGAAGCATATCAAGAAAAGAACACTGTCCCTACTGTGAAACATGGAGGAGGCTCTGTTATGTTCTGGGGCTGCTTTGCTGCGTCTGGCACAGGGTGTCTTGAATCTGTGCAGGGTACAATGAAATCTCAAGACTATCAAGGAATTCTAGAGAGAAATGTACTAGCCAGTGTCAGAAAGCTTGGTCTCAGTCGCAGGTCATGGGTCTTGCAACAGGACAATGACCCAAAACACACCGCTAAAAACACCCAAGAATGGCTAAGAGGAAAAAATTGGACTATTCTAAAGTGGCCTTCTATGAGCCCTGACCTCAATCCTATTGAGCATCTTTGGAAGGAGCTGAAACATGCAGTCTGGAAAAGGCACCCTTCAAACCGGACACAACTGGAGCAGTTTGCTCATGAGGAGTGGGCCAAAATACCTGCTGAGAGGTGCAGATGTCTCATTGACAGTTACAGGAAGCGTTTGATTGCAGTGATTGCCTCAAAAGGTTGCGCAACAAAATATTAAGTTAGGGGTACCATCATTTTTGTCCATGCCTGTTTCATGAGTTTATTTTTTTACATAATTCTGTTGAAGCATGGTTGAAAAACAATGTCTGACTTTCATTGGTTAACATTTATAGAATTTTAATTTATTATTACTTTTGTCAGATTAAAGTTATTTCTGTGACCATTGTGACTTTTTCTTTCATTGACCAAAGGGTACCAACAATTTTGTCCACGTCTGTATATACACTCACCTAAAGAATTATTAGGAACACCATACTAATACGGTGTTGGACCCCCTTTTGCCTTCAGAACTGCCTTAATTCTACGTGACATTGATTCAACAAGGTGCTGACAGCATTCTTTAGAAATGTTGGCCCATATTGTTAGCATCATGCAGTTAATGGAGCTTTGAGGGATGCACATCCAGGGCACAAAGCTCCCGTTCCACCACATCCCAAAGATGCTCTATTGGGTTGAGATCTGGTGACTGTGGGGGCCATTTTAGTACAGTGAACTCATTGTCATGTTCAAAAAAACAATTTGAAATGATTCGAGCTTTGTGACATGGTGCATTATCCTGCTGGAAGTAGCCATCAGAGGATGGGTACATGGTGGTCATAAACGGATGGACATGGTCAGAAACAATGCTCACGTAGCCCGTGGCATTTAAACAATGGCCAATTAGCACTAAGGGGCCTAAAGTGTGCCCAGAAATAATCCCCCACACCATTACACCACCACCAGCCTGCACAGTGGTAACAAGGCATGATGGATACATGTTCTCATTCTGTTTATGCCAAATTCGGACTCTACCATTTGAATGTCTCAACAGAAATCGAGACTCATCAGACCAGCAACATTTTTCCAGTCTTTAACAGTCCAATTTTGGCGAGCTTGTGCAAATTGTAGCCTCTTTTTCCTTTTTGTAGTGGAGATGAGTGGTACCCGGTGGGATCTTCTGCTGTTGTAGCCCATCCGCCTCAAGGTTGTGCGTGTTGTGGCTTCACAAATGCTTTGATGCATACATCGGTTGTAACGAGTGGTTATTTCAGTCAACGTTGCTCTTCTATCAGCTTGAATCAGTCGGCCCATTCTCCTCTGACCTCCAGCATCAACAAGGCATTTTCGCCCACAGGACTGCCGCATACTGGATGTTTTTCCCTTTTCACACCATTCTTTGTAAACCCTAGAAATGGTTGTGTGTGAAAATCCCAGTAACTGAGCAGATTGTGAAATACTCAGACCGGCCCGTCTGGCACCAACAACCATGCCACGCTCAAAATTGCTTAAATCACCTTTCTTTCCCATTCTGACATTACGTTTGGAGTTCAGGAGATTGTCTTGAACAGGACCACAACCCTAAATGCATTGAAGCAAATGCCATGTGATTGGTTGACTAGATAATCGCATTAATGAGAAATAGAACAGGTGTTCCTAATAATTCTTTAGGTGAGTGTGTATATATATATATATATATATATATATATAATTTTATTTCAAGACACAGAGGCTGCTATTGCTTTTACTCTCTTTACTGACAACTACACTAGCAAACAAAAAACATCCTGAGATTAGCATATCACAATGGCAACAGGCCCTTCCCTTATAGCCCCTATATAGTATCCATGCAATAGTAAATCCTCCTCTTTCTTTGCTGCTGCCACAGATGAGTATATGTGTTTTTGTTCCTCACTGTTAGCCATTACTGTGTATTCACCTTATTTGCTGTCCCCATTCTTCCTCTGGGGTTTGGGGGCTTGTACAGTGGGATGCGAAGGTTTGGGCAACCTTGTTAATCGTCATGATTTTCCCGTATAAATCGTTGGTTGTTACGATAAAAAATGTCAGTTAAATATATGATATAGGAGACACATACAGTGATATTTGAGAAGTGAAATTAAGTTTATTGGATTTACAGAAAGTGTGCTATAATTGTTTAAACAAAATTAGGCAGGTGCATAAATTTGGGCACCACAAAAAATAAATTAAATCAATATTTAGTAGATCCTCCATTTGCAGAAATTACAGCCTCTAAACACTTCCTGTAGGTTCCAATGAGAATCTGGATTCTGGTTGAAGGTATTGTGGACCATTCCTCTTTACAAAACATCTTTAGTTCATTCAGGTTTGATGGCTTCCAAGCATGGACAGCTCTCTTTAACTCACACCACAGATTTTCAATTATATTCAGGTCTGGGGACTGAGATGGCCATTCCAGAACATTGTACTTGTTCTTCTGCATAAATGCCTTAGTGGATTTTGAGCAGTGTTTAGGGTCGTTGTCTTGTTGAAAGATCAAGCCCCGGCGCAGCTTCAGCTTTGTCACTGATTCCTGGACATTGGTCTCCAGAATCTGCTGATACTGAGTGGAATCCATGCGTCCCTCAACTTTGACAAGATTCCCAATCCCTGCACTGGCCACACAGCCCCACAGCATGATGGAACCACCACCATATTTTACTGTAGGTAGCAGGTGTTTTTCTTGAAATATTGTGTTCTTTTTCATCCATGCATAACGCCCCTTGTTATGGCCAAATAACTAAATTTTTGTTTCATCAGTCCCCAGCACCTTATTCCAAAATGAAGCTGGCTTGTCCAAATGTGCTTTTGCCCACCTCAAGCGGCACTTTTTGTGCTATGGGCGGAGAAAAGGCTTCCTCTGCATCATTCATGCATACAGCATTTCCTTGTGTAAAGTGCGCCGAATGGTTGAACGATGCACAGTGACTCCATCTGCTGCAAGATGATGTTGTAGGTCTTTGGTGCTGGTCTGTGGGTTGACTCTGACTGTTCTCACCATTTGTCGCTTCTGTCTATCCAAGATTTTTCTTGGTCTGCCACTTCGAGCCTTAACTTGAACTGAGCCTGTGGTCTTTCATTTCCTCAATATGTTCCTAACTGTGGAAACAGACAGCTGAAATCTCTGAGACAGCCTTCTGTATCCTTCCCCTAAGCCATGATGGTGAACAATCTTTGTCTTCAGGTCATTTGAGAGTTGTTTTGAGACCCTCATGATGCTACTCTTCAGAGAAAATTAAAAGAGGAGGGAAACTTACAATTGACCCCCTTAAATACTCTTTCTCATAATTGGAGTCACCTGTGTATGTAGGTCAGGGGTCACTGAGCTTACCAAGCCAATTTGAGTTCCAATAATTAGTTCTAAAGGTTTTGGAATCAATAAAATTACAACAGTGCCCAAATTTATGCACCTGCCTAATTTTGTTTAAACAATTATAGCAAACTTTCTGTAAATCCAATAAACTTAATTTCACTTCTCAAATATCACTGTGTGTGTCTCCTATATGATATATTTAACTGACATTTTTTATCGTAACAACCAATGATTTATACGGGAAAATCATAACGATTTTAACAAGGTTGCCCAAACTTTCGCATCCCACTGTATATTTTCTTTTCTCCCTAGGTTATCCACCATTCACTTTTTATCTCCGGAGACTCTCCCTCCCTTAGGTTTTTCCCCCAGCTCCTTTTGCATTTTTTTCCCCTGGAGAGGGGAGTTTTTTCTACCCTTGCGCTGTGCCCTATCAGTTTCCTCCGCCTCTGTCCTCCACTTACCTACAGCGGGCGGGCAATCGTCCGCCCGTTCATCACCGTGGCCGTGGTCTTGCGAGACTTCTGCCGCCTTCGCGAGTTTTCGGCAGCCATCTTGGAACACGCTCCTCTTTTCGCAGCGCCGGCATCTTCTTTATTCGGCCACACTCCTCTTCCAGCCCAATCTCCTTCCTTGCGCCGTCTTCTTTTTTTGCGCCCCTTTTTTTTCGTGCACTCCCTTCTCTCCTTCGGCCACGCCCATCCGCTTCCGGTCCTTAGTATTCCGTGCGATTGACAGCCCCTTCATTCAGCTCCTGTCTTTCCACCGTTGCTAGTGTGGGTAACTCACTTTACTGGCTTTAGTCTGTTGTGGCCATATAGTTATTATACTTTAGCTAGACTGCTTCCCTTACAGAATAGGTCCATTCTGTATTTGCAGACTTATTTCTTGTGATACAGATCCTTCCACCATGTCCCAGTAAAGTATGCCCTGCAGACTCTGATATGGGGGCCCATTCCCCTTGCCATAATCCACCTCAATGCTCCAGAGGATTTTGCCCACTTTTAGACCTATCCCAGACGGACGCTTTCCAGCGCTCTGTCTCGGACGCTATTTTGGCAGCAATGGGGTCAATGTCCCAGACCCTATCTAGGTCCATCTCTGACGGCCTGAGACCACAACCTTCCACATTCAGGGAGCTCCCTCATGCCTCCAGAAACCCCTCGAATGGTGTGTCTTTTGCTACCCTTAATAGCACGCCTTCGACGCGCAAAAGAGCCTTCCCACGCCAGGCAGAAAAGGCGCGGAACTGGAAATGTGCCGAAGTCAGCTCTGATGAGGAGGCTCGAGCAGATGACCTGGACATGTCAGGGGAAGAATTTTCAGGTATGTCCGACAGGCGTTCCACCCCAGCCCCTCCTGGTGTCGCTGGGGGAGTCACCTTACCTGAGTCCGCGGCCTCCACCTCGGCTCATTTAATGGATCCTTCTGGTGAGCTGCTTTTCGATTCTGATATTCTCCACCACCCTAGATCCGCGGAGTGGCTCCCGGTGGACTATGTAGCACAATATTTAGTTTCACGTGTGCGCTTCCCTCTTAGTAAAGAGGCGCGCAATAAGTTAAGAGCTGAGTGCCCGAGGCCCCGCATAGCTAATAAGGTTTGCGACACCCCTGTTGTAAACCCCAAAATGACCCAATTTTTATCCAGATCAGATTGGAACCCTAGTAAGGGTTTGGAGTCGGCCAGGATAAACTCCTGGACATTTTCGGGCCTTTAGCCAAGATATTTGATTTGGCTGAAACCGCCAGAGCGGGAGATGAACAAGTGGATAAGGAAGAACTCCGGTCCTGGATCCAGCGTGCCATATGCATTGCTGGAAACGTGAACACGTCACTTTCTATTGAATGGCGCAAAGCCATCTTATTCAAAATAGAACCCAAGTTAGCCAATTTAGCTCTCTCTGAGGCTGGCAAAAATGCGCAAGGCCTTTTATTTTGGATTCCTTTATTAAGGATTTGAGTCATTTCGTGGGCGCGTTCACGGCCCTGGACAAGACCCAGTCCTCAATGAAAAGAGTGTTTCAGAGCCGCTCCACCTTCCAGACCCGAGGCTCAGGTTGAGGCTCCTACATCCATAGATCCTTTCCCCAGAGGACTGCCTTCCAGGAGGCCAGGCAACCGTCAAGTTTCTTACCCTCCAGAGGCGCACCAGGCCGGTTCAGAGGTTACAGAGGAACCACCAACTCACGATGACCCTTTGGTAAGTGCCATACCTCTAATTTCTTCTCAAGTTTGTGTAGTGGGCAGACTCCGACATTTATCTCATGCTTGGACAAGCATCACTACGGACCGCTGGGTCCTGACCAAGATCCTCGGTTTGCACATAGAGTTAGTGGATTTGCCGCGCCACTTACCTTCCCCCCACCCTCAAGTCCTCTCCGTAGTCGCCCAACGTTGCAATGACAGGGAATTGTCGGACCTCTTCTTAAAAGAGGCGATCGAACGGGCTCCAGACCCACACTCCGGCGTTCTCAGCAACATCTTCCTGGTACAGAAGAAGGGAGGTCAGATGCAACCCGTCATCAACCTCCGACCTTTAATCAGGTTTGTCCGCTATCGACACTTCAAAATGGAGGGCATCCACCTTCTCAGAGACCTCCTGTTACGTGGGGATTGGATGGTGAAGCTCGACCTCAAGGACGCGTACCTCACGGTTCTGGTCACGGAGTTCTCCAGAGACCTCCTTCCCTTCCGTTGGAAAGGGGAGATTTGGCGCTTCACATGCTTACCTTTCGGCCTTTCGACTGCCCCGTGGTGCTTCACAAAGTTGATGCGCCCAGCTATGAGATGGCTTCAGAGCCGAGAAGTGCGACTGATTATCTATCTGGACGACATCCTTCTGTTGGCTCAGGATCCCACCATCCTTCTCAGACATTTGAATTCGACAATGACTCTCCTCCTTCACCTAGGTTTTCTCATCAATCAAAAAAAGTCGGTGCTGGTTCCATCCCAGACCATGAACTTTCTCGGGTTTTCAGTAGACTCCTTGCTGGAGACCCTAAGTCTACCTCTGACAAAGATTCAAGCAATCCGCAAGGAGTTACGCAGAACTCTGTCTATGTCACAACTGTCACTTCGGCACCTGGCCCGGATCATCGGCCTTCTCTCATCATCCATCCAAGTGGTGTTTTCGGCTCCACTCCATTACGGGCCATACAAAGCCTGAAGACTGCCCATCTCCACTCCGGGTCCTTGTACGCAGACCTAATATCGTTGGATGAGGAGACCGGAGATTAATTAACATGGATCCACAATCTCTCAGCGTGGAACGGAAAGGCTATCTGCGGCCCGCGTCCAGATTTCACGGTGGACCTGGACGCCAGCCTTCACGGCTGGGGAGCTTTGCGATGGAGTGACCACCAGAAGGCGTTTGTCAGAGGACGAGGCCAGATTCCACATAAACGCACTGGAACTTCTGGCAGGCTCCTTTGCCATTCACAGTTTTTCAAATGGCAGGGTCAAAGCCTGCATCAGATTGCGCATGGACAATGTCTCGGCTGTCCGGTACGTCAACGCCATGGGAGGTACCCATTCAGCCGTACTTACACATCTGGCAAAGGACTTTTGGTCCTTTTGTCTTTTTCAGGATATTACAGTGATTGCGGAGTACCTTTCGGGTCTGCACAACACCCAGGCAGACTGGAGTTCTCACTATCTCTCGGATGGCAGCGATTGGAAGTTGGACGAGCAGGTGTTCTCTGCCATCTCATCTCTTTGGTGTCCCTTCTCTATCGACCTCTTCGCTTCCTGTCTGAATGTGCAGCTCCCCTGGTTTTACAGTTGGCGCTCAGACCCGGACGCAGAAGCGGTAGACGCTTTTCTCCAAGACTGGTCCGGTCCACTGCTAAACGTGTTCCCTCCGTTCTCGATGATCCCTCGGGTCTTGAACCAGGTTCGCCATCAACAAGCCGAACTGATCCTGATTGCCCCTTTTGGGGCACCCAGTCCTGGTTCCCTCAGCTTTTGGAACTGATGACTCTTTCGCCTATCCTATTGCCGGAACGTCCAGACCTCCTCCTAGGCCCGTGGGGTTTGCAACACCCTCTTCTCCTGGACGGGTCTCTGCGTCTGCTAGCTTGCAGAATTTTGGGTGTCCCGGAGAAAGCGGAGATATTTCGGAGGCAACTAGAAATCTTTTGGAAAAGGCATGGGCTCCCGGCACAAGAAGGGCTTATAGAGCAGCCTAGAGATCTTGGGCTAGCTGGTGCTTGGCTCAGAGTCTGGATCCCGTTTCTGCACCTGTAACGGACATCTTGCATTTCTTGACATCTTTATTTGAGGATGGTAAAGCCTACCATACCATTAATCTTTTCAGATCCGCCATTTCCTCATTTCACCAGGGGTTCGAAGGGTGCCTGGCGAGTCAACATCCGCTGGTGCTTACTGAAGGGTTCTCGGCTGTCCCAGCCTCCTAGGCCTCGCTTTTTCTCTACATGGGACATCTTGTGTGTTTTATCCTTGTTTTCTTCCTGGCCGGTCAATGCGGATCTTTCTTTGCGTCAGTTGTCGGCCAAACTCGCCACTCTATTCTGCCTCATTTCTTGCAAGAGAGTGTCAGACGTCCGTGCCCTAGATCATGATGCTAGGTCGTTTACTCCCGAAGGGTTCCACTTTAATATTACGCGCCGTACCAAGACGCACATTCAGGCAGTCTCTTACCCAAGGTTCCCTGCCTCAACGGCACTTTGCCCGGTGGCCCGCCTCAAGAATAGGAGGCACGGACCTTACAGCATCGTTCACATGGTTTTCCCTACTTATGCCTTTCCTTCCGACGTCCATTCACCCCGTCACTAGCATTACGCTAGCACGTTGAGTTAAATGGATCATAACCTTGGCGGGAGTGGACACTTCTGTTTTTACAGCTCATTCCGTACGGGGCGCATCTTCCACTTCTATGGTCATCTCTGGTGCACGTTTAGAGGATATCATAAAGATAGCAGATTCTCCACGTTTAGAGAATTCTATTTTTGCCCTCCTCAACATGCTTTTTCTTCAGTCATGGAACAGCTTTGAACCTGCAATAGGAGCCTCTGTGTCTTGAAATAAAATTACATGATTTTCCTATTTCATGACGTAAAGTCATGATTTTATGAAAGACACGGAGGCGAGTATTGCCCACCCCTCTTTTTCTTGTCTCCCTTCCTGTTTTACCCGTTGGGATTCTTACTCTTACCTCTGCTACTGTAGCCATTGGCTGGTTCAGCACCAATCACCCACACCTGAGCCTTCCTGCAGCCCCCTCACTGGCTTTTTGTCTGCACTTACCAACCAATCGCAACGATCGGGGCTGCAGGGGACCGGTAACACCTCCTAAGGCTAGTTTCACACTAGTATTCAACTGGATCAATATAGCAAGTGCGTACACAGGTGCACTTCCTCTACATATTAATCAACTCAACAAAATGAAGTACCAAAATACCAATACATATATCAAAATGTATTGTATCATTTAAAAAACATATATACATACACAAAATGTCGAAACAGAATAAAGTGCCAACGTATGATAGCTAGCATCCCTCTAATGACACCACTATATAATGTCCCGCATGGATAACCATCTAAAGTACATCATAAGCAAAAACATATATGTCAATATCCTCTTAGACTAACCATGCCGCTATATGCCTTCTCCGGCATGTCGTAGTTTACTGTCGAAGTTTTATTCCGGACACCTCTCAGCATGTTTGCCGTGCTGCCATCGGAACTCTGGCTTGCCCCTATTATGTTTAATGGGGCCAGATGGGAGCTCCGGCGGCACGCGTGCACTAGCGGCAGCACGGATCCGGTAGGCTGTTTACCCGCCAGAACAGCCTGCCAGAGAAGGCTGTCGCTAGTGTGAAAGTAGCCTAAGATGACTGCCTGCCGGGCAGAACTGCCATCATACCCTGTTCACTATGCATAATCACATGGCACCTGTATGGCGCTTTGCACAAACACAATGTCTGCTGAGCTGTACATTCTCTACAGGTTAATGTTAATGGCATAGAAAATTTTGAAAACAAAAATCACAAACAAGAAAAGATTTATCAAAATCGTTGTAAAAGAAATTGGCGTAGTTGCACATAGCAACCAATCAGTTTTTACCTTTAATTTGGTGGTTCTTTCACTTCAACAGGGTTCTCAAGTTTCATATAAATAAAGCCTATTCATTGTTTCAAAGTTGCAGTTTCTCAACATTTTCTTTTTTAAATCCAGAGACTGAAAACCTACCTTGATAATGTCCAACTGACAATGTAGCAGGGTGTAAGAGCCCAATAGTAATGCATTTTCATGGGAAATTTTCATGCTCTGGATGTAAACAATAATGTTTTCATTCGATAATAGCAAGTGGAGGTCTTATAAAAATAAAAAAAAATTGAATCTGTCCTCAAGGGATAAGCTTAATTAGCAAAACATCTTATGTTAATTTGTTCAGATTTCCTAAACTAAACAAATATATATTTGTACAGTGTTAACCAGTAATTATAAGATGAAAAAGGATTAAGATTCCACAGTGGTTGATACCTTTTAAAGGCTAATTGAAAAGATAAAATTGCAAGCTTTCAAGGCTACTTGGACATTTTCGTCAGGGGTCTCTTAAAGGGGTTCTCAAGGAATTAGGAAAATTAAAATACTTAAATATTACTTTATTATAAATATATTCCCAAATACCTTTAATTAATTATAATTTAGTTTTTTTCTCTATGGAGCAATCACTAGGAGAAATAAAATGGCCGCCATCCTATTAGTACACACAAAACCTGTCCTAATCACACAGCAGGACATGTTACTTTACAACACTGAGATAAAGAGCTGCATTACCCTCCTGCTTGTCAGGGATTATGATCCTGAATACTACTTATAAGATCTTCAGCTGAATCTCTGTGGGAATGGAGTTCATGAGACATAAAGTTCCGAGAGGAGAGTGGAGGTGTGGATAATGAGCAGTAGCACTTGTGTGAAGTCTCCATTACCACAGTCTGTCCTGTCCATCCTCTCTGTATTTCATGTCTCCTCATGAACTCAATTCCTACAGAGATTCAACTCTTATCAGCTGTATTCAGGATCATAATCCCTGAAAAGTAAGAGAGGGGATGATGTCACTGTTGTGAGGTAACTTGTCCTGTGTCTGATTGGAACTGTTTTTTTTTTTATGTACTAATAGGACAGTAACATAGTACATAAGGCCGAAAAAAGACATTTGTCCATCCAGTTCGGCCTGTCATCCTGCAAGTTGATCCAGAGGAAGGCAAAAAAACCCTGTGAGGTAGAAGCCAATTTTCCTCACTTTAGGGGAATAAAAATTCCTTCCCGACTCCAATCAGGCAATCAGAATAAATCCCTGGATCAACGATATCTCTCTAGTAGCTATATCCTGTAATATTATTACACTCCAGAAATACATCCAGGCCCCTCTTGAATTCCTTTATTGTACTCACCATCACCACCTCCTCAGGCAGAGAGTTCCATAGTCTCACTGCTCTTACCGTAAAGAATCCTTTTCTATGTTTGTGTACAAACCTTCTTTCCTCCAGACGCAGAGGATGTCCCCTTGTCACAGTCAGTGGTCATATTATTCCCCTGAAGATTGCTCCCCAGACAAAACAAGCCATTATAACTAATGAAAGTTATTTGGGAATATATTTATAATAAACCAATATTTAATTATTTTCATTTCCCGGAGAACCCCTTTAAAACAGTGTCTGAAGCTTGCCATTAAGGGTCCATTCACACGTCCGTTATAACACTCCGTTTCCGTTCCGATTTAAATCTGAACGTTTTTTCGAATCCATTAATTTCAATTGCCTCTGCAAAACTGCGGACACCAATCATAGTGCTGTCCGAATCACGGAATCCGTTCCGTTTTCCTATTTTCGAGTATGCGGATCCTGAAAAAAAATTAAGCTTTTCCTACTTTCTGTCTGTTTTTCGGGTCCGTTGTCCATTCAAGTCAATGGATCCGCATAAATGCAGATAACATGCACAAAACCATCCGAATGTCATCCGATTTTGAGGATCCGTTGACAGGAAAATGGATAAAAAAAAATTAAAAAACGGAATAACAGAAATACGGACCTGATTCGGAAGCACTTTAGTTAAAAATACGGAAGGTTGTACTGAAAAACGGATCCGCACAAAAAAGGAACGTTTATCTGGAAAGGTAAAAATACTGAAGTGTGAATGGACCCTAAAAGGCATCAACCACTGAGGAATCTTAAGCCTATTAAAAATTTCCTATACACTTAGTAGTTCCCCTTATGAAAGGGGTTTTCTGGGATTTTAATATTGATGACCTATCCTCAGAATAAGTCATCTACATTTTATATCCCCGAAAACCCCTTTTAAAGTTTTTTTTTTTTAGGACTCCTAATAATAATCCTGAAGTGAGGGGTGATCTGCAGTAACCTAGCACAGCCACTAAACTTTGAATTAATCCGTTCTTCCAGCTCTATTCAAAATGCTAGTTTGAGTGCCATTGGCTGCAGGGAACAGCTGATTGGTGGGTATGCTGGGTGTGAGACCCCCCCACTGATCGGATTATCAATGTTATGAACCCAGAAAACCTCTTTAACAGAATTTATGTTTAATTTTAGTGTTCTAGTATTTTCAGTCTGCAATGTTAAAGGGCTTGCCTAAACATGCTAGCCCAAGTCTGTATGCCTTATTAGGGCAAAAAAATATAATAGGGAAGGCACCCTGCTTTGGTCCCCCTCTATCTGTCAGAACAAAGAGCCACTGCAATGCCTGGATAGCAAAAGTTGTGATACAAGCTGATTGCAGGTTACAGTGACTATATACAGTGTAAGTTACCGGACTCAAACATGCTCTCACCTGATGATGACGCACTGGTTCTCACCATCAATCAGCATATTGCGATACATGTTATCTGTTAATGCATAGATATGTGGAGGATTCTCATACTGAGCCTAAGAAAAATATACAAGAACACCAGTTAAAAAACACATACATGTTTAAGTGTATTATGACATGTACAGCAATGTGTAATGTGCTGGAGCTATGTAACGAAAATATCATAATCATCTCTGTCTATCATATTTACAAGCTGCTCAGAAGGACTCAGACAAGATACAGATACAGAAAAGTAGGCTGATAGACTTAAAACTCAGCAACTGCACATCTGTAGCCAAATTCTGGCATAGTTGGTAATTTAGAGAGAAAATGTTACCAGTAGATTTTGGCTGCCCGAAAGGCAGCATGATCTAGTGACAGGGTACCCTTAACAAAACATTAAACTAATTTCTTTAATTCACGCAACTACTTTGCTATAACCTTGTATTGTAGAGCTCCAGCGCTGGAGCTGTTCAACATGTAATGCAAGCTGATGTTCATGAGAAAACGTCTCTTCATATCCCTGCTGCTGACTTTTTCTCTACAGCCATCCTCCACATTAGGGCTTGTTCAAACGACTGTGTGGTGCCCTTTGCCCGTGCCATGGACCGCAATCTGCGCTCCACAATGCACGGGCACCGACCATGAGGCAGCCGCAAGCGCATCACAGACCCATTCACAACTTTTGCGGTGTGGAAGAACGGAACCAAACACCACAGAAGCACTGCATAGTGCTTCCATGGGGTTCCGTTCCATACTTCCATTCCGCATCTTCGGATTTGCGGACCCATTCAAGTCAATGGGTTTGCATCCGTGTTGCGGAATGCACTTGGAAGGGTGCCATGTATTGCGGATACGCATATGCGGACTGCAATACAACAAAGGGACACCTACGGTCATGTGAATGAGCCCTTAGACAGTAAACTAATCTCTCTTTCTTTATCGTCTTTCAGGCAGCACAACACAAAGGGTTAATGTCTTGCTCCTCCCTTCTAGGACAGAAGATAATCATTAGTAAATCAGACTAATTAACCCCCTATAAAGGAGTGCACACCCACTAGGCAGACGTGTTTTTTTTTCCTTCTGTCTAAGACAGTGAAGCTCACACACACACACAGAGGCTCCTGCTGCTATAAAGGCCAGTATTAGTTGCTTAGCCTGATAATATATAGCTAGAAGTGTTTGATATAATGTGCTGGAATTGTTTCCAGAGTAACATACACATTATGATGTGCTGGGAGTGTTTTCCAGAGTTTATTTTTCCCATGGGATGATTGAGCTGAGAGTTATCCTGGAGTGTTCCTGGTAAGTATCTCATATGCAGCGAGTGTTCCCTTCTGACTATAAGGCCTCTTTCACACGGCCGTTGCGGAAACATGTGCGGGTGCATTGCTGGAATACCCGCAATTTTTCCGCGTAAGTGCAAAACATTGTCATGCGTTTTGCACTCGCGTGAGAAAAATTGCGCATGTTTAGTATCCAAACCCGAACTTCTTCACAGACGTTTGGGTCTGGGATCGGGGTTCTGTAGATTGTATTATGTAGCAGCATGTTCTATATTCTGCAATTTTCACGCAACGCACAAGTGATGCGTGAAAATCACCGCTCATGTGAACAGCCCTATAAAAATGAATGGGTCGGTATTCAGTGCGGGTGCAATGCGTTCAACTCGCGCATCGCATCCGCGCGGAATACTCGTCCGTGTGAAAGGGGTCTAAATGAGTTACAGGGTGTGTCCCTGTGAGAAGTGCTGGTTTGGATGTTACAAGCACAGTTATTACCTTCAGGCCTGCAAGCAGTATCTCCATCTAAAGCCTCATGCACACGTCCGTGGAACACTGTCCGTGTGATACCTGCCTGGATTTATTCAGAGTACAGGAGCGCACAGCCTCATTGGTTGCTATGACGCCGTGTGCTTCCTGCTGCCACCGCTGAAAAAGATACCTGTGCCATGTGTTATCAGTAGACATGAGCAAATTTGGCTTGATCCGGTTAGACAAATTTTCTGAAAAAATGTGGTTCGATCCAAATTTAATTGCGGCAAATTGCATTAAAAAACTATTTCCTGGCTGCAGAGACCCTTTATAGTGGTGTAGAACACTGTACATTGCAGTAACATGCATAGGGAGTCTAACATGCATGTGGTAGTGAAATAATACTGTGAGTCAGTATCACATGCAGATGACAGGCATCACTCTTAGAATCACTGCACACTTCACTTATTTGGGCAGTCATGGGGCCAAAACTGACCAAATAACTCAAGTATAAACTCAGCCTTACAGGTCAATGTTAGTGAAAAGAAGAGAACTTCTTTTACACCCTCGTCAGCTGATTCCACATGGATGTCTACAGAACCTGTTCTATTAAGCGCTTATACAATTAAAGCCCCCCGACAGAGTGGAGAGGGTGTCAGGAGTAAGTTTGTGTTGACGTCACTGATTATTTTGCCCCTCCTCTTGTCCGTCAGAACAAAAAACCCTACAAATACGGATCCTGTCTATTGAGGATCTGCCTTCACTCGGTCAGCATTTGGTCAGTAATCCATGAGTATTGTAAACTAAAAAAAAACTGGAGTGGATCCAAAACAAAGATGACACGTGAATGGAATATTTGCGTGTCTTCAGTGTTTTGTACCCACTCCTGCTTTTGGCTACCAAATCACAAGCCAATTCTGATGGGACCATACAGGCCTTACAACTGCTACACAGACAGGATCAGTTGTGCGTCTCATTTTTCCTTCTGGCAGATCAAAAGAGGGTCAAATAAATGATGATGTCAGTGTCATGGATCAGCAGGTGTGAACCCACTGTGCCACTGACTGGCTATACTCTGGAGGGGCGTGTCTAAGCAACTACCTGGTTTTCACTAGAGCATCTAAAGGTGAGGATAGACTTGAGCCATTAGGGTTGTTGCCAGGGGCTACTCTTGAGCAATCCCCAAGTCAGTGGCAGCTGGTCCAGGTGGACTAGGAGGTACCTGAGTAGGTACCTGAATTATAAGCGTAGTCAGGAGAGCAGAGATTTTACAAAGAGACAGGGCAGGACCGAAGGATGAGGCAGAGGCATAGTCAAACAGGCAAAAGGTCAGGGTAGGTGGCACAGGTTAGGCAATCTGAGTTGGCAACAGGAGAGTCAAAGCAAGCAGGCAGGGATGAGACGATAAGCAGAGTCCAGGAACGAAGTACAAGTCTGCAACACAGGTGGTAATCCGGCTCTTAAGCATAAGACAAGGACCTTGACACTGAGGCATCTGGGAATAGGGCAGAGCCACTTTAGTACCTGCAGGAGAGACAGGGTTGGTCAGCGAGGTCACCTGACCTAACCCAAACAGCCCAGGGAGTTATGCGCTCCGCCTTTAGAGCAGTGAAACATGAAACCAACTGAGCACAAGCTGTGACCAGGGCTGATTGGAAACTGTGGAGCGGAATCCTCAGAAGCAATAGCAGAACCCCAACAGAGCCCAGGATTGCAGCGGTAAACAGGGGAACAGCGGAGCCCCACAGCCGCTGTTTTAGTTAGCCAGGCCGAAAGGCAAAATAGTGGCACAGTCATGAAGTGGGGAGGGTGGGAACAACATGAGAAGTCCAGAGAGTGACCCTATGACACAGTGGTGATGTGGAAGCAGCACGAGGAGGACACAGAGTGGCAAGGTGACATAGTGTGGAGGTGGCAGCAGCATGAGGAGGCCACAGAGTGGCAAGGTGACATAGTGTAGAGGTGGCAGCAGCATGAGGAGACCACAGAGTGACCCGGTGATAGAGTGGGGAGGTGGGTAGCAATAACAGTACCCGCTGACGATGGTGGGTGCAATAAGGAGCACTTGGCATCAGATATGTGGCATCAGGCGGGTTGCAGCATCAGAATAGTATCTGAGGCAGGTAGCCAGAAGAAACCGGTCTCTTTTGTCAAAGTGTTGGTGTTGCACCATGGATGATCTAGTCTGATGCCTCAGGCATTGTTGGGTGGAAATCCTGGCTTATCCATGATTGATTCTCAGTCTCTCCACTCTTTTGGATGGACAGGTGAGTTCTTCTTGGGGTAACTATGGCCCCTGCCGCACTAAACACCCGCTCTGTTGTCACAAACTTGGTACGTTGTGGCCACAGATTTAGTTTGGCTGCCCAGTAGTCCAGCAGATCTTTAATGATGGCTGGCAGGGTGCACGCCAAGTATGCCACCACCTGCTGGTTCAGGTTCTGCTCTGTCTACCTGCTGGTGAGCAGGACCATCTTTACCAAAGGGCAAAAGGGGCAGCTGCCCTGGGCCCAGTTGCTCCTGGGGGGCCCAGGGCAGCTGCCTCTTGAGCCCTGCTAGCTACTGCCCCAGGTGTCAGGCTGTCGGCTACACAGGCATCATGATCGTACTGTGTTAATGATCTTAATTTTAGGACCTTAATGAGTTTTGCTCTAGGACCTTAATGACATCATTACCATGTGACCAGTAACCTAGCAATTACTGGTCACATGGCTATGAGGTCATCACAGGTCCTACTCAGTGTTGCAGAAGTTAACTGTGGAGCTTTTTTGTGTAAAGATTACATCAGAAAAAGGTGACAGGGGCTGTTAGGTTAATATACTGTAAACTACTGTATAGTGGTGGGCTGTATACTGTGTGGTGGTCTGTATACTGTGTGGTGGGCTATATATTGTGTAATGGGCCTTATATTGTGTGGTGGGCTGTATACTGTGGGGGGGGGGGTGGCCTGTATACTGTGTGGGGGCCTGTATACTGTGTGGTTGGCTGTATACTGTGGGGGGGCCTGTATAGTGGGGGGGGGGAGTGCTATACTGCTGTATTGTATAGTGTGGGGGGCTGTATCGTGTATAGTTTGAGGTGTTGTATACCGTGAGGTGCTGTATACTGTGGGCTGCTATACTGCTCTACTATATATTGTGGGGTACTGTATAGTGTGGGGTGCTAAACTGCATACTGTGTGGTGCTGTATACTATAGGGTGCTATACTGCATACTATGGGGTGCTGGGGTGCACTGTAACACTAGGGTGAGCCGAGCCCTGGTCTCCTTCCTGCAGAGCGGTGCCCACTTCCAGCCTGAGCCCACTTCCAGCCCAGAGCACTGATCCTGAGCCGCTGGAGTCTTCAGAACTGGAAGTATTTACAGTCATTCACTGTACTCTACCAGATGTGTGGATTTTTTGTGTGTGTGTTGTGGTGGAGGGCGTGATTGCATGCTAAGGTGTGGGAAGGCGGGATCCAGGGGGCCCAAGTAAATTTTTGCCCAGAGTCCAATCAATATTAAAGACGGCCCTGCTGGTGAGTAGTTTCTTCAGTAAGCGGGTGAAGAAAGCTACACATAAGCGACTCTAGACTCAGGCTGCTGATAATAAAGCTGGTACTGCTCCTGCCACCCCACCCCTCCTCAGCAGCCATGGCAGTGAAATGTGAGCGCAGAGGGCCCCCCTGCAAGAGGATGGACGATGGCACAGATAGCCAGCGGCCAACTGACTACATAGGATGTCAGTTTGTCTCCCCTCCCAGCGGGTGTAAAAAAATAATAATAAATGCCCCTATTTTGGACTGGTAGCAAGGGTCTAACAAGGTGGAGAGCCAGAAGTCATCCCTCTGCCGAATGGTGACAATTCGGCTGTCAATACGCAAGCAAGTGAGCATGCATCGGGCCTTTTGTGCAAGTGTAGAACCTACACAGAGAATTGCCAGACCGCTTATACTATTCAAATTCTTTATTACAAAAAATCACAATTATTTGCATGATTAGACATAAAAACAACAAAGTGCAGGAGATAAAAACGACATCACTGGAGGAGATCTACAGCGGATCTAAGTCCATTTATATTCAACATGATTCTCACTTTTTAAAGTGCATATGCAACAAAATGACAAATAAATGTATAGTAAACATTTGGACATTTACCCATGCTGTTTCTCCTCCAGGATGGCGCCAACCTCCTCCAGGTTGGCGCCATCCTGGAGGAGAAACAGCATGGGTAAATGTCCAAATGTTTACTATACATTTATTTGTCATTTTGTTGCATATGCACTTTAAAAAGTGAGAATCATGTTGAATATAAATGGACTTAGATCCGCTGTAGATCTCCTCCAGTGATGTCGTTTTTATCTCCTGCACTTTGTTGTTTTTATGTCTAATCATGCAAATAATTGTGATTTTTTGTAATAAAGAATTTGAATAGTATAAGCGGTCTGGCAATTCTCTGTGTAGGTTCTATATATATATGATAGCTGCCATAGGCTTAATTAATTACTTGGATAAAGTAATCATCCCTTGGTTGGGGTGGATATCGGATGTTGCTTTTGTGCAAGTGACCTATAGAGACTCCCTACCTCCATCTACACTGCATACTGCCACGGTGAGTTCGGGTCCTCTGCCTCCTCTTCCTCTGGCTTCTCCTGCTCCTCCTTTCATGTCAGCTGTGTATTAAAACCACCCATTTCACTGCACATTGCTTGTGATCCAATGTCCTCCCCTTCATCCTCCTCCTCAAGTTTAGCCCCCACAGGGCTCATGTAGCTGTGAGATCTAGGCACCACGTCTCCAGTCCGCTCACCAGCCAGATTTACCAGCATCTGTTCCAGGACATCAAGCAGTGGAATGACGTTGTTCTTCCCATAGTCCTAGCGACTGAAAAATAACGTGACCTGCTTAAAGGGCCTGAGCGAATGGCAGGTGTCACGCATTAGCTGCGAATGGCAGACATCAAAGTTACAAAAGGGAATACTTCTGTCCACTTGGATCATCAAGAAATCATTCATGGCCTTTCTCTGTTCATACAGTCGGTCCAACATATGGAGGGTGCTGCTCCAACGGGTGGAAATGTTGCATATTAGACTATATTATGCCGTTCTGTCGCTGCAGCTCAAGGAGGGTGTGCTTTGCAGTATACAAGTGGCTTAAGTACATGCAAAGTTTCCTGGCCATTTTTAGGATGTCTTGCAGATGGGTGGAAAACTTCAGGAACAGCTTGACAACCAGATTGAACACGTGTGCCATGCAGGGGCAATGGTTCAGCCCTCCTTGATGCAGCGCCAACACCATTTTTTCCCCATTGTTGCTCACCATTTTGTCAATCCGGTTTTGAGTTGTCGTGGAGAAATCCAGGATTCGATTTCTTGATGAAGGACCCGGAGCAGTTCCTCCCCTGTGTGACTCAGTTTCCCCAGGCAAACGATGTGCAAAACAGCGTGACACCACCGTGCCCTGCACGAGTGGTGTGCTAGAGGGGCACTGTGAATTTTCCCTGCAGTGGAGCCTGAGAGCACGGTGGAGGATGAGGCGGGAGAGGCGGACATTGTCGCAGGACCAGAAGGCGTGAGAACGTGAAGGCACTTGGCCAAGTTGCTGGTGCGTGGCTGGGGGGAAAGGCAGGACAATGACGATACGCCTCCCACAGAGGACAGCTTGTCCTTACCCCTGGGCAGCCTGGCACACATGAGCGACTACATGCTGCAGTGCCTGCGCAACAGAAACGTGGACCAGTAAGCACGGCCAGGGACGCTATATCTCCCTAACTGCACACTGGGTAAATGTAGTGGCAGCTGGGCCCCAGGCGGAGAGCTGTTTGGCGCACGTCCTTCCGCCGCCAAGGATCGCAGGGCAACATTCTTTGCCTCCTGTTGCCACCTCCTCCTTCTCGGCTTCCTCCTCCTCTTCTTCCACCTGCTCATCCAGTCAGCCACACACCTTCACCACCAACTTCAGCACAGCCCGGGGTAAACGTCAGCAGGCCATTCTGAAACTCATATGTTTGGGGGACAGGCCCCACACCGCACAGGAGTTGTGGCGTGGTATAGAACAACAGACCGACGAGTGGTTGCTGCCGGTGAGCCTCAAGCCCGGCCTGGTGGTGTGTGATAATGGGCGAAATCTCGTTGCAGCTCTGGGACTAGCCAATTTGACGCACATCCCTTGCTTGGCGCATGTGCTGAATTTGGTGGTGCAGAAGTTCATTCACAACTACCCCGACATGTCAGAGCTGCTGCATAAAGTGCGGGCCGTCTGTTCGCGCTTCCGGCGTTCACATCCTGCTGCTGCTCGCCTGTCTGCGCTACAGCGTAACTTTGGCCTTCCCGCTCACCGCCTCATATGCGACGTGCCCACCAGGTGGAACTCCACCTTGCACATGCTGGACAGACTGTGCGAGCTGCAGCAGGCCATAGTGGAGTTTCAGCTGCAGCACGCACGGGTCAGTCGCACTACAGAACAGCACCACTTCACCACCAATGACTGGGCCTCCATGCGAGACCTGTGTGCCCTGTTGCGCTGTTTCGAGTACTCCACCAACATGGCCAGTGGCGATGACACCGTTATCAGCGTTACAATACCACTTCTATGTCTCCTTGAGAAAACACTTAGGGCGATGATGGAAGAGGAGGTGGCCCAGGAGGAGGAGGAGGAGGAAGAGGGGTCATTTTTAGCACTTTCAGGCCAGTCTCTTCGAAGTGATTCAGAGGGAGGTTTTTGGCAACAGCAGAGGCCAGGTACAAATGTGGCTAGCCAGGGCCCACTACTGGAGGACGAGGATGAGGAGGAGGTGGAGGAGGATGAGGATGAAGCATGGTCACAGCGGGGTGGCACCCAACGCAGCTCGGGTCCATCACTGGTGCGTGGCTGGGGGGAAAGGCAGGACAATGACGATACGCCTCCCACAGAGGACAGCTTGTCCTTACCCCTGGGCAGCCTGGCACACATGAGCGACTACATGCTGCAGTGCCTGCGCAACGACAGCAGAGTTGCCCACATTTTAACCTGTGCGGACTACTGGGTCCATGCTACAAAGACAATGTGCCCACCTTACTTCCTGCACTGGATCGTGATAGGAAGATGCGCGAGTACAAGCGCACGTTGGTAGACGCGCTACTGAGAGCATTCCCAAATGTCACAGGGGAACAAGTGGAAGCCCAAGGCAGAGGAGGAGCAAGAGGTCGCCAAGGCAGCTGTGTCACGGCCAGCTCCTCTGAGGGCAGGGTTAGCATGGCAGAGATGTGGAAAACTTTTGTCAAAACGCCACAGCTAACTGCACCACCACCTGATACGCAACGTGTTAGCAGGAGGCAACATTTCACTAACATGGTGGAACAGTACGTGTGCACACCCCTCCACGTACTGACTGATGGTTCGGCCCCATTCAACTTCTGGGTTTCTAAATTGTCCACGTGGCCAGAGCTAGCCTTTTATGCCTTGGAGGTGCTGGCCTGCCCGGCGGCCAGCGTTTTGTCTGAATGTGTATTCAGCACGGCAGGGGGCGTCATTACAGACAAACGCAGCCGCCTGTCTACAGCCAATGTGGACAAGCTGACGTTCATAAAAATGAACCAGGCATGGATCCCACAGGATCTGTCCGTCCCTTGTCCAGATTAGACATTAACTACCTCCCCTTAACCATATATTATTGGACTCCAGGGCACTTCCTCATTCAATCCTATTTTTATTTAAATTTTACCATTATATTGCGAGGCTACCCAAAGTTGAATGAACCTCTCCTCTGTCTGGGTGCCGGGGCCTAAATATATGCCAATGGACTGTTCCAATGTTGGGTGACGTGAAGCCTGATTCTCTGCTATGACATGCAGACTAATTCTCTGCTGACATGAAGCCAGATTGTATGTTACGGGACCTCTCTCCTCTGCCCGGGTGCTGGGCCTAAATATCTGACAATGGACTGTTGCAGTGGTGGCTGACGTGAAGCCTCATTCTCTGCTATGACATGAAGACTGATTCTCTGCTGACATGAAGCCAGATCCTCTGTTACGGGACCTCTCTCCTCTGCCTGGGTGCTGGGCCTAAATTTATGAAAATGGACTGTTCCAGTGGTGGGTGACGGGAAGCCAGATTCTCTGCTATGGGACCTCTCTCCAATTGATTTTGGTTAATTTTTATTTATTTAATTTTTATTTTAATTCATTTCCCTATCCACATTTGTTTGCAGGGAATTTACCTACATGTTGCTGCCTTTTGCAGCCCTCTAGCCCTTTCCTGGGCTGTTTTACAGCCGTTTTAGTGCCGAGAAGTTCGGGTCCCCATTGACTTCAATGGGGTTCGGGTTCGGGACGAAGTTCGGATCGGGTTCGGACCCCGAACCCGAACATTTCCGGGAAGTTCGGCCGAACTTCTCGAACCCGAACATCCAGGTATTCGCTCAACTCTAGTGCAGAGGCCACCACTTTGAAAGGGAGGAACTGCAGCACCAGCAACTAGCAAGAACATGTTGGCTTCTGCGCTGTTGGATGAGTGCACACATGCGGTTTTCTCTTGGCTATCGCTTCGGTGATCGATTGCTGATGGAATGACTGAGGAGTAGAAGGGTGAGGTGCAGGAGCATCAGGACCAGCAGATGATGGGAAGGACAGACAGCTCCCTTCGACTGAGGTGGTGGAGCCTTGACTGCCTGAAATAAGCTGCAAGCCACTGGGCGAAGCAGCAGTTCCTGCAGCAGGCTGGACCACCACAACGGAGCCACAGTTCTTCCAGGCCACTTTATGGTGATGCTGCATATGTTGATGCAGGGCCGTGGTGCCAACATTGACAACCTTACCACGCTTCACTTTTTGCCAGCAGATTCTACTTATGACCATGTTCACCTGCTCCGGAAGCTTAACGAAAAACTGCCACACCGTTGACTAGGTAATTTTACCCCCAACACTATGCACTGACTGACTGCTACCGCCGCAGCTTCCTTGAACCCCTGCACCACTTCTTTCTGGACAGGTAGGCTCCTGCAAAGTAGGTGGTCTCCCCCTGGCACGTTTAGCTCCTGACCTCCCACTGCTGCCACCCTTCTGACTTACGGCCATGCTACCGACTTGCTGGCTTTGCCACTGCCCCAGGCGCAAGCTTCCACCCTCTTCTCCCGATGATGATGAAGCCCCTATGTTACCCGGCTCCCAAGTGCGATCAGCTACATCATCATCATCATGACGCAGGGCCGTGGTGCCAACATTGACAACCTTACCACGCTTCACTTTTTGCCTGCAGATTCTACTTATGGCCATGTTCGTCTCCTCCAGCGGCTTAATTTAAATTGCCACACCGCTGAGTAGATGATTTTACCCCCAACATTATGCACTGACTAACTGGTACTACCGATGCCTCCATGAACCCATTCACCGCTACTTCCCAGGCAGGTAGTCTCCTGCGAAGTAGGTGGTCTACCCCTGGCACATTTGGCTGCTGACCTCCCACTGCTGCCGCCTGCCACCCTTCTGACTCCCGGCCATGCTAGCGACTTGCTGGCTCTGCTGCTGCCTCACGGGCAAGCTGCCATCCTCTTCTCCAGATGATGAGGAAGCCCTTTTGTCAGCCGGCTCCCAAGTGCGATCAGCTGCATCATCATCATCATCGAGTACAGTCTGCACATTACTGATGTCCTCCTCAACCGTCTCTGGGTCAGGAGCCTGACTGCTCACAACACCAGCTCCCATGCCACTCTCCTCATCACTACTTGCCCGCCTAGTGGAGGAAGCGGCGGATGTCTCCTCCACATCTTGGCTTGCCAGTAGCTGCTGACTGTCCTCTAGTAGCTCATCCTCACTGTATAGTGGAGCTGAGCCCATAGCATATAATACTTCTCTGGCTGAGGGAACAGGAAAAAGACAGAGGCAGGTTGAGGACAGGTGAGGGCACAGGACCTGCTCCAGGGCCATGCCAACTAAGGGTTGAGTCTGATGAACCCACTGACTTTTGGCTGGGGGTGTCTAATATCACTTGCGACAAAGTCAAAGATCAAGTCAACCATTCAAGAACCGCTGGGTTGCTGGTCAAGACACCACCGCTAGCTGAAACTGGGAGCTCAGGTCTCTCGAAGTGACCTCTGCGGCCACGGCCTCTTACTCTGCTGCGACCTCTGCCTGAAGAAACATTTAAGCCTCTTCCACTCCCCTGTGCAGGGCCTGGCACTTCTCTGTCTGACATACTGTTAGATCAAATAAACAAGGAAATTAAAACCCCACACAACGGCTAATAAGCCTTTTTACACTAATACACACAAAGAAGGGCTTTAGAACATATAACTTCACTGCTGAACGGCAAATATATTTTACTTTTGCCACTAATACACGACAAAGTGTTGTCATTTTATCACTTAACCACACAACGGCTGAGAAGCCATTTTTCCCCACTAATAAAAGCCAAAAAATGATTTAGTAAATATAACTCCACCACACAAGGGCAAATAAGATATAAAAATAATTCCTTGTAATAAACCCTGTTTTGGGCTGTAACACCCCAATAACAATACCGGTTTGCTGGATTTACAGAGCAGTATAATGACAATTTGGGTCCCCAGTCAATGCAACAAGGTGTAATAGGATTGTTCCTATTACCCAGGCTGTAATCTCCCCTACTGAACCCTGTTCAACATAAAAGCTGTGGAATGATTCCTCACTATCCTTTCCCTGCACTTATCAATCTTTTTGTTTTAGCACAATTACTTTTTTTTTTTTTTTCTAGCATTGTCCCTAGCGCCTGCTGATTTCTATCACGAATATTTGTACTTCGAGAATTTGCGAAGCTCTAGAATATAGTGCTAATATTCTAGATTCTTTTCATCAGTACCCTCAATGCTTCTTGCTTGTGGGCCAATGAGAAGGCTGCAATATCTTTTGTATGAGGTTAGCAACATCCATAGCAGCCAATAGGAAAGTTGCCTCCCCTTACTGTATAGGAATTTTTTGCAGTTCTGAGAGAGGGAGACAGAGCAGTCTCATTGCTTTGCTCTGTGCTTTGCTGATTCATCTGGATCCTTATTCAATAACATTAGATAGTTAGCTCATATTTATAATAGTTAGTTAGTGGGAGATAGTCAGTAGTGTTGAACACGAATATTCAAATAGCACATTTTTATCGCGAATTTCGCCACTTCGAGAATTTGTGAACATTTAGAATATAGTGCTATATATTCATTTTATCGAATATTTGGGATTTATTTTATTTTTTTCATCTGAACACATGATTCCTCTGTGCTTCTTGCTTGTGGGCCAATGAGAAGGAAGCAATGTCAAGTTCATAGCAATACTTAGTGCACCAATCAGTAATCTGTAGTCAGACCTGCTAAAATGTGAAGTTGCATGTAGTGCAAAAAAATATTCTAATCACTGCCGATTAGCGCAATCGCGAATATATTGGAGCACTCTATCTGCATATAAAGTTATTCAATATTTTTTTTTAGCTCAGCTGCATCTGTGGCTCTGCACAGGGGCAAGATTTTCCTGCAGCAGCGGAATCGCTACAGCTTTAAGGATCCTGTTTCCTGCAATAGCTCATATGTAGCTTTTATGTATGTATGAGCAAACTAATATGTTATAGATAGATGAGCGAATCGAAGTTGAAGTGCAATTCGATCTGAATTTTAGTAAAAATTTGATTTGCACCAAATCCAAATTTCCTCATGCTTCGTGGTAATGAATCACATTTTTTCCTAAAATGGCTGCTGCATGTTAGGACATGGATCAAAGAACTCTGGGAACGAGGGATCACCCACAATGCCACGCATGTAGCCAATCAGCAGCCAGCCAGACCTGTGATGTCACAGCCCTATAAATAGCCTCAGCCATCTTGGATTCAGCCATTTTCCAGTGTACTTGGTGCAGGGAGAGACGTCAGCAGGCGCTAGGGAAAGTGCTAGGAAAGATTTGAAATCTTTTATTTTGCTGAATAGAAGTACAGGGAAAGACTACCAGAAGTGTAGGGAAAGAATAGGGAGGAATTATTCCACACTATAAAAGGAGAACAGGGTCCAATAGGGGAGTTTAAAGTCTGGGTAATAGGATCAATCCTATTACATCTTGCTGCACTAACTGGGGATCCAAATTGCCATTATACTGCTGCATTCAGGTTTGCAATAGATGATACCTCTGTAATTCCAGCAAACCGTTGTTTTTATTTGGGTGCAAGTGCTGTGTGGTATTACTAAGAAATACACTGCCTGTCCAAAAAAAGTCACCATCTGGATTTAAATCGTTATGAGACTCCTATTGGATAATTACTGCATGGGAAATTATCTTTCAGCTGGCAACCAGCTATTAAACCAAAACTGGTGCAATGAGTTGCTTCTCATTTGTTAAGCAACCATGTCGAAAGACACATCTCGTGGTCGTGGAAACGATGTTAGTCTGTTTGAGAAGGGTTAAATCATTGGCATGCATCAAGCAGAGAAAAAAATCTAAGGAGATTGCAGAAACTACTAAAATTGGGTTAAGAACTGTCCAACTCATTATTAAAAACTGGAAGGATAGTGGGGACCCATCATATTCAAGGAAGAAATGTGGCGGGAAAAAAATCATAAATGATGGTGATTGGCGATCACTTAAACATTTGAAATCAAATCGAAGAAAAACAGTATAACTCGGGGCCATGTTTAATAGTGAAAGTAAGAGCATTTCCACACCCACAATGCGAAGGGAACTCAAGGGATTGGGACTGAACAACTGTGTAGCCGTAAGAAAACCACTAATCAGTGAGGCAAACCAGAAAAAAGGCTTCAATTTGCTAGGGACCATAAATATTGGACTCTGGAGCAATGGAAGAAGGTCATGTGGTCTGAGTCAAGATTTACCCTGTTCCAGAGTGATGGGCGCATCAGGGTAAGGCTACTTTCACACTAGCGTTTGGGGCTCCGCTTGTAAGTTCCGTTTGAAGGCTCTTACAAGTGGCCCCGAACTTTTCCGTACTGTCCTAATGCATTCTGAGTGGATGCGGATCCGCTCAGAATGCATCAGTATGGCACCGTTTGTCCTCCGTTCTGCTCAGCAGGCGGACACCCGAACGCTGCTTGCAGCATTCGGGTGTCCGTCCGTCCATGCGGAGGCAAACGGATCCGTCCAGACTTACAATGTAAGTCAATGGGGACGGATCCGTTTGAAGTTGACACAATATGGCTCAATTTCAAACTGATCCGTCCCCTATTGACTTTCAATGTAAAGTCTGAACGGATCCATCTGAGCAACTTTCACACTTAGAATTTTTTCTAAACTATAATGCAGACGGATCCGTTCTGAACGGATCCCATCGTCTGCATTATAGGAGCGGATCCGTCTGTGCAGATACCAGACGGATCCGCTCCGAACGCAAGTGTAAAAGTAGCCTAAGAAGAGAGGCAGATGAAGCGATGCACACATCATGCCTAGTGCCTACTCTACAAGCCTGTGGAGGCAGTGCTATGATCTGGGGTTGCTGCAGTTGGTCAGGTCTAGGTTCAGCATGTGCTCAAAGAATGAGCTTAGCTGACTACCTGAACATACTGAATTACCAGGTTATTCTATCAATGGATTTTTTTCTTCCCTGATGACACAGGCATATTCCAAGATGACAATGCCAGGATTCATCAGGCTCAAATTGTGAAGCTGTTCAGGGAGCATGAGACATCATTTTCCAACATGGATTGGCCACCACAGACCTTAACCCCATTGAGAATCTTTGGGATGTGCTGGAGAAGGCTTTGAACAGCGGGCAGACTCTACCATCATCAATGCAAGATCTTGGTGAAAAATGCATGCAGCACTGGATGGAAATAAATCTTGTCACCTTGCAGAAGCTTATCGAAACAATGCCACAGTGAATGAGTGTTGTAATCAAAGCTAAAGGCGGTCCAACTAAATATTTTGGGTGGCAATTTTTTTGGGGGGATGGGCAGTGTATTTCTACATCTTATTAGCCCTTGTGCAGTTATGTTCTTAAGCCTTTTTTGGTGTTTATTAGTGACAAATTATTTTTATTATTTGCTGTTCAGTGGTGCAGTTATATGTACTAAAGCTTTTTTGGCCATTCTGCGGTGCAGTTATATGTTCTAAACCCTTTTTTGGCGTGTATTAGTGGGGAAAAAAGGGCTTATTAGCCGTTGTGTGGTTAAGTTAGAAAATTAGACCTTTTTGGCGTGTATTAGTGGCAAAAGAAAAAGTATTTGCCATTTAGCAGTGCAGTTATATGTTCTAAAGCCTTTTTTGGCGTGTATTAGTGGCAAAAAAAAGTATTTGCCGTTGTGTCTTGAAGTGACAAAATTACAGCCTTTTTTGGGGTGTATTAATTAATTTCCTTTATATTTACTTATTTGATCTAACAGTATGTCAGACAAAGAAGTGACAGGGGCAGAGGCCTAAATGTCGCAGCAGAGTAAGGGCGTGTGGCAGCAGGGTCACTTCCAGAGGCATGAGCTCCCACGGCTAGCTAGCGGTCGTCTCTTGACTTAGTCATCCACTTCATCCCAAGTGACATCAGACACCCCCAGCCAAGAGTCGGTGGGTTTTTCAGACACAACCCTTAGTTGCATTGGCCCAGGAGCAGGCCCTGTGCACTCACCTGTCCTCAACCTGCCTTTGTCCTTTTCTACTTACTCAGCCAGAGAAGTATTATATGCTGTGGGCTCAGCCCATTATACAGAGAGGACAAGTTACTAGAAGACAGTCATCAGCAACTGGCCAGCCAGGATTTGGAGGAGACATGCGCTTCCTCCGGTAGGCGGGCAAGTAGTGATGAGGAGAGTGGTGTGGGAGTTGGTGTTGCAAGCTGTCGGGCTCCTGGCTCAGAGACTGTTGAGGAGGACATCAGTGATGTGCAGACAGTACTCGATGATGATGATGTAGCTGATCGCACTTGGGAGCCGGGTAACATAGGGGCTTCATCATCATCGGGAGAAGAGGGTGGCAGCTTGCGCGTGGGGCAGTGGCAAAGCCAGCAAGTCGGTAGCATGGCCGGGAGTCAGAAGGGTGGCAGCAGTGGGAGGTCAGGAGCTAAACGTGCCGGGGGAGACCACCTACTTCGCAGGAGCCTACCTGTCCAGAAAGAAGTGGTGCAGGGGTTCACAGAAGCTGCGGCGGTAGCAGTCAGTCAGTGCATAGTGGTTGGGTAAAAATTACCTACTCAACAGTGGGGCAGTTTTTTGTTAAGCTTCCGGAGGAGGTAAACATGGGCATATATAGAATCTGCAGGCAGAAAGTGAAGCGTGGCCAGGTTGTCAATGTTGGCACCATGGCCCTGTGTTAACATATGCAGTGTCATCATAAAGTGGCCTGGGATAACCGTGGCTTTGATGTAGTGGTCCAGCCTGCAGCAGCAACCGCTGCCTCACGCACTAGCAATCAAGGCTCCACCAACTTAGCCGAAGGGAGCTGTCTGTCCTTCCCATCATCTGCTGGTCCTGATGCTCCTGCTCCTTGCCCTTCTACTCCTCGTCAGTCATTCCATCAGCAATCGATCACCGAAGTGATTGCCAAGAGAAAACAGTATGCATGCACTCATCCAACAGCGCAGAAGGTGAATGTGCTCCTGGTCAAGTTGCTGGTGCTGGAGAGTCCCAAGCCCTCATTTCTTGGTGACCGACAACGGGAAAAACATGGTTTCGGCGCTGCATCTAGGAGGGCTGAGCCATGCGCCTTTCTATGGCACACGTGTTCAATCTGGTTGTCGAGCAGTTCCTGAAGTCTTCCACCCATCTGCAAGACATTCTGAAAATGGCCAGGAAACTTTGCATGTACTTTAACCACTCGTACACTGTCAAGCACACCCTCTTTGAGCTGCAGCGACAGAATAGGGTCCCCCCAACATAGACTGATATGCGACGTTTCCACCTGTTGGAATTCCACCCTCCATATGTTGGACCGACTATATGAACAGTATCATGCTGCTGCCACCTCAACACTCTGCCATTGTGCCACTCTGTGGTCTCCTCATGCTGCTGCTGTTAGGGGCTGCAGCGCCGACACAGGCCGCTGGGCTATCAGCAGGCACAGGCGCCGGGCTCCCTCTTTTCCATCCTGCCGTCCAGCTGACAAACACGGGCAGCAACTAACTTAACACTGCTACATGTGATCCATGCCAGTATTTCCTTGCTGCTGGAAACTTGCACTGCTGCTGAAGTTTGCGTAGGTGTCTCTCTTTCCTATGTGGCAACACATACATAGAGATGTCGCAAACATAATTTTTTCCGTTCGCAAACAGTAAACGCGAATTTTCGCGAACTGGGCGAACCGCCATTGACTTTAATGGGCAGGCGAATTTTAAAACCCACAGGGACTCTTTCTGGCCACAATAGTGATGGAAAAGTTTTTTCAAGGAAACTAACACCTGGACTGTGGCATGCCGGAGGGGGATCCATGGCAAAATGCCCATGGAAAAATACATAGTTGACGCAGAGTTGGATTTTAATCCATAAAGGGCATAAATCACCTAACAATCCAATTTTTTATTTTTTTGGACAACATGGTTTAAAATATCAAGTGTGTGTATACGATCAGGTATGATGTTGCATCGATCAGGTAGTGTAAGGGTTACGCCCGCTTCACAGACATTGACAAACTTCCCTTTTAATGCACCGCAAACCACCGCAAACAGTCCATTTGCCCAACCGCAAACTTCCCATTTGCACAAGGTTGGATACCAAGCTAGCCATGTCCCGTTGATGTCATTGATGGTTTCTTCCTCCACCCAGCCACGTACAACACCAAGGGTCCCGGAAAGGTGAATTTAATAGATTTTTCGAATGGGGTGATGGTTAAAAAAACGCTGGCTCCCTCCCCTTTGTTTGAATCCACGGTCACTGCGTCTGTGCCGTGCAATTTACTGTCCCACCCGATATGAGTGGTAATTTCTGTAGTACTATTCTCATCAGTTTAATCCCTGTTACGTCCCCAATCTGGGGTCCATTTATTAAATAGATTTTTCGAACGGGGAGATGGTTAAAAAATTGCTGGCTCCCTCCCCTTTGTTTGAATTCACGCCACGGTCACTGCGTCTGCGCCGTGCAATTTACGGTCACACCCGATATGAGTGCTATTTTCTGTAGTACTATTCTCATCAGTTTAATCCCTGTTACGTCCCATATCAGGGTGGGATTGCCTTTTGTGAAAAAAAATTTAGGCCGGGTATCTTCGACTGCCTTCACAGCGACAGACCAAACTCTGATACACCAAACTGAATTGATCTTAGGAACCGGGAGATGGAAAAAGCAGCTTGGTCGGTCCTCTTACTCCCAAGTTGGGGCACTGCGCGTGCACGGAGCAATGTGCTGTGACACCCTATATGAGTGGTGTCTTAACTAGTCCTATTCCTATCAGTTTAATCCCTGTTACGTCCCCTATCCAGGCACGTGTCGAATTGATTAACCATTGTCAAATTAACAAACCATTACGACATCCTGGAATAATTCAGTTCTGAGCTTTGTACTTGATTTGTATTGGAATTGTTGGGGATTTTTTAAATTGTCTGCATTATTTCTAATAAACTATTAAGAGACTTTATCATGATTTTTTTTTTATTTTATGTATTAAAAACCCACCCATACAACTTAAAAAAAGATAAATAATTTTTTTTAGTTTTTTTCTATGAAAAAACATCCAGCCGTCCCGATCGCTTTTGGTCTGATCATAATGAAGCAACGGCCTTATCTGGGGTGTGGCAACATTGCCAACACACTCATAGGCCCCTTTCACACGGGCGAGTTTTCCGTGCGGGTGTGATCCGTGCGGCGAACGTATGGCACCCGCACTGAATCCTGACCCATTCATTTCTATGGGGCTGTGCACATGAGCGATGTTTTTAACGCATCACTTGTGCGTTCAGTTGAAATCGCAGCATGCTCTATATTTTCGGATTTTGACGTGACGCAGGCCCCATAGAAGTGAATGGGGTGTGTGAAAATCGGATGGCATCCGCAAGCAAGTACGGATGCCGTGCGATTTGCACGCATGGTTGCTAGGAGACCATCGGGATGGAGACCCGATCATTATTATTTTCCCTTATAACATGGTTATAAGGGAAAATAATAGCATTCTGAATACAGAATGCATAGTAAACCAGCGCTAGAGGGGTTAAAAAAAATAAAAAATAATTTAACTCACCTTAGTCCACTTGCTCGCGAAGCTGGCATCTCCTTGTGTCTCCGCTGCTGATGAACAGGACCTGGGGTGAGCTACTCCATTAAATAGAGCTTAAGGACCTTTGATGACGTCACTCCGGTCATCACATGATCTTTTACCATGGTGAATCACCATGGTAAAAGATCATGTGACGTACCATATGATGACCGGAGTGACGTCATCGAAGGTCCTTAACCTGTATTTAATGGAGCAGCTCACCCCAGGTCCTGTTCATCAGCAGCGGAGACACAAGGCGATGCCGGGCTTCGCGATCAAGTGGACTAAGGTGAGTTAAATTATTTATTTTTTTAACCCCTCTAGCGCTGGTTTACTATGCGTTCTGTATTCAGAATGCTATTATTTTCCCTTATAACCATGTTATAAGGGAAAATAATACAATCTTCAGAACATCAATCCCAAGCCCGAACTTCTATGAAGAAGTTCGGGTTTGGGTACCAAACATGCGCGTTTTTTCTCACGCGAGTGCAACGCATGACAATGTTTTGCACTTGCGCAGAAAAAATCGCATTTTCCCGCAACGCACCCGGCTCTTATCCGGGCAAAAAAACTCACGCCCGTGTGAAAGAGGCCATAGAGGTGATGACTGCTTCATTGTGATACGCAAGCCCCTTCACCACAACAAGGTAACGATCACAAAAGGGGAATTGACACTTGTATGTGCTTTTTTTTTGTTTTGTTTTTTGCAGCAACAGTGCAGCACCAGAGGCCAGAAAAATTAGGCATGTTTCACATGCCTGAAAAACAATGTTATTGTTGCAGTCGCTGTTGTAGCAGGCCTGGAAAAATTTATGTTTTCAAGGCAGAAAGGTGGCTAAAACATTGCGGCTTTAACCCTAGTTGGTGGCGGAGAATTCACGAAAGTCATCCGGTATGCAGACATTAAATACAGCAGCGTCGGGACCATTTTGAGGCCAGGGCATGTCAGGCCTTTTGTTAGTTAAATGTATACTCCATCTGCGAGTCCCTTCGGGATCCATGCCTCATTCATCTTAATGAAGGTGAGGTAATCAACACTTTTTTGACCGAGGCAACTTATTTTGTCAGTGACAATGCCTCCTGCTGCACTGAAGGTCCTTTCTGACAGGACACTTGAAGCAGGGCAGGCCAGAAGTTCTATCGCAAACTGGGATAGCTCAGGCCACAGGTCAAGCCTGCACACCCAGTAGTCAAGGGGTTCATCGCTCCTCAGAGTGTCGATATCTGCAGTAAAGGCGAGGTAGCCTGCCACCTGTCGGTCGAGTCGGTCTCTAAGGCTGGATCCCGAAGGGCTGTGGCGATGTGTAGGACTGAAAAAGCTCTGCATGTCCTCAATCAACAACACATATGTAAAGCGTCCTGTCCTTGCCGTCGTGGTAGGAGGAGGATTACTGTCACCTCTTCCCCAGTTAGATTCCCGTTGTGCTGTGACATCCTCTTATAAGCTGTGTAAAGCATATTTTTTTGTTTGGTTTTGAACTGCTGCATCCTTTCTGACTTCCGGTAATTTGGTAACATTTCCCCCACTTTCTGCTTATACCGGGGGTCTAGTAGCGTGGCCACCCATACAGGTGGTTCTCCTTCATCCTTTTTATACGAGGGTCCCTCAACAGACATGACAGCATGAAAGACCAGGGTTGGATGCCGAGCTACTCATTTCCCGTTCCTCCTCCTCACTGATGTCATTGACGGTCTGTTCTTCTCCCGCCCCCCCCCCCCCAGTCATGTACAAGACCACGGGTCCAAGATAGGGGACAACAACGAGCACCCTGGGATGCCTGCTGTGGTTGGTCTTCCTCCTCCTCAAAGCCACATTCCTCCTCTGACTCCTCTTCCTCATAATCCTCTTGCAGCGTTGCCACAGGTCCGGCAAGCGATGTGCCAGAGATGCCATGACTTTCTTTTCAATCACCGAGTAGAGGTTTGGGATTGCCTTATTAGAAAAAAAAAATCTGTCCGGGTACCTTCCACTGTGGTGTCCCAATAGCGACACATTTTTTGAAGGCCTCAGACTCCACCAGCTGGTATGGTAAAAGCTGGCGGGCTAAGAGTTCCGTCAAGCTAGCTGACAGACGCTGGGCAAGGGGGTGACTGACATTGGCTTCTCACGCTCAAATATTTCCTTAACAGACACCTGACTGTTTGCAGATGAGATGGAACTGTTCAAGGTGAGAGGCGGAGTGGCGGGTGGTTGAGAGGGAGCAAGGAGGACAGCAGTGGTTGACATGGCTGAAGATGCTGGACCAGGAGGAGGATGGTGGCTTTGAGCTTGTGTGCTGCTTCTACTCGTCATCATGTGTTGATCCCATAGGCGTTTGTAATGTGCGATCATGTGCCTTCGCAAAGCAGTTGTACCTCGGTGGGTGTAGGATTTCCCACGACTCCGTTTCTTTTGGCACAGGTTGCAAATGGCATCGTTGTTGTCAGAGGCAGACACACAAAAAATGCCACACTGCTGAGCTTTGCAATGACGGCATTCTGGTGGTGGCAACAGCATGCGTTGATTGGCATGCTGTCTGGCTGACCCCGGGTGCCGACACATGCTGTCTGACTGTGCCACTAGCTCCTTGCGACGACCTCCCCCTGCTTCCAACTAGTCTCCTCCTTCTCTCTGTCTCCCCTTCTGAACTTACCCCCTCTTCTTCTTCTCTTTGAGCAGGCACCCACGTGGCATCCACGGACACATTGTCATCAACTGCTTCACTTGTATCTGACACCTCAGCAAAGGAAGCAGCAGCGGGTACAACGTCATCATCACACTGTACGTCCATGTGTGTAATGCTGCCTGACTGAGACATATCCCTGTTATCTACATCCCCTGGCAATAATGGTTGCGCATCACTAATTTCATCCAACTGATGTGTAAATAACTCCTCTGAGGGATCAAGTGAAGCGGCTGTGGTGGTGGTGGCGGTGGGCGGGAGAGTGGTGACCAAAGCTGAGCTGGAGGAGGATGGTGCGTCAAGGTTCTTAGCGAAAGCTGTTGAAGATTGGGTGTCCTGTGTAGGCCAGTCAACTAATTTTTTGGGTTCAGGGTACGTGGCCTCTGAACACTGGGCATTATTCCAGGGCCAGTGGAAATCACAGCACCACGAACACGACGGCCCCTGCGGCGTGGCCTGCCTCTGCCTGTCATTTTTTATTAGATAAGTGTTACTATGCGTGCAAGGTACTGTGCCACTCTATATAAGTGGTGGGCAGTGGGCACAGTACAGTCTGTGTGGGCCTGGCTGACACACACGGGCTTGCAAATGTGATTTGATCACAGTTAAATTTTAAATGGATTTATTTTTTCCTGAAAGGTATTTGGGCGAATGACACCCTGTAACGGTATGAGTGCAGGCCTAGCCACTAGCCAGTGGACACAATAGAGTATGTGTGGGCGCCTGACACACACGGGCTTGCTAATGTGATTAGATCACAGTTAAATTTTAAATATATTTTTGTTTTCTGCAAGGTATTTGTCTGAATGACACCCTGTAATGGTATGAGTGCAGGCCTAACCAGCCACTAGCCAGTGGCCACAATACAGTATGTGTGGGCACCTGACACACACGGGCTTGCAATTGTGATTAGATCACAGAAAAATATTAATTTCTTTTTTTTTTTTTTATCTGCAAGGTATTTTGTCACACCCTGTATGAAAGACACAGTGCTGTCTATGACTGAGCCTGCAGCCTCTCACACACGGGCAGCCAGGCAACTGCAAAATATATAAAAAAAAAAATATATATATATATATATATATATATATATATATATATATATATATATATGAAAAAAAATTATAATAAAGCAGACTGATGTACCAGCCCTGAAAAGGGCTTTTTGGGGTGCTGTCTGGATGATGTCCTTACAGCAGATGAGTCTGTGGACACAGAACAATGCCCTAGCTAACGCATTCCCTATTGAATCAGAAGCAGCTACACTCTCCCTCCTCTCTGTGAATGCAGATTCCGAATGAATCTTAAATGGATGCTGTCCTGGAGGTGGGAGGGTCTGGGAGGGAGGGTCTGCTGCTGATTGGATGGAATGTGTCTGCTCACTGTGAGGTAGAGGGTCAAAGTTTACTCAATGATGATGTATAGAGGGTGGACCGAACATCGCATATGTTCGCCCGCAGCGGCGAACGCGAACAAGCTATGTTCGCCGGGAACTAATCGCCGGCGAATAGTTCGGGACATTACTACACATACATGCCCTTTGTCTCAGCAGCCAATGGCCGGATTGCAGCATGTATTTAAAGGCACTTCCTACTACAGGAAGTTGCCTGAGCAACCTCAGAGTCTAGCCTGTCTAGTCCCTGTGCAAAGGTGTTTATCTTGTCTGCTTTCCTGCGTACCGAATCCTGCTATTATACTCCTGGACTTTGCTTCCTGCAACCTGCCTCTGACCTCGGATCTTGTTTGCTGACTTTGCTTGATTGCCGCCTGTCCTGACCTGTACCTCCAGGCCTCGTACATCACCTCGGTGCTTGCACCGAGCACTCTGACCCCCTGGTCAGATGCCACTGACTTGGGGACTACTCTGGAGTGGCACCTGGCAGCTATCCTACGGCCCAAGACTTTCCCCACCATCAGGGGCTCTAGTGAATACCAGGTAGCTGCTTAGTTACGCCCCTCTGGAGTATACCCAGTAAGTGGTGCAGTGGTTCCACACCCGCTTGCATAACAGCTGCCACCTCCTCACTATGTCACCTTGCCACTCTGTGGTGTCCTCATGCTGCTGCTAAATCAACACTGTCATTGGGCCACTCTGTGGCCTTCTCATGCTGCTGCTACTGCCACCTCCACGCTATCACCTTGCCAGTGTGTTGCCTCCTCATTCTGCTGCTAGCTCAACAGTATGTCACTGGGGCACTCTGTGGCCTCCTCATGCTGCTGCTTCCACCTCCACACTGTCACCTTGCCACTCTGTGGCCTCCTCATACTTGCGCTGCCACCTCTACACTGTCACCATGCCACTCTGTGATCTCCTCCTGCTGCCTCCATGTCCACAGTATGTCACCTTACCAGTCTGTGGCCTTCTCATGATCCTGCTGCTGCCACCTCCACACTATGTCACCTTGCCACACTGTGGTGTCCTCATGCTGCTGCTAAATCATTACTATGTCACTGGTCCATTCTGTGGCCTCTACATGCAACCACTGAAGAAGGGGTCTGCCTTGTAAATCCCCGAAACGCGTCTGGTATCCTCCCCCCACCAGGACGAGTGGGTCTACAAGTCCGAGAAGCCTGGAAGTCATCACCTGTGCGCCAGAGCTATTACCGGAACCATCGGTGTTGTACTACGCAGGTTACTCATACCGCGTGCAACAAACATTTCAACTGGCGCCAATTTCGAAACAGGACATCTATCCTTGAGACCGGAGCCGTACACCAACGCACCGTGTCGAGGAATCGTTATCCAGAAGCCTCGGGTAAGCACTTGTATACCCCACTTACAAGCGATCGCATTTACAGCGGGACGCCGCTGTGCGTATTAGCAGCTAAACTGACATACAGTAAAACCTCTTTAGCTGCATACGCTTGGGACTCTGACCTACTTACTTGAGAGCACCCTTGAAAGACTGGTTGTCGGAACGGATCACCTTACATGGAACTATCCCTCAGGATTTAATCAGTGAATGTCCCTATGGCTGACATATGAACTCACAACTTTTAACCATATTTATCGGGATCCATATTAATTTATATATCTTAGTACTGTATTTAACCCTTTTTTCACTGCATTTTATTACAGCTACATTTTATTGCTTATTGTCGATAGTTATTTCACACTTAGAAGATAAGTAGGTAGACGTTCCTTATTACTAATAAATTCACAGCCTGATGAACGTTAAAAAATGAACAAAACAACTTTTTATTGTAGTCCGTTTAAAAGGGGGCAAAAGACTATATGTCACAACTGTGACCATCAGGCACCAGTTTCACAACGGTACAAAGGACGGTCATAAATAAATCCTCTGTACAGGTGAGAGACTGGGCTAAAACATTACTTGCTAGCTGGTGGTAGCTAATATGCAAGTCCAAATTTGGAGCACGGATTCACTGTAAATGGACGCTAGTGTACTAGTAGTACTAAGAGATGTGTTTAATTACAGGTGCGGTTGCGCCACTTGGGTCATCGGTCGCATACCATTACGCACACTTGATCGCACTGTCTCTACATAGAAGGGTCTCAAGGGACTTGTTCACATTACCATGTAGTGCAGTGATCCGATCAGTTTTTTGTGTGCCGCTGCGGCCAGTATATCCGTTACAACCCTGCACCTGAAGCCAGTGGATCTAGGCTACACACAATCACTCATAGCCAGTATATTTTGGCTCCATTCATGCGTCACATACACACTCTCAGGCTTCAGGATCTATTATTGCATCAGGTGCACCCTGCCTAGAGAGCCGTGCTCCAACAGATAGCAGCAGCTCTACGCGTTTCAACGCGACATGTAACTGTCACGTATCTTCAGGAGCTAGTATGCCTTTATCAGGACGAGATTGCCACACTGTAGCGTGTTATGGCTACGGCGTTGTAATGGCCGCGCGCGGCCAGACACACGCCGACGTCATATGGCCGAAGCCCCGCCTCTCGCGAGGGGTGTGCCAGTTCCTGAACCAATCAGAGCTAAGGGGCGGACTGATTAGTTCCGTCCTCTGACCGGAGGAAGCCGTTCTGATGCTTACCCCTCTCGGCAAGTATAGCGCACTCGCGCAATTTATTGGGGGAAATACAATTGCGGCCCATATATTGTCTGATGATTCAGAGACGTTTCCAGCAATCGAGACCCACAAAACATAGCGGTCTCTGAAGTAGCTGATGCCGATCACCGTCTGAGCTGTAGACCAACTGCGGGGAGGGGCAATACCACACAATACAGGCTATAGCCTTGTTAATAACCTCAGAATCAAAACTAAACAAATCAACCATATCCAAAAGATGTGTGTTATGATATACAAACATGCACATACATGAATGCACTGAAGAATGGAAAAACGGAAAAAGTAATAGATGAATAATGCCATGGAGCAATACAGTAACAGCAAACATGCAACTCAAAAACTGGGATACAGCACATCCTCCCAGATTATAGTGTGGCTGATACATCAAATAAAGCTGGCAAATGATATGGCCTCATGAAGCCCCTGTGGTTGAACCGTCTGCAACTTATAAGTCCACATTGCTTCTTTACGTAGGAGGGGTATATCAATATCACCTCCACGAATAGATGTTTTCACTTGATCAATTCCCTGTATTTTCAACACATCAGGGTTACCGTCATGCATCTCACATACATGACGTGCCACTGATGTGTCGCGCTTGTTCCGGATATCAGACATATGTTCTCCAAATCTGCGTCTCATTTCACGTTTAGTTTTACCAACGTATTGTGACCCACAACGGCAACTGATCAGATACACAATACCTATAGACGTACATCTAATGAATGAGAGTATTTTGTATCTTTTTCCTGTTGTATTGCTGGTAAAAAATCCGCCTTTCAAGATATACTTGCAAAAAATACATGAACCGCAAGGGAAATTACCTTTTTAGAGTATTTTTCAACCAGGTCTCAGGCTGCGGTTGTGTATATAGGCTGTGTACCAGGCGGTCACGTAAATTAGAGCTGCGTCTATACGTAATTGAAGGATACTCCGGAACAAGCTCACCAATATCTGGGTCTGATTGCAATATGGACCAATGGTTCTGTAAAATGTCGCGGACGTTTTTATGGGCTTTATCAAAGGTTGCGACAATTCTGGGTGTAGGGTCATCACAATTTCTAGGTTTTGGAACTAAGAGCCGTGTACGGTCTGTACTCATAGAGTGATGGAACGCATTCTTTAGAGTATATTGTGGATACCCCCGATTCATAAATCGGACTCTTAGGTCAGAAGCGACGGCTCTAAAGTCCCCCAGCTCTGAACAGTTCCTCCTGGCCCTCAGGTACTGACCTTTCGGGATACCTCTTTTGAGGGCCAGTGGATGACCACTTTCCCAATGCAGGAGATTATTAGTCGATGTTTTCTTCCTGAATAGGTTCGTAGTGATCTTCCTGTCAGTGCCAATGGTAATCATTAGATCCAAGAATGCAATCTGTTGTTCTTGTACCTCGAACGTGAAAAACAGACCCATCTGATTCACGTTTAGTGTTGCCACAAATGCCATAAAGTGCTCCCGTGTCCCTTTCCACAGTATCAGCACATCATCGATGTACCTGATCCACAGTTGCACGTTTGATGTGTATTGCTCCATGGCATCACCAAACACAACCTCCTTCTCCCACCAGCCCAGGTACAAGTTAGCAAACGTCGGGGCACAAGGACTGCCCATAGCGACGCCCCTGAGCTGGTGGTAGATGTGTTGGTCAAAAAGAAAGACGTTGCGGGTGAGAACAAATTTCAGCAGTTGTATCAGGAATGCATTGTGTCGGCGACAGTGTTCACCTCTCTGCTGGATGAAGGCCTCGACAGCTCTACACCCAGATTCATGGGGTATAGAGCTGTACAAGGCCTCAACATCCAGACTAGTCAGAAGAACGCCCTCCTCACACTGAATGCCCTCCAAACGTTGTAGTACGTCCATCGTATCACGGGCATAGGACGGCAATGAGGCAACAAAGGGACGCAAGATTCTGTCCACATACGTGCTCACATTAGCAGTGAGACTGCCTATGCCCGAGACGATGGGTCTGCCTTTCAGCACCGGTCCAGTTTTGTGCAATTTGGGCAGACTGTAGAACGTTGCTACAACCGGAGATTTAGGAAGCAGATAATCCAATTCATTTTTGCTAATCAATCTGTCCTCAAGGGCTTGATTCAGTAGGGTCGCAAGCTCCTGCCTAAAAATAGCGGTGGGATTAGTTGAGAGACGTTTATAGGTTTTAGTGTCCTCAAGTAAACGGAGACACATGGAACGATAGTCCACCTGCTCCATCACGACAATATTGCCTCCTTTGTCGGAGGGCTTGATGACAATAGACGTGTCTCTCTCCAGTTCCTCCAAGGACTGTCTCTCACTAGAAGTCAGGTTGTCCTTACCCATGGGTATATCCTCTAATTTTTGGAGGTCCCGTATAACCACATGCAGGAAGGTATCAATAGGGGTGCTATCGCTCACCGGAGGGAAAATTTTAGAGGAATTCCTTAGATCCGTAAATGGACCATCACCTATCCTTCTTTCTCCCTCTTCTGATAGACCTACCAAAAGCTGGACATCCTGAAGATCTTCTACCTCAATACCTAACTCCTGACATCTTCTCCTGTCATGAATTTTAAAAAACTTTTTCCATTTAAGTCTCCGTGCAAAAAGCTGCAGGTCTTTAACCCAATTAAATAGGTTGAACTTTTGTAAGGGCACAAAAGAGAGGCCTCTCTTGAGAAGCCCCATTTCAGTGGTGGAAAGTGCACGTTTGGACAAATTAATGACTTGTAATTCATCTACTTGGGGGCATCGGGGATTTTCTTGTGGCGCAATAGGTAGTCGGACATCGGTGGGAAGTCTAAAAAACCTCCCCTGGAACCTCTCCCAGATCTACCTCCCTGTTGTGAGCCGCGCGCTCTACGACCTCCTCGTCTATATCCCCCTCTTCCCCTGGCAGACCCATTACTCTGTTCAGCATCCGTGTCACATTCAGAAGACGATGCTTCAGTGTCCATCTCCGATGCGACCGGACGTCTAGGTCCAAAATCGAATATACGACCCTCCCTGAAGTCACTAATATCTCTGTTAAACAGAATATGTTTTCTCTCCTTGATCTGAGAGGTGAACCGCTCAATATTCTGTTGTAACAGAGATTCCTTCTTAGTGAAGTCAGTGTGATCACTACATTTCTGGGCCTGTGTAACAGCCTCTTTAAGTTGGACCTCACTATCAGACAAATGCTTACGCTCTTCCTCCAGTAATAGCCTCATCAAGCGAAGGGAGCCCGCAATCGACTCCTGCTCCCATCTCTTGAGAAACTCTGGAGAACGCAGTCTTGTGACTGGGAGGATTGTATTTCTCAAACCCCTTGGCACTATATTGTTCTTCAAGTAAGTGTCAAGTGATTGCACTTCCCACCAACATTTGATGTGATTTTTGTAAACCCTATTTAAGTTCTTAAAAGAGGCAGTAACACTCGTTTGAATTGATTGTGTGGGTAGCTCTTTTTCAGAGAACACCTCTTTGGGGTCTCCTAACCAGCAATCCGAACTCAGATCGTTTGACAAAAAACCTGCCATTTCCCAGACCAGTACTATTGAAAACTATTTCACACTTAGAAGATAAGTAGGTAGACGTTCCTTATTACTAATAAATTCACAGCCTGATGAACGTTAAAAAATGAACAAAACAACTTTTTATTGTAGTCCGTTTAAAAGGGGGCAAAAGACTATATGTCACAACTGTGACCATCAGGCACCAGTTTCACAACGGTACAAAGGACGGTCATAAATAAATCCTCTGTACAGGTGAGAGACTGGGCTAAAACATTACTTGCTAGCTGGACTACAATAAAAAGTTGTTTTGTTCATTTTTTAACGTTCATCAGGCTGTGAATTTATTGTCGATAGTACCATATTTCATTTGCTCCACTTTTATGAATACTCTGATACTTCAATGTAATACCGACATATGATATTTTATTACGTTATTGTTATTACCTTAATAAACACAAGATCCCTATACTTTTAGTGAGTGCCCCACTTCTACTTTTTTATCTACTTATCTCTATCAGACTGGGTGCTGTCTGTTAGTGGGTGCACCTCTGCTTGGATCCCCTTCTCATCTTGGTGCGACATTTCCCTTGAATATCTAATATGAATTATGATGTTAACACTGACACCATTAAAACAAATAATATTGTTACATGAAAAACAAAAATAAATAAATTAATACAGCTCCAGCGCTGGGTGAGTTTTAAAATACACCAAAAGTTTACAGGCAAAAATAGACCAATATATACAGCGTTGCTGCTATATTGATTTATTATATATAAATATATTTTATATATTTATATTATATATAAATTTACATATAGTATAATTAGTGTAATATTGTATAATTATTTTTTAATACAGAGGTTATCTATCTTACTATCTATATATGTCCATTATACTGTACAATACATTATATCTAAATCACCATACCTCATATGGATCATGGAATAAATAATTATACAATATTACACTAATTATACTATATGTAAATTTATATATAATATAAATACTGTATTAACATTCAGCCACTATAGGAACATAGCTAATAAATACACTCTGTATCCACTACTTCAGAGAAAAACAAATAAAAATAAATATGGAAAACTCCATTAAGATACAAAACAATATACACTTAAAGGATAAAAAAAACAGATGAATGCAATAATATAGATTGTGTATCTGACATACTTGAAGCAAACTATCTCATTACTTGAAATTGTGACATTCTCTAATAACTTTCCTACCCCCACTCTCAGTATGGCTACAATAGGATCTAAGGCCCCTTTCAGACGGGCGAGGAGGGGCTGGATGGGTTAAAAATTAATAAAAAATAATTTAACTCACCTTAATCCACTTGTTCGCGCAGCCCGTCTTCTCTTCTGTCTTCTTTCTTCAGGACCTGGGTAAAAGACCTGTGGTGACGTCACTGCGCTTATCACCATGGTGATGGATCATGTGACGGACCATGTGATGAGCGTAGTGATGTCACCACTGGTCTTTTACCCAGCTCCTCAAGAAAGAAGACAGAAGAGAAGACGGGCTGCGCGAACAAGTGGATTAAGGTGAGTTCAAAATTTTTTATTAATTTTTAACCCATCCAGCACCTCCTCGCCCGTCTGAAAGGGGCCTTAGATCCTATTGTAGCCATACTGAGAGTGGGGGTAGGAAACAGATGAATACAATAATATTGATTGTGTATCAGACATACTTGAGTATTATACCCCTTATTAACCCCTCCAGCCCTATTTTTAACCCTCCAGCCCTATTTTTAATAGATAGTAAGATAATAAGATAGTTTGCTTCAAGTATGTCAGATGCACAATCAATATTATTATCAGGCCTTTCACCCAGGTCCTGAAGACAGAAGAGAAGACAGGCTGCACGAACAAGTGGATTAAAGTGAGTTAAATTATTTTTTAAAATTAATTTTTAACCCCTCCATCCCCTCCTCCCCCGTGTGAAAGGGGCTTTAGATTCTATTGTAGCCATACTGAGAGTGGGGGGGAGGGGGGGAAACAGATGAATACAATAATATTGATTGTGTATCAGACATACATGAGTATTATACCTCTTATTAACCCCTCCAGCCTATTTTTAACCCCTCCAGCCCCTTCTCACCCATGTGAAAGGGGCCTTAGATCCTATTGTAGCCATACTGAGAGGGGGGGGTAGGAAACAGATGAATGCAATAATATTTATTGTGTATCTGACATACTTGAGTATTATACCCCTTATTAACCTCTCCAGCCCTATTTTTAATTCCTCCAGCCCTATTTTTAACCCCTCCAGCCCCTGCTCACCCATGTGAAAGGGGCCTTAGATCCTATTGTAGCCATACTGAGAGGGGGGGGTAGGAAAGTTATTAGAGAATGTCCCCATTTCAAGTAATGAGATGGTTTGCTTCAAGTATGTCAGATACACAATCAATATTATTGCATTCATCTGTTTTTTTATCCTTTAAGTGTATATTGGTTTGTATCTTGATGGAGTTTTCCATATTTATTTTTATTTATTTGTTTTTCTCTGAAGTAGTGGATACAGTGTATTTATTAGCTATGTTCCTATAGTGGCTGAATGTTAATACAGTATTTATATTATATGTAAATTTACATATAGTATAATTAGTGTAATATTGTATAATTATTTATTCCATGATCCATATGAGGTATGGTGATTTAGATATAATGTATTGTACAGTATAATGGAGATATATATATATATATATATATATATATATATATATATATATATTTATTTATACAATATTACACTAATTATACTATATGTAAATGTATATATAATATAAATATATAAAATATAAATCAATATAGCAGCTAAAATAATGACCAGCAATAAAATATAGCAATGAATAAAAAATAGCAATACATTTAAAATAGTGATAGATCCAGGAGCATACACAAACAAATAAATTAATTTCCCATAAATATCATAGTTTATGTAGCAGAGTTAGATAGTGTTCCAATTCACAGAGGGGAATAAGACACTTCCATATTCTAATATAATTGTAGCAGCATAGAATAGGAAAATAGAGAATATATATATATATATATATATATATATATATATATATATATATATATATATATATATATATATAATCAAAGTTCACAGCAATTTGTTGCAGTATAGACAAGGTGTCAGTAGTTGGTAAGTAACTATCAATGTCAGCGCTTCGATCTTTTAATGGAATTTGCCATATAACAGAGACAGCCGGCAGTTAGTGAAGGACCTACAGTATTTATGGGATATTAATTTATTTGTTTGTGTATGCTCCTGGATCTATCACTTATTTATATGTATTGCTATTTTTTATTGCTGGTCATTATTTTAGCTATTGTCCTGATTTTAGTTAATAAACACGTACTCCACCAGAAGCGCAGTGAAAGGGTCTCCAGCCAGAAAATAACCTGCACTTTCAGCCTGCAGACAATACCCCCCTTCCCCCAAACAGGGAGTCCCTTTTGTCTACCGGCTTTCAGTGAATGGGAGGGCAGGGCATCAGTGTGTAGAAAGATAGCGTGCGATCTAATTCACAGACTGCCTGTAGGGGGAGGGGGTATGGGGTGCAACCTTATTCAGAGCCTCAGTAAAGTTCATTTGATATACATTTGCTAATATAAGCTTAAGTCCCCAGAAGTTTTTTATGTTATATTTATATCCAGTGCAGCAGTATATTGTGTATATACATAGTTCCACTACCAATCGCAATGCATGACTGCATAGAAATGTAAATACTGATATTATTGATAACTAGCAATTAGAGTTGAGCGAACACCTGGATGTTCGGGTTCGAGAAGTTCGGCCGAACATCCCGGAAATGTTCGGGTTCGGGATCCGAACCCGATCCGAACTTCGTCCCGAACCTCGTCCCGAACCCGAACCCCATTGAAGTCAATGGGGACCCGAACTTTTCGGCACTAAAACGGCTGTAAAACAGCCCAGGAAAGGGCTAGAGGGCTGCAAAAGGCAGCAACATGTAGGTAAATCCCCTGCAAACAAATGTGGATAGGGAAATTAATTAAAATAAAAATTAAATAAATAAAAATTAACCAAAATCAATTGGAGAGAGGTTCCATAGCAGAGAATCTGGCTTCCCGTCACCCACCACTGGAACAGTCCATTCTCAGATATTTAGGCCCCGGCACCCAGGCAGAGGAGAGAGGTCCCGTAACAGAGAATCTGTCTTCATGTCAGCAGAGAATTAGTCTGCATGTCATAGCAGAGAATGAGGCTTCACGTCAGCCACCACTGCAACAGTCCATTGGCATATATTTAGGCCTAGCACACAGGCAGAGGAGAGAGGTCCCGTAACAGAGAATCTGGCTTCATGTCAGCAGAGAATCAGTCTGCATGTCATAGCAGAGAATGAGGCTTCACGTCAGCCACCACTGCAACAGTCCATTGGCATATATTTAGGCCCAGCACACACACAGGCAGAGGAGAGAGGTCCCGTAACAGAGAATCTGGCTTCATGTCAGCAGAGAATCAGTCTGCATGTCATAGCAGAGAATGAGGCTTCACGTCAGCCACCACTGCAACAGTCCATTGGCATATATTTAGGCCCAGCACACACACAGGCAGAGGAGAGAGGTCCCGTAACAGAGAATCTGGCTTCATGTCAGCAGAGAATCAGTCTGCATGTCATAGCAGAGAATGAGGCTTCACGTCAGCCACCACTGCAACAGTCCATTGGCATATATTTAGGCCCAGCACACACACAGGCAGAGGAGAGAGGTCCCGTAACAGAGAATCTGGCTTCATGTCAGCAGAGAATCAGTCTGCATGTCATAGCAGAGAATGAGGCTTCACGTCAGCCACCACTGCAACAGTCCATTGGCATATATTTAGGCCCAGCACACACACAGGCAGAGGAGAGAGGTCCCGTAACAGAGAATCTGGCTTCATGTCAGCAGAGAATCAGTCTGCATGTCATAGCAGAGAATGAGGCTTCACGTCAGCCACCACTGCAACAGTCCATTGGCATATATTTAGGCCCAGCACACACACAGGCAGAGGAGAGAGGTCCCGTAACAGAGAATCTGTCTTCATGTCAGCAGAGAATTAGTCTGCATGTCATAGCAGAGAATGAGGCTTCACGTCACCCACCACTGCAACAGTCCATTGGCATATATTTAGGCCTAGCACACAGGCAGAGCAGAGAGGTCCCGTAACAGACAATCTGGCTTCATGACAGCAGAGAATCAGTCTGCATGTCATAGCAGAGAATGAGGCTTCACGTCACCCACCACTGCAACAGTCCATTGGCATATATTTAGGCCTAGCACACAGGCAGAGCAGAGAGGTCCCGTAACAGACAATCTGGCTTCATGTCAGCAGAGAATCAGTCTGCATGTCATAGCAGAGAATGAGGCTTCACGTCACCCACCACTGCAACAGTCCATTGGCATATATTTAGGCCTAGCACACAGGCAGAGCAGAGAGGTCCCGTAACAGACAATCTGGCTTCATGACAGCAGAGAATCAGTCTGCATGTCATAGCAGAGAATGAGGCTTCACGTCACCCACCACTGCAACAGTCCATTGGCATATATTTAGGCCTAGCACACAGGCAGAGCAGAGAGGTCCCGTAACAGACAATCTGGCTTCATGTCAGCAGAGAATCAGTCTGCATGTCATAGCAGAGAATGAGGCTTCACGTCACCCACCACTGCAACAGTCCATTGGCATATATTTAGGCCTAGCACACAGGCAGAGCAGAGAGGTCCCGTAACAGACGATCTGGCTTCATGTCAGCAGAGAATCAGTCTGCATGTCATAGCAGAGAATCAGGCTTCACGTCAGCCACCACTGCAACAGTCCATTGTCATAAATTTAGGCCCAGCACCCAGGCAGAGGAGAGAGGTCCCGTAACAGACAATCTGGCTTCATGTCAGCAGAGAATTAGTCTGCATGTCATAGCAGAGAATCAGGCTTCATGTCAGCCACCACTGCAACAGTCCATTGGCATATATTTAGGCCTAGCACACAGGCAGAGGAGAGGTTCATTCAACTTTGGGTAGCATCGCAATATAATGGTAAAATGAAAATAAAAATAGGATTGAATGAGGAAGTGCCCTGGAGTCCAATAATATATGGTTATGGGGAGGTAGTTAATGTCTAATCTGGACAAGGGACGGACAGGTCCTGTGGGATCCATGCCTGGTTCATTTTTATGAACGTCAGCTTGTCCACATTGGCTGTAGACAGGCGGCTGCGTTTGTCTGTAATGACGCCCCCTGCCGTGCTGAATACACGTTCAGACAAAACGCTGGCTGCCGGGCAGGCCAGCACCTCCAAGGCATAAAAGGCTAGCTCTGGCCACGTGGACAATTTAGAGACCCAGAAGTTGAATGGGGCCGAACCATCAGTCAGTACGTGGAGGGGTGTGCACACGTACTGTTCCACCATGTTAGTGAAATGTTGCCTCCTGCTAACACGTTGCGTATCAGGTGGTGGTGCAGTTAGCTGTGGCGTGTTGACAAAAGTTTTCCACATCTCTGCCATGCTAACCCTGCCCTCAGAGGAGCTGGCCGTGACACAGCTGCCTTGGCGACCTCTTGCTCCTCCTCTGCCTTGGCCTTGGGCTTCCACTTGTTCCCCTGTGACATTTGGGAATGCTCTCAGTAGCGCGTCTACCAACGTGCGCTTGTACTCGCGCATCTTCCTATCACGCTCCAGTGCAGGAAGTAAGGTGGGCACATTGTCTTTGTAGCGTGGATCCAGCAGGGTGGCAACCCAGTAGTCCGCACAGGTTAAAATGTGGGCAACTCTGCTGTCGTTGCGCAGGCACTGCAGCATGTAGTCGCTCATGTGTGCCAGGCTGCCCAGGGGTAAGGACAAGCTGTCCTCTGTGGGAGGCGTATCGTCATCGTCCTGCCTTTCCCCCCAGCCACGCACCAGTGATGGACCCGAGCTGCGTTGGGTGCCACCCCGCTGTGACCATGCTTCATCCTCATCCTCCTCCACCTCCTCCTCATCCTCGTCCTCCTCGTCCTCCAGTAGTGGGCCCTGGCTGGCCACATTTGTACCTGGCCTCTGCTGTTGCAAAAAACCTCCCTCTGAGTCACTTCGAAGAGACTGGCCTGAAAGTGCTAAAAATGACCCCTCTTCCTCATCCTCCTCCTCCTCCTCCTGGGCCACCTCCTGTTCCATCATCGCCCTAAGTGTTTTCTCAAGGAGACATAGAAGTGGTATTGTAACGCTGATAACGGTGTCATCGCCACTGGCCATGTTGGTGGAGTACTCGAAACAGCGCAACAGGGCACACAGGTCTCGCATGGAGGCCCAGTCATTGGTGGTGAAGTGGTGCTGTTCTGTAGTGCGACTGACCCGTGCGTGCTGCAGCTGAAACTCCACTATGGCCTGCTGCTGCTCGCACAGTCTGTCCAGCATGTGCAAGGTGGAGTTCCACCTGGTGGGCACGTCGCATATGAGGCGGTGAGCGGGAAGGCCGAAGTTACGCTGTAGCGCAGACAGGCGAGCAGCGGCAGGATGTGAACGCCGGAAGCGCGAACAGACGGCCCGCACTTTATGCAGCAGCTCTGACATGTCGGGGTAGTTGTGAATGAACTTCTGCACCACCAAATTCAGCACATGCGCCAAGCAAGGGATGTGCGTCAAATTGGCTAGTCCCAGAGCTGCAACGAGATTTCGCCCATTATCACACACCACCAGGCCGGGCTTGAGGCTCACCGGCAGCAACCACTCGTCGGTCTGTTGTTCAATACCCCGCCACAACTCCTGTGCGGTGTGGGGCCTGTCCCCCAAACATATGAGTTTCAGAATGGCCTGCTGACGTTTACCCCGGGCTGTGCTGAAGTTGGTGGTGAAGGTGTGTGGCTGACTGGATGAGCAGGTGGAAGAAGAGGAGGAGGAAGCCGAGAAGGAGGAGGTGGCAACAGGAGGCAAAGAATGTTGCCCTGCGATCCTTGGCGGCGGCAGGACGTGCGCCAAACAGCTCTCCGCCTGGGGCCCAGCTGCCACTACATTTACCCAGTGTGCAGTTAGGGAGATATAGCGTCCCTGGCCGTGCTTACTGGTCCACGTATCTGTGGTTAGGTGGACCTTGCTACAGATGGCGTTGCGCAGTGCACACTTGATTTTATCGGATACTTGGTTGTGCAGGGAAGGCACGGCTCTCTTGGAGAAGTAGTGCCGGCTGGGAACAACATACTGTGGGACAGCAAGCGACATGAGCTGTTTGAAGCTGTCTGTGTCCACCAGCCTAAATGACAGCATTTCATAGGCCAGTAGTTTAGAAATGCTGGCATTCAGGGCCAGGGATCGAGGGTGGCTAGGTGGGAATTTACGCTTTCTATCAAATGTTTGTGAGATGGAGAGCTGAACGCTGGCGTGTGACATGGTTGAGACGCTTGGTGACGGAGGTGGTGGTGGTGGTGTTGGTGGTACATCCCCTGTTTGCTGGGCGGCAGGTGCCAACGTTCCTCCAGAGGCGGAGGAAGAGGCCGAGGCGGCAGCAGCAGAATAGGCCGAGGCGGCAGCAGCAGAAGAGGTAGCAGGGGGAGCCTGAGTGACTTCCTTGGTTTTAAGGTGTTTACTCCACTGCAGTTCATGCTTTGCATGCAGGTGCCTGGTCATGCAGGTTGTGCTCAGGTTCAGAACGTTAATGCCTCGCTTCAGGCTCTGATGGCACAGCGTGCAAACCACTCGGGTCTTGTCGTCAGCACATTGTTTGAAGAAGTGCCATGCCAGGGAACTCCTTGAAGCTGCCTTTGGGGTGCTCGGTCCCAGATGGCGGCGGTCAGTAGCAGGCGGAGTCTCTTGGCGGCGGGTGTTCTGCTTTTGCCCACTGCTCCCTCTTTTGCTACGCTGTTGGCTCGGTCTCACCACTGCCTCTTCCTCCGAACTGTGAAAGTCAGTGGCACGACCTTCATTCCATGTGGGGTCTAGGACCTCATCGTCCCCTGCATCGTCTTCCACCCAGTCTTGATCCCTGACCTCCTGTTCAGTCTGCACACTGCAGAAAGACGCAGCAGTTGGCACCTGTGTTTCGTCATCATCAGAGACATGCTGAGGTGGTATTCCCATGTCCTCATCATCAGGAAACATAAGTGGTTGTGCGTCAGTGCATTCTATGTCTTTCACCGCTGGGGAAGGGCTAGGTGGATGCCCTTGGGAAACCCTGCCAGCGGAGTCTTCAAACAGCATAAGAGACTGCTGCATAACTTGAGGCTGAGACAGTTTCCCTGGTATGCATGGGGGTGATGTGACAGACTGATGGGGTTGGTTTTCAGGCGCCATCTGTGCGCTTTCTGCAGAAGACTGGGTGGGAGATAATGTGAACGTGCTGGATCCACTGTCGGCCACCCAATTGACTAATGCCTGTACCTGCTCAGGCCTTACCATCCTTAGAACGGCATTGGGCCCCACCATATATCGCTGTAAATTCTGGCGGCTACTGGGACCTGAGGTAGTTGGTACACTAGGACGTGTGGATGTGGCAGAACGGCCACGTCCTCTCCCAGCACCAGAGGGTCCACTAACACCACCACGACCATGTCCACGTCCGCGTCCCTTACTAGATGTTTTTCTCATTGTTATGGTTCACCACAACAACAAATATATTATTTGGCCCAATGTATTGTATTCAAATTCAGCGGGATATAAATTTGAGGCCTAGTATTTAGGCGCTGGGTGACCGGTATGGATTTAGTGACAGAATTAGACTTGGAAATGCACAGAAGCGTGTGTGTGAAGTTATTCTGAATGACCCAATGTGCACCTTGAATATTATATACCCTTTTTGGGATAGATTTCAAATAGCTCTGATATAGCAGGAACCACTAAATTATGAAATTGCTAAATTGGGAATTGTACTTCAACCCAGAACAAAAAATGTGCTTTGACGGGCACTAAATAACTTTCCCAGCTACAACAGTACAGCGGTAACGAGAGATTTAGAGGGATTTAAATTTGAGGCCTAGTATTTAGGCGCTGGGTGACAGGTATGGGTTTAGTGACAGAATTAGACTTGGAAATACACAGTAGCGGGTGTGTGTGAAGTTATTCTGAATGACCCAATGTGCACCTTCAATATTATATACCCTTTTTGGGATAGATTTCAAATAGCTCTGATATAGCAGGAACCACTAAATTATGAAATTGCTAAATTGGGAATTGTACTTCAACCCAGAACAAAAAATGTGCTTTGACGGACACTAAATATCTTGCCCAGCAACAACAGTACAGCGGTGGGTAACGAGAGATTTAGAGGGATTTAAATTTGAGGCCTAGTATTTAGGCGCTGGGTCACCGGTATGGATTTAGTGACAGAATTAGACTTGGAAATGCACAGAAGCGTGTGTGTGAAGTTATTCTGAATGACCCTATGTGCACCTTCAATATTATATACCCTTTTAGGGATAGATTTCAAATAGCTCTGATATAGCAGAAACCACTAAATTATGAAATTGCTAAATTGGGAATTGTACTTCAACCCAGAACAAAAAATGTGCTTTGACGGACACTAAATATCTTGCCCAGCAACAACAGTACAGCGGTGGGTAACGAGAGATTTAGAGGGATTTAAATTTGAGGCCTAGTATTTAGGCGCTGGGTGACAGGTATGGGTTTAGTGACAGAATTAGACTTGGAAATACACAGTAGCGGTGTGTGTGAAGTTATTCTGAATGACCCTATGTGCACCTTCAATATTATATACCCTTTTAGGGATAGATTTCAAATAGCTCTGATATAGCAGGAACCACTAAATTATGAAATTGCTAAATTGGGAATTGTACTTCAACCCAGAACAAAAAATGTGCTTTGACGGACACTAAATATCTTGCCCAGCAACAACAGTACAGCGGTGGGTAACGAGAGATTTAGAGGGATTTAAATTTGAGGCCTAGTATTTAGGCGCTGGGTCACCGGTATGGATTTAGTGACAGAATTAGACTTGGAAATGCACAGAAGCGGTGTGTGTGAAGTTATTCTGAATGACCCTATGTGCACCTTCAATATTATATACCCTTTTAGGGATAGATTTCAAATAGCTCTGATATAGCAGAAACCACTAAATTATGAAATTGCTAAATTGGGAATTGTACTTCAACCCAGAACAAAAAATGTGCTTTGACGGACACTAAATATCTTGCCCAGCAACAACAGTACAGCGGTGGGTAACGAGAGATTTAGAGGGATTTAAATTTGAGGCCTAGTATTTAGGCGCTGGGTCACCGGTATGGATTTAGTGACAGAATTAGACTTGGAAATGCACAGAAGCGTGTGTGTGAAGTTATTCTGAATGACCCTATGTGCACCTTCAATATTATATACCCTTTTAGGGATAGATTTCAAATAGCTCTGATATAGCAGAAACCACTAAATTATGAAATTGCTAAATTGGGAATTGTACTTCAACCCAGAACAAAAAATGTGCTTTGACGGACACTAAATATCTTGCCCAGCAACAACAGTACAGCGGTGGGTAACGAGAGATTTAGAGGGATTTAAATTTGAGGCCTAGTATTTAGGCGCTGGGTCACCGGTATGGATTTAGTGACAGAATTAGACTTGGAAATACACAGTAGCGGTGTGTGTGAAGTTATTCTGAATGACCCTATGTGCACCTTCAATATTATATACCCTTTTAGGGATAGATTTCAAATAGCTCTGATATAGCAGGAAACCACTAAATTATGAAATTGCTAAATTGGGAATTGTACTTCAACCCAGAACAAAAAATGTGCTTTGACGGACACTAAATATCTTGCCCAGCAACAACAGTACAGCGGTGGGTAACGAGAGATTTAGAGGGATTTAAATTTGAGGCCTAGTATTTAGGCGCTGGGTCACCGGTATGGATTTAGTGACAGAATTAGACTTGGAAATGCACAGAAGCGTGTGTGTGAAGTTATTCTGAATGACCCTATGTGCACCTTCAATATTATATACCCTTTTAGGGATAGATTTCAAATAGCTCTGATATAGCAGAAACCACTAAATTATGAAATTGCTAAATTGGGAATTGTACTTCAACCCAGAACAAAAAATGTGCTTTGACGGACACTAAATATCTTGCCCAGCAACAACAGTACAGCGGTGGGTAACGAGAGATTTAGAGGGATTTAAATTTGAGGCCTAGTATTTAGGCGCTGGGTGACAGGTATGGGTTTAGTGACAGAATTAGACTTGGAAATACACAGTAGCGGGTGTGTGTGAAGTTATTCTGAATGACCCAATGTGCACCTTCAATATTATATACCCTTTTTGGGATAGATTTCAAATAGCTCTGATATAGCAGGAACCACTAAATTATGAAATTGCTAAATTGGGAATTGTATTTCAACCCAGAACAAGAAATGTGCTTGAACGGACACTAAATAACTCGCCCAGCTACAGCACTAGGGACAGATTTAGCTGGATATAAATTTGAGGCCTAGTATTTAGGCGCTGGGTGACCGGTATGGATTTAGTGACAGAATTAGACTGGGATATGGCCAAAAAATGAACAGACTATTGCTGGTTAAATGCACTTGGTGTGACAGCTTCACCCTGATGTAGGCTTTAGCCAAAAAACAACCACACCATTGAGGGTTAAATGCACTTGGTGACAGGCGCAGCTTGCCCCTGATTTTGTATATGGCCAAAAAATGAACAGACTATTGCTGGTTAAATGCACTTGGTGTGACAGCTTCACCCTGATGTAGGCTTTAGCCAAAAAACAACCACACCATTGAGGGTTAAATGCACTTGGTGACAGGCGCAGCTTGCCCCTGATTTTGTATATGGCCAAAAAATGAACAGACTATTGCTGGTTAAATGCACTTGGTGTGACAGCTTCACCCTGATGTAGGCTTTAGCCAAAAAACAACCACACCATTGAGGGTTAAATGCACTTGGTGACAGGCGCAGCTTGCCCCTGATTTTGTATATGGCCAAAAAATGAACAGACTATTGCTGGTTAAATGCACTTGGTGTGACAGCTTCACCCTGATGTAGGCTTTAGCCAAAAAACAACCACACCATTGAGGGTTAAATGCACTTGGTCGCAGCTTGTGCTGGCGCACCACAAGACACAAAATGGCCGCCGATCACCCCAGAAAAATGAGACTGACAAACGGTCTGTGCAGCCTAAAAACAGTGAGCAATTGAGGATCAGCAGCTCAATGATCCACAGCTGCAGATCGATCAGTTAATCAAGTCCTTTGGAGGAGTTAATCTGCCTAATCTCGCCCTACTGTCGCAGCCGCAACCTCTCCCTACGCTAATCAGAGCAGAGTGACGGGCGGCGCTATGTGACTCCAGCTTAAATAGAGGCTGGGTCACATGGTGCTCTGGCCAATCACAGCCATGCCAATAGTAGGCATGGCTGTGATGGCCTCTTGGGGCAAGTAGTATGACGCTTGTTGATTGGCTGCTTTGCAGCCTTTCAAAAAGCGCCAAGAAAGCGTCACAAAAGCGCGAAGAAAGCGACGAACACCGAACCCGAACCCGGACTTTTACGAAAATGTCCGGGTTCGGGTCCGTGTCACGGACACCCCAAAATTCGGTACGAACCCGAACTATACAGTTCGAGTTCGCTCATCCCTACTAGCAATGCATTTTTTACAAATATAAAAATATATTACAAGTTATATTATAATATAAATAATAATTATAATATATTTATATACACGCACATATACATATATATAAATTCATTTTTATTCATAAAGTAGCACCATATGCAGTAATATATATTTGTACTGTATGTATTTTTATTTATTTAATTAGGGATTAGGCTATCTTTCTTTGCAAATTTTTGTCTCACTCTGCCGATTTGGCTGCGTGCAGAGCAGTAGTTATGATAGCGATATTATGTCCAAGCTCTCTCCCCCCCCCCCCCCTCCACCCTGGTGTAACAATCTGAATATACAACTGGGACATAATATCGCAATCATAACTACTGCTCTGCACACAGCCGAATCGGCAGAGTGAGACGTGGAGCCGGACACTGCGCTGCAGTATGTGCCGGTAGTATATAAGTCTTTGTCTTTGCTGTGGATAGCAGGGTTAGGAGGGGGAGGTGACTTGGATTGACAGCCTGGGGAAGCAGCCCTATGTTGGATGAAGGAGTGTGAGAGCGGAGGAATGTAATTACCTAGTTGAAATCGCCATGTGATTACTTTGAGTTATATTAATCGCATGGCGATTTCAACTTGGACCTGGTTTACTATGGTTGGCTTCAATGGCTTGGTAGAATTAGCGAATATGACGAATATATTCGTTATATTCCACAAAACGAAGATAACGAATGTATTCGTCATATTCCACAAAACGAAGATAACTAAGTATTCTGCATCTTCGTTTTAGCTACCTATTCATCAATTTCGCTAATTCTAGCAATCATATAGGAAAGTTTACTATAGAGACAGCTAAGTTTAATTCGCTATGCGATTATATTACTTTGCTTTTTTTTTATAAATAGAATAATTATAATAATTATCAGGTATTATAATTATTCCATTTGTTGTTTTTTTTAAAAAGCAGTCATATAATCGCATGGCGAATTAAACTTAGCTGTCTCTATAGTAAACTTTCCTATATGATTGCTAGAATTAGCGAAGTTGATGAATAGGTAGCTAAAACGAAGATGGAGAATATTTCGTTATCTTCGTTTTGTGGAATATAACGAATACATTCGCCATATTCGTTTTGTGGAATATAACGAATATGTTCGTCATATTCGCTAATTCTACCAAGCCAACCATAGTAAACCAGGTCCAAGTTGAAATCGCAATTCGATTAATTCAAGTTATAATAATCGAATTTCGATTTTAACTTAGCACTGCTATATTCCATATTAGGCTAGAATTAACGAATATGAAATATAGCAGTGCTAAGTTAAAATCGAAATTCGATTATTATAACTTGAAATAATCGAATTGCGATTTCAACGTAAATCTCAAATCCGACAGTACGTTCTAGTATATGGAGACGTTCCCATGGTGATGGGGACGCTCCATGAGCACGCAAGTCGGCAGAAGCGGCAACGGGCACTGACTGGAGCAACCAGGAAGCCAGGAATCCAAAGGACAGGTAAGAACAACTTTAGGGAAGTGGGAAAGAAGAAAAAAAAAAAAAAAAAAAAAAAAAAGAATATTCGAAATATCGAATTTATATCACTATATTCGAAATATTCGCGAAGTGCCGATATTAGCGAAAAAAATTCGATATTCGAATATTCGCGCTCAACACTAGTATCCGTGGATCCTTAAAAATCATACGGACGTCTGAATGGAGCCTTACAGGGGGGTGATCAATGACAGGGGGGTGATCAGGGAGTCTATATAGGGTGATTAGGGGTTAATCGTTTTTTTTTTTTTTTCCGAATATTCGCTATATTGCTATAACTTCTTTTTTTTTTTTGTAACTTTGAATACTTGTAATATTCTAATACAAGAATATATAGCAATATAGCGAGTATTCGAAAAAAACTAATATAGAGCAATTTAGCTAATATAGTGCTAGAGTCAATTTTTTGATAGTTGTAATTTCTTTCCAATCATAACTTCAGATGAAAAAAAATTACTACTATTAGACAAAGAAGATTATAGCACTATATTAGCTAAATTGCTCTATTATCGTTTTTTTTTGAATATAAGCTATATATTCTTGTTTTAGAATATTACGAATATTTGAAAAAACGAAGTTGTAGCAAAATAGCAAATATAAAAAAAAGAATATAGAGCGATTTAGCTAATATATGCTATAATCTTCTTTGTCTAATAGTTGTAAGTTGAAAAATTTGCAATATAAATTCGCATTACGAAAATTCGCAAACCACTACTCCTAAAGTTAAATATACTGCAGCCTTCTCATTGGCCCACAAGCTAGAAGCAGGGAGGGATCATGTGTACTGATAAAAAAAAAAAAATTGAATATTTAAAATTAAGAATACATATCACTATATTTCAAATATTCGCTAATTTTCGAAGTACCTATATTCGCGATAAAAATTTGAATATTCGTGATCAACACTAATTATATAATCTATCTCCCTCCCTGAAAAAGACATCGCTTGGAAAAAAGCACGTTTGCCTAGTGGGTGTGCACTCCTTTTATAGTGGGGTTAATTAGTCTGATTTACTAATGATTTGTCTTCTGTCCTAGACGGGTGGAGCACTAACCCTTTTTGTGTGCTGTCCTTGGACTCAAGGAAAGATAAATTTCGGTAGGCAAATTTACACTTTCTCGCTGTCTCTCCTCTTGCATAATCTGAGTATGCACATATAATTACTTACAGCCCCTTGATATAATTCAACTTCTCGGTCTGTAAAATAGGGCATCTTCTTAAATGGATTAACTGAAATAAGTACGGAACCTATGTATGTCTGGCGGCAGAGTAAAGGAAATGGTGTCATGCAATAAAATATTACAACAAGTAAACTTATAATAAATAAAAAAAATCTGTGTAACATAGTAAAATACTTTGCAAGCATGAAAAGACACCTATCCAATTCAATCATGCAAAGCTGATCCAGAGAAAGGGAAAACAAACCAATAAATTATCAGAATAATTCCCGTAATCAATTACCCTTCTCCAGAAATCTTGTAATTATTATACTATAATATAGTTACAGTGCCTTGCAAAAGTATTTCACCCTCTTGACTTTTTTCTTATTTTGGTGCCTCACAACCTGGAATTAACATGGATTGTTTGAGGATTTGCATAATTTAATTTACAGAACATAACCACAACTTTGAAGATGTTTTTTTATTTTATTGTGAAGCAAACAAAAAATAGGACAAAATAACAGAAAAAGTCAATGTGCACAACTATTCACCCACCTGAAGTCAATACTTTGTAGAGAGACCTTTTGTGGCAATCACAGATCCAAGTCTCTTTGGATAAGTCTCTATGAGCTTGCCACATCTTACCACTGTGATTTTTGCCCATTTCTCCTTGCAAAACTGCTCTGGATCCTTCAAGTTGGATGGTTTGCGCTTGTGAACAGCAATCTTTAAGTCTGACCACAGATTTTCTATTGGATTGAGATCTGGGGTTTTACTAGGCCATTCCAACACATTTACATGTTTCCCCTTAAACCACTCAAGTATTGCTTTAGCAGTGTGTTTGAGGTCATTGTTAGTGATGAGCGGCAGGTGCCATATTCGATTTCGACGAAATTCGCGAATATTCGATAGAATATTCGTTTTATATTCGTCGAAATCGAATATTCGTCATTATGCTAGTTATCGCGAATAATATGCGATTTAAAAAATCGCATATGCGATTTTTTTTTTTTTTTATAAACTTAAAGGCTACTCTCCTATTGAAATCGCAAATGCGATTAATATAACACGAAATAATCGCATTTGCGATTTCAACGTAATTCTCAAATCCGACAGTACATTCTAGTATATGGAGACGTTACCATGGTGATGGGGACGCTCCATGAGCATGGCATATAGCAGGGATCAGCAACCTTCGGCACTCCAGCTGTGGTGCAACTACAACTCCCAGCATGCACACCTCCATGGCTGTTCTCAGGACTCCCAAAGAAGTGAATGGAGCATGCTGGGAGTCGTAGTTTGACAACAGCTGGAGTGTCGGAGGTTGCTGATCCCTGGAATATAGCATTACTAAGTAAAAATCGCAAATGCGATCATTTTGTGTTATATTAATCGCATTTGCGATTTTTTTTTTTTTTTTTTTTTTTTTTTTTTTTTTTTTTTACTATGGTTGGCTTCAATGGTAGAATTAGCGAATATGACGAATATATTCGTTATATTCCACAAAACGAATATACGAATATATTCGTTATATTCCACAAAACGAAGATAACGAAGTATTCTGCATCTCAGTTATATCTACCTATTCATCAACTTCGCTAATTCTAGCAATCATATAGGAAAGTTTACTATAAAGACAGATAAGTATAATTCGCTATGCGATTATATGACTGCTTTTTTTTAAAATATAAATAGAATAATTATAATACCTGATAATTATTATAATCTATTTATATAAAAAAGCAAAGTAATATAATCGCATAGCGAATTATACTTATCTGTCTTTATAGTAAACTTTCCTATATGATTGCTAGAATTAGCGAAGTTGATGAATAGGTAGATATAACTGAGATGCAGAATACTTCGTTATCTTCGTTTTGTGGAATATAACGAATATATTCGTATATTCGTTTTGTGGAATATAACGAATATATTCGTCATATTCGCTAATTCTACCATTGAAGCCAACCATAGTAAAAAAAAAAAAAAAAAAAATCGCAAATGCGATTAATATAACACGAAATAATCGCATTTGCGATTTTTTACTTAGTAATGCTATATTCCAGGGCACTCCAGCTGTTGTCAAACTACGACTCCCAGCATGCTCCATTCACTTCTTTGGGAGTCCTGAGAACAGCCATGGAGGTGTGCATGCTGGGAGTTGTAGTTGCACCACAGCTGGAGTGCCGAAGGTTGCTGATCCCTGCTATATTCCATGCTCATGGAGCGTCCCCATCTCCATGGGAACGTCTCCATATACTAGAATGTACTGTCGGATTTGAGAATTACGTTGAAATCGCAATTGCGATTAATATAACACGAAATAATCGCATTTGCGATTTCAACGTAATTCTCAAATCCGACAGTACATTCTAGTATATGGAGACGTTCCCATGAGCATGGAATATAGCATTACTAAGTTAAAATCGCAAATGCGATTATTTCGTGTTATATTAATCGCATTTGCGATTTTTTATTTTTATTTTTTTATTTTTTTTTTACTATGGTTGGCTTCAATGGTAGAATTAGCGAATATGACGAATATAATCGTTATATTCCACAAAACGAATATACGAATATATTCGTTATATTCCACAAAACGAAGATAACGAAGTATTCTGCATCTCAGTTATATCTACCTATTCATCAACTTCGCTAATTCTAGCAATCATATAGGACAGTTTACTATAAAGACAGATAAGTATAATTCGCTATGCGATTATATTACTTTGCTTTTTTATATAAATAGATTATAATAATTATCAGGTATTATAATTATTCTATTTATATAAAAAAAAAGCAGTCATATAATCGCATAGCGAATTATACTTAGCTGTCTCTATAGTAAACTGTCCTATATGATTGCTAGAATTAGCGAAGTTGATGAATAGGTAGATATAACTGAGATGCAGAATACTTCGTTATCTTCGTTTTGTGGAATATGACGAATACATTCGTATATTCGTTTTGTGGAATATAACGAATATATTCGTCATATTCGCTAATTCTACCATTGAAGCCAACCATAGTAAAAAAAAAAAAAAAAAAAAATCGCAAATGCGATTTATATAACACGAAATAATCGCATTTGCGATTTTAACTTAGTAATGCTATATTCCATGCTCATGGGAACGTCTCCATATACTAGAATGTACTGTCGGATTTGAGAATTACGTTGAAATCGCAAATGCGATTATTTCGTGTTATATTAATCGCAATTGCGATTTCAACGTAATTCTCAAATCCGACAGTACATTCTAGTATATGGAGACGTTCCCATGGAGATGGGGACGCTCCATGAGCACGGAAGGCGGCAGAAGCGGCAACGGGCACTGACTGGAGCAGCCAGGAAGCCAGGAATCCAAAGGACAGGTAAGAACAACTTTAGGGAAGTGGGAAAGGAAAAAATAGAACAATAAAAAAAAAAAAAAAAAAGAATATTCGAAATAGCGAATTTATAGCACTATATTCGAAATATTCGAGAATTAGCGAAGTGCAGGTTTTGCTCAAGAATATCCCTATATTTGGCACCATCCATCGTTCCCTCAACACTGACCAGTTTCCCAGTCCCAGCTGCTGAAAAACATCCTCACACAATGATGCTGCCACCACGTTTCACTGTGGGGATGGTGTTCTTTAAGTGATATGATGTGTTGGGTTTGGGCCAGACATAGCGTTTTCTTTGATGGCTGAAAAGTTTAATTTTAGTTTCATCAGACCAGAGCACTTTCCTCCATACATTTTGAGTCTCCCACATGCCTTTTCACAAACTCACAACGTGCCTTTTTGTTTTTCGCTGAAAGTAATGGCTTTCTTCTGGCCACTCTGCCATAAAGCCCAACTCTATGGAGCGTACGGCTTATTGTCGTCCTATATACAGATACTTCAGTCTCTGCTGTGGAACTCTGTAGCTCCTCCAGGGTTACCTTAGGGCTCTGTGCTGCCTCTCTGATTAATGCCCTCCTTGCCTGGTCCGTCAGTTTTGGTGGGCGGCCGTCTCTTGGCAGGTTTGCTGTTGTGCCATGTTCTTGCCATTTGGTTATGATAGATTTCATGGTTCTCCTGGGGATCATCAAAGATTTAGATATTTTTTATAACCTAATAACCCTGACTTGTACTTCTCAACAACATTCTCCCTTACTTGTTTGGAGAGTTCCTTGGTCTTCATGGCAGTGTTTGCTTAGTGATGCCTCTTACTTAAAGGGAACCTGTCACCAGTTTTATGGTGTCCAAACTAAGGGCAACATAAATAAGTGACTGATTCGCTTAGCAAAATGCTGGGTCACTTTCTTTAATTGACCCAGTCAATCTGCCAACATCTTGTATTGAAAAGCTCCAGCTGATAATGAGTCATGAATATTTATGAGCTCCTGACTCTCCCCGCCTACCTGCTGCTGAATGACAGTTTTTCCTCATATGAATCAGCAGCAGGTGGGCAGGGGAGTGGCTGTAGCACTGAATTAAATATACGCTGGACTCAATGACATCACGCTGGACTCAAATCAGCTCATTAGCATGTGACATCTTTGTGTGTATATTATGAGGTAACCATCTGTCACACCAGTAAGTGAATACATCTAAGGCACTTTTTAGTAGTTAATGATTGTATATAATTAGTTAGATTATAATCAAATATCCACATGACAGGTTCCCTTTAAGTGTTGCAGCCTCTGGGGCCTTTCAAAAAAGGTGTGTATATGTAATGACAGATCATGTGACACTTAGATTGCACACAGGTGGACATAATTTCACTAATTATGTGACTTCTGAAGGTTATTGGTTGCACTGGAGCTTTTTATGGGCATCCTAACAAAGGGGATGACTACATATGCACATGCTAATTTTCTGTTTTCCATTTCTAAACAATAGTTTTTATATATTTTTTCTCATTTCACTTCACCAACTTAGACTATTGTGTAGTGATCCATCACAAAAAATTCAGATTAACAAACATTGAACTTAAGGCTGTAATGTAACAAAATACGAAAAAAGTCAAGGGGGTGAATACAAGGCACTGTATATTCAAGACAGACATCCAAGTCCCCTTTCAACTGTTTTGTTAAAGGGGTTTTCTAAATAAAATAATTTCAGTTATTGACTTCAACTCAGGAGAGCCACAACAGGTCTTTATTCTTATGGGTACGTAACCTTATAGTGTGAGTCTTTGTTGCCACTATCACTTTTCTCGTAGCACAATCGGCTACTCTGTGCATGTTGCGGGGGTTGATATCTGTGATCCCCGTTTTTCACTTTGTGGGTACGGGTGTCTGGGTGATTAATCCCCGCTACCTTCATATATGGTTCCACTTACAGTGGTCATTTACGTGCATGGGATCATTCAAGTGATTGATTGTTATGCACATGCATGTCTTCATGTGTGTTTTAGTATAGTGCACGCACAGTTTGTGTCCATGTGGAGACATGTAAGTGCATACTAATACGATCTAGACATTAGTGACATCCCTAGACACATTGGATAGGTCTCCTATATGCATATGTATGCCTGGAGATCTATATATGTGCATACTCAATGTGCATATATGTATTATCCTTTCTGACATTTATGATGAACAGATGTGATATCCTTATGTGTCAAGGTGCTCGGTATATGTCATAATTTTTTGCTTCACTGACCCTTTTTCCTTATTTTTGTGACTGTTATGTCCCGTCAGGTGTAGTCCACCTTTTTTATCTGATGCATTACATTATGTATAATTTTTTTATAGATCACCTAATAAAGTATATTATATTTTACTACTATACCCGTTTTAGTCTCAGCATATCTTTGTGTATGTTTATGTACACTGAGTGGGTACGTTACTATAGGGTACTCTTTATCACATAGGATCACTATTAATAATGGTGAACGCAAATCTATGTGTATTTTGTGACTGCTGTATTTTAATTAGTTTAAATATAATCAGTCTCAAATAAGTAATGATTGGAAACATGTTTGTGAACAGAGAAATAAAGGGAAACTGATTTAAGCCTCAATTTGGTATCCCTCACAGATACTTTTGTGTGCTGGCCTGTGTATTGAGGCTGATCACCTATACACTGGATTAATTAAATTGAAAAACATTTCAATTCCAGGACTCTCTAGGACGTACCGTTCCTGATAAATTCCCCAAAAATGCATTAGCCAATAGAAGCTTGATCACATGACCCTTATCAGCCAATAGAAGCTCGCAGGTCCTCCAGCCTCCACATACAGTTTTACTCCAGGTTTCCATAACAACCCAGCCATTTATCTTCACTGCTGTAGGTCAGCTTTAAAGGAAATCTGTCACAAGGATAATTGTTATTGAAGTAAAGCCATGGCCTAATAGCACTTAGTACCTTATTTCAAGATCTGCCTTTGTTCCAGCAATAGATGTTTTATCCTCTGAAAATCCAGTTTATGTGGTATGCAAATGAGCCAGTAAGGTGCCCAGAGGGCCGTCACTCATGCAGGAAGGAGCCCAGACACGCCCCCTGCCATAATGTGTCTACTCTCAAAAGACTTAAAACCCCGCCCCCAGGTCCTGCTAAGCCACGCCTAGATCTGTTTAGGTCATGCTCCCCTCCCACTCACACGGATTGAAAAAATGAAGGTAAAAATCTACTTCTGTCAGCTGCAGGGGTGGGAGGGAGGGTGACTTTTTCCCTGCAGCTTACACTCAGACAGCACTGTGCTGTCTATCAGGCTTCATTCAGACGTCTGTAGTGCATTGCGGATCCGCAAATTGTGGATCTGCAAAACACCCAACCGACACCCCCATAGAAATGCCTATTGTCCACAATTGCGAACAAGAATAGGACATGCTCTATTTTTTTCCGGGGCTGAGCTCCGGAAATGCAGATGTGGACAGCACATTGTGTGCTGTCCACATCTTTTCCAGCCCCATAGAGAATGAATGGGTCCGCCCCTGTTCCGCATAATTGCGGAACGGATGTGGACCCGTTCTACGGATGTGTGAATGGACCCTAAGAGTCAACTGTTCAAAAGGACACGCCTCCGGTCTGGTTAGGCCACACCCCCACCCACTCCTTAGCCAGCTGAGATTGAAAAAATGAAGTTAAAAATCAACTTCTAGGTCACACCCCTCCACTCCTTAGCCGACAGGGATTTTAAAAATGAAGGTAAAAATCTACTTCGGTCAGCTGCAGAGGTGGGAGGGAGGGTGCAGATCACACTCAGACAGTACAGTAAAGCCACTGTTAAGGGGGCAGGCCCCTGTGGAGGTCACTGTCAAGGGGGTGGTATGCTCTGAAAGACACTGTTAAAGGGGGAGGCTGCAGTAAAGGTCAAAGTTAAAGGGGTGGGCTGCTGTGGAGGTCCAATTTTAAGGGATGGGGCACTGTGGGGGGGGGGGCAGAGTTAAGTAGCTGTGGAGGTCACCGTTCTGGGGGCGGGGTGCTGTAGCTGTCACTGTTATAGTGGATAGTGTTTATCTTTTAATGACACACACAAACATTAAATGAAATAGATTAAATATACCCTAGCGAAGCCGGGTCCTTCTGCTAGTCACATATGTATGCTACTTTAATTAAGTTGTGAACTTATGGAAACTGAAAATACATAAATGGACGATTGATGTATGACATTCAATTTAAACTTTGAACTCATTTTTTTTTTTTTTGGGGGGGGGGGGGGGAATGGGGAAACAAAATGAAATTATTTGCTTGCAGGTAGACACTTTTGAGGTGCACCTACACTCTGGAATTGTGATCACTTATGGTGTTTAATATCCTACCCATTTTACTCATCGTGTTTTTCTTTTATTTTGAGATTTTATCGGATCTGAAAAAAGTATTTTCCAGTTTTTCAAGTTCATTACCACAGCGGTAGGAAAAGATGGCTACTGTCTATGGCTGTTTAGTCCCATAATAGGTGAATGAGGTTGGAATCACGTGTCTCTCAGTAAAGGAAAGAAAAAGTGGATAAGTTATGAATGGAAGATACTAGTTAGCTACAGATGAGGAACAAGGGTGGATTTTGGTTAAGAGGATAGAGGGTGTTGACAATACTCTGTACCTTGGTGCCATAACAGGTATGTGGTCAAGGTCACTCACGTGGCACAACCACATATACCGCACCTTCTTCAGTCAAGCCTTATATTGGCTATAACTCAACTTTATATAGTTTCACTTTTAGATGCACTGTCCCTTTAAGGGATTTATGTTCTTCCGATATTCACGGCTTGATATCCTTATTTTACTAGTATTCATATAAATCTTCCTATTAGTATTATACAACCTGATCATTTCCTAGGTGGTACTTTATTTCCCTGTAAAGGTAGCAATTGCGGTGCCCTGTCCGGCACTGGATGTTAGTGATATGGCGGTATGGTGGACGCTTCCTGGTTGCCGAGCGACGGCTCACATGATGCGTCATGTGATCCTGTGGCTGGGCGATGGGGCGTCGCCTTCGGGCCTGTCACGCTTCAGGGGAGGGGCCTGGCTGCTGGTGCGCGCCTCGTGACTGACATCACGCATCAGGTGGCGGGTCACGGGTTGTTTGCACTGGTTGCCTGGGCATCGAGCATGCGCAATGGAGGGCCGGGGACACCGAGACAGACGCCATCACAGTACTACACTGTGTAAGTTCATATTTTATGTAATTAGTGTGGCCGTTTGTCCGCCACTTAACACACACAGGTGATCACTGATTTAAGCACATGGCACTTTATGAAAATGGACATTTATGTTTGCGATTTCTTGAAAATTAGTTATTATGGTTTCACAATGTATGTGTGTCACAACCAGACAGCTGAGAAGCTCTGACAGAGGCCTTTCAGAACCTCCCCCTTGAGTTTCTTTGTTGTGGTATTCAGTTCCTCATCTCGTTAGCCTCTCTCAGCTGTCATGTGTTGGACTAATTGCTTCCCTTTAAATTCCTCCCCAGAATGCTTTTCTGGGCGGCTTATACTTCTTCCTGGAGTGTGTGTGCATGCTGATCTTGTTCTCCAGTCTGCTACAAAGCTAAGGGTTGAACATTTATCTGTTATTTTCTGTTTGCTGGATCCCAGGTGACCCTGACTCCCTCCGTATCTTGTGTAGGGAGCCGGTGGTCGTGTCCCCTCACTATTGTAGGGTGCTCAGGGGTTATATAGTCAAGGTACGTGGATATGCAAACTTCCACCATTCGGATCTTTGCATAGGCTGAGCAGCCAGGGAAAGTGCCAGGTCTTCTGCAGGGGTCTCCCTTCGATTGCTTAGCTTTTGGGTCCAGCGAGTCATTTATGCATGTTGCTTTGCCTTGTTTCCTGTACACCGTCCGTGACAATATGCACTAATGATTTGATATATGCTGTACCTAACTTGTTCACACTGGATTATGTATTCCTAATATTTTTGTATAATTAATCATGTAATTGTCCCTTATGAATTTATTAATTCACTCACAAGGCCTTGTGGGTATAAATGTGGATACTTTGACACCAATTGTATGCTTGAGAGACTGCAATGTGCAGTTGAAACGTTGCAGAGGGGAATAAAGCGGGTCATTTCACCTTTACATTGGAGTGCTGCCTCTTTTTTGGAAAACTGCAACAATTCTTGATGACCGTTATGCCCAAGGTTTGAGGATTTTTGCACCTGACTTCACTAACAAGTGCTGCTGTCCTTTCTTTGTATAATAATATATATATACTGTGTGTGTGTGCGTGTGTGTATATAAATAAATAGAGAGAGAGAGAGCAGACCAAAAGTTTGGACACACCTTCTCATACAAAGAGTTTTCTTTATTTTCATGACTATGAAAATTGTAGATTCACACTGAAGGCATTGAAACTATGAATTAACACATGTGGAATTATATACTTTAAAAAAAAGTATGAAACAACTGAAAATATGTCATATTCTAGGTTCTTCAAAGTAGCCACCTTTTGCTTTGATTACTCTTGGCATTCTCTTGATGAGCTTCAAGAGGTAGTCACCTGAAATGGTTTTCCAACAGTCTTGAAGGAGTTCCCAGAGATGCTTAGCACTTGTTGGCCCTTTTGCTTTCACTCTGCGGTCCAGCTCACCCCAAACCATCTCAATTGGGTTCAGGTCCAGTGACTGTGGAGGCCAGGTCATCTGGCACAGCACCCCATCACTCTGCTTCATGGTAAAATAGCCCTTACACAGCCTGGAGGTGTGTTTGGGGTCATTGTCTTGTTGAAAAATAAATGATGGTCCAACTAAACGCAAACCGGATGGAATAGCATGCCGCTGCAAGATGCTGTGGTAGCCATGCTGGTTCAGTATGCCTTCAATTTTGAATAAATCCCCAACAGTGTCACCAGTAAAGCACCCCCACACCATCACACCTCCTCCTCCATGCTTCACGGTGGGAACCAGGCATGTAGAGTCCACCCGTTCACCTTTTCTACGTCGCGCAAAGACGCAGTGGTTGGAACCAAAGATCTTAAATTTTGACTCATCAGACCAAAGCACAGATTTCCACTGGTCTAATGTCCATTCCTTGTGTTCTTTAGCCCAAACAAGTCTCTTCTGCTTGTTGCCTGTCCTTAGCAGTGGTTTCCTAGCAGATATTCTACCACGAAGGCCTGATTCACACAGTCTCCTCTTAACAGTTGTTCTAGAGATGTCTGCTGCTAGAACTCTGTGTGGCATTGACCTGGTCTCTAATCTGAGCTGCTGTTAACCTGCGATTTCTGAGGCTGGTGACTCCGATGAACTTATCCTCCGCAGCAGAGGTGACTCTTGGTCTTCCTTTCCTGGGGCGGTCCGCATGTGAGCCAGTTTCTTTGTAGCGCTTGATGGTTTTTGTGACTGCACTTGGGGACACTTTCAAAGTTTTCCCAATTTTTCGGACTGACTGACCTTCATTTCTTAAAGTAATGATGGCCACTCATTTTTCTTTACTTAGCTGATTTTTTTCTTGCCATAATACAAATTGTAACAGTCTATTCAGTAGGACTATCAGCTGTGTATCCACCTGACTTCTCCACAACGCAACTGATGGTCCCAACCCCATTTATAAGGCAAGAAATCCCACTTATTAAACCTGACAGGGCACACCTGTCAAGTGAAAACCATTTCAGGTGACTACCTCTTGAAGCTCATCAAGAGAATGCCAGGAGTGTGTAAAGCAGTAATCAAAGCAAAAGGTGGCTACTTTTGAAGAACCTAGAATATGACATTTTCAGTTGTTTCACACTTTTTTGTTATGTATATAATTCCACATGTGTTAATTCATAGTTTTGATGTCTTCAGTGTGAATCTACAATTTTCATAGTCATGAAAATAAAGAAAACTCTTTGACTGAGATGGTGTGTCCAAACTGAATAGACTGTTAGCTGCTTTTTTCTTGCCATAATACAAATTCTAAGTAAAGAAAAACGAGTGGCCATTATTACTTTAAGAAATGAAGGTCAGTCAGTCCGAAAAATTGGGAAAACTTTGAAAGTGTCCCCAAGTGCAGTCACAAAAACCATCAAGCGCTACAAAGAAACTTTCTCACATGCGGATTGCCCCAGGAAAGGAAGACCAAGAGTCACCTTTGCTGTGGAGGATAAGTTCATCCGAGTCACCAGCCTCAAAAATCGCAGGTTAACAGCAGCTCAGATTAGAGACCAGGTCAGAACAACTGTTAAGAGGAGACTGTGTGAATCAGGCCTTCGTGGTAGAATATCTGCTAGAAAACCACTGCTAAGGACAGGCAACAAGCAGAAGAGACTTGTTTGGGCTAAAGAACACAAGGAATGGACATTAGACCAGTGGAAATCTGTGCTTTGGTCTGATGAGTCCAAATTTAAGATCTTTGGTTCCAACCACCGTGTCTTTGTGCGACACAGAAAGGGTGAACGGATGGACTCTACATGCCTGGTTCCCACTGTGAAGCATGAAGGAGGTGTGATGGTGTGGGGGTGCTTTGCTGGTGACACTGTTGGGGATTTATTCAAAATTGAAGGCATACTGAACCAGCATGGCTACCACAGCATCTTGCAGCGGCATGCTATTCCATCCGGTTTGCGTTTAGTTGGACCATCATTTATTTTTCAACAGGACAATGACCCCAAACACACCTCCAGGCTGTGTAAGGGCTATTTGACCATGAAGGAGTGTGATAGGGACCTGGCCTCCACAGTTACCAGACCTGAACCCAATCAAGATGGTTTGGGGTGAGCTGGACCGCAGAGTGAAGGCAAAAGGGCCAACAAGAGCTAAGCATCTCTGGGAACTCCTTCAAGACTGTTGGAAGACCATTTCAGGTGACTACCTCTTGAAGCTCATCAAGAGAATGCCAAGAGTGTGCAAAGCAGTAATCAAAGCAAAAGGTGGCTACTTTGAAGCACCTAGAATATGACATATTTTCAGTTGTTTCACACGTTTTTGTTACGTATATAATTCCACATGTGTTAATTCATAGTTTTGATGCCTTCAGTGTGAATCTACAATTTTCATAGTCATGAAAATAAAGAAAACTCTTTGAATGAGAAGGTGTGTTTAAACTTTTGGTCTGTACTGTGTGTGTGTGTGTGTGTGTGTAAAATGTATATATATTTTCCCCTCCCCTCCATGACGGCACCTTACTTGGAGATTATCCTCCTCCTCCAGCCAGGCAGGGACAGGAAGGTTCAAAAGGGCCCGCCTCCTCACTTATCTACAGTGTCTTCCTGTCCCTGCCAGGCGGAAGATAGGAATACGTTCGTGCTCCGGTCGGGAGCTATCGCGGATGGCGGGTGCATTGTGCCAGCCACGGTCTTACCTTGGGAAAGTAAGGCCGTTCCTTGGATGCCTGCCACGGGCCTCTCCCTATTCAAAACTTGCGCGTAGTGGCAGGCCGCGGCAACCGGACACTCAAAGGAGTACTTCCGGTTTCTAGGCTGCCCGCTGCCCGAGATTCTCGGCTCCGGCGGGTGACGTCATCTGGGGGCCTAATTATGGTAGCCGGAGAGTTATCGGCCCGGATGACGTCGGAGGTCCTGGGGAGACTTCTGGCCATATGTAGGTTTTAAAAACTGGCGCCCTGGTCAAGTCTGATGTCGGCCTCTGACCAGAGAGTTTGCAAGCTTCCTGCAGCCTCAGACATCCGCACATATGGATCAGGAGGAAGCTATGGACCAACCTGTAGCTGTGAGTGACATCCAGGTTGTGAGTATGGAACGCTGCTTGCACTGTTACTAAGTCTTTCTCATCTTCCCCCTTTTTTCTTTTGTATGGAAGAGTGACAAAGATAGTTCTGTAAAGCCTAAAATATCGCCGAAATCTAAAATTCCTAGATGTCGCGTATGTTCGGCCAAACTCCCCGATAATTATGCTAAAAAACTTTGTGGAAAATGCATTGATAGCATTGTTGGGGAAGAAGCCCCGTCCCTGAAACAGGAATTGCAGTGCCTGATTAAGTAAGAAATAAAAACCGCTTTCTCAGATTTTTCTGCAGCCGCTAACGTTCCATCAACTTCCAAACAGGGGCCCAGGAAAAAAATCCCCCTCAAAAACCTCTTCATCTTCCTCTGATGGTTCCTCAGATAGCGATGTGGATAGTAATAATTCCGACTCCGATGGAGATTTTAAAAATTATCTATTTTCATCTGACGATATAAAGGATCCATTAAAAGCGGTCAGGGATACCATGGAAATTAAGAAAGAAAAGGTACATAAGTCCGCCCAGGATAGAATGTTTTCATTATTAGAAACCAAGAAGAAAAGGGTATTTCCGGTACACAAAAATCTGCAGTCTCTTATCTTGAGGGAGTGGAAAAATCCTGTCAGGAAGGTTTTCCTACCCCGAACAATTAGGAAAAGGCTTCCTTTTGACGAAGAAGAATTGTCCGTTCTTGAGTTGTCCTAAAATTGATGTTTCACTCTCCAAACTAGCTAAAGGTTCCTCTTTACCATTCGAAGATACAGGATCATTGTGTGATCCTATGGACAAAAAAGTGGATGCTAACCTTAAAAGAACCTGGGATGCGGTTGCGGCTTTGTTTAAACCTAATATCGCGGCCACGTCCGTTGCTAGATCCCTAAAAAGTTGGTTGGAACAACTAGATATACTATTGAAATCCAATACCCCATACGAAAACTTTGCAGACTCCTTCCCTCTCTTATTAAAAGCCGTAGATTTTTTTGTCTGACACAACAGCGGATTCTGTCAGGCTGGCCGCAAGAGCTACGGCTCTAGCCAATAACTCTAGAAGGGCACTTTGGCTAAAAGCTTGGTCCGGAGACACGGGTTCCAAAGCAAAACTATGTAACATTCTGTTTTATGGTAATCTTCTCTTTGGGCAGGACTTAGATAAAATTCTAGAGAAAGCTTCTGATTCCAAAAAGAACTTCCCAGAGGATGAAAAGAAGAGGAAAGCTCCCTTTTTTCATCCCCAAAAAAAGGTTAGTTTTCAAAATAAAAGGAGTAAAACGGAAAACTGGAGATCAGGAAGACAGAAAGGGAAGGGTTTTATGTTCTCTCCCCGTTCCGAAGAATCTTCCAAAAAATGACACCAGAACCCCAGTGGGGGGAAGACTGGGAAAATTTGTGGATTGCTGGGAAAAATACTCATGCAGCCACTGTTTACTAAATACCCTCCACAAGGGGTACAGTATTCCCTTTGTCAAGAGTCCCCTCTCTCTATTTATTCAGACTCCAGTTCAGAGCTCGGAACATCTCCAGCTTTGCATGGAGCAAGAAATCGAACTGCTAGTTCAGATGAACGTCTTAGTTCCGGTACCTACGGACCTACGGACCAGGCTTCCAGGGTGTTCTTGGTAAAAAAAAAAAAAAACTGGAAAATGCGTCTCATTATAAATATGAAAGCCCTGAACAGGTCCATAAAGTACGAAAAATTCAAGATGGAATTTATAAGAACCACGGTCAAAGTTCTACAAGAAGGGGGGTTTCTGGCATCCTTAGATTTAAAAGATGCGTATTTTCACGTACCCATTCATCCAGGGTCTCAACCGTTCTTGAGAATAGCGGTATGGGTCCAAGGGCAGCTAAAACATTTCCAGTTTCAAGCTCTACCCTTTGGGATAACGACTGCCCCCAGGCTTTTTACAAAAATTATGCTAGAAGCAATAACCCCTCTGAGAAAGGGGAAAAAAATAATGATAGTTCCATACCTGGATGACCTTTTGATAGTGGGGGACTCCCAGAAAGATCTAGAGACCAATCTATCCAAAATGATAGACAGACTGGAGGGACTGGGTTGGATTTTAAATCGGGAGAAGTCCCACTTAGTTCCCACGCAAAAAATAGTTTTTCTGGGAATTCTCATAGACTCGGTGAGCCAAAAATGCTTTTTACCAGCAGAAAAGATCACGAAAATCCAATCCTTAGTAAAACAGTTCAGGCAACAAAGCTCCCACACCATAAGACAAACGATGGCCCTGATAGGATCCTTTACAGCTTTTATCCCGGCAGTGAAGTGGGCGCAAATACATTCCCGTCCTCTTCAGACGTTTATGTTAAAAATATGGAACCGGAAACAAGATTCCCTGGACAGTCCTATAACAATTCCGGATCACATTCGGTCCTCACTAAAATGGTGGGAATTAAATTTAAATTTACAGAGGGGAGTTCCATGGATAGTGAGAGATCAGGTGATCCTCACCAGGGATGCCAGCCTATGGGGCTGGGGAGCCCATCTCCAAACAGTGTCAGCCCAAGGGGAGTGGTCACAATCCCAGAAGAGGTACTCATCAAATCACCGGGAACTTCTGGGGGTGTGGGAGGCTCTGAGTTACTTCTCAGAGGAGTTAAAGAGGTCCAACGTACAAATAAGATCCCAAAACAAGACGGTGGTAGCATATATAAACCACCAGGGAGGAACAAAAAGCAAACAACTACAAGCCCTAGCCAACAAGATTTTCTTGTGGGCGGAGGAGAATCTCCTCTCCCTATCAGCGGTCTTTTTAAAAGGGACGCAAAACATCCAAGCGGATTTCCTCAGCCGCAGGAAATTAGATCCGGGGGAGTGGAGTTTAAAAGAGGAAATTTTCCAGACCTTAACACAAAGGTGGGGTCTTCCCCAAATAGACCTTTTTGCAAACAAAATAAATGCAAAATTACCAACTTATTTTTCCCTGGATCCATGGGATCCGAGAAGTGCAGGAACAGATGCGCTAGCTCTTCCTTGGAATTTCCAACTGGCATACTGTTTCCCACCTCTGCCTCTGATTCCAAGGGTTCTCAGGAAAATAAGAGAGGTCCGAGGTAATCCTAATTGTTCCCAACTGGCCGAGGAGATCCTGGTTTCCTCTCCTGGCGAAGATGTCCAGGGAGGATCCATGGATTCTACCCTGGTCGGAAGACCTCCTCTGTCAAGGGCCAGTTTTCAACCCAAAGACGCAAAGTCTGCACCTATCACGATCGGCGTAACGGTCACGTACGTGACACGGAGGGAGGAAAAGAGAGAGGCCCTGCCCTAGTGAGAGGGAAGGTGGTGACCCCTGACTCACCTTGCAGCTGGCGCCTGGCTGCCCTGTCGTCCCTAGACGGGTTCCTCACCCGTACGCCGATCACATGCCTAAAACCCTGGCTTTCCCTAGGATGAGCCCTAGATAGTGAACAGGGCGGTGGGAACACTAGTCCGCACCACTAGCTCTAAAGGAAAACACCAAGGGGAGGACAGACAATACAAACTAAACATATAATCCCAGGTGGGCAACAACAGGAGACAACAAAAGCCCAACAGGGATCCGGAGGGTAGCACTCTGGAACAACAACCAGATTCTCAGCTCCAGTGGGTCAGCATAGATGTCCAGGCAGGAAGCTCTATAACTGGCAACAAGAGAAGTGTGAGAGGAGAATATAAGGAGTTTGGGAGTGGCAGACAAGAAACGGCTGAGGAGGAGAAGCTACGGATCCCTGAGTGAGACAAAAAGGATAGCAAGGCAAACACAGAAAACAAACGCTAAGAAACACAGTGATCTTTAGACATAGAGCGCGCAGCCACCCGCTGCGACTTCCTGACCCCGGGTATAACTGAGTCAGACGTGGCTCTTGACACCCTCGTGACAGTACCCCCCCCTTTCACGAGGGGCCTCAGGACACTCAGGACCAGGTCTCTCCGGATGAGAGACATGGAAAGCCTGAATCAACCTGTTGGCGTTTACCTCTGACGCTGGAACCCACATTCTTTCCTCGGGACCGTAACCCCTCCAATGCACCAGATACTGAAGAGAGCGGCGGACCCGACGAGAATCAACAATTCTGGATATTTGAAACTCCAGATTACCATCCACAACAGGAGGAGGTGGCAGCGGTGATGGTTCTAGAGGTGGAACATACTTCTTGAGCAACAACTTATGGAAGACGTTATGGATCTTAAGTCTGAGGTAGCTCCAGGCGAAAAGCCACAGGGTTAATGATGGCTACAATTTTATAAGGACCAATGAACCTAGGACCCAGTTTCCAAGAGGGAACCTTCAACTTAATATTCCTAGTAGACAACCACACATAGTCATTCACTCCTAGGTCTGGACCTGGCGACCGTTTCTTATCGGCCATGCATTTGTATTTACCACTCATATTTTTCAAGTTAGCTTGCACCTTCTGCCATACCGATGAAAGAGATGAAGAAAACCGTTCCTCTTCGGGAACCCCAGAAGACCCCCCCTCTTTGAAAGTACAAAATTGGGGATGAAAACCGTATGCACCAAGAAATGGTGACTTGCCAGTGGATTCCTGACGGCGATTATTTATGGCAAACTCGGCTAACGGTAAATATGATGACCACACCTCTTGGTTTTCAGACGCAAAACACCTTAAATATGTTTCTAGGTTTTGGTTGGTACGCTCAGTCTGTCCATTCGACTGAGGATGGAAAGCTGAGGAAAAGGATAAGTGTACCCCTAAACGGGTACAAAAAGCTTTCCAAAACTTAGAAATAAACTGGGTTCCCCGATCCGAAACCACATCGGAAGGGACCCCGTGAAGCTTCACGATTTCACTAAAGAACACCTGAGCAAGAGTCTTAGCATTAGGTAGTGTGGGTAGCGCAATAAAGTGTACCATTTTGCTAAACCTGTCTACTACTACCAAGATAACTGTTTTACCTGCAGACAAAGGTAAGTCAGTGATGAAATCCATTGATAGATGTGTCCATGGTCTATTGGGGATGAAAAGTGGCAATAAAGACCCTGCTGGACGTGTATGAGAGACTTTCGCGCGTGCACAAGTAGACACAAAATCTATTACATCCTGACGCAACCTTGGCCACCAAAAATGACGAGACAATAGCTCCAAGGTTGCTTTACTACCCGGGTGCCCAGCAAGTGCCGAATTATGATGTTCCTTCAATAACTCAAGACGCAGGTTTAACGGTACAAACAATTTCTCTGAGGGGCAAGAGGCCGGGGCGTCCCCCTGGGCCTCTAACACCTTTACCTCTAGAACAGAGTGTACAGCAGAGACAACCACTCCTCTTTGTAAAATAGGTACCGGATCACTAACATTACCCCCTCCAGGGAAACTACGAGACAATGCGTCTGCCTTGGTATTTTTTGCCCCAGGACGATAGGTGATTACAAAGTTAAATCTGGTAAAGAATAGCGACCACCTAGCTTGTCTAGGGGTGAGACGCTTAGCCGATTCTAGGTACAGAAGGTTTTTGTGATCCGTGACGGGGTGGATTGCTCCCTCTAAGAAGTGACGCCACTCTTCAAACGCCAATTTAATCGCCAACAGTTCCCTATTTCCAATATCATAGTTCTTTTCTGCTGCAGATAATTTTTTGGAAAAGAAAGCGCAAGGACGCCATTTGCCAGGAGACGGACCCTGAGACAATACAGCCCCCACTCCCACCTCCGACGCATCAACTTCAACAATAAAAGGCTGGGAGACATCAGGTTGAATTGGGACAGGTGCCGAGGTAAATCTCTCTTTTAGAGAGGAAAATGCAATTTTAGCGGCGTCGGACCATTTAGAAAAATCAGTCCCCTTCCTAGTCATGTCAGTAAGGGGTTTAACGATCACTGAATAATTTTTAATAAACTTTCTGTAGAAATTTGCGAAACCCAAAAACCGTTGTAGAGCTTTAAGGTTCTCAGGAAGATCCCAATCTAAAATTGCCTGGACCTTCCCATACGGAAACCTGAAGCAGATAATAGATATCCCAGGAATTGTATTTCCTGAACGGCGAAGACACATTTTTCAATTTTCGCATATAATTTATTCGTCCGTAGGACCTGCAGTACTTGCCTGACATGTACTTCATGTGTTTTCAGATCAGCCGAATAAATTAAGATATCATCTAGGTATATGACTACAAACCTGCCGATGAGATGACTAAAAATATCATTAACGAAATGTTGGAAGACAGCAGGGGCATTGGTCAGACCGAAAGGCATGACTAAATTTTCGTAATGCCCCTCAGGGGTGTTAAAAGCTGTCTTCCACTCATCCCCTTCCTTGATACGAATCAGATTGTAGGCCCCCTTAAGATCAAGTTTGGAGAACCACCTAGCACCCGCAATCTGATTAAAAAGGTCAGGAATGAGAGGAAGAGGGTATGGGTCTCGGTTATCCGGTTTAGCTTGAGGAAATCTAGGCAAGGACGCAGGCCCCCATCTTTCTTTTTAACAAAGAAAAACCCTGCAGCCACGGGTGAAGAAGAGGGTCTGATGTGTCCCTTGGCCAGACTCTCGGAGATATAATCTTTCATGGCTTGTCTCTCGGGACCCGAAAGATTATACAACCTGGACTTGGGTAATTTTGCACCGGGAATCAGGTTAACCGGGCAATCATAAGGACGATGAGGTGGTAGCTTCTGACAACCCTTTTCAGAAAAAACGTCCTCAAAGTCCGAAATAAATGTAGGTAGGGAAGCTATGGAGGCGATTAAGCAATTGTTATTTAAGCAATTCTCTCTGCAATGCTCACTCCACTCCAATATCTCCCTGGCCTGCCAATCCACCACTGGATTGTGCGCTACCAACCAGGGAAGACCCAATACCACAGGAGAGGGAAGGCCCTCCAGAACGTAACATGAAAGACGCTCCTTATGGTGGTCCCCTACCCGAAGATGTAAGTTATGGACAACGTGAGTGAGGTTTCTCTGAGACAGAGGAGCAGAGTCAATAGCGAATATGGGAATGGGTCTCTGCAGCGTACAGAGAGACAAACCCATAGTGCGGGCAAAATGGGCATCTATCAAATTTACCCCTGCACCACTGTCTAGAAAAAAAGAAATAGTCTCTGTCTTATCACCAAAAACAATAACCGCTGGCAACACAAATTGAGATGTTCGTATGGAGGAAACGTATACCCCCCCGGCTGACATCCTCCGCACAGCCTGGGGTTAGTAGTTTTCCGACGGTCTTTTGTTTTTGGGAAAGGAGGGACAGACATTAATGAAATGACCCTTCCCCCCACAGAAAAAACAAGCCCCCCATCTACGGCGAACCTCAGGAGGACGGACCTGACGAGAAGTTCCTCCTAGCTGCATAGGCTCATCCAAGTCAGTACAGACTAACTGCTGCTTGGGAGAGGTTACCGGTTGCTCAGGAATTTTCGATCTCTCCCTAAGACGTCTATCTATCCTGATAGAGAGGGACATAACAGCATCAAGGGAAAGGGGGGTCTCATACAGCGCCAGCGCATCCTTAACCCTTTCAGATAACCCAGAGCAGAACTGACTCCTGAGAGCCAGGTCGTTCCACTGAGTATCCGTAGCCCACCTGCGGAACTCTGAGCAATATTCCTCTGCTGGCCGATCTCCCTGTAGGAGTCTCCGTAACTTCGACTCAGCCAGGGCGACACGGTCAGGGTCATCAAATATGAGACCCAAAGCCCCAAAAAATCCCTCCACTGACCGGAGAGCCTGGGAACCAGGGGGTAACGAGAACGCCCAGGATTGCGGGTCCCCCTGAAGCAGGGAAATAACAATCCCCACCCGCTGTTCTTCATTACCTGAGGAGTAAGGGCGCAGCTTAAAATATAATTTGCAGGCCTCACGGAACAACACAAATTTGTCCCTTCCCCCGGAGAATCTGTCAGGAAGAACAACCTTGGGTTCTGTAACGACCTGGTTACCCATAGCAACCGCTGGGCTTACGGTCTGCTGCATTTGCTGCTGCTGTTGGAGGACAGACGCCTTCAATCCTGCCACCTCCAAAGACAGGCCTTGAAGCTGTTTTGCCAAAGCAGCAATAGGATCCATATTGGATTCTAAGTAGAGAAAAAATAAATAAATAAATTATATTTTTTTTTTTCTCAAAAAAAAAAATAAGGGCCAGTTATAATATCACGATCGGCGTAACTGTCACGTACGTGACACGGAGGGAGGAAAAGAGGGAGGCCCTGCCCTAGTGAGAGGGAAGGTGGTGACCCCTGACTCACCTTGCAGCTGGCGCCTGGCTGCCCTGTCGTCCCTAGACGGGTTCCTCACCCGTACGCCGATCACGTGCCTAAAACCCTGGCTTTCCCTAGGATGAGCCCTAGATAGTGAACAGGGCGGTGGGAACACTAGTCCGCACCACTAGCTCTAAAGGAAAACACCAAGGGGAGGACAGACAATACAAACTAAACATATAATCCCAGGTGGGCAACAACAGGAGACAACAAAAGCCCAACAGGGATCCGGAGGGTAGCACTCTGGAACAACAACCAGATTCTCAGCTCCAGTGGGTCAGCATAGATGTCCAGGCAGGAAGCTCTATAACTGGCAACAAGAGAAGTGTGAGAGGAGAATATAACGAGTTTGGGAGTGGCAGACAAGAAACAGCTGAGGAGGAGAAGCTACGGATCCCTGAGTGAGACAAAAAGGATAGCAAGGCAAACACAGAAAACAAACCCTAAGAAACACAGTGATCTTTAGACATAGAGCGCGCAGCCACCCGCTGCGACTTCCTGACCCCGGGTATAACGGAGTCAGACGTGGCTCTTGACACCCTCGTGACAGCACCTCTCTGCTTGGATCCTGAAAGGGCAGTCTTAAAATCTAAGGGTTTATCGGACAGAATAATTAATACCATGCTAGCCAGCAAAAAATAAGTCACTAATAAAATTTACCGTAAAATCTGGAAAAGATATCTTTCCTGGTGTTCAGAAAATACTTCTAGCTCCGGGGGGAGTATTCTGTTTATTCTAGATTTTCTTCAAGAAGGTTTTAATAAAGGGTTAAAACCTAGCACTCTTAGAGTTCAAATCTCAGCATTAAGTGCCTATTTAGATGAAAAAATAGCCCTTAATCCGTGGATCATTCGCTTCATGAAGGGAACCGTCAGACTCAGACCCCGGAGTAGACCTCTGGTCGCTCCGTGGGATTTAAACTCTGTCCTCTCCGGTCTCACTAAACCCCCCTTTGAGCCCTTACAGTCAGCAAATATCAGATATCTGACCCTTAAAACAGTATTTCTAGTGGCCATTACTTCTGCACGTAGGGTTAATGAGATACAGGCCTTCTCGGTTAAAAAACCCTTCATGACGATCAGGGACGACAGAATAATTCTAAGTTTCGACAATTCCTTTCTACCTAAGGTTGTCTCGGAGTTCCATAGAATGGAGGAGGTGGTTCTCCCTTCGTTCTGTGAAAATCCCAGATCTAAAAAAGAAGAGGTTTTTCACACTTTGGATGTCAGAAGGTGTGTTCTAAAGTATATATCAGAAACTAAAGACTGGAGAAAATCTAATAACCTATTTGTCCAATTCTTAGGGGGTAGGAAAGGACTAAAAGCGTCCAAACCTTCTATTACGCGCTGGTTAAAATCGGCCCTCTCAGAAGCCTACATAGCAATAGGAGAACGACCCCCGATAAATATCAAGGCTCATTCAACAAGGGCAGTATCAACTTCATGGGCGGAGGAAGCATCCTTTGTAAAACACTATATAGGATAGATATTGATTCTAAAAGAGACCTATCCTACGGTAGGAAAGTTTTACAAGCAGTTGTCCCTCCCTAATTGACTAATCTGTTAGTTCTCCAAGTAAGGTGCCGTCATGGAGGGGAGGGGAGGGGAAAAGTTGAATTAGTCTTACCGGTAATTCCTTTTTCGCAAATCCTCCATGACGGCACCGCTTATATTCCCCCCCCCCAAAAAAAAAAGACTAGTTATAAAATTAAATAATTAGTCTAGAGTTATATGTATGATGCAGGTAATTTGGAAGAAGGTCTCAGATTCAAGTAGGGTCCATGTTAAAATCGCTTCTTTATTTGGACATCATACAGACATGACAGACTGCCACATAGTACAACAGATTGGCGTTGACGCGTTTCGGGTACTGAGACCCTTAGTCGTTACGACTAAGGGTCTCAGTACCCGAAACGCGTCAACGCCAATCTGTTGTACTATGTGGCAGTCTGTCATGTCTGTATGATGTCCAAATAAAGAAGCGATTTTAACATGGACCCTACTTGAATCTGAGACCTTCTTCCAAATTACCTGCAGCCTGCGACGGGGTCACTCCCCTAGGGTTTCAGAATCGGGATCATACTAACTGGGAGGTGAGCTGGATTTAAGTTTTTCTCTTATATGTATGATGTTTAATATGTATAACAGAGAATAGATAAGTAACTGGTGAAGGTCACGAATGAGTGTGTAAGTTTAGGGCCTGTCAAGTCCAGAAGACACTGAAGATAAGTGAGGAGGCGGGCCCTTTTGAACCTTCCTGTCCCTGCCTGGCTGGAGGAGGAGGATAATCTCCAAGTAAGGTGCCGTCATGGAGGATTCGCGAAAAAGGAATTACTGGTAAGACTAATTCAACTATATATATATATTCTCATATACACAATATTCCGCCCTTGCAGACAATGTATTTAAATAGATGGAAAACGGACCAAAGACTCCTTTGTCATCAAGGCATTTGTAGGCCAGTGTCAGTTAAGAACAGACAGCAACAACAAGTCAGCCTGCCATCAAACCTTCCTTTGCTGGTGCCAGAAAGAAAATTTGCACTAAAGTCTGCTGAAACCATTTGTATGTTGAAATGCAAGAACTTTATTACATTTCAAGTCTGGCCTTATCTGTCTTCATCAACTTTCACTGCATTGAACTCCAGGAATCAACAGCCTGAGGTAGGAAACCATGACACACTACAATACATCAGGGCCACTATCTCTCCCATCCTCTACACCGACTCCCACAGGGGCTCTCTGCGTAATTTGGCATTAAAAACAGGATGAACTTTTGTGTCTTGTTGCTATAAGCCTATGTTTATTATCAGTTCTCCATCTGTGCGCCATCATAAGGTTTAATCAGCCATCTTGGAAATATACATCTTGTACTGCCACTCTACTCCTAGAGCTCGAAAAAAAGGATCCACCCAGCCTCCAGAGAACCGCTCATATCGCTGCTTGAAAACGCTGCTTGAAAAAAAAAAACATCTACAATATGACGAAAGAAAACCCACAACTCAGGCTGGGAAGCCACGATGTGGGGCAACAAAAATCAAGGTGCAGGAGATTGTCTGAGAAATACAGACTGCTGGGCAGAAAATACAGTTCCCAGCGACTTCATCATGCTCAGCAGCGTCTGTTGAGGTGGATGCAGCTGGAGCTCCTGCACTGCAGTCTGAAGTAGGGCCTATGGAGGTAGATCAGGATCTCAGAATCCCTGCATGTGTTTTGGTTTATGCTGATTACCCCTGGCAATACAATACCTTTCTGCTATCATCATGTAGCCGAAGATACTGCATCCTGAACCTCCAGCAGAATCATCGAGGCCATGTGGGCCCTCTTTATTTGCACAAGTAGAAATGAGCCCTGCAGTTCAAAGTTCCACCACAAGAGCTTGTCAGTGGATCACAGATGAAACTTCTACTGGAAATACAGCTGCAGAGAGCATTATAGCCGGCAATACCAGCCCTGTGTATTTCATATCTTGAGGATCCAGTTGCTGTAAAAGGGGTCATTGGTTCTGATCAGGCCTGAAGTTCTTCAATAAATCTGGAACACCAACGAGCCCGATGAGCTTCAGAAGGATGAGATATGAGACTGGCCCATGTTTCTGTTTTGACGTTTGGGCCCTACAATCACCCTCCTACTTCTTGCCTAAAAAATCGACTCCCTTTGTCTATTTCAAGTTGGCATTTATTGAGCCTTATCTTCTAAGCAAGAAAAAAGTCACCTGAGATCTGTTCAGCAACGTTCCAAGTCACGTGCCTCAAGGAATGGACTCAAACGCCACCTGTGCACCTCCTTGAGATGTTTTTGCAGTGTTTATAGGCAAGCACCCAAAGAATGGACTCAAACGATGACCTCAGCTCTGTGACCCCACCGGTAATTCTGGAACTTTAGGCTGTTACAGCCGCAAACTGGGGGTCTCTTATCGAACTTATTTTCTTTGTTTGCAATGTCTAAGCACTTTACTCCTTGCCATGGACTGTAATGATAAAAAGCTGCAGTGCGATCTATGTTTCAGGAATTCTATTTTCATGGAGCCACGAGCCCAGGACTTGTTCGCAGGTACCTTTTTAAATGAACCTTTTCTACATGTTTAGCTAGTGTCATGGCCCCTCCCATAACAGAGGTGAGAAGATCTGAGAGACTGGCGGCATGTGAGAGTATCTGACAGTCTGTTTTCTCCTTGCAGTGTTGTTTGGTATTGACCACAACCCGTGTCAGGTACAGCTTGTATAACTGTCATATATTATTATTTTTTTGAGTATTGGATTGTGGTGATTAATATCTCCTTGGTGGCCCTATTTCAACTTTTCACTGTGTATTCAATTACCCCTTAATTCCAGTTTTGTTCCCTGTACTGCCTATTTTTACCTGTGCTTAAAATAGGGTTGCTAGGCATGGTCTATCTATGTGTTGAAGGACTGAGGACGCAGAAGCACGCAGCGTGCAAGGTCAGATTACTGACAGCCAGGGACTGTAAGTAAATGATTAAAGCCAGGTCCTCCCCAGCAGCTGATAACAGTGCCTGGGCTGTGTGCACTAATCCCTGTCCCTGCGCTTGGCAGACGCTGCCTCACTCAGCAGAGCTGGAGCAGTAGAGTTGAATCAGTGCAGACCATGGAAGGGAGATCTGCCATCTGCTCAGTGTATAAATGAAAGCAACATGTGGTAAGAGGACCCCTTTGTGCTGCAGTAGATTAACCCTTTAGGGGGGAGGGCTCTGGTTACTGACACTTTTGGGGGGCTATTGTTACTGGCTAGTGAGGGCAGGCGGGCTTAGCCTCAAGGTGAGGGTAGTGGCGGCCATTTTAACTGAATAGTGAAATTGCAGTTTTATGCAGACTGGTTGCTAAGGGCTGAATTTTATTAAATATGGGGTAAGTCAGTCTAATAGTAACTGATTCTGGAATATCATGTTATACTAATAACATGATATTCCAGAATCAGTTACTATTAGACTGACTTACCTCATACTTAATGAGATTCAGCCCTTAGCAACCAGTCTGCATAAAACTGCAATTATAAAAAAAATTGACATATAAAAACTACATATATGAAAATTGAATTTAGGGTCTAAGTGTGACAGTTATACTTTAAGCTGTGCATTTTGTTTTACAGTTTGTTTTCGCTTGTGTTTGTTGTTTTCTAAGGCTCAAGGAGACGCTGGTTCCTTCATCGGGGAGGGAACCAGTAGTCTCATTCCCTGCCACCACTCCTATGGATTTCCAGGGCTAAGGTTTCAGTGTATGAGTATTTCCACCTTCAAGGTCTACTCATATTGGCAGGAGTCAGAGAGCGGTTTAGGGATTCATAGGAGGTCACCATCCCTCTCCCTTAACTTTGAGGCCTAGACTCCTGTCTATTTTCTTCTGTTTGTTATCTTGTGTTTTCCCCTCCACATTACGTGTGACTTTATCAACCACGTAAACAAACGTAATTGTATTTGTGTCACTGAAGCGATGGATACTGTTTATGTACTGGTCGATCGTATGCAGAGACTGTCTTTGGAGGTGGCTGACCTCCGCACGGCCGTCTTGTAGTTTCAGAGACCACAGGCGGCGGCTTCCAGCAGCGGGAACCAGGTCTGAATTGACAACTTTGTTTGGTTCAGGGAGTCGTGCAAACTATTTTGTAGACTACATCCCAACTCTTCTGGGGACGAGAGTCAAAAAGAGGGTATTATTTCTTTACTGAAAGGTGTCACTCAGTCTTGGGCTTTTTCTTTGCTGACAGGATCAGAATCTCTCTGGTCGGTAGTTGAATTTTTCAGAGCTCTGGGACTTATATACAATGACCCAGATCGGGTCTCCCTGGCTTCCTCAGGAGTATTGGGCAGCATGGGGTATTGGGTTTTGGACACCCCCGAGGAAGCCAGTTTAGCTGGCAAAATATGTCGGGGCAGTTTCAAGGTTTTAGCTATATGTGACCTGTGAATTTGAGTCTAGTTACAAGGAGTGTCATATGATTAAGAGGCAGATTTAGCTATATATAAGAGCCAGTGAATTAACTGGCGATCAGTGCAGTGATATGAGCAAGTGTGTGACTACAGCAGGGAAGGTGCACATCCCTGCCAGAAGAAATAAAACACGAATACGCTAGTCATCAAATACAGGGAACAGTTTATTTTAATACCTGTTTGTTTGGCTCACTTATGATTTTTTAACAGATACCATTAAAAGTTACATTTTATCTGGTGTAGGAAGGCGCAAGGGTCCGTCATTGACGGAAGGTACGTGTCACCGAGGTTCCTGGCCTCTGTGAGATAAGAACTGGTTATTTTATGTGTCAGTCGCAGCTACTGCTCGCTGACACTGTTTATTCTTAGTGTGGCTGAAAAGCCGATCCGGGCCGGATCTTATTGGGAGCAGCCTAAGTGCAGGGTGGGTGGCTGTTCCCCACTTCCAGGCCAGGTTTTGGGCTGGGGTTTAAAAGCTCAGCCAGAAGCTCAGCTGGGTGTGGTATGTTCCTCCAAGTGAGAGTGGAGCTGTGAAGGCTCTGGGTTTCTAGGAGCTGCATGAGAGCCACCAGCTGAAAGCCAGGCGCCCTAAAAGCCTGCTGTGGATATCCAGGTGACATGTTTGTTTGAGTTTGCTGGACTTTTTGGCTGTATGAAAAACCACGGAGGAATTCCTGCGGTGTGAATTAACACCAGGACTCTGCTAAGTGTTTGTGTTATTTTGTTCCTTGTGTGAATAAACACTGACTTTTGCTTTACAACATTGTTTTTGCCTCTGTACTGCGTCCACTTACCCTGCCTACCAGAGTGAATCCCTACAATTGGTGGCTTGGAGCGGGCAAGCGCAGTGAGGCTGGCGTGAACCGGTGTCAAGAGACAAAATGGAGGCTGTTATGAAGGCCCTCGTGGAAGCTAACGTGCAGCAACGCGAGGCTAATAAGCAGCAGCGGGAGACCAACCAGTTGCTGCTACATGTAATGGCATTACAGTCAGCAGTAGCAACCCCAAGCTTACATGATGCCCGGAAAGCAGTACGTGCAGCGATCCCTAAAATGACCGCTGCAGATGACGTCAAGACCTACCTGGCGATGTATGAAAAAGTGGCCACCAGGGAAAAGCTGCCCCAAGACCAGTGGGCTGAGATCGTCGCTCCGTTTCTGACGTCAGAGTCCCAGCGGGTGTTTTTTGACTTGCCTGACGATCAAGCAGCCGACTACCCAAAGGTAAAGAGGGAGATCTTGGCAAGACTGGGGGTGAATGTGCTGGTCCGGGCCCAGTGGGTGCATCAGTGGGGGTTCAACCCGGCGGAGCCCGTGAGACTCCAGTATTATGACTTGCTTAACCTGTTACAAAAGTGGCTACAACCTGACGTGTTGAGCCCCACTGCTATGTTGGACCGGTTATTAGCAGACAGGTTCTGGAGGGCTCTGCCACCCCCTCTCCAGCAATGGATTGGCCAGGTCTCCCCAGGGGAATGCGCTGGAGATGGTCGACCTGGTGGAGCGCTATGAGGCTACCCGAAACTTACAGGGGGGTTCTGTTGGGAGGGGGGCAGTCAGATCCCGTAACTCTCCACCCCAGACCCGACAACCGGTGCCCATCAAACCTGCCCGGGATATAACCCCTGTGGACCCCGCTCCAATAATCTGCTGGCGGGAGCCAGGTCATGTTCGAGCGGACTGTCCACGTCAGGGGGAACCCATGGACACGAACTGTGGCTTCCGTCAATCATTATATGCCGGGAAACTGTGTGCAGTGGGTGCTTCAGAGTCTCTGAACCACCTGTGCCAGGTTGAGGTGGGAGACACTCCAGCGGAGGCTCTGTTGGACTCAGGAAGTCTGGTGACCCTGGTAAGGGCTTCCCTGGTACGCTCCGCTGAGTACACCGGCCATAAGGTTGGAGTCATGTGTATCCATGGGGACTTAAAAGACTATCCTACTGCTATGGTGTCTCTGTCTACAGTTTCCGGCATGTGGATCCACGAGGTGGCTGTTGCAACCCATCTCCACTATGAACTTATAGTAGGGAGAGACTTCCCGGGTTTCACGGCACTGTGGCAGGTTCTGAGAGTGATTGATATGCATGATACAGGTATGCATGATATATGATACTAGCAGAATGGCCTGGCTCAGGGGGGGAGACCAGAACCCTGGGAACCTGAGTCTAAAGGTCCCGCGGTAGGGGTGACCGCCACTTCGGTGGAAGAGGAGGAGACAACCCCGCTGAATGTAATGGTGGGAGACAGGGAGGACTTGCTGCCGGGGCCTGAGCAGGCAGACCTCAATGTCTCCGGGGATAATTTTGGTACCGCGCAACACCGGGATCCAACCTTGTCCCGAGCCTGGGAAAATGTGGTAATAATAGATGGTGAACCACAACAACCAGGGGCAGAGTCGGTGTTCCCCCGTTTTGTGGTCCATCAGGATATGTTGTATCGGGTAAATCAGCTGCGAGGTGAATCCATTGAACAGTTGGTGCCTCAAGCTTATCGCAAACTCGTGTTAGTTAGCACACCAGCATGTTCTCGGGGGTCATCTGGGAATGCAGAAAACACAGGACCGGATACTACAACGGTTTTACTGGCCCAGTGTGTTTAAAGAGTTGGACGAGTTCTGTAAGTCTTGCCCGACCTGCCAGGCAACTAGCCCCCAGCACCTTTTTCGCAGTCCCTTGGTACCCCTCCCGATCATTGAGATACCGTTTGAGCGAATCGCTATGGACCTGGTAGGTCCTGTACCAAAGTCCGCCCGGGGACACCAACACATCTTGGTTGTCCTTGATTACGCTACTCGGTACCCAGAGGCAGTGCCACTGCGACATACTTCTGCAAAACTTATAGCTAAAGAGCTAATGGAGATGTTCTCCTGAGTGGGGCTACCTAAAGAGGTCCTGACTGACCAGGGGACCCCTTTATGTCAAAAGTCATGAGGGAACTCTGCAAGTTGCTGCGTATAAAACAGTTACGGACGTCCGTGTACCATCCACAAACGGATGGACTAGTGGAAAGGTTTAATAAAACTCTAAAAACCATGTTAAAAAGGGTGGTGACCAAAGATGGAAAGGATTGGGACCTTCTTCTGCCCTATCTCATGTTCGCAGTGCGAGAGGTGCCCCAGGCCTCTACTGGGTTCTCGCCCTTCGAATTGCTATATTGCAGACATCCTCGTGGCTTGTTGGACGTAGCCAAAGAGGCATGGGAACAACAACCCACTCCGCATAAAAGCGTCCTGGAATATGTTACCAAGATGCAACAGCGGATAGAGACCGTTTTGCCTCTTGTCAGGGAACATATGGAGGCCGCTCAGCGAGCCCAGAGTCAGATCTATAATCGGCAGGCTCGGGTCCGGAACTTTAACCCGGGTGATCGGGTTTTGGTTCTGGTGCCGACAGTGGACAGTAAGTTCCTAGCCAGGTGGCAGGGGCCCTACGAGGTACGTGAAAAAATAGGAGAGGTAAATTACAAAGTACACCAGCCGGGGAGGCGAAAGCCGGAGCAGGTTTACCATGTTAATTTGCGAAAACCTTGGAAGGATAGGGAAACCTGTACGGAAGACAGCCCGCGACCGGGCTTTCTTGGACAAGAGGTTCCGGCTCCTAAGTCTGAGGCAAGGGAAGCGGTTGCCACAGTAAAAATTGCTGACAGCCTCTCCTCTAAACAGGCTCAGGAAACCAGGGAGTTTGTTAGTCGGAACACTGATGTGTTCTCAGACCTCCCTGGACGCACTTCCGTAATCCAACATGACATTGTCACCGAGCCTCAGGCAAAAATCCGGTTAAAAGCATACCGAGTACCCGAGGCTCGGCGAAAAGCCATCTGAGGAAGTGCAACTTATGTTGCGGCTGGATGTCATCGAGGAGTCTAAAAGTGAGTGGGCCAGTCCAATAGTGTTAATACCCAAGCCAGACGGGCCATTGAGGTTCTGTAATGACTTCCGCAAACTTAATTAGGTGTCCAAATTTGACGCGTATCCCATGCACGGAGTGGATGAGCTTATGAAAAGTTGGGCCAAGCCCGGTATTTTTCTGTGTTGGACCTCACCAAAGGGTACTGGCAGGTACCCTTGACAGAGGCTGCCAAAGAAAAAACTGCTTTTGTCACGCCAGAGGGGCTGTATCAGTACAAGGTATTACCCTTTGGTCTACATGGCGCTCCCGCCATGTTTCAAAGGCTAATGGATATTGTACTCCGTCCACATCGTCGATACGCTTCGGCGTACCTGGACGATATCGTTGTCCATAGCACCGACTGGGAAAGTAGGCCTCGGTGCGGTACTGTCTCATGAAGTCAACGGGGAGGAGCATCCCGTTGTCTTCCTCAGCCGTAAGCTCACTCCAGCGGAGACCCGGTACAGTATAGTGGGCACTCGAGTCTCTCCGCTATTATCTTTTGGGGAGGAAATTCCGTCTGGTGACCGATCACTCCCCTCTCAAGTGGATGAGCCAGGCCAAAGAGAGGAATGCTCGGGTCACCAGGTGGTTCTTATCGCTGCAAAACTTCAAGTTCACAGTAGAACACAGGGCAGGCCGGTTACAGGGAAACACGGATGCCCTGTCCCGTGTACACTGTCTGGCGTGCGTTCACCCCCTCAGGGTTGAACAAAGGGGGAGGTATGTAGGAAGGCGCAAGGGTCCGTCAATGACGGAAGGTACGTGTCACCGAGGTTCCTGGCCTCGGTGAGATAAGAACTGGTTATTTTATGTGTCAGCCGCAGCTAGTGCTCGCTGTTTATTCTTAGTGTGGCTGAAAAGCCGATCCAGGCCAGTTTTTATTGGGAGCAGCCAAAGAGCAGGGTGGGTGGCTGTTCCCCACGTCCAGGCCAGGTTTTGGGCTGGGGTTTATAAGCTCAGCCAGAAGCGCAGCTGGGTGTGGTATGTTCCTCCAAGTGAGAGTGGAGCTGTGAAGGCTCTTGGTTTCTAGGAGCTGCATGAGAGCCACCAGCTGGAAGCCAGGCGCCCTAAAAGCCTGCTGTGGATATCCAGGTGACATGTTTGTTTGAGTTTGCTGGACTTTTTGGCTGTGTGAAAAACCACGGCGGAATTCCTGCGGTGTGAATTAACACCAGGACTCTGCCAAGTGTTTGTGTTATTTTGTTCCTTGTTGTGTGAATAAACACTGACTTTTGCTTTACAACCTTGTTTTTGCCTCTGTACTGCGTCCGCTTGCCCTGCCTACCAGAGCGAATCCCTACACTGGTTATAATTATCTGGGTCAAGTTTGGTATCTTGCCTGTCAGGCTTGTTTTAGTGTATTTTGTAAAATATACCTATACCAAGATAAGATAATTTTGTTTGATCGTACATTTATATCAGTGATGACGCGCAGTCTCCTGCAGCACAAAAGACAGCAAAGCATCAGAAGACCTGAAAACACTGAAGGAGCCGTGACATGACCGTGAAAGGGGTCAAGTATAGCTGTCCTAATCTTCTCTCTACAGGTTTGATTTGGCCCCCATTTTTCTAGGTAGGTCTAAAGAATAGTGTTTATCGAGCACCGTAGTGCTCAGGTGCTCGGGGACTCGGGCCCCGAGTAAAATAGAATTCAATAGGAGATCCCGAGCATTAAACTAGGTACTCCCTGCTCTGAACAGGGGAGGGTGCCTGGTTCATAAGAAAATGTCAGAAATTGTTGGTCAACATTACATAGGACCTCTCAGCACATGTACGATGATTACTTCAATAGTGCCACAAAATAATGGTCCTTAGGACCTGTCTGCGTCTTGTTTCCTGTGCTGTTATATTTAAAACTTCACTTTTATTTAGGTATATTTATTAAAACTTTTCTATAAACAACAAATACTGTGACAACTAAAATTCCCAGTGGCTGCAGATTATCTTCTTCACTTAGCAGATTCTTGCTGTTTGTGATCCTTCACAGCAGCGTGCTCACTCCTATTAATCAATAGCAGCTCCGTCTGACAGGTATTTCTACTCATCTATATTGCTATACTAGCTGTAAATTTAAGTTACTAAAAACACACACACACACACACACACACACACACACACATGTAAATCCTGCCTCACGACATGTTTTGCTGGACACCCAGCGTCTTCAGGGGATCATGCAGGTATGTATGTTGGGGGATGAGACCATCCTTTAAAGGTTCGGTGTCACATGACCTTCCTCTAATAGCCAATTATGTTGTTCCCTTTATATCCATGCCTCTGTCATTGTGTACATCTCCGTTCTAATAGGTTCAAGTATCCAGGCGTTACCACCCATCAGCCACGTCCCCTGCTCTAATACGCTGGTATATTAAGGAGTTACCTCCCTCCGGCCGCATCGCTCCTCTCTAATAGGGTGGAATATCTGTCTATTACTATCCCTCAAATCCAATAGGGTGGAATCTCTGCAGGTTCCAACCCTCCCGCCTCGTTGTTCGGGGACTGATAGGGTAGCATGTCTGCAGGTTTCTTTAGTTTTGTCACTCCGTTCCTCCCACTCTCACTCTCGGTGTCCGGAATGGTCTGCGCATGCTCATTAGCTTGGGGAATGAAAGTCTTTCGGCGATCTGCGCCTTGCAGAGATGTGTGCAGGAACGCCAACTTAGAAGTTTCTCTTCTCTCCTTGACTTACTACACAGAGCTCATCAGCTAGGACTTTTGGTGGGGCTCATAGTGCGCATAATTTCTATCATGGTCCTCATATCTTTCTTGCTTTATCCTGTATTTGATCACTATTATCAATTCCCAGGGTCTTGAATTTTTTTTTTTTTTTTTTTTTTTTTCTGCTTCACCTTTTTAGGAACGTAGTGACTTATAATGGATATCATGTATTCATATCTTTCAGTCATTCTATTTCTCATCTAAGGCTGTTCTTATTCTGGGTCCTAGGTGTTTAATTGAGACTCTTTTCTCTATAGGGTTCATTTTCATCGATATCTTCATTTTTATGCAGTCTTAGTGTTACTAGATGGTGTTGAATCTTCTTGACTGTTTGTTCTTTATTTGGATTATAATTTTGACGTCACAAAGTTTTTATCCTGGAGTCTTTTATACTAATGGGTGGTGCTAGATAATCATGAATATTTATTTTCTTGTTTTTCATTATTTCTTATTTGTATATTCTTTCCAGGACCCGGGGACCTTCACAGAGAGAGTATTTTTAGTTTTCTTATGGTATGTACTTTCATTTCTACACATACTTATATCATTTTTCCTTCTAGTATTTATTCATCAAGTAGGACGGTTCATTATTCTTCTAGAGTATTTATATTTCCTTGTTTTAATGATATATATCAATAGATGTATTATTTTCAAGATGGGAGGATGTTGTTCAGTGACAAGTTTTTAGTTTTATATGTGGTTTAATTATTAAAGTAACGAGGAGAATGTCAAACCCTCATATATTCCTATTGGTGAGAGAGATTTCAATCTGTAGATCCACTTAGTCTCCTCTTGTTGTAGCCTCTTGTCAATGTCTCCTTATCTGGGGCCTGCCTTAACTTTTTGTATCCCCATATTTTTAGACCTGAGGAACTCCCTTTATGGTACTTTATTATGTGTTTTGACAAGGGTGTTTCTTCTCAGTTCTTGTGTTGTTTTACCAACATATAATTTTGGACATTCGCACTGTATGGCATATACTACAAGTCCTTCTAAAAAAATTAGCATATTGTGATAAAGTTCATTATTTTCTGTAATGTACTGATAAACATTAGACTTTCATATATGTTAGATTCATTACACACAACTGAAGAAGTTCAAGCCTTTTATTGTCTTAATATTGATGATTTTGGCATACAGCTCATGAAAACCCAAAATTCCTATCTCAAAAAATTAGCATATCATGAAAAGGTTCTCTAAACGAGCTATTAACCTAATCATCTGAATCAACTAATTAACTCTAAACACCTGCAAAAGATTCCTGAGGCTTTTAAAAACTCCCAGCCTAGTTCATTACTCAAAACCGCAATCATGGGTAAGACTGCCGACCTGACTGCTGTCCAGAAGGTCATCATTGACATCCTCAAGCAAGAGGGTAAGACACAGAAAGAAATTTCTGAACGAATAGGCTGTTCCAAGAGTGCTGTATCAAGGCACCTCAGTGGGAAGTCTGTGGGAAGGAAAAAGTGTGGCAGAAAACGCTGCACAACGAGAAGAGGTGACCGGACCCTGAGGAAGATTGTGGAGAAGGACCGATTCCAGACCTCGGGGGACCTGCGGAAGCAGTGGACTGAGTCTGGAGTAGAAACATCCAGAGCCACCGTGTACAGGCGTGTGCAGGAAATGGGCTACAGGTGTCGCATTCCCCAGGTCAAGCCACTTTTGAACCAGAAACAGCGGCAGAAGCGCCTGACCTGGGCTACAGAGAAGCAGCACTGGACTGTTGCATGTCATTCGGAAATCAAGGTGCCAGAGTCTGGAGGAAGACTGGGGAGAGGGAAATGCCAAAATGCCTGAAGTCCAGTGTCAAGTACCCACAGTCAGTGATGGTCTGGGGTGCCATGTCAGCTGCTGGTGTTGGTCCACTGTGTTTTATCAAGGGCAGGGTCAATGCAGCTAGCTATCAGGAGATTTTGGAGCACGTCATGCTTCCATCTGCTGAAAATCTTTATGGAGATGAAGATTTCATTTTTCAGCACGACCTGGCACCTGCTCACAGTGCCAAAACCACTGGTAAATGGTTTACTGACCATGGTTTTACTGTGCTCAATTGGCCTGCCAACTTTCCTGACCTGAACCCCATAGAGAATCTGTGGGATATTGAGAAGAGAAAGTTGAGAGACGCAAGACCCAACACTCTGGATGAGCTTAAGGCCGCTATCGAAGCATCCTGGGCCTCCATAACACCTCAGCAGTGCCACAGGCTGATTGCCTCCATGCCACGCCGCATTGAAGCAGTCATTTCTGCAAAAGGATTCCCGACCAAGTATTGAGTGCATAACTGAACATACAGACGTGGACAAAATTGTTGGTACCCTTTGGTCAATGAAAGAAAAAGTCACAATGGTCACAGAAATAACTTTAATCTGACAAAAGTAATAATAAATTAAAATTCTATAAATGTTAACCAATGAAAGTCAGACATTGTTTTTCAACCATGCTTCAACAGAATTATGTAAAAAAATAAACTCATGAAACAGGCATGGACAAAAATGATGGTACCCCTAGAAAACACAGAACATAATGTGACCAAAGGGACATGTTAATTCAAGGTGTGTCCACTAATTAGCATCACAGGTGTCTACAACCTTGTAATCAGCCATTGGGCCTATATATATGGCTCCAGGTAATCACTGTGTTGTTTGGTGATATGGTGTGTACCACACTCGACATGGACCAGAGGAAGCAAAGGAAAGAGCTGTCTCAAGAGATCAGAAAGAAAATTATAGACAAGCATGTTAAAGGTAAAGGCTATAAGACCATCTCCAAGCAACTAGATGTTCCTGTGAGTACAGTTGCACATATTATTCATAAGTTTAAGATCCATGGGACTGTAGCCAACCTCCCTGGACGTGGCCGCAGGAGGAAAATTGATGACAAATCTAAGAGACGGATAATCCGAATGGTAACAAAAGAGCCTAGAAAGACTTCTAAAGAGATTCAAGGTGAACTTCATGCTCAAGGAACATCAGTGTCAGATCGCACCATCCGTCGTTGTTTGAGCCAAAGTGGACTACATGGGAGACGACCAAGGAGGACACCATTGTTGAAAACGAATCATAAAAAAGCAAGACTGGAATATGCCAAACTACATGTTGACAAGCCACAAAGCTTCTGGGAGAATGTCCTGTGGACAGATGAGACAAAAATCGAAGTTTTTGCCAAGGCACATCAGCTGTATGTTCACAGACGAAAAAATGAAGCATATCAAGAAAAGAACACTGTCCCTACTGTGAAACATGGAGGAGGCTCTGTTATGTTCTGGGGCTGCTTTGCTGCGTCTGGCACAGGGTGTCTTGAATCTGTGCAGGGTACAATGAAATCTCAAGACTATCAAGGAATTCTAGAGAGAAATGTACTAGCCAGTGTCAGAAAGCTTGGTCTCAGTCGCAGGTCATGGGTCTTGCAACAGGACAATGACCCAAAACACACCGCTAAAAACACCCAAGAATGGCTAAGAGGAAAAAATTGGACTATTCTAAAGTGGCCTTCTATGAGCCCTGACCTCAATCCTATTGAGCATCTTTGGAAGGAGCTGAAACATGCAGTCTGGAAAAGGCACCCTTCAAACCGGACACAACTGGAGCAGTTTGCTCATGAGGAGTGGGCCAAAATACCTGCTGAGAGGTGCAGATGTCTCATTGACAGTTACAGGAAGCGTTTGATTGCAGTGATTGCCTCAAAAGGTTGCGCAACAAAATATTAAGTTAGGGGTACCATCATTTTTGTCCATGCCTGTTTCATGAGTTTATTTTTTTACATAATTCTGTTGAAGCATGGTTGAAAAACAATGTCTGACTTTCATTGGTTAACATTTATAGAATTTTAATTTATTATTACTTTTGTCAGATTAAAGTTATTTCTGTGACCATTGTGACTTTTTCTTTCATTGACCAAAGGGTACCAACAATTTTGTCCACGTCTGTAATTATTTGAAGGTTGACTTTTTTTGTATTAAAAACACTTTTCTTTTATTGGTCGGATGAAATATGCTAATTTTTTTAGATAGGAAATTTGGGTTTTCATGAGCTGTATGCCAAAATCATCAATATTAAAACAATAAAAGGCTTGAACTACTTCAGTTGGTGTGTAATGAATCTAAAATATATGAAAGTCTAATGTTTATCAGTACATTACAGAAAATAATGAACTTTATCACAATATGCTAATTTTTTGAGAAGGACCTGTACTTCTGCTGTCCTACAATTTATGTAATCCTTTATTATGTATGTCTTCCCATCACTTGGATTTACAAGTTCCTTTTTCCTAGACACATACCTGCAGAAGATACATCCTCCACAAGGATAAGATCCTTTTGTTGTCAACCAGGTTTTTGTACATTTTTTTTTATTTTTTTTTCCTCTGAAAATGACTATGTACCATTATCTCCTTCAGATTTTTTTTTTCCTCTCCTATACGTAATGGATGGGTTTTCAGGAAGTACTTTCTCTCAAATCTTTATCCGCTCTCAAGATCTGCCAATGTCGTTTCATTATTACATGTACTCCTTTGATGTGAGTCATATGTACCTATACATCGTATTGTTTTTTCATTCTTCAGTTCTCTCCTCTGAAAAAGGCTGTCTCTATCCGTATTTTTTGCCCTATTATAAGCTTTATGTAATACTTTTTTCGGATAGCCTCTGGCTAAAAATCTGATATAGGAAACGGCTTTCTTCTTCGAATGCTGATTTGTTCGTACTATTTTGTTTAGCTCTCAAGTATTGGCCAACCGGGATACCTTTCTTAAGAGTCTGTGGGTGGAAGCTCTCCCAATGTAGGAAGCTGTTGGTTGCCGTAGGTTTCCTGTATACTTCTGTTGTGACACTGCCATCAGATCCGACGTTTATTTTTAAATCAAGAAAATTTTGACTTTCTTTCTGGATCTCTGCTGTAAAAGATAGACCTATGTAATTTCTGTTGAGGCTTTTAGTGAATTAAAGGAAATCATATTCAGTGTCATCCCAAAAAATAAAGATATCATCTATATATCTTCCCCAAAATAAAATGTGATCTGTGTATGGTGTATTGTGTTCAGTGAAAACACGCTTATCCTCCCACCACCCTAAAAATGAATTAGCGAAACTCTGTGCACAAACCGTGACCATCGTGGTGCCATTCATCAAACGTAAAAGTGTAATAATTAATTACTTATGTTCGTGAAATTGAGTGCCCTTAGTGCAAAGTTAGGATTCTATTGCTTTTATGCTCAACTCATGTTGTATGCTCGTGTATAATGCCTCAACGTTTAGGCTGGCTATAAGAGTATTGTCATTTGCGTGCATATCCCTAAATCTGATGACAGTGTCACTTGTGTCCTTTGTAAAGGAGGGGAGTGTTTGTACAAATCCAACCATCACAATGTTTTTGCACTCTACCAAAGGTTCATAAAAAACGGGAACCTATCCCAGGAAGACCAATAGTCTCAGGAAATAATAACCTGTGTGAAGGCATTAGTGCCCATGTAGATGTCATCATCAGACCATTTGTACAAACTCTCCCCTCCTTTATAAAGGACACAAGTGGCACTGTCATCAGATTGAAGGATATGCAAATGACAATACTCTTATAGCCAGCCTAGACGTTGAGGCATTATACACGAGCATACAACATGAGTTGGGCATAAAAGCAGTAGAATCCTACCTTTACACTAAGGGCACTCAATTTCACGAACATAATGAAAGCAACGGAATGAGGCGCAGCCATAATGTAGTGCGGATTGACTTAGGGGGAAGACCGCAGGATAGTGAAGGGTTAATGTTTGTATGCTTGGTTAGGGGTTGGTTTAAGGGAGGAAGGGGCGGACTAGCAAATTCGCGGGCTGTATATATTGGCAGTAGGAGGGGCGTCGGTCAGTGCTAGTGTAGAGCAAGTGCGTTTAGCAGTCACGATGTCGTCGCTGGCAGATTTATTGGAGGCGGTTAGGGCGGCTGTGCAGGTACACGGGGCTGCACGTTTGCGAGAGACCGTGCAGTCGGTCCTGGACCCCCCTTCTGTGGCCGTTGAGGCTGCGCGTCCCTGCCGGGCTAGGCGTTCTGTTCCCCCGGAACGTCTGAGCCCTGAGTCAACTCCTCGATTGCGCCGGCGAATGCGGAGCCCCCCCAGGAGCCCTCCGCTGCAGTCTGCGCGGCCCGCTTCTTATTCGGCGCGCAGACGCAGCGGGAGGACGGCGGCGAGACATGGCAGGCCGGCGGGAGAGGGACGGCCGGGAGAGGGTCCCGTCTCCCGGTCTCTGAGAGGGAGAGGGCAGGTGCGCGCGGCTGTCTCCCCGCGTATGTCCCGTCGGGGCGGAAGTACTTGCGGAGTGTGGCGGTGTTGCTGCGGCCGGGTCGCTTCCCGGCCTGGGCCTTCTGGATGGCTCCAAGGTTTATTTTTAAATCAAGAAAATTTAGACTTTCTTTCTGGATCTCTGCTGTAAAAGATAGACCTATGACATTTCTGTTGAGGCTTTTAGTGAATTGAAGGAACTCATATTCAGTGTCATCCCAAAAAATAAAGATATCATCTATATATCTTCCCCAAAATAAAATGTAATCTGTGTATTGTGTTCAGTGAAAACATGCTTATCCTCCCACCATCCTAAAAATAAATTAGCTAAACTCAGTTCACAAACTGTGCCCATTGCGGTGCCATTCGTCTGCAAATATTGTCCATCAAATGTGAAAAAATTGTGAGTAAGTAAAAAACGTAAAAGTGTAATAATGAATTTATGACTTAATAGGATGGAAGAATTTCCTCCGTCTATTCCCACTAACCTGACCCTTCAATAAACCACACTGACACCGTCTTGTTTTGGAGAAATTGACCATGATGGCCGAACTTTATTATTCACATATAATAATAATAATAAAATAATAATACCACTAATAATAACAACAGGCACTTTAACACAACCTTCAATGTTATGACCCACTGCACCGTAACAAGGATCCTGGAGGGCAACCCAAACCAGCGGCCTCTTCCTTAACCGTCTCACCTTGTACTTCAAGCTTACCCTCGGCCGCACTCACCAACCCAAGAGCACCAACTCCTTGAAGTATCCAAGTATCTCCTCCTGTAGGCCTTTTAGCCCAAACAGGAGCCCCCATCCTCGGCATTCACAAACCATATGAGATGCAGGCTCCAACATGTCCCGCATCTCTTAACCATTGAATCGCTCCCCCAGGATCCCATAACAATCAGCCACCAGAAAACCACCGGTGACACCTCACCTGTGGGCGTCCTGCCACACCCTCAGGGCCGTCTCCAAACCCTCCTGAATGCCCAAAGCCCACATGTCAATACCAACATCATTAAGGTGCACTCCATCAGCTCTCAAGAACTGAGGCGACGCCGCCTCCAATTCCCGATGGCACACAACTATCCCACCCTGCCTACGAACAAAGCGCCCCACCTCCTTGTTCAATTTAGCCCGCGCCTTGTTAATCCGCTCCACAGACCTGGCAAACCTCCAACTACTTCTCGCCACCACCTCCGACCAAACCAACAAAATCTCAGGAAAATCTGCCAGCAATCGCAATACATCCAGCTTAATATCCCAGATCACATCCCGGGACCGACGGACCCCCAAATCATTTCCGCCGACATGAAGAACCAACACATCCGGCGGATGATCCAACCTAACATTCAAATGAATCTCAGGCAAAACCCTCCCCCAAAGAAGCCCCCGCAAACCAATCCACCGAATCTGCATGTCTTCCGCCGAAAAACCCAATTGGCGTCCGTTCCGCCTGACGTCCGCACGCAATGCCCCCCAATGGACATACGAGTGCCCGAAGATCCAAGCCAAACAAGGCGCCGATCCTGCAACAAAACAAACAAAATCAAACTACATCCAACAGTGCCAGATAACTAGCAACATCCCGCCCCTACTAAGCCCGAAACCAAACAATCACAACAAATGGTGACGGATATACGAACGAAAACAATCCGACTCCCAGCGTCCGATACGCCGAATAACCTCCTCCCCTAGGCCCCACCTAGCCGCCTCAGTAGCAGCCCCAATACGAAAAGAGTGAGATGCATACTCCCTAGCAGGCAAACCCGCAGCCAACAAGCACTTCCTGAAAACCGCGACAAATTGGAAACGAGACAACCGCGAACCATCCTGATGAATCAACAACGACCCCCTGCCACCTGGCCTAACACCCAAGAACTCCTCCACACATCGCACAGGACCTCAACCACAAAACAACCCCTTTTCCCTCCTGATCCGTTTTAGACCTCCGAATGCAACACCGCAAGACTCCATCCACCAAACCAACGTCCTCCCATAACAAACCCCCCTCGCCTGAGCGACTCACTGCCACCAACTCCGAGATGCGAAACGCCCCAAAAAAGGCTAGAGAAAAAGCCGCCCTAAACAGACACACCTCAAACGCCGACACGCAAACTGATCCCGCCTCCGTCCACAAATCCTGCAACACCGCGAACGAAACCGGCCTGCGAGTGTCCCTCCGTACCCCGCAACGGCGGTAACCCTTCAATGCCTGCCTCACCATAAAACACTTAGACACATCGGCCATGCCTCGCAACCGCAACCAAAAAGCAACCGCTGCTGACCTCTTTGACGCCACCGAAAACGACAAACCCGCAGCATAAAACGTTCCCAACCAAAAGACCAATAGCGTCCGAAAATCATCCAGCGAGCTACAACCACCTGCGCAATCAAGTCCTCCCACAAAGACCACACAGAAGAGTAAGCAGCCCACATACCGTTACTAAGTGACCGCCTAATCAGGCCCGCTGACATCCCAAGGCCACGCTCTAGAGCCACTGAGGACAGGGCAACCCCCGAATTTCGGCTCCCGGCGCCAAGCCGCGGAAACGCTCCCACTGAAAACGAGAAAGGGAATCGGCAAGTGAGTTATCTACTCCCGGGACATGAACTGCAACAAAACATGCATTCAATCGCAAACCCCTCAACACCAAGTGCCTCAGCAAATTCAACACCGGCGGTGAGTTAGCCGACTGACTGTTAATCGCCTGAACCACACCCATGTTATCGCAGTAAAAACGCACCCGCCGATTCCTAAGCCAGTCCCCCCACAACTCAGTAGCCAGCACAATAGGAAAAGCTCCAACAACACCAAGTTAGAAAGGAAACCCGCCTCCCGCCATTCAGCCGGCCAAACCCCTGCACTCCATTGACCCCTACAAAAAACACCATAACCACACGAACCAGACGCATCCGAAAACAACTCCAAGTCCACATTACTAACCACCGCTTCCATCCACACCGACCGACCATTATAATCCAACAAAAACTTCTCCCACACCACCAAATCCTCCTTCACAGCCACCGGCAACCGCAAATAAGGAAAAGGAGCAGTAACGCCCGCAGTCGCCAAAGCCAAGCGACGGCAAAAAACCCGCCCCATTGGCAAGATGCGACAAGCAAAATTCAATTTTCCCAAAACCGACTGAACCCGCTTAAGTTGCACCTTCTTAGCCTTCCGCAAAAACACAACCTCGTGCAAGAGATCAAGCACCTTATCCTCGGGCAAACGGCACTCCATAGCCAGACTGTCGATCTCAATACCCAAGAACTTGATGACCGTGGCCGGGCCTTCCGTCTTATCCCCCGCCAACGGGATTCCAAAACGCGCTGCCACCCTTTCCATCGTATGCAGCAAAACCGCGCACACCCTGGAACCAGCGGGACCCAGAAACAAAAAATCATCCAGGTAGTGCAAAACCGAACTCCATCCCGCCTCCTGTTTCACCACCCATTCAAGAAAACAACTAAACGACTCAAACAAAGAGCACGAGATCGCGCACCCCATAGGCAGACAACAATCAACATAAAAACAACCCTCCCACTGAAAACCAAGCAAATGCAAACTGTCAGGGTGAATGGGCAACAAACGAAACACAGCCTCAATATCAGTTTTAGCAAGCAGGGCGCCCTGCCCGAAACGCCACACCCAACGCACTACCTCATCAAAAGACATGTAGGACACCGAGCATAACTCGTCTGCTATCCCATCATTCACCGACCCACCCAGCGGATAGGACAAATGATGAATGAGCCTGAACATATTGGGCTCCTTCTTAGGAACTAAACCCAACGGGGACACCCATAAATCCGGCAAAGGACACTCCGAAAAGGGGCCAACCACCCTGCCAGCCGCAACCTCCTTCACAATCTTATCCCTCACCACATCAGGATAGCGCAAAGCCGAAGACAAATTCCGGGGCGCAACCCCACAGTAAACCCCTCCAACAACAACCGAGCCGCCTCCCTATTTGGGTACATCCTTAAATATGGCTCCATCTCTTCCAGCCTCACCGGCGTCACCCCTTTTTTGCATAACCTCGGATCCCTTACCCTTCCCCCTCCAGAAGCACCGAGACAGGCTATGGGAACCTCCACAACCGGAGCACTCGTGCTTAAACCTGCAGTCGGACAAGAACCGGCAATGTCCTTCATTGAATTGCCAGCAACAACCCCTCCTGCCCTCAACCTGAGACTCCCCAGCCGAGGAACCCCCGGCCGCTCCACGAAAGGGCTGAGACCCCCCACCGCGGGGTGCCGCCATCAACCGCATCCACAGACCAATATTCTTATGGTCCCAACGAATGCTAGGCCTGACCGCCTTCCGCTGCCGGAACTGCTCATCGTACCGGAGCCAAGCCACACCCCCATACGTCCGATGAGCCTCCCCGATAGCATCCATATAGCAAAAAAGGGCCGAGCAGTGCTCGGGCGTTTTTTCCCCAATGACGCTGGCTAAAATTGCAAAAGCCTGCAACCAATTCTGAAACGTGCGCGGAATCAACCTAAACCTCCTCCTTTCCTCCTCCTCCTTCTTACTCTCATCCAGCTTACCCCTATCCAAATTAAATTTATCCAACGGAAGCAACGAGAAAATCTCCACATATTCATCCTTCCAGATCTTTTCCCTGACCTCCTGCTTCAAATGAGCCCCCAGCGGCCCCTCAAAACACACATAAATCTCACCCTTCGCAGAATCCGCTAACCTAACACCGTCCACCACATCACCTTTCACCCCCGCCGCCAACCCAGAACCACAGGCCTGCCCACCAGTCGCCGAGCCGCCAACCTCACCCAGCAGACCCTGAACCGCCCCTGGAACCAGCGCCAAATCCGGAGCCGGCAACCACACAGCCGGCGGAGACCCAGCAGCACCCGATCCCAACCGCGATAACAAAGCAAGCATACCCGACAATACATCCTTCACCAAAGCCTCAGAACCCCCCCCCCACTATGTAACAATGAACCAACCCCCCCCACAGGAACCTGACACGTCGGTCTCTCACCTGGCCGTCCCCGGACAACGTCGCCGGCAGCCGCAGTCCTCCCGGATGGCCCAGCGTCGCCCATACCGCCAGCCGCCGACTCTTCTCCCGGATCCACTTCACCGTCCTCCAGCTGCGACAACTCCTCCTCAGACTCCTATTGCATAGGACTGACATCCGCAGCCCCTTGTGAAGCAGAGGCCCTCACACCCGGCCGCAAACCCCTCATCCCGGCGACGCCCAGCAAAGCAGGCTCCACAGCAGAGGCACTGTGAGCCGCACTCTCATGCCGCAGTTCAGGAGGCTCATTCACCGCCACAGCTCCAGACAAGGTGCAATGTCGCCGGCCCACCACCAGGGGCCGCGACACACTCTCTCTTCCAGCACTACCACTCCGCGCCTCAGGCCCACCCTGATGACGTCGCCGATCAGAGGAAACTGACCGCGATGCAGGCAAGACTCCATCACCGCCATCCAGAACGCCCAGGCCGGGAAGCGACCCGGCCGCAGCAACACCGCCACACTCCGCAGGTACTTCGCCCCGACTCGCACCCCCCGCCGGGACATACGCGGGGAGACAGCCGCGCGCACCTGCCCTCTCCCTCTCAGAGACCGGGAGACGGGACCCTCTCCCGGCCGTCCCTCTCCCGCCGGCCTGCCATGTCTCGCCGCCGTCCTCCCGCTGCATCTGCGCGCCGAATCAGAAGCGGGCCGTGCAGACTGCAGCGGAGGGCTCCTGGGGGGGCTCCGCATTCGCCGGCGCAATCGAGGAGTTGACTCAGGGCTCAGACGTTCCGGGGGAACAGAACGCCTAGCCCGGCAGGGACGCGCAGCCTCAACGGCCACAGAAGGGGGGTCCAGGACCGACTGCACGGTCTCTCGCAAACGTGCAGCCCCGTGTACCTGCACAGCCGCCCTAACCGCCTCCAATAAATCTGCCAGCGACGACATCGTGACTGCTAAACGCACTTGCTCTACACTAGCACTGACCGACGCCCCTCCTACTGCCAATATATACAGCCCGCGAATTTGCTAGTCCGCCCCTTCCTCCCTTAAACCAACCCCTAACCAAGCATACAAACATTAACCCTTCACTATCCTGCGGTCTTCCCCCTAAGTCAATCCGCACTACATTATGGCTGCGCCTCATTCCGTTGCTTTCATTATGTTCGTGAAATTGAGTGCCCTTAGTGTAAAGGTAGGATTCTACTGCTTTTATGCCCAACTCATGTTGTATGCTCGTGTATAATGCCTCAACGTCTAGGCTGGCTATAAGAGTATTGTCATTTGCATATCCTTCAATCTGATGACAGTGCCACTTGTGTCCTTTATAAAGGAGGGGGATACAAAAAGTAATTAATTATTACACTTTTACGTTTGATGAATGGCACCACGATGGTCACGGTTTGTGCACAGAGTTTCGCTAATTCATTTTTAGGGTGGTGGGAGGATAAGCGTGTTTTCACTGAACACAATACACCATACACAGATCACATTTTATTTTGGGGAAGATATATAGATGATATCTTTATTTTTTGGGATGACACTGAATATGATTTCCTTTAATTCACTAAAAGCCTCAACAGAAATTACATAGGTCTATCTTTTACAGCAGAGATCCAGAAAGAAAGTCTAAATTTTCTTGATTTAAAAATAAACCTTGGATCTGATGGCAGTGTCAAAACAGAAGTATACAGGAAATCTATGGCAACCAACAGCTTCCTACATTCCACCCACAGACGCTTAAGAAAGGTATCCCAGTTGGCCAAATACTTGAGAGCTAAACAAAATAGTACAAACGAATCAGCATTCAAGGAAGAAAGTGGTCTCCTATATAAGAGATTTTTAGCCAGAGGCTATCTGAAAAAAGTATTACATAAAGCTTATAATAGGGCAAAAAATACGGCTAGAGACAGCCTTTTTCAGAGGAGAGAACCGAAAAAACAATACAATGTATAGGTACGTATGACTCACAACATCAAACAGTACATGGAATAATGAGATGACATTGGCAGATCTTGAGAGCGGATAAAGATTTGAGAGAAGTACTTCCTGAAAACCCATCAGAGAAAAATAAATATAAAAACCTGGTTTACAACAAAAGGATCTTATCCTTGTGGAGAATGTATCTTCTACAGGTATATGTCTCTGAAAAAGGAATTTGTAAACCCAAGTGATGGGAAGACATACATCATAAAGGATTACATAAATTGTAAGACAGCAGGAGTAGTATATGCCATACAGTCTGAATGTCCAAAATTATATATTGGTAAAACACAAGAACTGAGAAGAAGAATTTCAAAGCACCTCAGCAACTTGAATACAAATGAAGAAACACCCTTGTAAAAACAAATAAGAAAGTACCATAAAGGGAATCCCTAAGGTCTAAAAATATGGGGGATACAAAAAGTTAAGGCAGGCCCCAGACAAAGAGACAAGAGTCTACAACAAGAGGAGACTAAGCGGATCTACCAATTGAAATCTCTCTCACCAATGGGAATAAATGAGGGTTTGACATTCTCCTTGTTCCTTTAATAATTAAACCACATATAAAACAAAAAGCTTGTCACTGAACAATATCCTCCTATCTTGAAAATAATACATCTATTGATATATATCATTGAAACAAGAAAATATAAATACTGTAGAAGAATAAGGAACCGTCCTACTTGATGAAAAAATACTAAAAGAAGGAAACATGATATAAGTATGTGTAGAAATGAAAGTACATACCATAAGAAAACTAAAAATACTCTCTATGTGAAGGTCCCTGGGTCCTGGAAAGAAAGAATATAAAAAAAAATATGAATAATGGAAAAACAAGAAAATTAAGTAATAATTATCTAGTACAACCCATTAGTATAAAAGACACCAGGATAAAAATTTAGTGACATCAAAATTATAATCAAAATTAAGAACAAAAAAGTATAATCCAAGTAAAGAACAAACAAAACAGTCAATATTCAGCAGCATCTAGACACACTAAGACACCATAAAAATAAGAATTAATGACATCAATGAAAAAGAACCCGGCTGATTTTGGTATGGTACAGGTTGCAAACTACTATTCTTTTGTCGTCCGCACTTTTCTCAAAAAAGCGCCATACTGCCGAACACCTACCCCTTGGCAAAGGAGATTTACGCAAGTGGGTGCTCCGTGGAACAGTTGTGGGCCTGTTCGGTGGTGCCAGCCTTCTACCTTTTGCCACCCCACTGCCTCTTCCAGCCTGTTGCAGTGCTACAGATCCCACCCCCTCTGTACTGGTCTCCTTGCTCGGCTTGTTGCCACCTTCCCAAGTTGGGTCAGTGACCTCGTCGTACAGCACCTCCTCTTCCACTTCCTCACTCTGATAATCCTTTTTGATTTGTTGACCTAACCACAACCTCAGTGATTGACAACTGTGTGTCATCCTCTTCCTGTCACCGCCAGTTCTGTGAGAAGGTCTGGCAGACGTTCTTCTCTACCTCTTGTATGATGTTCTTTGTTTTGGTTTCACTTTGTCATCGCCTTTCCTTCTGCCAGGTGTCACTTATTTAGACTAATCGTCTTCCTTTATATTCCCTCCCATACTGCCTCACTTTGCAGTTTATACTACTTCCTGGATGAAGTGTTCACTGCTGGAGGCTGCTGCTGTTTACTCAGATAAGTCTTTTCCTTTATTGTGTTTCCTTGCTGGCTTGATTCTAGGTGACCCTGACTCCGTCCGTATTAAGTGCAGGGAGCCAGTGGTCGTGTCCCCTCACTATTATAGAGTTTTCAGGTGTCACACAGTCTTGGGTACGTGGGCATGCAATTGTCTACCATTGAGACCCTTGCATTTGCATAGCAGTCAGGGAGAGCTCTTGGGGTTTTAAAGGGCTTGCCTATATGCTTCTTAGTTTGGGATCAAGCCAGTTGGTCGTTTTATTTATACATTCCAGCTATCTGCAACTTCATCTGTGACATTTCCTCAACCTTTTGAGATTGCAGTTGAGTCATTGGCAACTGTGTCTCATCATCATCCACCTCATTAAACACTAATTGCCATTCTCCAGTGTCATGTTCTTGTGACTCTGGATGCTCAAGAGGTTGGGAATCGGGGCACAAGATCTCAGGTCCCTCATCAAGCGTGCTTGGCAAGAGGGCCAAATCAATTAATGGCGATGAAAAGAGATCCTCTGAATATCCGGGTGTGGGATCACTTGTTTGGCCAGACTGTAAATGTTGGGAGGAAGAAGGATCAGGGTGAGGATTGTGTGGACCAGACTCCTGGTTACTGAGACTGTACTTGGTGGAAGACAGGGTGGTGCCTAACCGACTGGAAGCACTATCTGCTGCAATCCAAAAGACCACCTGGTTGCACTGGGCTGACTTCAAGAGTGGTGTCCTGCGCCGCCCTTCAAACTGGGACATGAAGCTAGGTATCTTGGATGATTGTTTTTTTTGCGCCCAGGGTCACTGCCTCTGCGTGCACCATCAGCATCACGGCCACTTCCCCATTCCTTAATGCTTGCCTTCTTCATATGAAATGTTTTTTGTGGTCCGAGCCTCATCAAGAAAGTGACACCCTGCCCCCCCCCACCCCCCAAAATGGCCTGTGGTGTGCCTTGGCCTTTTCAGGTCAGTATGCCTAAAAGGGGGCATACTCTGAATGTAATAAAATAATGACTGAATGAATATGTGGGAAATGGTGGGTGGGGACGTCCCACAAATCCAGGCTACCTACGGCCAGCCTTCAAACTTGTGGTCCGAGCCTCATCAAGAAAGTGACACTCTGCGGCCAACCCCCCCCCCCTTCCCAATGGACTGTGGTGTGCCTTGGCCGTTACAGCTCAGTATGCCTAAAAGGGGGCAAAAACCAACTGATAAGGGTAAGCACTGGCCTAACCTGCTACTAATCCACCAACTTGCCGAAGGCTCGGGCCAGCTCTGCCTGTGGCTCTGGAATATATCGGACAAAGCAACCTGAACGCCAGCACCCCAGATGTTTGATGTGTGCTGGAACTCCTTGCTTTGAAGCAGCGGACGCTGCCCCAATACGAAATGAATGCCCAGAAAATTGTGCTGGATTCAAACCCATGTTGGCCAACACGATGCAAATGTGTTTCACAAATTGGCTAGACGACAGCAGCCTGATGGGAAACGGGAGTAAGGGGTCAGTTGAGTTGTGGAGACGAAGAGCCAAAAAGAGATTGTCAAAAACCGTCACTGGACACCAAGCGTTCCCGGTCTGAAAGAATTTGACTAAGTGCCCGGGACCCACCTGCCTGGTTTTGTTGTGAGTTAACTGCAGCTGATGGCTAACACCTACCTTGACTAAATTGCTTTTGCAGAGAGCCACCTGCCTAGCCTGGGTTACCTCCCCAGGCCTAAAAAAACCCATAGAACACTAAATACATGGCTGACTTGAGCACCAGACTGGGAAGAACTCCGAAAGGTGACAGCGAAGAAACCTCTGCCAGTCTGCAAAAGATAGGCCGACTGATTGACTTGACCATGACCTGACTCTTCTGGATACCCCTGAGGATGGCCTTGATCGGGTGAGCCGCAAATATGGAAGATCTGTCCGGATCCTGAAGCGCCAAAAAATGCTGCACCCCTGCCAAATATAGCCTGATCGTGTTGTGATATAGGGCCAGCACTGAGTGACAATATGACACGAAGGCTACCATGTATTTGATCTGACTGGTATCACCCCTAGGACAAGTCACCCGAAATTTAGAGAAAACCTCCCACGCTCTATGGTACGCCCTCAACGTACTGCTAGAAAAAGATTTTAAAATGAGAGAACTGGCAACCACCATCAGAGATTCTAATCTAACACCAGCAGCCGCCAGTCTGGTACTGGGGTGCCCACTGTATCCGCCTCTGGATTCTGTAAGAAAAAGCGTAAATAAATCTAAACAAGACACAGCATTGGCTGAAACATTACTCACCCCTTCCACAAACAAACCATGAAAATAAAACCCCTGCTTCAGAGCTATCCAGGTCAATCTGCGCATGAAAGACATGATGAGTAAAGATTTGGACCTACCCTTGTTGATGATCTCTGCAGTCGCCATGTTGTCAGTGTGGAAAACCACTGTGTGACCCGACCACCTTTGCCCCCAAACTACAGCAGCTGCTACGATAGGATAAATCTCAAACAATGCTGGTCAGAGAAAAACCCGGCATCTGTAGTACCTCGGCGGGGCATGGGCCGGCCAACCAATGTGACCCAAATATGGCAGCAAATCCTCCTGCGGCTGCCGCATCTGAGAAAACGTGTAGAGAATTGGCGGTGGCCCTAGGAACAAACCTCGAATTACCATTCCACCCATTCAAAAATCTGTCCCACATGAACAGATCTGCCGGGCGTTGGCACCTAGATGAACTGATGCGTCCAAATCACGAGTTTCCTGCAATAAAACTGACAATCTGGAAATAAACTATCTACCCTGAGGAATGATCCTCATGGCAAAATTTAGCATGCCCAACAGAGACTGTAACTCTCTCTCTTAGTACAAACCTTTGAAATGACCAAGAAACTAACACATAATTTGATCTTGTGGAGCTTCTCTTGGGGCAGACTAGCCGAATTTAAGGAGATCCCTAAAAACGTGATCACTTGTGCAGGCCCCTCTGTCCTGCGGTCAGCAACCAGAATATTTAACTGCTTGAAAACTTTCAAAAGAACTTGTAAATCAACGGGCACCTTTTGAGGGGCTTTCAATCAACAGAAAATGGTCAAGGTAATGTGTGATATTCTGGCAGCCCCGTATTTCCAACAAAATCCACTCCAGAGACTGGGGCTACTTTTGGAACCAAATGTTAATTTGGTGGCAAAATAATATTCATCTCTTCACTTGATGCCATGCCACTGCCAGAGAGATGGCCTAATGGGAAGTAATTTGAACGCATCAGAAATGTCTGTCTTGGACAGCCAAGGACCCCTACCTGATTAAAGAATGACCTGGATAGCCTGGTCCACAGAAGCATATTTCAGAGAGAATTCCTCTGACAGAATCAACAAATTGAGACTTGGAACGTGAGAGGAATGAGGAGCAGACAAATCATAAATCAACTGAAATTTATTTGAATACTTCTCCTGCACCACCGCCACCGGGCTCACCCTCCATGTGTGAAAAGGAGGGGACTCAAAAGGACCTATGACTAAGCCCTTCTCTAACTCACTCTTTAACAGTTTGTCCACTAAGCCTGCATGTTTGAAAGCAGACTGTAGATTTGGACATTCAAACGCATGCTGCGGCAAGGTAATGAGCCCGGCGTGAAATCCCTGGGAAAACCCTTCCACCAGGAAAGATCGGAACGGTTGAACTGGGTGAAGCCATAGTACCCAGTCTAAGAGCTCTACGTCCACCCAGCTCAGTCATGCCGAGGATTTCAAAGTACACGCCGTAACAGGATGCACCCTGAAACAAGTGGCACAGACATGCAATAACCTGCACTGCAAGTAGAGTAATTGAAGTTATTACAAAGCTGTGCTTTCCCCAATAAATGAATCGGTCTACCCAGTTTTTCGTACTGTACTGCCTGCTGACTAGAACCCGGGTGCTTTGACCTCTGGAGGTACTGGGAACAGCTGTAAGGTCAGCCAATGGACACCAAGTGGTAGTGTGGGCAGCAGACTGACATGTTGCACACACCGGAAATTTCAAACTGGCGAAGTGCCTGCAAAACAGCTCCATGTCAATGTTGTTCCAGTTTGTAACTACCTGAAACTGGGCCCAAATGGCTGCCGCTTTGGCTGAGAAGGACCTGTGATAGTCATAGAACGCCGATCCCCCATACTTATGTGCTAGATCCACCACCCTATAAAGGTAAGTGTCAAGTTCTTCTCTCCTGTGGGGGCTGGCGGAATACAACACATCCCTGAAAAGACTGAAAGCCAGCACGAATTCAGCCAGTGACAGCTTGCGACTAAGCCTTGGGTCCTTGGTCTTAAGCACCACCAACACCTCACCACAGCCAAAGGATTTGTTCTCCGCCACATCATGGGACGCTATTAACAAGGATGCCAAATTGACATCCTTGCCCTCCTAAATGTCCTTCTTAATGCTTGGCCTGACAAAATAAACTGGTGCTACCGAATGTATATAAGAATAGGAATTGTGGAAAACTGACCGTATGACGTATGGAACTAGTCTACGAAATATGAGACAACGTATGCCTGTCCCCCATGACAGAGTGCGGTTGTATCTGCGCATGAAACCACCCTCTGCTGTATATGCATGTAAGTACTCGCTAGAATTAAATTTTTTATGTAATTTTTATTCAATTTTTTTAACCTAAATATTGGTGTATCTGACAATCAAGCCCAGTTGACTTGCAACCATACACACAAATTTGGAAATGCCCTTTTAAGAACTGATTTCAGAAAATGACATCTAAGCAAACATTTGAGCCAAGTGCATGGCAATGCTGACCCCTAGTGCTCAACCCGAAACTGCATGATAAAAAAAAAAAAAAACATTCCTCCAACCTAGAACTCACTCCCTCCCTGACCTTCCCACACACAGTTCCACAAACCCGAAAGGTCCAATAGTAATCCTTGAAAAACCCTGGAAGATAAAGTGAGGAGAGCACGGCTTCTGCAACACTCCGTCTCGTGGAGCGCTCCTGGATGACTTGACTGACCCTAAAGTACAGGGGACGTCTGTGACCCACTGACATGCTGCCCCTGTGAGCTGTGTCGGCTATGAAGGCACTGGCTCCTCCCACAAATCCAGGCTACCTACGGCCAGCCTTCAAACATGCACACTTGACACACAAGATGTGGCATGGATGTCACAGTTCACAGCAAGCACAGTATATGGAAAAAATGCGTAAAAGTATGGAAAAAGGAAAATAGATTTCCCTAATATTTTTACTATCTCTTGTCCTGACACACACACACAATTGCAGCGCAGATGTGACAATTCACTGCAGACACCGTTTATAGGCAAAGTGTGGATAAATTATGGAAAATATATATTTGTTGTCACTAATTTTCCCAATATCTGGCCCTGACACACAGACGCTATTGCAGCACAGATGTGACAATTCAATGCAGGAACAGTCTCTAGGAAAAATGTGGATAAATTATGGAAAAAATATTATTGTTTTTAATTATATTTTTCCAATATCTGGCCCTGACACACAGAAGGTATTGCAGCACAGATGTCACAAGTCACTGCAGACACCCTCTATCGAAAAAGTATTCCAAAGTATGGACAAAAATAATTTGCTGGCTATATTATATTGCTGCCAGCCTGCCACCACACACAATAGTCCTTAAAAGGACTTTTGGGTCTTTGAAACATTTTTCTATTGAATATATTGCGATCACACTCCCTACACTATATGTCCCTTCCTAAGCGCAGCTCTCCCTGACTCACAATGAGCCGAACCCGCGTCACCGGGTGCTATAATGCGTTCCGGCCAGCCAATCACTGTAATGCCAGTAGCCAACATGGCTACTGGCATTACAGTGATGGCAGTACTTACCTGCACGTTTATTGGCTGCTTAGCAGCCGTGAAATGTGCGGAAAGGAGACTATAGCATGGCGCTCGAGCACATGCGGTACCCCCCCGAGTACCGCCATGTGCCGAGCATAGCGATGCTCGAGCCAAACGGGTATTTGGCCAAGCATGCTCGCTCAACACTACTGGAGAACCCCTTTCATTTTTGCAAAACACATGTGGGATCAAATTGCTCACTCCACCCCTTATGAAAAACCTTGAGGGTTGTAGTTTCTAAAATTTTTATACGAAATTAGATTAATGACAAATTACTCGCATTGCAGGATCTGACAGTCACATTGAGACCTTGCAGGGGTTATTCAGGGGTTAAAAAAAAAATACATATTCACCTCCATTTGCTAGCAGAAAGGCCATTACGACCATCTTGATTGAAATAAACGCATGAAATCTGGCGTGCTGACATGATGACGTCACCGCGCCAGGCCTTCGTGGTGACGTCATACACCAGCATGCAACATTTTTAAAGGTCGTCTGCGCATGCACAGACCGCGAAACCGGATGAGTTTTTTTCGAACACTTAGGACTGGATCTAGCATTAATGCATTTCAATGGAAAATAATGCTAGATTCCGGCAAGTGTTCTGGAATTTTGGACAAAGAAAATACAGCAGCCAAGCAGTGACTGAACTGATGGAGACCGCGGTGACATCACCGCAGGTCCTGCTAAATGAAGATAGAACAACCTCAGTGAAGGTCCTTTTGCAGGTCCTTTAAGAAGAACAAAGAGGAGGATCCCGGCTGTGCGATCAAGTGGATGGGGTGAGTTTTTGTAATTATTTTTTTTACCCTCAATTGACTTTGCATTCTGTATTAAAGAATGCTATTATTTTTCTATATAACCATGTTATAATGGAAAATAATAAAGTAAATGGGGTCCCGGGTCACTCATCCCTTGTCTCCTTGGCAACCATTCATGAAAATCGCATTGCATCTGCACTTGCTTGCGGATGCTATGCGATTTTCATGCAGCCCCATTCATTTCTATGTGGCCTGCATTGACGTGAAAAGCGCAGAATATAGAACATGCTGCGATTTTCATTCAATGCACAAGTGATGCGTGAAAAACATGTACACAGCCCTATTGAAATGAATGGGTCAGGAATCGGTGCGGGTGCAATGCGTTCACCTCACGCGTTGCACCCGCGCGGAATATTAGCTCGTGTGAAAGGGGACTAACTCTCTCTCACCGCATATATTTTATTTTTACCCCTCTTCATATATTCCATTTAGCCCCCTCTATATACAGTCCTGATCAAAAGTTTAAGACCACTTGAAAATGGCAAAAATTCATATTTTACATTGTTGGATCTTAACAAGGTTCCAAGTAGAGCTTCAACATGAAACAAGAAGAAATGAGAGTGAGACAAAACATTTTTTGAGTATTCAATTAATTGAAAATAACGAATAAACTGAAACAGGCAGTTTTTCAGCTTATCCAAAGTTTAGAACAAATCTGTGCAAAGATGTGGATTCATTGTCATTTTCTGTCAGGTAGTCACACGTTGTGATGGCAAAGGCAAAAAAACTCCAACGGCAAAAAAGCAGGGTCTCTCACAGCGCACCATCGCTGCTGAGGTGGGACGCAGTAAGACAGTAATTTGGAATTTCTTAAATGATCCTGAGGGTTATGGAACAAAAAAGTCAAGTGGAAGACACAAAAAAATTTCACCAGCACTGAGGCGGAGGATCCAATTGGCTATCCGTCAAGACACTGGACGATCCTCGACCCAAATTAAGGCCCTTACTGGTGCTGACTGCAGCCCCATAACCATCAGACTGCATCTGAGACTGAAGGGCTTCAAAAACAAAAAACGTCTCCAAAGACCTCGTCTCCTTGAACGCCACAGAACTGCTCGTTTGGACTTTGCAAGAGATCACCAAACATGGGACATCCAAAGGTGGAAGAAAGGTTTTATTCTCTGATGAGAAAAAATGTAACCTTGATGGTCCTGATGGTTTCCAACATTACTGGCATGACAAGCAGATCCCACCTGAGATGTTTTCTACGCGCCACAGTGAAGGAGGCGCCATAATGGTCTGGGTTGCTTTTTTCCTTCAGTGGAACAATGGTGCTTCAGGAAGTGCAGGGGCGTCAAACGGCCGCTGGCTATGTCCAGATGTTGCAGAGAGCATTCCTCATGACTGAGGGCCCTCGTCTGTGTGGTAAGGACTGGGTTTTTCAACAGGACAACGCTACAGTACACAATGCCCGCAGGACAAGGGACTTCTTCCAGGAGAATAACATCACTATTTTGACCCATCCTGCGTGTTCCCCTGATCTAAATCCAATTGAGAACCTTTGGGGATGGATGGCAAGGGAAGTTTACAAAAATGGACAACAGTTCGAGACAGTAGATGGCCTTCGTGCGGCCGTCTTTACCACTTGGAGAAATGTTCCCACTCACCTCATTGAAACGCTTGCATCTAGCATGCCAAAACAAATTTTGGAAGTGATAAACAATAGCGGCGGAGCTACTCATTACTGACTTCATGTTTGGAAGTTGGATTTCTCTTTTTGGGGGGTTTAGTTTAGTTTATTTTTTGGGAGGTGTGGTCCAAAACTTTGGATCAGCTGAAAAACAGCCCGTTTCAGTTTATTCGTTTTTCATTAAATTGAATGCTCAAAAAATGTTTAGTCTTACTCCCATTTCTTCTTGTTGCATGTTGAAGCTCTACTTGGAACCTTGTTAAGATACAGCCATGCTAAATATGATTTTCTTGCAATTTTTCAAGTGGTCTTAAACTTTTGATCAGGACTGTATATCCATTTTGCTCCCTGTGTGTGTGTGTGTGTGTGTGTGTGTGTGTGTGTATATGTGTGTGTATATATATATAGTATATATATATATATATATATATATATATATATATATATATATACAGACGTGGACAAAATTGTTGGTACCCTTTGGTCAATGAAAGAAAAAGTCACAATGGTCACAGAAATAACTTTAATCTGACAAAAGTAATAATAAATTAAAATTCTATAAATGTTAACCAATGAAAGTCAGACATTGTTTTTCAACCATGCTTCAACAGAATTATGTAAAAAAATAAACTCATGAAACAGGCATGGACAAAAATGATGGTACCCCTAACTTAATATTTTGTTGCGCAACCTTTTGAGGCAATCACTGCAATCAAACGCTTCCTGTAACTGTCAATGAGACATCTGCACCTCTCAGCAGGTATTTTGGCCCACTCCTCATGAGCAAACTGCTCCAGTTGTGTCCGGTTTGAAGGGTGCCTTTTCCAGACTGCATGTTTCAGCTCCTTCCAAAGATGCTCAATAGGATTGAGGTCAGGGCTCATAGAAGGCCACTTTAGAATAGTCCAATTTTTTCCTCTTAGCCATTCTTGGGTGTTTTTAGCGGTGTGTTTTGGGTCATTGTCCTGTTGCAAGACCCATGACCTGCGACTGAGACCAAGCTTTCTGACACTGGCTAGTACATTTCTCTCTAGAATTCCTTGATAGTCTTGAGATTTCATTGTACCCTGCACAGATTCAAGACACCCTGTGCCAGACGCAGCAAAGCAGCCCCAGAACATAACAGAGCCTCCTCCATGTTTCACAGTAGGGACAGTGTTCTTTTCTTGATATGCTTCATTTTTTCGTCTGTGAACATACAGCTGATGTGCCTTGGCAAAAACTTCGATTTTTGTCTCATCTGTCCACAGGACATTCTCCCAGAAGCTTTGTGGCTTGTCAACATGTAGTTTGGCATATTCCAGTCTTGCTTTTTTATGATTCGTTTTCAACAATGGTGTCCTCCTTGGTCGTCTCCCATGTAGTCCACTTTGGCTCAAACAACGACGGATGGTGCGATCTGACACTGATGTTCCTTGAGCATGAAGTTCACCTTGAATCTCTTTAGAAGTCTTTCTAGGCTCTTTTGTTACCATTCGGATTATCCGTCTCTTAGATTTGTCATCAATTTTCCTCCTGCGGCCACGTCCAGGGAGGTTGGCTACAGTCCCATGGATCTTAAACTTATGAATAATATGTGCAACTGTACTCACAGGAACATCTAGTTGCTTGGAGATGGTCTTATAGCCTTTACCTTTAACATGCTTGTCTATAATTTTCTTTCTGATCTCTTGAGACAGCTCTTTCCTTTGCTTCCTCTGGTCCATGTCGAGTGTGGTACACACCATATCACCAAACAACACAGTGATTACCTGGAGCCATATATATAGGCCCAATGGCTGATTACAAGGTTGTAGACACCTGTGATGCTAATTAGTGGACACACCTTGAATTAACATGTCCCTTTGGTCACATTATGTTCTGTGTTTTCTAGGGGTACCATCATTTTTGTCCATGCCTGTTTCATGAGTTTATTTTTTTACATAATTCTGTTGAAGCATGGTTGAAAAACAATGTCTGACTTTCATTGGTTAACATTTATAGAATTTTAATTTATTATTACTTTTGTCAGATTAAAGTTATTTCTGTGACCATTGTGACTTTTTCTTTCATTGACCAAAGGGTACCAACAATTTTGTCCACGTCTGTATATACAGTACAGACCAAAAGACCAGCATGGCAGAGATGTGGAAAAGTTTTGTCAACACGCCACAGCTAACTGCACCACCACCTGATACGCAACGTGTTAGCAGGAGGCAACATTTCACTAACATGGTGGAACAGTACGTGTGCACACCCCTCCACGTACTGACTGACGCTGGGTTCACACCTGAGCGTTCGCGATGGAGCGCTTTGTATGCGCGATTGTACGGGTGTTTGCAATCGCGCATACAGAGACAAGCGAACGCCCATTGTCGCGCGTTCCCGAAAGTCTATGTACGGGAACGAGCGACAAGACGCCCCAAAGAAACTCATGTACTTCTTGGGGCGTCGGGCGTTTTACAGCGTGATCGTATGCGCTGTAAAACGTCCAGGTGAGAACCATGCCTGATGGTTCGGCCCCATTCAACTTCTGGGTCTCTAAATTGTCCACGTGGCCAGAGCTAGCCTTTTATGCCTTGGAGGTGCTGGCCTGCCCGGCGGCCTGCACGGCAGGGGGCGTCATTACAGACAAACGCAGCCGCCTGTCTACAGCCAATATGGACAAGCTGACGTTCATAAAAATGAACCAGGCATGGATCCCACAGGACCTGTCCATCCCTTGTGCAGATTAGACATTAACTACCTCCCCTTAACCATATATTATTGTACTCCAGGGCACTTCCTCATTCAATCCTATTTTTATTTTCATTTTACCATTATATTGCGAGGCAACCCAAAGTTGAATGAACCTCTCCTCTGTCTGGGTGCCGGGGCCTAAATATATGACAATGGACTGTTACAGTGGTGGCTGACGTGAAGCCTGATTCTCTGCTATGACATGCAGACTGATTCTCTGCTGACATGAAGCCAGATTCTCTGTTATGGGACCTCTCTCCTCTGCCTGGGCCTAAATATATGACAATGGACTGTTCCAGTGGTGGCTGACGTGAAGCCTGATTCTCTGCTATGACATGCAGACTGATTCTCTGCTGACATGAAGACAGATTTTCTGTTAAGGGACCTCTCTCCTCTGCCTGGGTGCCTGGGACTAAATATCTGACAATGGACTGTTACAGTGGTGGATGACGTGAAGCCAGATGCTCTGCTATGGGACCTCTCTCCAATTGATATAGGTTAATTTTTATTTATTTTATTTTTATTTTTATTCATTTATCTATCCACATTTGTTTGCAGGGGATTTACCTACATGTTGCTGCCTTTTGCAGCCCTCTAGCTCTTTCCTGGGCTGTTTTACACCCTTTTTAGTGCCGAAAAGTTCGGGTCCCCATTGACTTCAATGGGGTTCGGGTTCGGGACGAAGTTCGGTTTGGGTTCGGATCCCGAACCCGAACATTTCCGGGAAGTTCGGCCGAACTTTTCGAACCCGAACATCCAGGTGTTCGCTCAACACTAGTTTTACGGCCTTGACCCTTACGCACAGATTGTTCCAGATTCTCTGTATCTTCGGATGATGTTATGCACAGTTAATGATGATAGATGCAAAGTCTTTGCAATTTTTCGCTGGGTAACACCTTTCTGATATTGCTCCACTATCTTTCTGCGCAACATTGTGGGAATTGGTGATCCTCTACCCATCTTGGCTTCTGAGAGACACTGCCACTCTGAGAAGCTCTTTTTATACCCAATCATGTTGCCCCTTGACCGAATTAGTGTTAATTGGTCTTCCAGCTCTTCGTTATGCTCAAATGTACTTTTTCCAGCCTCTTATTGCTTCTTGTCCCAACTTTTTTGGGATTTGTTGACACCGTGAAATTTTGAATCAACGTATTTTTTCTTTTAAAATTATACATTTACTCGGATTAAACGTTTGATCTGTCATCTACGTTCTATTACAAATAAAATATTGACATTTGCCATCTCCACATCATTGCATTCAGTTTTTTTTCACGATTTGTATAGTGTCCCAACTTTTTTTGAATCCGGTTTGCATTTGTCTTGTTACATTGCAGTTCTTAAAGGGATTCTGTCACCTCCCCTCAGCCAAAAAACGATTTAAAAGCAGCCATGCAGCACAGCTTACCTGGATTAAGCTGTGCTGTTTTATCTTGAAATCCGTCCAGCAGTTACTTTAAAAAACGACTTTGATCAATAAGGAAATGCGTCCTGAAGGTGCCCAGAGGGGCGTTTTTTTCTTCCTAGTGAGCCCAGTACCACCCCTCTTTCAGTGCCCAGCCCGCCTTCCTTGTATTTTCTAACTGCCGCCCCCAGCCTGCCACAGCCTCTCCTGCCTCTCCTCCCCCTCCCTCACGCCGAACGAAGTCTCGCACAGGCGCAGTACCCACTGAGGGCTGCGCCTGTGCGATCATCAGGAGACTGAGGGCGGCAGCTTCATCTTCGTCACTGGGCATGCGCCGAGCCCAGTGACGTCCGATGCTCGCTCTTCCCTCAGTCAGCAGGGAAGAGCGAGCATCGGACGTCACTGGGCTCGGCGCATGCCCAGTGACGAAGATGAAGCTGCCGCCCTCAGTCTCCTGATGATCGCACAGGCGCAGCCCTCAGTGGGTACTGCGCCTGTGCGAGACTTCGTTCGGCGTGAGGGAGGGGGAGGAGAGGCAGGAGAGGCTGTGGCAGGCTGGGGGCGGCAGTTAGAAAATACAAGGAAGGCGGGCTGGGCACTGAAAGAGGGGCGGTACTGGGCTCACTAGGAAGAAAAAAACGCCCCTCTGGGCACCTTCAGGACGCATTTCCTTATTGATCAAAGTCGTTTTTTAAAGTAACTGCTGGACGGATTTCAAGATAAAACAGCACAGCTTAATCCAGGTAAGCTGTGCTGCATGGCTGCTTTTAAATCGTTTTTTGGCTGAGGGGAGGTGACAGAATCCCTTTAAGTATAGCGAGGATAGCGCCGTGTAGTAATACCGTAATTGTGTTGTTTTATAAAGGCCCCCCACCCTATATGTGATGATAAAATTTGTATCAACTATCAAGTTGCATTAATTACCAAACAATTCTATGTGGCTCTAGATCTAGTAACCACTTAACTAGGTGTCTCCGAAGGTGTACAGGAAACAAGACAATGCAAAATGAATATATGATAAACTGGATCCAAAACTAAGGAACAAAAAGGAGACCCCTGCATCAGACCTGGCTCTCTCCCTTACTGCTCAGCCTATGCGATAATCCCAATGGTGGATGATCGCATCTCCTCATACCTCGACTATATAACACCTGAACACCCTACAATAGTGAAGGGACACGACCACCGACAAATGAATGTACAACACTTAACTTGTAGAAGACTGGGAAATAGGATCAGCATGCACACACACTCCAGGAAGCTGTATAAACCGCAAACTAATGCATTATGGGGAGGAATTTAAAGGGATGCAATCAGCCCAACTACATGACAGCTGAGAGAGGCTAACGAGATGAGGAACTGAAAACCAAAAACAAAGAAAACTCAGGTAGGAGGTTCTGAAAGACTTCTGTCAGAGCTTCTCAGCTGTCTGGTTGTGACACTAGGAGAGCAAGACATATCCTTGTCTCTCTACTCCCCTCCCCCTCTTTATTGACGTGACTTTTTGTGGTGCTGGACACCCCGTTGTCTTTTGGTCTCTTTTGTCCCCTGAGGAGCCCCATACCAACTGGGCGAAACGTGTTGGGACAGCAAGGTTAGAAGTGTCAATGTTACACTCTACCTATATTTTGTACTATATTTCCATTATGGCTATATGCACTAGTTATTAATGGGTGGTGTACTCACCACCACACGGGGGAAGGGGGTGTCATTTTTGCTTTTTTGTCTTTGGTACATGCATAGACTAGTCTGGATCTTCCACTTGAAATAGCCTTATTTGTCACCTGTCTATAGGGCAATCCAGGGACCATCAGGAGGCACGAGACACGGGATCGCCCTTATCAGGGCAGCCATTTCGTTTATAGGCAGGGCCATCGTAATAGGGTCAGCATTAGGGATATTGCCCCATTGAATCCATCATAATCATACCTAGCTGCCCTTCCTGCCACCAAGGAGACTAGCAATATGTAGATTTTTTTAATTTATTTTCTATTTTTTTAATTTATATTCATACTTAAGGGTCCAATATTTTAATATTGACGAATAAAAGTTATGTCTTAGACTTAATGGTTTTCCTGTGAAGCATGTTTAATAATTGACCTAATTCTACTATAATCCCTTGAACAGGGTTATGTTCACTCTGTGACTTTATTCTTCATTTCTTAAAGTAATGATGGCCACTTGTTTTTCTTTACTTAGCTGCTTTTTTCTTGCCATAATGCAAATACTAACAGTCTATTCAGTAGGACTATCAGCTGTGTATCCACCTGACATCTCTACAACACAACTGATGGTCTCAACCCCATTTATAAGGCAAGAAATCCCACTTATTAAACCTGACAGGGCACACCTATAAAGTGAAAACCATTTCAGGTGACTACCTCTGAAGCTCATCAAGAGAATGCCAAGAGTGTGCAAAGCAGTAATCAAAGCAAAAGGTAGCTACTTTGAAGAACTTAGAATATGACCTTTTCAGTTGTTTCACACTTTTTTGTTATGTATATAATTCAACATGTGTTAATTCATAGTTTTGATGCCTTCAGTGTGAATCTACAATTTTCATAATCATGAAAATAAAGACAACTCTTTGAATGAGAAGGTGTGTCTAAACTTTTGGTCTGTACTGTGTGTGTGTGTGTGTGTGTGTGTGTGTGTATATATGTATGTATATTTACAGTACAGACCAAAAGTTTGGACACACCTTCTCATTTAAAGAGTTTTCTTTATTTTCATGACTATGAAGGCATCAAAACTATGAATTAACACATGTGGAATTATATACAGTACAGACCAAAAGTTTGGACACACCTTCTCATTCAAAGAGTTTTCTTTATTTTCATGACTATGAAGGCATCAAAACTATGAATTAACACATGTGAAATTGTATACATAACAAACAAGTGTGAAACAACTGAAAATATGTCATATTCTAGGTTCTTCAAAGTAGCCACCTTTTGTTTGGATTACTGCTTTGCACACTTTTGGCATTCTCTTGATGAGCTTAAAGAGGTAGTCCCCTGAAATGGTCTTCCAACAGTCTTGAAGGAGTTCCCAGAGATGCTTAGCACTTGTTGGCCCTTTTGCCCTCACTCTGCGGTCCAGCTCACCCCAAACCATCTCGATTGGGTTCAGGTCCGGTGACTGTGGAGGCTAGGTCATCTGGCGCAGCACCCCATCACTCTCCTTCATGGTCAAATAGCCCTTACTTTCAAAGTTTTCCCAATTTTTCGGCTGACTGACTGACCTTCAAGTAATGATGGCCACTCGTTTTTCTTAGCTGCTTTTTTCTTGCCATAATACAAATTCTAAAAGTCTGTTCAGTAGGACTATCACCTGTGTATCCACCTGACTTCTCCTCAACGCAACTGATGGTCCCAACCCCATTTATAAGGCAAGAAATCCCACTTATTAAACCTGACAGGGCACACCTGTGAAGTGAAAACCATTTCAGGGGACTACCTCTTGAAGCTCATCAAGAGAATGCCAAGAGTGTGCAAAGCAGTAATCCAAGCAAAAGGTGGCTATTTTGAAGAACCTAGAATATGACATATTTTCAGTTGTTTCACACTTGTTTGTTATGTATATAATTCCACATGTGTTAATTCATAGTTTTCAGTGTGAATCTGCAATTTTCATAGTCATGAAAATAAAAAACTCTTTGAATGGGAAGGTGTGTCCAAACTTTTGGTCTGTACTGTACATAACAAAGTGTGAAACAACTGAAAATATGTCATATTCTAGGTTCTTCAAAAGTAGCCACCTTTTTGCTTTGATTACTGCTTTGCACACTCTTGGCATTCTCTTGATGAGCTTCAAGACGTAGTCACCTGAAATGGTTTTCACTTCACAGGTGGGCCCTGTCAGGTTTAATAAGTGGGATTTCTTGCCTTATAAATGGGGTTGGGACCATCAGTTGCGTTGTGGAAAAGTCAGGTGGATACACAGCTGATAGTCCTACTTAATATACCGTTAGAATTTGTATTATGGCAAGAAAAAAGCAGCCAAGTAAAGAAAAACGAGTGGCCATCATTACTTTAAGAAACGAAGGTCAGTCAGTCCGAAAAATTGGGAAAACTTTGAAAGTGTCCCCAAGTGCAGTCACAAAAACCATCAAGCGCTACAAAGAAACTGGCTCACATGCGGACCGCCCCAGGAAAGGAAGACCAAGAGTCATCTCTGCTGCGGAGGATAAGTTCACCCGAGTCACCAGCCTCAGAAATCGCAGGTTAACAGCAGCTCAGATTAGAGACCAGGTCAATGCCACACAGAGTTCTAGCAGCAGACACATCTCTATAACAACTGTTAAGAGGAGACTGCGTGAATCAGGCCTTCATGGTAGAATATCTGCTAGGAACCCACTGCTAAGGACAGGCAACAAGCAGAAGAGACTTGTTTGGGCTAAAGAACACAAGGAATGGACATTAGACCAGTGGAAATCTGTGCTTTGGTCTGATGAGTCCAAATTTGAGATCTTTGGTTCCAACCACCGTGTCTTTGTGCGACGCAGAAAAGGTGAATGGATGGACTCTACATGCCTGGTTCCCACCGTGAAGCATGGAGGAGGAGGTGTGATGGTGTGGGGGTGCTTTGCTGGTGACACTGTTGGGGATTTATTCAAAATTGAAGGCATACTGAACGAGCATGGCTTCCACAGCATCTTGCAGTGGCATGCTATTCCATCCGGTTTGCGTTTAGTTGGACCATCATTTATTTTTCAACAGGACAATGACCCCAAACACACCTCCAGGCTGTGTAAGGGCTATTTGACCATGAAGGAGAGTGATAGGGTGCTGTACCAGATGACCTGGCCTCCACTGTCACCGGACCTGAACTTAATTGAGATGGTTTGGGGTGAGCTGGACCGCAGAGTGAAGGCAAAAGGGCCAACAAGTGCTAAGCATCTCTGGGAACTCCTTCAAGACTGTTGGAAGACCATTTCAGGTGACTACCTCTTGAAGCTCATTAAGAGAATGCCAAGAGTGTGCAAAGCAGTAAACAAATCAAAAGGTGGCTACTTTGAAGAACCTAGAATATGACATCTTTTCAGTTGTTTCACACTTTTTTGTTATGTATATAATTCCACATGTGTTAATTCATAGTTGTGATGCCTTCAGTGTGAATCTACAATTGTCATAGTCAGGAAAATAAAGAAAACTCATATATATATATATATATATATATATATATATATATATATAGATCTATATATTCCATTTTTTCCCCTGTGTATATATTTTTTTATTTTGTCCCCTGTGTATATATTCCATTTTGTCCCCTGTGTATATATTCTCGATGTTGTCCACTGTGTATATATTCCATGTTGTCCCTTGTGTATATATTCCATGTTGTCCCTTGTGTATATATTCCATGTTGTCCCTTGTGTATATATTTCATTTTTTGCCCCCTCTATATAAATTTCATTTTTTCCCTGGGCCATGCCTCTCAGTATGAAGTATTTGCTGTGCCTGGTCCTCATATGGCCGGTGGTGAGCTGTGGTGTCGACCATTACATTTATTAAGTGTGGTGTGCCACTTTGCCGCCATTGCCAGGTTCCCCCTGTTATTATGAATAGTGATGGATGAACATCTGATGGGACGGTTTGCAAACCTCCAGGTCATATTTGCAGCCACAAAATACTTAGTAGATGCGCACACATAGTCCCACAACATGGACACTGACATACCTGTGCTATTAAGCGAATCTGCAATCGACGAGCATTCTTTTTTTTATCTGCAAAATTTAGACAAAGTATTAATCGCAAGAGCACATGCGCTAGGAAGGTGTGGCCTCAGCAACTGGTTTGCGCTGACTAGCTATTAGATGGATGAGATGGTTGGAACTAAGTTCAGCGACGAAGAGGAAGAACTCCTGGTGACTAAGTAATCTTACATTAAAGTAGTGTATTTGATTACATTTCACCTGCATGTCTGAACGGTTTATAAAAAGAATCCTGGGCGAAAAATGCCCAGGTACATGCGTAAATAACTTTTGTTTGTTTTGCCAACACTCTGTAATGTATACAGTGCTAAACAAAAGTATTCACCCACCTTGACTTCATTCTATTTTTTTGTTGTCTCACATCCTGGAATTAACATGGATTGTTTGAGGATTTGCATCATTAAATTTGTAGAACATGCCCTCAACTTAGACCTTTTTTTTTTTATTGGTTATTTGTAAAGCATACAAATAATAGGACAACATAATAGAAAAGGTCAATGCGCATAACTATTCACCCCCTAAAGTCAATACTTTGTAGAGCCACCTTTTGCGTCAATCACAGCTTCAAGTTGCTTTGGATAAGTCTCTATGAGAAGTTGCCACATCTTACCACTGGGATTTTTGCCCATTCCTCCTTGCAAAACTGATTCAGCTCCTTCCAATTGGATGGTTTGCGCTTGTGAACAGCAATCTTTAAGTCTGACCACAGATTTTGTATTGGATTGAGATCTGGGCTGTGAGTCGGCCATTCCAACACATTTACATGTTTCCACTTAAGCCACTCAAGTTTTGCTTTAGTGTGTTTGGGGGCATTGTCCTGCTGGAAGGTGAACCTCCGTCCTAGCCTCAAATCACGCACAGAGTGGGACAGGTTTTGCTCAAGAACATCTGTCACCACCAGATCTTTGAGAAGTTCTGATAGACGTTCTTCTGTACCTTCTGCATGATCTTCTTTTGTTTTGCTTTCATTTTGACATCTCTCCTCCCTCTCCCAGCTGTCATCTATTAGCAGTGATTGCCTCCCTATATATCTTCTCCCCATACTGCCTTACCTTGCGGTTTATACAACTTCCTGGAGTGTGCTGATGCTAGAAGCTGTTACTGCTGCATCCACAAGATAAGTCTGTTTCTTTATTTCTGTTTTCCTGTGGGATTGATCCTAGGTCAGTGTTTCCCAACCAGTGTGCCTCCAGCTGTTGCAAAACTACAACTCCCAGCATGCCCGCACAGCCAAAGGCTGTCCAGGCATGCTGGGAGTTGTAGTTTTGCAACAGCTGGAGGCACACTGGTTGGGAAACACTGTCCTAGGTGACCCTGACTCCCTCCATATTAAGTGTAGGGAGCTGGTGGTCGTGTCCCCTAACTATTATAGGGTGTTCAGGTGTCATACAGTCGAGGAACGAGGATATGCAATTTTCTACCATCGAGATTTTTGCATAGGCTGAGCAGTAAGGGAGAGAGCTAGGGCTGTTACAGGGCTTACCCTTTTGTTCCTTAGTTTTGGATCAAGTCAGTCGGATCTTCATTTATGTCTTCTAGTTTTCTGTAACACCATCCGTGACATTATAAACCACCCCCAGGCGCCATAGTTCACAATATCCGTTTGATTGTGAGTGATACTCATGTTGAGGATGTCATGTTTCATCCTACTCCTCTAGTGTTGGGGCTACCCTGGCTCACTAAACATAACCCCACCATTGATTGGCAAGCGAGGCAAATAAATGGTTGGAGTGAATTTTGCAGAGAGAATTGCCTGTACCATCTTTTCTCTCTGAATTTTTGGATGTGTTTTCTGAGAGTGGTGTTCAGGAGCTGCCCCCTCACAGGGAGTACGATTGCCCTATTAATCTCATCTCAGGCGCCAAGCTGCCTAAATCTCGTTTTATACAATCTCTCCCAACCTGAAAGGGTCGCTGACTCTCTATGCGTGCTTATATCTCTGAGAGCCTGAGAAAGGGGCACATACGACCCTCGAAGTCACCTGTTGCCGCTGTTTTTTTCTTTAAGAAAAAAGATGGTTCTTTAAGACCATGTCTGGATTTCAGGGAGCTGAACAGTATCACAATTCGTGACCCTTATTCGCTTCCTCTGATCCCGGACCTGTTTAACCAGATTGTTGGGCTAAAGTTTTTTCCAAGTTGGATTTAAGAGGGACATACAACCTGGTCAGGGTCAGAGAAGGAGACAAATGGAAGACTGCCTTCAATACCCCTGAGGGCCATTTTGAGAATTTGGTTATGCCTTTTGGTTTGATGAATGCTCCAGCCGTCTTTCAGCATTTTGTGAACAGCATTTTTTATCATTTAATGGGGAAATTTGTACTAGTGTATCTAGATGACATTTTGATTTTTTTTTTTTTCTCCTGATTTCAAAACTCATAAGGACCACCTACGTCAGGTCTTGCTCATCCTGCGGGAGAATAAATTGTACGCTAAACTGGAAAAATGTGTTTGCGGTTCCAGAAATTCAGTTTCTGGGGTTTCTTCTCTCAGCTTCTGGTTTTCGCATGGACCCAGAGAAGGTCCGCGCTGTGCTTGAGTGGGAGCTTCCTGAGAATCAGAAGGCGCTGATGTGTTTTGGGGGTTTTGCCAATTATTACAGGAAGTTTATTTTGAATTATTCCTCTGTTAAACCACTCACTGATATGACTAGAAAGGGGGTAGATTTTTCCTCCTGGTCGGTAGAGGCGCTTAAGGACTTATCTAGTATCAAGGAGAGTTTTGCTTCCGCTCCCATCTTGGTACAACCTGATATCTCTCTGCCCTTCATAGTTGAGGTGGATGCTTCTAAGGTGGGTCTTGTCTCAGGGTCCCTCTCCTGCCAAATGGCGACCGTGTGCCTTTTTCTCGAAGAAACTCTCCTCCGCAGAGACAAATTACGATGTGGGAGATAGGGAGTTGTTGGCCATCAAGTTAGCTTTTGAGGAATGGCACCATTGGCTAGAGGGAGCCAGACACCCTATTACCGTGTTTACCGACCATAAGAATCTGGCCTACTTGGAGTCAGCCAAGCGTCTGAACCCGAGACAGGCCAGATGGTCTTTGTTCTCTTCAAGGTTAATTTTGTTGTCACGTTCCGCCCTGGGGTTAAGAGTGTTTAGGCGGATGCCCTGTCACGTTGTTTTCCGGGAGGGGGGAACTTTGAAGACCCGGGTCCCATTTTGGCTGAAGGGGTGGTTGTGTCTGCTCTTTATCCTGAATTGGAGGCAGAGGTTCAGGCAGCCCAGGCAGAGGCTCCTGATCTTTGTCCTCCTGGGAGGTTGTTTGTGCCTTTCACTTTACGACACAAGGTTTTTAAGGAGCACCACGATACCCGGGGGGTAGAGCCACAGTGGATCTCATCGCTCGGAGAGTCTGGTGGCCGGCTCTTCATAAGTCGGTTGAGGGTTTTGTGGCAACAGCGAAACCTGCGCTTGTGCCAAAGTCCCTCATTCACGGCCATCGGGTCCTCTCCTTCCGTTACCCATTCCTTCCCATCCTTGGACACATCTGTCCATGGATTTCATTACAGACCTGCCTCGTTCCTCGGAGAAGATTGTGATTCTGGTGGTGGTGGACCATTTTAGCAAAATGGCACATTTTGTTCCTTTTCCTGGTTTGCCCAATGCTAAAATGCTGGTGCAGGCATTTATTGATCACATTGTCAAACTGCATGGTATCCCTTCAGACATAGTCTCTGATAGGGGCACGCAGTTTGTTTCCAGATTCTGGAAGGCCTTCTCTTCTCGCTTGGGGGTTCGGTTTTCATTCTCTTCTGCTTTCCACCCACAGTCGAATGGCCAGACAGAGCGTGTCAATCAGAATCTGGAGACATATCTGCGTTGTTTTGTGGCAGAGAATAAGGAGGATTGGGGTTCTTTTCTCTCCCTTGCTGAGTTTGCTTTAAATAAGTCGTCAGGAGTCCTCTGATAGGTCACTATTTTTTGGTGCATATGGGTTTCATCCGCAGTTTGGGACATTCTCTGGAGAGGGGGCTTCTGGTTTACCTGATGAGGAGATATTCTCCTCGTCTTTGTCATCTATTTGGCAAAAGATTCAGGATAATCTAAAGAGCATGAGTGAGAGATATAAGTGTGTGGCGGATAAGAGACATGTGCCTGGTCCGGACCTGAATGTTGGTGATCTGGTGTGATTGTCTAATAAGAATATCAAGTTGAAGGTTCCCTCCTGGAAGTTGGGTACTAAGTTTATTGAGCCTTAAAGATTTTTTAGGTAACTATTCTATCTTACAACACCTATCCGCACAAAGCATATTCAACACAAAATTATTATCCCCAATAACATGTACACAAGCCATAGCCAACATATGGAAACCTCTTACTAGATCTGATAAACTAATTCCAGCACCTATCTTCTCTTCACCATTAAAACTATGCGAGTTGGCAATCCCAAATCTTTCCATCACCAATTGGGAAACCTTAGGTATAACGGAAATATCCCAACTATGGAACAACATTTTTGTTGATTTTGCATATTTAAAACAAACCTTTTTTATCCCCTACAAAGACTTTTACAAGTACTTACAAATTTAGGTATTTACTTCAATCCCCAAACATGTTTGTCTCTGATACCGTCACCTCCAGTCTGTATAATTGTCTTTCATCGACAAGCAATATAGATAAAGGTATTTCCAAAGGGTATCAAATCCTGAAAATGCCTACTATAGACCCACTATGTCATATTATCGATTTATGGCACTTAGACCTAAACAAAACCCTCTCGGATACTCAATGGGGTGAGGCCTTAACCAATTACATCCAAAATGTCCAGATGTGCCGGTCACCTTGAAAATGCAAGGAAGATCCTGTACAGGTGGTATAAATCTCCTGTATCATTAAATGGTTTAAAGAATTATTTCTCATGTGTTGGAGATGCCATGCCACTCTAGGCTCTTACTTTCATTTATGGTGGGACTGCCAAACTGTTAAAACTTTGTGGAAAAAGTTTTTTGACATGCTATCAAATGTATGCAATCGCACTATACACCCCCTACCAGAATTAGCTGTACTATCCATAGGAATTAAAGATTGCCCCTTAGAACAGAGAACTATTATAATACATACTCTATTTACAACCCGTATCAAAATAGTCTCAGCTTGGAAAGATGATAACCTGCCCAATATCCATAGAATCGCCAGAGAGATAGACAATAGTTGCTGGTTTGAGGGCATGTGGGCTTCAGCTAACAATAAAAAAAATCATTTGTTCACTTCTAATTGGGATCTATGGTTTAAAAGCAACCTATGTAATATCTCTAAAGACTCTTTTTTTATTAGATCTTGATCAAAGATCCATTATTCAGATTTTAGATCTGATGTGTTGTAATATATAACATGGTTCTATACAATACTCACAATCAATCTTTCATATCCACCCCCTTCACTATACCACTCTATTCCTTTACCCTTCTTCTCCTCTCCCACCTCTCCTAGCCCCCCCTCCCCCTTCACTCTCTGGAATCTCAATTTTGTGACTTAATACAGTTAATGTATTGTATTTATCTGTTGTGTAATATTTCTATCTGTTACATGCAATGAGTCCTGATTTACAGTATAAAATAAATAAAAATCATTGTTAAAAAAAAAAAAAACTTATGTCCAACCCACTGTACCCTCCTCTTTGCCTCCTCCTCCGATTGTGGTTGATGGTAATCTTGAATTTCAGGTCTCTAGGATTGTGGACTCTTGTATTGTCCGCGGTTCTCTTCATTACCTCGTTCATTGGGAGGGTTATGGTCCTGAGGAGAGGATGTGGGTTCCAGTGGCGGACATTAAGGCCTCTCGTCTTCTCAGAACATTGCATAGGTCCCATCCTGAGAAGGTGGGCTCTGAGTGTCCGGAGTCCACTCGTAGAGGGAGGGGTACTGTCACCACCAGATCTTTGAGAAGTTCTGATAGACGTTCTTCAGTACCTTCTGCATGATCTTCTTTTGTTTTGCTTTTGTTTTGATATCTCTCCTCCCTCTCCCAGCTGTCATCTATTAGCAGTGATTGCCTCCCTATATATCTTCTCCCCATACTGCCTTACCTTGCGGTTTATACAACTTCCTGGAGTGTGCTGATGCTAGAAGCTGTTACTGCTGCATCCACAAGATAAGTCTGTTTCTTTAATTCTGTTTTCCTGTGGGATTGATCCTAGGTGACCCTGACTCCCTCCGTATTAAGTGTAGGGAGCTGGTGGTCGTGTTCCCTAACTATTATAGGGTGTTCAGGTGTCATACAGTCGAGGAACGAGAGTATGCAATTTTCTACCATTGAGATTTTTGCATAGGCTGAGCAGTAAGGGAGAGAGCTAGGGCTGTTACAGGGCTTACCCTTATGTTCCTTCCACAGGGCTTACCCATCCATGACAATATCCCTGTTCATGTTTCCCTCAACTCTGACCAGTTTCCCAGTCCTGGCTGATGAAAAACTTCCCCACAGCATGATGCTGCCACCACCATGTTTCATTGTGGGGATGGTGTTCTTTGGGTGATGTGATGGCTTTGTGCCAGACAAGTGACGGACTGAACCATCACTGGGTCTGCAGTATAAGCCTCCTTCCTACGGGCTATTGACCCAGGATTATGGAGACCCCCACTCTGACTTATTTGGGATAGAGGGAACTATAAACCATTATTCTTTGGTTGAGTTTATAGGCCACATCTTTCCTATTCCCCATTAAAGTTGCATGGTGTGAATCCATAAACGCAATACGGGTTAACTCTGCTCCGAGACTCCCAATGAATATGTTAGGTTATTTGTCCCTTTGTTCTATTGTTTTAGTGATGGGATTAAGTAGTAGCTCACTCTGGTGTAGAGAAGTAGATCATCTTATGATACACTCAGGAGATAATCCCATCCTCTCGCTCTATTGCTTCATCAAGACACTGTGGAGGGGATGTCTTTTTGCATGCTGTTTATTTTTGAGTTATGCATCATAAAGCTGGCAGCCACTGCAATTATATATAGATCCCTCCATATTTGAATTTCTTTATATCTAATGTTGTTAAGATTTCGGAGTTGTTTATCTAAAATCTGAACATTCTGTGATCACAGAAGTTCCTATTCCCTCCATTCGGAGAAGGCGATTGGCAGAGGCCATGGAGGTGGTGGAGGTTGAGGAGGAAGAGGAGGAGGATGCTGGACCCTCCCAGCCTATTGAGCCATCCCCACCAGATGTGGGAGAAGTGAAGGAGGTGGAAAGTGCTTGACCCTCCAGCACCGCCCCATCTCAGGACTTGGAGGCAGAGGAGGCGATCACCAGCCCCCACCAGGAGGGTAAATATGTGCACATAGCAATATGATTATGTTTCCATAACATGTACATAAACATTAAAAGGGCCAACAATGAGGCGACAACATACACTATAGTAATACAAAAAAGAACACTGGACAATAACTCTTTAATCTACATTAAAACCATTAACTTAACAAATAAATAATATTAAACTCTATAGAACTATCACTAACTAGCAAACAAAAAAATTATACAGTACTGAAATATCACTAACTAATAAATTATATAATCATCATAAATATTACTAACTAACGTATTGAGATTTAAATCGTCAATGTGTATAAAGACTTTAAATAAAAAAAATGAAAAAAATTGCAAAAAAGACAAACATACAGGTCCTTCTAAAAAAATTTGCATATTGTGATAAAGTTCATTATTTTCTGTAATGTACTGATAAACATTAGACTTTCATATATTTTAGATTCATTAAACACAACTGAAGTAGTTCAAGCCTTTTATTGTTTTAATATTGAGGATTTTGGCATACAGCTCATGAAAACCCAAAATCTAAAAAAAATTAGCATATTTCATCCGACTAATAAAAGAAAAGTGTTTTTAATACAAAAAAAGTCAACCTTCAAATAATTATGTTCAGTTATGCACTCAATACTTGGTCGGGAATCCTTTTGCAGAAATGACTGCTTCAATGCAGCGTGGCATGGAGGCAATCAGCCTGTGGCACTGCTGAGGTGTTATGGAGGGCCAGGATGCTTCGATAGCGGCCTTAAGCTCATCCAGAGTGTTGGGTCTTGCGTCTCTCAACTTTCTCTTCCCAATTCCCACAGATTCTCTATGGGGTTCAGGTCAGGAGAGTTGGCAGGCCAATTGAGCACAGTAATACAATGGTCAGTAAACCATTTACCAGTGGTTTTGGCACTGTGAGCAGGTGCCAGGTCGTGCTGAAAAATGAAATCTTCATCTCCATAAAGCTTTTCAGCAGATGGAAGCATGAAGTGCTCCAAAATCTCCTGATAGCTAGCTGCATTGACCCTGCCCTTGATAAAACACAGTGGACCAACACCAGCAGCTGACATGGCACCCCAGACCATCACTGACTGTGGATACTTGACACTGGACTTCAGGCATTTTGGCATTTTCCTCTCCCCAGTCTTCCTCCAGACTCTGGCACCTTGATTTCTGAATGACATGCAAAATTTGCTTTCATCCGAAAAAAGTACTTTGGACCACTGAGCAACAGTCCAGTGCTGCTTCTCTGTAGCCCAGGTCAGGCGCTTCTGCCGCAGTTTCTGTTTCAAAAGTGGCTTGACCTGGGGAATGCGGCACCTGTAGCCCATTTCCTGCACACGCCTGTACACAGTGGCTCTGGATGTTTCCGCAGGTCCCCCAAGGTCTTGAATCGGTCCTTCTCCACAATCTTCCTCAGGGTCCTGTCACCTCTTCTCGTTGTGCAGCGTTTTCTGCCACACTTTTTCCTTCCCACAGACTTCCCACTGAGGTGCCTTGATGCAGCACTCTGGGAACAGCCTATTCGTTCAGAAATTTTTGTGTCTTACCCTCTTGCTTGAGGGTGTCAATGATGGCCTTCTGGACAGCAGTCAGGTCGGCAGTCTTACCCATGATTGCGGTTTTGAGTAATGAACCAGGTTGAGAGTTTTTAAAAGCCTCAGGAATCTTTTGCAGGTGTTTAGAGTTAATTAGTTGATTCAGATGATTAGGTTAATAGCTCGTTTAGAGAACCTTTTCATGATATGCTAATTTTTTGACATAGGAATTTTGGGTTTTCATGAGCTGTACGCCAAAATCGTCAATATTAAAACGATATAAGGCTTGAACTACTTCAGTTGTGTGTAATGAATCTAAAATATATGAAAGTCTAATGTTTATCAGTACATTACAGAAAATAATGAACTTCATCACAATATGCTAATTTTTTTAGAAGGACCTGTACATATTTTTTACCGCCATGTATATATCGGCCGTCTCTATAAAAAATATCTTATGATCTAACCCAGGGATGGCCAACCTGAGGCTCTCCAGCTGTTGCAAAACTACATCTCTCAGCATGCTCAGACTGCCTACATCTATTAGCCTACAGCAGGGCATGGTGGGAGTTGTAGTTTTACAACAGCTGGAGAGCCGCAGGTTGGCCATGCCTGATCTAACCCCTCATGTGAACACTAAAAAAAAAAAAATATATATAATATATAATATATATATATATATATATATATATATATATATATATATATATATATTTTTTTTGTGACCTAACATCACTAATAGTGCAACACCAAGCTATCAAAAAAGTCATATGCCCCCACAATAGTAACAATCTGTCAATTTATTCTGCCAAAAATGAGAACTTATTTTTTAGTTATTGCCACATCTGTAACAACCAGCTGTATAAAAATATCATACCAACTAACCCCTCAGGTGGACACCTTTCAAAACAAAAATGTAAAAACTCTCAAAAAAGGCAATTTTTTTTACAACTTTTATCACAAAAAGGTGTAATAGCAAGCGATCATAAAGTCAGATGCACCACAAAATAAAGGTTTAATAAGAATTGCAAATAATGTTCATATATTTTTTTTTTCAAATAGTACTGAAGACATTGAAGGCCAAATTGGCCAAGACAGGGAGAAGTCAGTCTGTGTAGTCAGGAGTCTGTGGAGAGACAGAAGTGAGAGGACACCTTAGCCAGAGAGAAGCTGAGGGCCTCCTCCTGACATGCAGCTAGACAGCCCAGGCTTCTAGTTGCCACCAGGAGGCTAGTGGATGCAGTCCAGCCTGCCTGAGGATATTGAGCCAGAGTTGGCTCAGAAGATTGTCACCAAGAGAAGAGTGTGCCTCTTGAGAAACCTGCAGTTCCCATAAAGCTAAGCACCAAGCAGAGCAGAAGATTATTCCAGCTAGACAAGTAAGCTAAGCTGAAGGGCAGAAGGATTTACTCAAAGCAAGGATAAATACCTGAGGAAGTTTGCTACCAGGGATAAAGCCAGCATTAGGGCATACGGGCCTTGGGATTGAGACAGCCAGGAGTTCGGAGGAATAGTGCACAGGATTTCTGAGGAAAAGGTGCAGCCTGGTCTGTAAGTGTTGTTTTACCCTCTGAGTATCTTGCAAAGAACATTGTACCTGCCATTATTGTGAAAGCCTGCTCATAATTGCTGCTGCTATGTGGAACTGACCCTAAGCTGTATAAAGTCAACAGTAAAAGAAGTTTGGTTCACCTCAACGTCGTGTTCCTCACTTATTACTACTATAAATCGGTGTGCCACTGTTACAGGCACTGGCATCACGAATCTTAAAGGGACCTTGCCCCCGGCACATTAAACATCTGCAATATCCAGGGCACTTCACCCAACATCAGGCCTGGTCCCTACATACAGAGAGTGCCCCAGAGGACTTCTGTGCCAGCCTCTCCATCACTGCTCTACGCCTGCCCAGGGTCTCCCTACAAACTGTGAGTAACCCAGAGCAACCCTCGTATGCCTATTAACCATGTCCTCACATCGCAATACCCTGCAGGTCGGCGTACTGCAGTCTTGTGAACTGTAGTGAGTGCAATACTGGCAGATTCAATGCAGTACAAATACTGCATATATTGTACTGCATTACAAACCCTCAAAAGTTGAACTCCCATTGTAAACAAACATAAAAAGTAAAAAAAGTGTTTTATAATAATTTAAAATGTCAAGTAAAAAAAAGCACCCTTTCCCCTCCTCAAGCCATTTACAGTAAAAAAAAAAACATATGTATATTAGGTATTTCCTTTTAGTAACAACTAGCTCTATAAAATTATCGCATGATCTACATGATCAGGTGAACACTGTAAAAATAAATAAAAATGGTGCAACAACCATTTTTCGTTGATCTTGTCTCACATAATAGCGAGAGATAAAAAAAAAGTTTGATGTACCCCAAAATGGCACCAATTAAAACATCACCTCATCATCGGGGCGGAGCTAGCGCCTGAACTGAATGGAAGCATCCGGTTAGAGCTCCTGCTTTCAACCTGCTGAGGGAACGGCTATCTTCAACACTGAGAGCTCAAAATGGTCAAAGTCAAATATGGTGGCCAGAAGCAGTGTGACCAAGCTGCACAAGCTAAATCTTCGCCAGCGGTCTCAGACATGACGAAATATCTAAAGAAGCAGCAGGCAGCCGGCCCGGCCAAAGAATCCAAGATGGCCGCGGCTCCCGGCGGCGCTCCACGAGGCCGCACTACAAGCTTCTCTGAAGGGGAGGAAGACGCGGAGGAAGAGGGTGAGTCCCGCAACCTCCCGGTGTCACGTAGCTTTATTAAGCAGGCTTTAGAGGAGGCAATGCACCCTGTAATCTCGAAACTACAGGAGGTGGCTCAGGACATTCAACAGATAGGCCACAGAGTGGATGCGCTAGAAACTGCGCACGCAGTGACGCTTGAACACAGCGCTGCAGTCACTAAATCGCTATCTGCCTGTCAGTTTCACTTTAACCAGTTACAGTCATGTGAAAAAATTAGGACACCCTTTGAAAGCATGTGGTTTTTTGTAACATTTTTAATAAAAGGTTATTTCATCTCCGTTTCAACAATACAGAGAGATTAAAGTAATCCGACTAAACAAAGAAAACTGAAGAAAAGTCTTTTCAAGATCTTCTGTAAATGTCATTCTACAAAAATGCCTATTCTAACTGAGGAAAAAGATAGGACACCCTTTCCCCTAATAGCGAGTGTTACCTTTTGCTGAAATAACTGCAGTGAGACGGTTCTTGTAGCCATCTACCAGTCTTCGACATCGGTCTGAGGAAATTTTACCCCACTCCTCAATGCAGAACTTTTTCAGCTGTGAGATGTTTGAGGGGTTTCTTGCACGTACAGCCCTTTTCAAGTCACCCCACAGCATCTCAATGGGATTCAAATCTGGACTTTGACTTGGCCATTACAGGACTCTCCATTTCTTCTTTTTCAGCCAATCTTTGGTTGATTTACTAGTATGTTTTGGGTCATTGTCATGTTGCATGGTCCAGTTCCGCTTCAGCTTTAATTTTCTAACTGATGGTCTCACATGTTCTTCAAGCACCTTCTGATACACAGTAGAATTCATCGTGGATTCTATGATGGTGAGCTGACCAGGTCCTGCTGCAGCAAAGCAGCCCCAAACCATGACACTTCCACCTCCATGCTTCACAGTTGGTATGAGGTTCTTTTCTTGGAATGCTGTGTTTGGTTTACGCCAAACATGTCCTCTGCTGTTGTGTCCAAATAATTCAATTTTGGACTCATCTGTCCAAAGAACATTATTCCAGAAGTCCTGGTCTTTGTCAACTTTATCTCTGGCAAATGTCAGTCTGGCCTCGATGTTTCTCTTGGAAAGCAAAGGTTTCCTCCTTGCACACCTCCCATGCAAGTTAAACTTGTACAGTCTCTTTCTGATTGTAGAGGCAGTAGCCAGAGCCTGCTGTAGTTCTCGAGATGACACTTTAGGGTTTTTGGAGACCTCTTTTAGCATCTTGCGGTCTGCTCTTGGGGTGAACTTGCTGGGGCGACCAGTCCTGGGCATGTTGGCAGTTGTTTTGAAAGCCCTCCACTTGTAGACTATCTTCCGGACAGTGGAATGGCTGATTTCAAAATCTTTTGAGATCTTTTTAAATCCCTTCCCAGACTCATAGGCTGCTACAATCTTTTTTCTGAAGTCCTCTGACAGCTCTTTTGCTCTCACCATGGTGCTCACTCTCACTTCAACAGTCAGGAGCACACCAAACTAAATGTCTGAGGTTTAAATAGGGCAAGCCTCATTCAACATGCAGAGTAACGATCTACTAATTATGTGCACCTGGTGTGATATACCTGTGTGAGATCTGAGCCAATTTAAGAGGGAATACATGTGAGGGTGTCCTATCTTTTTCCTCAGTTAGAATAGGCATTTTTGTAGAATGACATTTACAGAAGATCTTGAAAAGACTTTTCTTCAGTTTTCTTTGTTTAGTTGGATTACTTTAATCTCTCTGTATTGTTGAAACGGAGATGAAATAACCTTTTATTAAAAAAAATGTTACAAAAAACCACATGCTTTCAAAGGGTGTCCTAATTTTTTCACATGACTGTATATTCCTCCCTGGAAGACCAGGAGAATAGAGGAAGGCGTAATAACCTCCGGTTTAGAGGGATCCCTGAGACTATCTCCACCTCAGACATTCCGAACGCCATTACAAAAATAGTCACTTCCTTGCTGGGAGAATTTGATCCAGCCATGCTGATAATAGAACGGGCACACAGAACTTTGCGCCCCCGTCCTAAGGACACTGATCCCCCCAGGGACGTGATATGCCGTTTCCTGAACTACCAGGATAAGGAAGCAATATTGAAGGCTGCCAGAATTGCACCATCGATTCTCCTGGAGGAGTCGCAGATACAGATATATCAGGACTTATCACCATCTACCCTGCAAAAAAGGCGATTTTTGAGGCCCCTTACATCATTGCTTAAAGAAAAGAAGATCCTCTACAAATGGTCCTTTCCGTTTGGGCTGTCCTTCCTAGCTGATGGAAAAAGGATCATGATATCATCCTTCTCGGACTTATCGGAAGCTTATATAGCTTTAGACTCTCCTCCTTTGAACATTCCAGACTGGGACAAAGTTCAAGATATTTCAGCTCTACCAGCTTTGCCTGTTCCCCAGCCTTGGGAGACCACTACAACACCGAAGAAGATGAGGTCCAAGAAGTCCAGAGATGTCTCAACGCCAAAAAAGACCCACTTCTCACAGGATGGCTCCTGAACTCTTGGTGTCATTTGTCTTTGATTTTTCTTCCTCTGTTCTCCTACTGTCCTGTCAGTCCCTCTCTATTTGTAGTCCGCTATACTGTTATTTTAACCCAGCTTTAATGTCATCTTCCTTTTATAGATCTGATCTATGCTTTTGTCTCTTATGATTTTATGATTTATATTTTAGGCCGGTTCCCTCCCTGATGCAGGTTACTTGTGAACTTGTTTCACTCTCCCCCTACCCCATTTGATAGTTGCTGTCCATGCGACTTCACATGTTGTTGTTATACCACTTAGTGTGGTCTCAAGTTTTTGTTTCTATGTTAATATGGTGTAAGTCAGGGTCCATAGATTCTATTTTGCTCATTATGCATCGCTATGCTTCATATGTTATTATGGTCAAGAAATGTCTGAACTAGTAATTGTCTCTTACAATGTGAAAGGGTTAAGGTCCCCCTCTAAACGAAGTCAAATCTTCTCTCTCCTCTGGAAGGAAAAAAGTGCAGTGATTTTCCTACAAGAAACTCATTTTAAGCAGGATAACTTTCCAAACCTATCATTCACTAAATACCCTACTTGGTATCATTGTGGCGCGGATGGGGCGGCATCTAGAGGGGTCAGCATTGGTTTCAGGCGTAACACCCCATTCACCTATCAGAGTCATGTTCAAGATCCAGAGGGCCGTTACATTATATTAAAAGGAAAAATCGGTCAAACCTTGTACACTTTTGTTAATGCCTACGCCCCTAATGCTGACCAAACTAGATGGATTGCCAGCCTCCTATCTTTAGTTGAGAAACATAGGGAAGGTATACTAATATTAGCAGGAGATTTGAATATGCCTCTTAATCCCCTTTTAGATACGTCTTCAAGAAAATCAGCTCTCCCCTCTAAGGCAATCAAAGCTACTCTGGCTAGAATGTTCAAACTTGGTTTGGTTGATGTGTGGAGATGTCTTAATCCTAATGATATTGATTACTCTTTTTTCTCTGCAGCCAACAACTCATATAGCAGAATTGATTATGTATTAATCTCCAAAGAACACTTGCAACTTTGCTCTTCGGCGAAAATAGGGTCCATGACGCTATCAGATCATTCACCAGTCTTCTGTTCCATCCGCCCTTCACAAGGTATGGGTAAGAAATCTGGTTGGAGGTTCAACGAGTCCATCTTGGAAAATGCCAAACATAAGAATAAAATACTTTCCCTCCTAAAGGAATACTTCCAAATTAATCATACTTCTGATACTTCCCCAAATACCCTATGGGATGCCCATAAAGCCTATATAAGGGGACAATTGATAAGCCTATGCTCCTATTTGAAGAAAGAGGCCGACAAAAAAATAGACTCCCTTCTTACCAGGATTAACAACTTGGAGAAGACTCATAAAATTTCTTTATTGCAACTTCACTTATCTGAACTCATTTTACTCAAAACAGAGCTTAAAAATTTACTAAATGAGCGCTCTGCGAAGTATTTTTTTAAGCTCTCAGCAAAAATTTTTTGCTCATGGCGATAAAGCAACAAAGTTTCAGATGCAGCGGATTAAACGTAGAAAACTGAATGGCTTCATACATAAAATTACCTCTCCATCAGGTTCAATGTTGCTCAAAACTGAAGAAATAGCAGAACAGTTTAAGTTGTATTATGAGTCCCTGTATAACCTCCCCCCCCCCCCCATCTTCCTGATCCTGGACTGGACAAGGAACAAAATATTTCTTCCTTCCTTAGCTCACTTCATCTCCCTGTCCTTACAAATAGCCAGCATGACCAGCTGGCTGCTCTGTTTACGATAGCGGACATTCAAGAAGCACTTAATTCATCCCCGACCGGGAAATGCCCCGGACCGGATGGTTTACCTCTGTCCTATTATAAAGCTTACTCCGAAGTCCTGTTTCCCCACTTACTTCCAATATGCAATAATGCTCTGCTTAACTCCCCTGTGTCGTCCGATATGTCTAGAGCTACGATAACAATTATTCCCAAACCAGGTAAGGATCATTCCATCTGCTCAAATTACCGTCCTATATTCTTGCTTAACACTGACCTTAAACTATTGGCCAAAATGTTGGCTACTAGGCTGCAAAAACTACTCCCCTCCCTGATCCATCCAGACCAGGTCGGATTTGTTAAGGGAAGAGAGGGTAAGGACAATGTTATGAAAGTTCTAAATGCATTGTACTTCTCCTCTTTTAAAAAAATACCCATAGTTCTCTTAGGTACCGATGCCGAGAAGGCGTTTGACAGAATAGACTGGCTATATATTAGTCTTACACTGGCCAAATTTAATATCCCTGTTCAATTCTCAAATGCAATCAGGGCTATGTATCACTCCTCCTCAGCATCGGTACTAGTTAATGATACCCTGTCTCCCTGCTTCAGTATAAGGAATGGCACAAGACAGGGCTGTCCTCTGTCCCGGCTTATTTTCGTATTGGTTATGGAGACGCTTTTGCAATCCCTGAGACAGCAGACAGAGATTATAGGACTTAAAGTGGGAAGTCAGGAAATCAAATTGGCTGCATTTGCCGATGATCTCTTGATCTGCACAACCAATCCGAAAAAATCTCTTCCTGCTATCTTATCATTGTTAGATTTATTTGGGTCACTTTCTAATTTCAAGGTAAACCCTGCTAAATCTCAACTCATTCATAGTGGGTTCCCTCCCTCAACAATTAGAATTCTTAAGCTCCAGTCTCCCTTTAACTGGTCTACACAAAGGTTGACGTACCTAGGAGTGAACATATCCCCTAATACTAAGGACTTATACAAACTAAACTTTATCCCTCTTTTAAAGTCGGTTATTGACCAGATGGACTCGTTGGACCTCCCTTTTCTGTCTTGGTTTGGCAGAAAAAATATGGTATCGGCATTGATTCTACCCAAATTGACATATGTCATGCAGGTTCTGCCTATCAAGATACCGAAATCCTTCTTTAATAGATTTAACAAGGCAGTGCGTCATTTTATTTGGAAGGGGCGCAGACCGAGAATTGCATTGGACACTCTCACCAAACCAAAGGAGCTAGGTGGGATTAATCTCCCAGATCCTGAAATATACATGAAAGCCATACATCTAGCCAGAGTAGTAGATTGGATTAGGGCTCCCCCCCATAAATTTTGGGTTCAGATGGAAAATAGCTTTCTCCCCTCCACTCCCAGAGCTGTTCTGCTTGCTGGGAAAGCCTTTCCTCCATCTTCTCAAATCCAAAACCCTATGATAAGATGCTCACTGGCAGTTTGGGAATGGTTCTCCTCTAGTGGTAGAATGCTTTCCACTCCTTCCCCGCTTCTGACTTTGGGAGATGTCATTGATTTAGCACCCTTTGATTTGAAAGAGACTTGTAGCCCTGTGGTTAGGCAGTCTAACTTACTCGTATCAGATATTCTAAAAGAGCACAATACCTTCCCCCCCCCCCTTCCTCTCCTTTTTACCAACTTGAAAGAATCTATGTCTCTTTCATTTGTACACAAATATATACTAACTGAAATGGCTTCTGCGGAGAGCCTTCCTAAGGTGACACCTTTGTTCCCATGGTTTGAAGGGCTAATTGGATCTAAACAAGCGCCTAATAGATTAATTTCATTCATATACAAAAGGATCAAATCACCGGTGACTGACATTACACCAGCTATAGTGAGAGTTTGGGAAAAAGATCTCAATCGATCCCTAACCCCCATTGAAATCAAGACTATGTTTTCTGTTCCACATAAAATTTCAAGGTGCGTGCGTGTTCAGGAAAATGGGTACAAGATTATGATGCGGTGGTATAAAACTCCAGAGAATATTGCAAAATACTTCTCTGGTGTTTCCGACTCCTGTTGGAGATGCAAAACCTCTAAGGGCACTTTCTATCACATATGGTGGGAATGCCCAACTATTCAATCATGGTGGCATTCCATAATAACTAAATGTAATAAGATTTGTGGCACCTCTTTGGTGTGTTCTCCTGAACTGACTCTCCTTGGCCTGGGGCTGGAAGGGATACACAAGAAGGTCAGGTCCTTATTGCTTATATTATTAGCTGCATCTAGAATTTTAGTTGCTGCCGCCTGGCTTTCTACAGAGGCCCCAGATGAGGCTAAATGGACACAAAAGGTGGACCAACTGTATAGATTAGAGGAACTTTCTCATTGGGAAACCCGTACTAGAAGCGCCTTCCTGGACATGTGGGTTCCTTGGAAGACGTTTAGGGGCCTTCCTTGACTTTTCCTTAACTTTTACTAGCTTATTTATTTATTTTTTCTAGCTTTCTTTTCTCATTATTACCATTTTACCCTTTCTCTACTGTGTAGGGCAAATAATTGACCTAGTGCCATACCCTGTTGCTGCATCTAATGAGCTATAATGTATATTTATGTCTCACCTGATTTATACCATTTGTTTAGTTGATGTTTTCTCCACTTCCCTTTCCCTATTTAAGTTAATTTATGGCACTGCTTACTGATTTGCTGTGTTATGATGTGCTGGTATGATTTAATACCATATATTTATACTTTTGTACTTTTATACTGGCGCTACTTCTCCGCCAATGTCATGTATCTTTTGTTATTATTTGAAAAACAATAAAAATTGTTAATTAAAAAAAAAAAAAAAAAATCACCTCATCGCCCAAAATGACCAAGGAATATAAATATAGATTTAGTCTACAGATATTAATCTACTGCCCATTGTGTGAGGGAGCAATGAGAGCAGAAGCCCAGCAGCTCCAAGCTCAGTCAGTCTTTCTAGTCAGTATAGCACTGTACTGAATTAGGAAGACAGATGTGCCTCAGCAATGCTGCTTAGGGACATTTCTGGCCAAGGTTCTTAGTATAAAAGTACAAATTCTCTAAATAAACTAGATTACAAAAATCTTCCATATGTTTGTCCCTACACATTTTACCTTGAAAAAAAGACTATCATGACAGTTGCACTTTAACTGTAGAAAGGCAGCTGTTGCCAAGGCCAATAAGATAATGGGGTTGCATCAAAAGGAGCATAGATGCCCGTGACGAGAACATAGTATTACCACTTTACAAATCGCTAGTCAGACCACACATGGAGTACTGTGTACAGTTCTGGGCTCCTATGAACAAGGCAGACATAGCAGAGCTGGAGAGCGTCCAGAGGAGGGCAACTAAAGTAATAACTAGAATGGGACTACAGTACCCTGAAAGATTATCAAAATTAGGGCTATTCACTTTAGAAAAAAGACGACTGAGGGGAGATCTAATTACTGTGTATAAATATATCAGGGGGCAGTACAGAGTTCTCTCCCATCATCTATTTATCCCCAGGACTGTGACTGTGACGAGGGGACATTCTCTGCGTCTGGAGGAAAGAAGGTTTGCACACAAACATAGAAGAGGATTCTTGACGGTAATAGCAGTGAGACTATGGAACTCTCTGCCTGAGGAGGTGGTGATGGTGAGTTCACTAAAAGAGTTTAAGATGGGCCTGGATGTATTTCTGGAGTGTAATAATATTACAGGCTATAGCTACTAGAGATCCAGGGAGTTATTCTGATGGAGTTGGGAAGGCTCATGCATAGTAACATTTTCTTTTCCGTGTCTGTTCCTTTTATTTTTATTTATCTTTTGCAATCCGTATATGGAACTATTCACTTCAGTGTGGCCACAAAAAACAGAAATGGGTTAGAGTGCATTCCGTGTCTGCATGTCAGCATGGTCGTTCCACAGAAAAATAAAATAGAACATATGCCATTATTGTCCAGATCATGGACAAGGATAGGACTGTTCAATTAGGAGCCAGCCCTTCCGTTCCGCAAATGCACATGGCTGGTATCTGTGTTTTGTGGATTCGCAATTTGTGGACCCCAAAACAGGCAACAGTCATTTGCATGAGCCCTTAAAATGAGTAAAAAATGTTTTGCCTTCCTCTGTATCAACTTGCAGGATAACAGGCTCAACTGGATGGACAGATGTCTTTGTTTTAGCCCTACAAACTATTTTACTATTCTTATGAGACTGTCTGTCATGCTTCCAAGGGAATGAATATAGAAACTGACTTCCTATCCACACATTAGATGCTGTGTCAGCTGGAGAGTCAGAGTGCTGTTGAGGACCAAAACAAAGTGGATAACTCACAAATACAGCCACCAGTAAACCGATTGGCTTCATTACAATTAGGGTTCTATTACAACAAGGGCCATATGGGCTACTCTTTGGGCCCTCAGCTCCTAAAGAGCCCAGTGCTGCAATGTAATTGCCCCCATTATAATCCAAATGGTTCCTTTAGCTGAGTGCTAAGTATCCATGGCTGCCTGTCTGACAAATTTCCTTCATCAGTTTATTCCCATATTCATTGGTGGTTATAAAGATGAGAGCAACTGGACTTGGCAGCATATACATGATTAGTAATGGATAAAATAAATGCATGAAGGCACACTCACATCTGGTGTTGCACGGAACAATATACAGGTCCTTCTAAAAAAAATTGCATATTGTGATGAAGTTCATTATTTTCTGTAATGTACTGATAAACATTAGACTTTCATATATTTGATTCATTACACACCAACTGAAGTAGTTCAAGCCTTTTATTGTTTTAATATTGATGATTTTGGCATACAGCTCATGAAAACCCCAAATTCCTATCTAAAAAAATTAGCATATCATGAAAAGGTTCTCTAAACGAGCTATTAACCTAATCATCTGAATCAACTAATTAACTCTAAACAACTGCAAAAGATTCCTGAGGCTTTTAAAAACTCCCAGCCTGGTTCATTACTCAAAACCGCAATCATGGGTAAGACTGCCGACCTGACTGCTGTCTAGAAGGCCATCATTGACACCCTCAAGCAAGAGGGTAAGACACAGAAAGACATTTCTGAATGAATAGGCTGTTCCCAGAGTGCGGTATCAAGGCCCCTCAGTGGGAAGTCTGTGGGAAGGAAAAAGTGTGGCAGAAAACGCTGCACAATGAGAAGAGGTGACCGGACCCTGAGGAAGATTGTGGAGAAGGACCGATTCCAGACCTTGGGGGACCTGCGGAAGCAGTGGACTGAGTCTGGAGTAGAAACATCCAGAGCCACCGTGTATAGGCGTGTGCAGGAAATGGGCTACAGGTGCCGCATTCCCCAGGTCAAGCCACTTTTGAACCAGAAACAGCGGCAGAAGCGCCTGACCTGGGCTACAGAGAAGGAGCACTGGACTGTTGCATGTCATTCGGAAATCAAGGTGCCAGAGTCTGGAGGAAGACTGGGGAGAGGAAAATGCCAAAATGCCTGAAGTCCAGTGTCAAGTACCCACAGTCAGTGATGGTCTGGGGTGCCATGTCAGCTGCTGGTGTTAGTCCACTGTGTTTTATCAAGGGCAGGGTCAATGCAGCTAGCTATCAGGAGATTTTGGAGCACTTCATGCTTCCATCTGATGAAAAGCTTTATGGAGATGAAGATTTAATTTTTCAGCACGACCTGGCACCTGCTCACAGTGCCAAAACCACTGGTAAATGGTTTACTGACCATGGTATTACTGTGATCAATTGGCCTGCCAACTCTCCTGACCTGAACCCCATAGAGAATCTGTGGGATATTGGGAAGAGAAAGTTGAGAGATGCAAGACCCAACACTCTGGATGAGCTTAAGGCCGCTATCGAAGCATCCTGGGCCTCCATAACACCTCAGCAGTGCCACAGGCTGATTGCCTCCATGCCACGCCGCATTGAAGCAGTGATTTCTGCAAAAGGATTCCCGACCAAGTATTGAGTGCATAACTGAACATAATTATTTGAAGGTTGACTTTTTTTGTATTAAAAACACTTTTCTTTTATTGGTCGGATGAAATATGCTAATTTTTTGAGATAGGAAATTTGGGTTTTCATGAGCTGTATGCCAAAATCATCAATATTAAAACAATAAAAGGCTTGAACTACTTCAGTTGGTGTGTAATGAATCTAAAATATATGAAAGTCAAATGTTTATCAGTACAATTATCACAATATGCTAATTTTTTTAGAAGGACCTGTAGATATAAACTGATTGTAAAAGGGTAAAAATAATATTTTTAAAAGTATAAAAAGAATGATTAGTAATGTAATCAATACTCAGGCATATATCAGAACCTACAGTTTATCATACTGTACAGGGTGTGCAAAATTTATGCATAAACTCTTACAAAAGACCCCCTAAACAGGTACTAAAGTGCCAGTGCATAGCCTCAGTAAGAGATACTAATACTGTATATACACACACGTGTCACAACATAACAGCCTTAAGATATTGTAGCCAAGATCAGTATAAAATTTTTATTGTTGAGCGGAGGGCGCTTATGCCGTGCGGTACCGAAGCTGACTATTGATTGCAGTTTTAAAATGGTTTTCAAGTTATAGAACGCCGAAGTTCTTCACTGAAGTTTCGTCTTCGCTCAACACTAATAAAGATATTAAAGTGCATTACCCATAAGATATGCTCCAGCCAGGATGGCGCACACCCAGACTTGCATTTCGGCGTGCCATCATCATGTGTACTCACATCCTGTGAACTCCATCGGGGGACATTTATCAATAATAGCGTAATTTGAGGCAAAAAAATACTAACATTACAAATCAAAAGTGGTGAATTCTTTCACCTGATACTTTGCGCAACTTTTAAAATGTGACTTTTTACAATATAACTTAATTATGTACCAATTTATCTTGATTTGCGCCATTTTAATGGCAATAACACTAAATGTGACTTTTTTGAACCAAAATGCGCAATTTTAGCCAACCCTACAAGACCACACTTGCAACTTTTGAAAAATATTTGCGACTTTTGTTTCAGACTCAGGACGTTTTTGGTATTGTTTTGTTTTTGTTGAATGTCAATTTACTGACAAAACACAGTTGTTTAGCTCATTTATATTAGATAATAAATGCATCCTGTTTTAAACCATGACAAGTTGTTTTTTCTTTTCATAAATGCAACTTTGACATTTATAACTCACTAGCAGAAGGCCCCGGCTTCGCACTGATCGCTTGCTGGCATGCCCCTCTATGCGCGTTTTGCATTCGCTTCTTCAGTAATATGTCTACTTTTTTTTAATCTATTTTAGATTATATTATAATTATACAGAGGGCATTATAGTTATGGGTAGAGTTGAGCGGACACCTGGATGTTCAGGTTTGACAGGTTCGGCCAAACTTGAGAAAAAAGTTCGCGTTCGAACCTGAACCCCATTGAAGTCAATGGGGACCCGAACTTTTGAGCACTAAAATGGCTGTAAAAATGTAATGTAAAGAGCTAGAGGGCTGCAAATGTCATTAAAATGTGGTTAAGAGCATGGCAAGTGCTCTGAAACAAATGTGGATAGGGAAATGACTTAAAATAACATAAAATGCGTAAAAAATAAAATAATAATAATCTTGATCTAGGAGGACCAGTTCCATATAGAGTAGGAGGTTGCGGAGGCCGTGGATGTGGCGGTGTAGGTGGAACGCGCAGTGGAGGAGGTAGCCTACACTTCTTTTTGGTTTTAAATGTATTTGTATTTTTTTTTAAATTGGGGTACACCCCAAAGCATTGGTAAACATAACCTGTGATAGCCCCCTCCAGTCATGATAAACACACATTCAGACAATACACTGGCTGCTGGGCAGGCCAGCACCTCCAAGGGGTAAAGGGCAAGCTCAGGCCATGTGCCCAATTTGGAGACCCAGAAGTTGCAGGGGCTGATCCCTGTCAGTAAGTTTGTGTAGGCGTGTGCACACTTACTGCCCCACCATGTTGCACGTCCCCGTGATGTTCACGATCCAATTTGATATCTGCTCTATCAACTTTCAATGTTCTTTTATGTGCCTACCATGGTGATCACAGGTGGTGGGGATTCAGGGTTTCAGGCCAGAGAGGGAGCGTGAGAAAAAGAGACCACATCCAAGGGAGGATTCATTTTTTCAAATTAAAAAATTTAAATATTAGTTGAAATATGGGAGAAATTATTAAAGCGTAAAAGTGTGAAAACTTATGTAACAGAAAAAATATTGAAATTTATTAAGCTGTCAACTAGGTAGAGGAGAGGTATGTTACACCCCAAAATTGGTGAATTTCACCCAAAAATGTAACTGACAAATTATTTTTTAAACCTGTCTACTAGGTATATCAGTGGTACTATACACTCAAAAATGTGTTAATTTCACCAGAAAATTTAAATGACAATTATTTTATTTTTTTTGTTTAACCTGTCTACTAGGCATAGCAGTGGCATTATACACCCAAAAAAAATGTTAATTTTGCCAGAAAATGTAACAGACAATTTTTTTATTTTATTTTACCTGTCTGCTAGGTATAGTAGTCGTACTATACACACCAAAATTGGTTAATTTCACCCAAAAATGTAAATGACAATTTTTTATTTCTTTTAACCTGCCTACTAGGTATAGCAGTGGTACTATACACCTAAAAATTGGTGAATTTCACCCGAAAATGTAAATGACAAAGTAGTGAAATGATATAAAATAAAATACGTACAAATAAAAAAAAAATATTAATTTATGAGGTGGAGTTCCATATGGAGTAGGAGTTTGAGGAGGCGGTAGACGTAGCAGTGTAGGTGGAAGGGGTGGAGGAGGAGGAGGTAGCCAACAGAGGTTTTTGGTTTATTTTTATTTTTTTAATTAGGGTACACTCCAAAAGAGTGTGAAATATCCAAAATGCAAACATGAGCAATTGCGCTGCAGTATAGCAATGGCTGGTTAGTGCCGATATACATGTCTATTCTGCACAAGGTACTGACAAGTCCAGAGGGATCCATGCCTGGTTCATTTGAATGAACCTGAGCTTATCCACATTGGCTGTGGACAGGTGGCTGCGCTTGTCTGTGACGACGCCCCCTGCCGCGCTAAACACACATTCAGATAATACACTGGCTGCAAAGCAGACCAGCACCTCCAAGACGTAAAGGACAAGCTCAGGCCATGTGCCCGATTTGGAGACCCAGAAGTTGAAGGGGGCAAACCCGTCATTTATTACGTGTAGGCATGTGCACACATACTGCTCCACCATGTTGGTGAAATGCTGCCTCCTGCTAAGACGTTCCATATCAGCTGGTGGTGCTGGTTGTTGTGGCGTGCTGACAAAGCATTTTCACATTTCGGCCATGCTAACCCTGCCTTCTGAGGTGCTGGCGGTGCCCCAGCTGCGTTGGCGACCTCTTCCTCATCCTCTGCCTTCGCCTTGTTCTTCCACTGTGCCGCCGCTGTCAGGTGGGAATGCCACCAGCAGCGCGTCTACCAGCGACGGAATTAAGGACGGTACGTTGTCCTTTTAACAGGGATCCAGCATCGTGGCCACCCATTAATCAGCACAAGTTAGAATGTGGGCAACTCGGCGGTCATTGTGGAGACATTGCAGCATGTAATCGCTCATGTGTGCCAGGCTGCCCAGAGGCAACTAAAAGCTGTCCTCTGTGGAAGGTGTATCGTCTGTGTCCTCTGTATCTCCCCAGCCACGCACCAGTGATGGCCATGAGCCGGTCTGGGAGCCACCCTGCTGTGAACATGGTTCCTCCTCCTCCATCTCCTCCTCCTCATCCTCCACCTCATCATCCTCCAGAACTGTGCCCTGGCTGGACAATTGTGTACCTTGGATTTGTGGGTGCAGGAACTCACCCTTGGAGCCACTTGGGAATGACTGTCCAGAAACCCTACAAAATGATCCCTCTTCCTCCTCCTCCTCCTTTTTCAAGGAGGCATAGAAGTGGGATAGTAATGCTGAGAATGGTGTTATCGGCACTGGCCATGTTGGTGGAGTACTCGAAACAGCGCAACAAGGAAAACAGGTCTCGCATGGAGGCCCAGTCATTGGTGGTGAAGTGGTGCTGTTCCGCCGAGCGTCTCACCCGTGCGTGCTGCAGCTGAATCTCCACTATCGCTTGCTGCTGCTCGCACAGTCTGGCCAGCATGTGCAAGGTGGAGTTCCACCTTGTGGGCATGTCGCATATGAGGCAGTGACCGGAAAGGCCGCAGTTACGCTGCAGCGGTGACAGGCGAGCAGCAGCAGGGTGAGAACGCCTAAAGTGCGCATAGACGGCCCGCACTTTATGCAGCAGCTCTGACATACCGGGGTAATTTTTAAGGAATCTCTGTACTACCAAATTCAGCACATGCGCCAGGCAAGGGATGTGCATCAAACCGGCTAGTCCCAGAGCTGTTACGAGATTTTGCCCATTATCGCACACCACCAGGCCGGACTTGAGGCTGACTGGCACAAACCACTCATCGGTCTGTTGTTCAAGGCCTGTCCACAGCTCCTGCGCGGTGTTGGGTTTGTCCCCCAAACAGATAGGTTTTAAAACTGCCTGCTGTTGTTTACCCCTGGCTGTGGTGGTGAAGGTGTTACACTGACCGGATAAGGAGCTGGAAGAGGATGAGGAAGCAGAGTAGGAGGAGGAAGCAACAGGAGGCAAACTAAAGTGCCCTGCAATCCTTGGTGGTGGAATGACATGCGCCAAACTGCTATTCGCCTCAGGCCCAGCCGCCACTGCAATTACCCAGTGTGCTGTTATGGAGATATAATGACCCTGACCGTGTTTACTGGTACACGTATCCGTAGTCAGGTGCACCTCGCCACAGATGGCATTGCGCAGTGCACACCTGATTTTTGTCCCCTACTTGGTTGTGCAGGGAAGGGATGGCTCGCCTTGAAAAGTAGTGGCGGCTGGGCACGACTTACTGTGGGACAGCTACCGCCATAAGGCCTTTAAAACTATCTGTCTCCACCAGACGGAATGACAGCATTTCAAAGGCCAGTAATTTAGAAATGCTGGCATTCAGGGCTAGGGATTGCGGGTGGGTAGGGGGGTACTTCCTCTTCCTCTCCAACGTTTGGGAGATGGAGAGCTGAACGCTTCTGTGGGACATTGTGGAGATGCTTGGTGACCCAGGTGTTGATGCTGCTAGCAGATCCTCTCCAGAGGTGGATGAAGAGGCCGAGACTGCAGCAGACAAGGAAGCAGGAGGAGCCAGAGACCTTTCTTTGTTTTTGAGTAGTGTTGAGCGAACTTGTGTTTTTAAGTTCGGCGTCTAAAGTTCAGGTTCGGGTTATCGAAGTATCCCGTTATGGATTCTAAATTCCGTTATGGTCCGTGGTAGCAGAATCCATAACGGGATACTTCGATAACCTGAACCCGAACTTTAGACGCCAAACTTAAAACACAAGTTTGCTGAACATTATTTTTGAGGTGTTTACTCCACTGCAGTTCGTGCTTTGCACTTAGATGCCTGGTCATGCAGATTGTGCTCAGGTTGAGAACATTTATGCCTCGCTTCAGGCTCTGATTGCACAGCAGGCAAACCACTTGTGTCTTGTCATCAGCACATTGTATGAAGAACTGCCACGCCAGGGAACTCCTTAGAGCTGGCTTTGGTGTCCTTGGTCCCTTGCTGCGGTGGGCAGTAGCAGGCGTACTGTCTAGAGGACGGCTGCTCCGCTTTTGCACCCTGCTCCCTCTTCTGCTGTGCTGGTGGCTATGTGCGACCACCGCCTCTTCCTCCGAACTACATAGGTCACTCGCATGACCTTGATTGCATCCAGTCTTCACCCCTGCCTTCCTTGTCGGTCTGAACACTTTCGAAAGCCCCAGCAGTTGGCACCTGTGTTTTGTCATCATCCAAGATGTGCTGCGATGGTCCTCCCATGTACTCATCTTGAAAGATAAGTGGTTAGGCATTGGTGCACTCAGTCTCTTCCACTTCTGGGGCAGGACTAGGTGGATAGCTCTGGGAAACCCTGCTAACAGATTTATCAAAAAACAGAAGAGACTGCTGCATGACTTGGGGCTCAGACTGCTTGGCTGATTTGCAAGGGGGAGAGGTGAAAGACTAATGAACATCGGCTGCAGGTGCCAACTGTGGTCGTTCAGCAGGAGAATGGGTGGGAGACAATATGAAGGAACTGGATCCACTGTCAGAAACCCAATCTACTATCGCCTGTACTTGCTCAGGCCTCACCATTCGTAGAGCAGCATTAGGCCTGACCATATACCACTGCAGGTTTTGTCGCATACTCGCACCTGAGGAAGAGGTTTTACTTGTGCGTGTAGCTGGAACAGATCAACCACGTTCTCTCCCTGCAACAGAAGCTCCAAGCAGAACCACGACCTGGGCGACGTCCCTTATTTTTCGAATTTAGGATCTTGCCCTAAATGGGTGTTTAATTATAGTAGAAAAGTACCACAGTATGTAAAGGGTGTATCTCACACAGCCTGAACCAGTTTAGGCTTGAATTGCATATTTCTTTGCCCAAAGTGGCTGTATTTCAAATGCTGCATTTCAAATGCCTGAATCAAACCCCTGTATGTAGAGGGTGTATCTCACACGGTCTGAACCAGTGTAGGCCTGAATTAAAGATTTCTTTGCCCAAAATGGCTGTATTTCAAATGCCTATATCAAATCCCTGTATGTAGAGGGTGCATCTCACACGGTCTGAACCTGTCATGGATGAAGTTGCAGATAGCTGGAACGTATAAATAAACGATTGACTGGCTTGATCCCTAGCTAAGGAGCATATAGACAAGCCCTTTAAAACTGCTATGCACATGTAAGTGTCTCAATGGTAGACGATTGCATGCCCACGTACCTAAGACTGTGTGACACCAGAAAACCCTATAATAGTGAGGGGACACGGCCACCGGCTCCCTGCACTTAATACGGATGGAGTCAGGGTCACCTAGAATCAAGCCAGCAAGGAAACACAATAAAGGAAAAGACTTATCTGAGCAAACAGGTGCAGCAGCCTCCAGCAGTGAACACTTCATCCAGGAAGTAGTATAAACTGCAAAGTGAGGCAGTATGGGAGGGAATATAAAGGAAGACTATTAGTCTAAATAAGTCTACACCTGGCAGAAGCAAAGGAGGTGACAAAGTGAAACCAAAACAAAGAGCGTCATGCAAGAGGTAGAGAAGAACGTCTGCCAGACCTTCTCACAGAACTGGCAGTGACACTACCCCTCCCTCTATGGGTGGACTCTGGACACTCAGAGCCCACCTTCTCAGGATGAGACCTATGGACAGCTCTGATGAGACGAGTGGCCTTAATGTCCGCCACTGGGACCCACATCCTTTCCTCACGACCATAACCCTCTCAATGAACGAGGTACTGAAGAGAATCGCGGATAATGCGAGAATCCACAATACTAGAGACCTGAAATTCAAGATTGCCTTCAACAAAAATCGGAGGAGGAGGCAAAGAGGAGGGTACAGTGGGTTGGACATAAGGTTTTAATAGGGACCTGTGAAAAACATTATGGATCTTCCAAGTCTAAGGAAGATCAAAACGGAAGGCAACTGGATTGAGGACTGACAAGATCTTGTAAGGCCCAATAAACTTAGGACCCAACTTCCAGGAGGGAACCTTCAGTTTGATATTCTTTGTAGACAACCACACCAGATCACCCACATTCAGGTCCGGACCTGGCACACGTCTCTTATCCACCACACGCTTATAGCTCTCACTTATCCGCTTCAGATTACCCTGAATCTTTTGCCAAATAAATGACAAAGACGAGGAAAATCTCTCCTCATCAGGTAAACCAGAAGACCCCTCTCCAGAGAATGTCCCAAACTTCTGATGAAACCCATATGCACCAAAAAATTGTGACTTATCAGAGGACGGTTATTTAAAGCGAACTCAGCCAGGGACAAAAAAGAATACCAATCCTCCTGATTCTCCGCCACAAAACAGCCCAGATATGTCTCTAGATTCTGACTGACGCATTCGGTCTGACCATTCGACTGCGGGTGAAAAGCAGAAGAGAACGACAACCAAACCAACCAAGCGAGAACAGAAGGCCTTCCAGAATCTGGAAACAAATTGTGTGCCCCTATCGGAAACAATGTCTGAAGGAATGCCATGCAATTTAACAACGTGATCAACAAACGCTTGCGCCAGCGTCTTAGCATTGGGTAACCCAGGAAATGGAATGAAATGCGCCATTTTGCTAAAACCACTACCACCGGAATCACAGTCTTTCCCGAGGAACGAGGCAGGTCCATAATGAAGTCCATGGACAGGAAGGAATGGGTAACGGGAGGAGAGAACCCGATGGCCATGAATGAGGGACCTTGGCACGAGCACAGGTCCCGCAGGCTGCCAAAAACCCTCAACCGTCTTACAAAGAGCCGGCCACCAGAATCTCTGAGCAATGAGATCCACTGTGGCTCTACTCCCCGGGTGCCCAGCAAGGACAGTATCGTGGTGCTCCTTAAAAACTTTGTGTCGTAAAACGAGAGGCACCAACATTCTCCCAGGAGGACAAAGATCAGGAGCCTCTGCCTGGGCTGCCTAAACCTCTGCCTCCAAATCAGCATAAAGAGCAGAGACGACCACCCCTTCAGCCAAAATAGGACCCGGGTCTTCAAAGTTCCCCCCTCCCGGAAAACAACGTGACAGGGTATCCGTCTTCACATTTTTAACCCCAGAGCGGAACGTAACAACAAAATTAAACCTTGAAAAGAACAAAGACCATCTGGCCTGTCTCTGGTTCAGATGCTTGGCCGATTCCAAGTAGGCCAGATTCTTATGGTCGGTAAACACTGTAATAGGGTGTCTGGCTCCCTCTAACCAATGGTGCCATTTCTCAAAATCTAATTTGATGGCCAACAACTCCCTATCTCCCACATCGTAATTTCTCTCTGCGGTGGAGAATTTCCTTGAGAAAAAGGCACACGGTCGCCATTTGGCTGGAGAGGGCCCCTGAGATAAGACCGCACCCACACCTATCTTAGAAGCATCCACCTCAACAATAAAAGGTAGAGAGACAGCAGGTAGTACCAAAATGGGAGCGGAAGCAAAACTCTCTTTAATACTAGAAAAGGCTTTAAGCGCATCTACCGACCACGAGGAAAAATCCACCCCCTTTTTAGTCATATCGGTGAGTGGCTTAACAGAGGAATAATTTAAGATGAACTTTCTATAATAATTTACAAAACCCAAAAACCACATCAGCGCCTTCTGATTCTCAGGAAGCTCCCAATCAAGCACAGCACGGACCTTCTCATGGTCTATCCGAAAACCAGAAGCGGAGAGAAGAAAACCAAGAAATTGAATCTCCGGAACTGCAAACACACATTTTTCCAGTTTAGCGTCCAATTTATTATCCCGCAGAATCAGCAAGACCTGACATACGTGGTCCCGAAGAGTCTTAAAATCAGGGGAAAAAATCAAAATGTCATCTAGATACACCAGTACAAAATGTTGGAAGACGGCCAGAGCATTCATCAAACCAAAGGGCATAACCAAATTCTCGAAATGACCCTCAAGGTTATTACGCATAGCGACTCTTTCAGGTTGGGAGAGATTGTATAATCGTGATTTTGGCAGTTTGGTGCCTGGGATGAGATTATTAGGGCAATCGTACTCCCAGTGAGGGGGCAACTCCTGGACACCACTCTCAGAAAACACATCAGAAAATTCAGAGAGAAAAGATGGCACAGTCTTGGTAAAAACCTCTGAAAGAGACACCGTGAGGCAATTCTCTCTGCAAAACTCACTCCAATCATTAATTAGCCTTGCTTGCCAATCAATAGTGGGGTTATGTTTAGTGAGCCAGGGTAGCCCCAACACTAGAGAAGTAGGTAATCCGCTTATGAAACATGACATATCCTCAACATGAGCTTTACCCACAGTCAAACGGATATTGTGAACTATGCCCTTTAACGATCTTTGAGAAAGTGGAGCGGAATCGATAGCAAAAACAGGTATATCCTTTTCCAAAGTGCACACCTGGAAACCATGCATTGTTGCAAATTTATTATCAATGAGATTGACAGCTGCTCCACTATCTACAAAAATCTCACAATGTTCTTGCTGTCTAGCGCCACCCTGGCAGGTAGGAGAAAACGGGAACTACAAGCAAACGGCAAACCTTCAATTTCCGCATCAACCTTGCGAATAGTAGCAAATGAAAAGTTTTTAGAGGGTTTCTCTTTTTTTATTTTTATTACCCTCAGAAAACTCCATGAATCTCCTAGATGGGCAAACATTAGCCAAATGATTTATACCCCCACAACAGAAACAAAACCTCCTCTGAGAGCTGAATCCTCTACTATCAGAGGCAAGCAAACCCAGCTTCATGGCCTCCTCCTCAGAGGGGATTGAGACAGACTGAGACCCCTGCGCATTGAATGAGACAGCCCCACTGTCCTTGGGCTAAATATGATAGGAAAGAGTAGTCTCCTCTCTCTCTAAGATGCCGGTCAATATGAACAGCTAGAGACATGGCAGACTCTAACGATGCTGGTCTCTCATGAAAAGCAAATGCATCTTTCAATCTTTCCAAAAGACCATGGCAAAATTAACTTCGGAGTGCAGCATCATTCCAACCAGTATCAGCTGCCCATCTCCAAAATTCAGAACAATATATCTCTGCGGACTGTTTACCCTGGCATAAAAGACACCATTTAGATTCAGCCAGAGCAATATGATCCGGGTCATCATATATCTGCCCCAGGGCTACAAAAAATTCATCCACCGATCGGAGGGGCTGTGCCCCCACCGGCAGCGAAAAGGCCCAAGACTGAGCGTTATGCCTAAGCAGCGAGATGATGATCCCCACCCTCTGCTCCTCATCACCAGAGGAATGGGGAAGTAGGCAAAAATGGAGTTTGCAAGCCTCTCTAAAGCAAACAAATTTATCACTACCCCCGGAGAATGTACCCGGAAGCGAGATCTTGGGCTCGGCACAAACTCCATGAACGCCAGCAGAACCGGTCACCTGAAAGTGGGACACAGTTTTATGGAGATCTGCTTCCTCCAGTGAAAGACCTTGCATGCGGTCAATCAAGGCTAAAACCGGATCTATGCTTAAGACGGTTATGGCGGTTTATAATGTCATGAATGAGGTTGCAGATAGCTGGAATGTATAAATAAACGATCGACTGGCTTGATCCCAAACTAAGGAGCATATTGGCAGGCCCTTTAAAACCCTAAGAGCTCTCCCTGACTGTTATACACATGCAAGGGTCTCAATGGTAGACGATTGCATGCCCACGTACCTAAGACTGTGTGACACCTGAAAACCCTATAATAGTGAGGGGACACGACCACCGACTCCCTGCACTTAATACGGACGGAGTCAGGGTCACCTAGAATCAAGCCAGCAAAGAAACGCATAAAAGGAAAAGACTTATCTGAGCAAACAGCAGCAGCAACCTTCAGCAGTGAACACTTCATCCAGGAAGTAGTATAAACTGCAAAATAAAGTATGGGAGGGAATATAAAGGAAGACAATTAGTCTGAATAAGCAACATCAGGCAGAAGGAAAGCAGATGACAAAGTGAAACCAAAACTAAGAACGTCATACAAGAGGTAGAGAAGAACGTCTGCCAGACCTTCTCACAGAACTGGCAGTGACAGAACCAGTGTAGGCCTGAATTAAAGATTTATTTGCCCAAAGTGGCTGTATTTTAAATGCTTGAATCAAACCCCTGTATGTAGAGGGTGTATCTCACACGGTCTGAACCAGCGTAGGCCTGAATTAAAGATTTCTTTGCCCAAAATGGCTGTATTTCAAATTCCTGAATCAAACCAATGTATGTAGATGGTGTACAGCAGTAAATAAGCCTGTAATTTCACACATGCTGATGCTGCAAGGCCTGAAAATAGTTTTTTGTCAAAAAAGTGTGTTTTTAAAACCCCAGAAAATGATGGGTGTATTTCTACCTTAAATTGCACACTGACTAATCCAAATGTTGTAGATTGCCAAAATGCCCAAAAAAATTGTGATTTGCAATGTCCCACAAACTCAGATGCAGTGAGATGAGCTTGCATAAAATGGCTGCCACCGCCACCCACCTAACTAACAGAACTATAAAAGTTGTTTTTTTTGGTCAATGGGCCCTGCACCCACACAACTGTTTCTAGGTAGATAGCTGAGTTAGATTCTCTCCTATTCTCTCCCTGAAATCTCAAGTCCAGCAGCATCTTCTCCCTACACTTGTAACAGCAGAGTGACGTGCAGCGCTACGTGACTCAAGCTTATATAGAGCCTGGGTCACAGGCTGCTCTGGCCAATCACAGCCATGCCATTAGTAGGCATGGCTATGATGGCTTTTAAGGTCAGACAGTTAACCGGTTGTTGCTGTGCTGTGCCACGAAAGCGCCGAACACTGAACCCAAACTTTTACTGAAATGTTCGGGTCCGGGGTCCATAAATCCTAAAGTTCGGTACGAACTCTAACTTTACAGTTCGGGTTCACTCAGCCTTAATAATGGGCACTACGAGGGAGGGGAGGTCTGTTATCTGAGGATGATAGCAATGTGAGAAATCCCATAAATGTTCTGTGAAACTCTACAGAGACGAGACGTGGCTGAAAAAAGTTATCATGACGTTCCTATCTCCAAATGAAGATGCTGAGGAAAGTCTACGTCACAGATGTCACTGGATGTAACAGGTATGGTGCTTTATTCTCCTGTATATTTCATAGCAATGTTTGTTCTGTCCATCCAAATATCTTTTTGGGGGGACTGGATATAGAATTTGTCCCAAACTGCCAAAGCCTGGCCCCAGACTTCAAGTGACACTGTGTGTTCTGAATTCTGGGACCTCACACCCATCTACTACATTATCTGTACTCAGATAGTTATCCCTGTGTTATATGTGGTGTTACGTAGGATTGCAGGTGACATCTACTGCATTATTTGTAAAAAGGGGCGTGGTCACATGTTGGGGTGGGGGCGCTTGCCCCAGGTGCTTTGCTTGCCCCAGGTGCTGTCAACCCACGCTACGCCACTGGAATAAAATAGGTATTTATGCAAATCATTGCATTTTTTTTTCTTTATGTAACTATATCAACTGTTGGCGACGTCCTTCTCCCTGGGCAGCATGGCGCTGTAGAGCTGCTCCAGAGACTTCCAAGCCGAGTTGCGAATTCCAGTAGCTGTGCAGCTATTACAAGAGCTAGTAGTGATATAGCTGTTCCCTCAACACGAGACGAGGCTGCGAGTTGAGGGTAAGAAGAACAACATTTATTGATGCCACCCTTGGCCTTATATGCAAGTCTTTATAGAAGGGGCCCTCCCCCGTGGACCTGATTGAGAACTGCGTGACAACCACACAGACCAATGGAAATAATCTCACAATCCGGGACAGTCCCACACAATGTCTCCCCTCTTCCTGGGAGATAATCAGGTTAGACACTGTAGGTAACCTAATCATCTCCAGACAGTAAAACCACACTGTTTATAAAGACTCCCATACAGGACGTACAGTCGTGGCCAAAAGTTTTGAGACTGACACAAATATTAGTTTTCACAAAGTTTGCTGCTAAACTGCTTTTAAATATTTGTTTCAGTTGTTTCTGTGATGTAGTGAAATATAATTACACGCACTTCATACGTTTCAAAGGCTTTTATCAACAATCACATCACATTTATGCAAAGAGTCAGTATTTGCAGTGTTGGCCCTTCTTTTTCAGGACCTCTGCAATTTGACTGTGCATGCTCTCAATCAACTTCTGGGCCAATTCCTGACTGATAGCAACCCATTCTTTTATAATCACTTCTTGGAGTTTGTCAGAATTAGTGGGTTTTTGTTTGTCCACCCGCCTCTTGAGGATTGACCACAAGTTCTCAATGGGATTAAGATCTGGGGAGTTTTCAGGCCATGTCAATGTTTTGGTCCCCGAGCCACTTAGTTATCAATTTTGTCTTATGGCACGGTGCTCCATCGTGCTGGAAAATGCATTGTTCTTCACCAAACTGTTGTTGGATTGTTGGAAGAAGTTACTGTTGGAGGGTGTTTTGGTACCATTCTTTATTCATGGCTGTGGGCAAAATTGTGAGTGAGCCCATTCCCTTGGCTGAGAAACAACCCCACACATGAATGGTCTCAGGATGCTTTACTGTTGGCATGATACAGGACTGATGGTAGCGCTCACCTTTTCTTCTCCGGACAAGCCTTTTTCCTGATGCCCCAAACAATCAGAAAGAGGCTTCATCGGAGAATATGACTTTGCCCCAGTCCTCAGCAGTCCATTCACCATATTTTCTGCAGAAGATAAATCTGTCCCAGATGTTTTTTTTTGGAGAGAAGTTGCTTCTTTGCTGCCCTTCTTGACACCAAGCCATCTTCCAAAAGTCTTCGCCTCACTATACGTGCAGATGCGCTCACACCTGCCTGCTGACATTCCTGAGCAAGCACTGCATTGGTGGCACTCCGATCCCGCAGCTGAATCCTCTTTAGGAGACGATCCTGGCGCTTACTGGATCTTTGATGCCCTGAAGCTGTCATGCCCCACTCTGACGATGTGCGGAGGTCAGCCAGGATAGCAGCACGAGTTTAGTGTTTGTTTTGGAGCCGTGCTGGATCCGCCTCTCATCAGGTGCACTGGGTGGGGTCTTTAGTTTAAATAGCACACCATCCCAGTGCTCTGAGCGGATTATAGGAATCATTGTGGTCTTGGAAGCTAGGAAGGAAGGTTGTCTGTTCCAGCTCAGAAAGAAAAGTGTGATTTCAAGTTTGATTGTTTTGTGTCATCTCTCTCATTCAGGTTCTGTGCGAGCAGGCTGCTCCCATTTCCCCTCTTCACCATCTCAGGGAATTTTAGGGTTTTTTCAGCCCAGGCACGGGGACACATCATACCTACCTTTTAAGGTCTGCATGTGGGCTGAGCAGTGCAGGGAAAGAGGTCAGGGAATAGCTAGGAGGTGACCCTTCCCCTGTCTCTCGCCCAGAGCCTGGTTGGTGGGTTATCTGTGAGTCTGAGTGCACGCCTGCCGTGACATTATAATCCGCCATACTGTGACTGCCATTACTCAGCATTTTTTTGATGGCGTCAATTGAATCACTGGTTGACCGCTTGCAGGGGCTATCCCTAAAGGTTGTGGCGCTACGTGGTTCGGTCACACAGTGTCAGAATGCTCTGGCAGGTGGTACAGGTCAAATTTGTGTGGAGCCTAAAGTGGCTCTTCCTGATCGATTTTCAGGAGGTACGGATGACTTTATCCGTTTTAGAGAATCCTGCAAATTGCACTTTTGGCTGCGTCCATCGTCGTCAGGTGATGAGTCAGAGGATAGGTATAGTTATTTCTCTGCTTAAAGGGGACGCACAATCCTGGGCTTTTTCTCTGCCACCTGGTTCTCGGACCCTCCGGTCGGTGGAGGAATTTTTTAAGGCTCTGGGATTAATCTACGATGATCCAGATCGGGTCTCGATGGCAGAGTCGATATTACGTAATTTGTTTCAGGGGGAACATACTGCAGAAGCTTACTGTGTTGAGTTTAGGAGGTGGGCTACTGAATCAGAGTGGAATAATCCTGCGTTACATTTTTGTCAGGGGTTATCTGAAAGATTGAAGGATGCCCTTGCTTTTCACGAATACCCAGACTTTTGGGAGAATGCTATGTCTTTAGCAGTACGGCTAGATAGACATATCAGAGAGAGGTATAGGGCTCCCTTCGCACAAGGTATCCCTTCTGTGAGTGGTTTCGTCACTACTGCCATCCAGGGTGATGTTACAGGTAACTCTGGGGTAGCGGAGGAACCCATGCAGTTGGGTCAGGTTTCTTGCCATTCTGATAGTAGAGACTTTAGGAAAGTGCACAAACTATGTTACTATTGTGGAAGGAGGGGTCATTGTATTTTTGCTTGTCCTTATGTTAAACCACAGGTGGAACAGAAAAAGAAAAAAAAAAACTTCCCTCACACATGGTAGTATGAATGGTGTGGTGAAGCAGGCAGGTATGCAAGCTCCCTGCAGTTTCCGTTTTTTCCTTCCAGCTATGGTGGCGCTAGAGTCTAAAAATGTTTTGGTTGATGTATTCCTTGTTTGTGGTGCTGGGGTAAACCAAATTGACTTTCTTTTCCTTCAAAACCTAGGACTAAGTACTTGCACTTTAGAGAACAAATCATTTGTTGGAGTGAGTTTTGTTCGGATAATTGTCTTGGCACATCTATCTCTGGTGTGTCCATTGCGACTTTACCTCAGTATCTCTCGGATTTTGCAGATGTCTTTTCGGAGGGTGGGGCTCAGGAATTGCCCCCTCATCAAGACTGATTGTCCAGTTAATCTCATTCCGGGGGCTAAGTTGCCAAAGTCTCGGCTTTACAACCTCTCTCAACCCGAAAGAAAGGTCATGCGAAAGTATGTCGCCGAGAGTTTGGCAAAGGGTCATATTAGACCATCTAAGTCCCCAGTGGCAGTAGGTTTGTTCTTTGTGAAGAAAAAGGATGAATCACTGAGACCGTGTTTGGATTTCCGGGAATTGAACCGTATTACAGTCTGGGATCCATATCCCCTGCCTTTTGATCTCTGATCTTTTTGATCAGATTGTTGGAGCCAAGGTGTTGAGAGGGGCCTACAATCTGATCAGAATCAAGGAGGGGGATGAGTGGAAAACGGCCTTCAATACGCACAAGGGTCATTTTGAGAACCTGGTTATGCCTTTTGGTTTGACAAACGCGCCAGCAGTATTTCAGCGATTCGTCAATGACATTTTTCATCACTTGGTGGGGAGGTTCGTAGTAGTTTACCTGGATGACATTTTCATTTATTCTCCTGATCTGAAGATCAGGAGCACTGGGTGGGGTCATTAGTTTAAAAAGCACACCATCCCAGTGCTCTGAGCGGATTATAGGAATCATTGTGGTCTTGGAAGCTAGGATGAGTGTGATTTCAAGTTTGGTTGTTTTGTGTCATCTCTCTCATCCAGGTTCTGTGCGAGCAGGCTGCTCCCATTTCCCCTCTCAGGGAATTTAGGGTTTTTTCAGCCCATGCACGGGGACACATCATACCTACCTTTAAAGTCTGCATGTGGGCTGAGCAGTGCAGGAAAAGAGGTCAGGGATTAGCTAGGAGGTGACCCTTCCCCTGTCTCTCGCCCAGAGCCTGGTTGGTGGGTTATCTGAGTCTGAGTGCACGCCCGCCGTGACAGAAGCCTTCTTAACAAGAATTGAACCTCTTTCCTTGAAGTTCTTGATGATCCTATAAATTGTTGATTGAGGTGCAATCTTAGTAGCCACAATATCCTTGCCTGTGAAGCCATTTTTATGCAACACAATGATGGCTACACACGTTTCTTTGCAGGTCACCATGGTTAACATTGGAAGAACAATGATTTCAAGCATCACCCTCCTTTTAACAGGTCAAGTCTGTTATTTTAACCCAATCAGCCTGACATAATGATCTCCAGCCTTGTGCTCGTCAACATTCTCACCTGAGTTAACAAGACGATTACTGAAATGATCTCAGCAGGTCCTTTAATGACAGCAATGAAATGCAGTGGAAAGTTTTTTGGGGGATTAAGTTTATTGTCATGGCAAAGAAGGACTATGCAATTCATCTGATCACTCTTCATAACATTCTGGAGTATATGCAAATTGCTATTATAATAACTTAAGCTGCAACTTTTCCAATTTCCAATATTTATGTAATTCTCAAAACTTTTGGCCACGACTGTACAATGTGTCCCCCCTGACTGGGAGATAATCAGGTTAGACACTGTAGTAACCTAATCAACTTTAGACAGTAAAACCACATTTTCTTTTTATACATTAAAAGTACCTCAAAATGCACAATATTCCAACAGACAAACTGAGGGCTTCTGTTACAATTTACATGTATTTGCATTTTACACAGCATCCCAACTTTTTTCAATAAGCGTGTTTTTAGTCAAAGGGGTGCAGATGGCTTCATAATATCTGCTGTCAGCTCTTTCTCCTTCATTCCCATCTAGGACCTGCCTGTGTATCAGCTGTAAATCTCTTCCACAGGGCTTAGAGGGGAAGGAGCTACATTTGGCTTTTGGAGCGCAGATTTCCCTTTAACCCCTTAAGGAATCAGCCCAATTTCACCTTAAAGACCCGGCCATTTTTTGCAAATCTGACCATTGTCACTTTAAGTGGTGATAACTTTAAAACGCTTTGACTTATCCAGGCAATTCTGAGATAGTTTTTTCGTCAGATATTGTAAAATGAAGTAAAAAATTATTTTTATTTATTAAAAAAATACCAAATTTAAAAAAAAATTCCAAGTTTCAATTTCTGTACTTCTATAATACATAGTAATACCTCCAAAAATAGTCATTACTTTACATTCCCCATATGTCTACTTCATGTTTGGATCATTTTGGGAATATTATATAATTGTTTGGGTCGAGAAAAAAAAGAATACAGAGATAAGAGCCGCACATCTAAAAATATATCAAATTTATTTAAAGCAACAGACACAACAGGAATCTGTTTAAAATCATTGTATACAACAAATCAAGGCCATGTGAATCAACCATATACACATGCCACCCTGGCTCGCCACAACAACATGGACATCCCCCTGCATAAATGATCATTCTGCAAATTAAAGTGCATGAAATCATTCAACAAAAATGAAGGACTAAAATACTGATCATTTGGATAACATAGTGGGGGTATGTGTGGTGGTCAGGAAGAAAGCCCAACGCGTATCACCAGGCTCTGCTGGCTTCCTCAGGGGTGCCTGTTCCTAAAGGCCACATAGACGAATATATATATATGCATAATAATCAGGAATATTCATTATCACCTGTGTCATGGGCGTTCCATGTGCTGTGTTAAGCTAATGCCCCCCCCCCCCCCCGCGCCCACCCACCCTCTAGGGGGAGGAGAGGAAGGCATGTACCTTTAGTGGAGCTCTGGCATGGCTGCTGATGGACACCCAGAACAGACGGTGACCGGAAGTGCCGTCTGTTCATGCGTGCAGTCGAGCCAGCGGAAACAGCAGACCGCGCAGGCTCAAGAAGCACTGGCTGAGTGCCAAATGCCGGAAGCCCATATCGAGGTAGAAGCGCTGTCTGCGCTTACAAAGAATACCCTGTGGGCCAGGGGACAATGCGAAGGGAGTAAAAGACCTATATAAACAGTACTTAAATCCAAATAAAAAGTTGGAACCCTATATTAATACATAATAAATTGTGCTATGGGGTTACAAAAACATAAAACAGAAAAAAGATTAAAAAAACTAAGAATATATATAATAAATAAAGAAAAAACAAAATATAGTGACTTATTTGATACACATAGTTGGTGACCATGATAAATTAAAAAAGGGGGGGTGACATAAATATCTTAAATTAGCACTACACTCTAATTACACCATCAATTATATGCAAAATTAGTTATTACTCATATTGCTTGACCTGTATGAATTTAAACTACATGATTTATGCCTCTTATTTTGTTACTTAATAAATATCCCTCATTTTAGTGTTGTTTATTTATTAATTGATATTAATTATATATATTTTTTGTGTTTTTGTATTATATATTTTTATATCTGTATATTTTTGATGTTGCTTATATTATAATTTTTTCATATTTTTTTTTCTTCCCTTCCTTCCATTGATATTTTTTGTTTTTTTAAAGTTTTCTATTTTTTATATTTTTTGTATTTTTTTTATAGATGTATCAATAAAAAAAGGGGGGGGGGAGGGAAAGGAAAACGCTTTGTCCCATCGCCCACAAAGCATTCACTCAAGAGCCGAAAAGATAAAATACTACACTTAATAAGATACACAAGAAATGAACATTGCATCAAATCAATATAGTCCAGGAGATGTATATGGGAAAAACGTAGTATGTCCTTCACTCTATATCCGAGCAGAAGAATCCCAGACAACAAATCACAGAATGCCTTGTAATCAATGCTAAAGTATATAATTTTGGGGGGATATTACAAGGCTTAGAAGTTTAGAAGCAAATCTTGAATTTTTTCAGAAATTTTCAAAAACCCAATTTTTAGGGACCAGTTCAGGTCTGAAGTCACTTTGCGAGGCTTACATAATAAAAACTACCAAAAATTGACCCTATTCTATAAACTACACCCCTTAAGGTATTCAAAACAGTTTTTACAAACTTTGTTAACCCTTTAGGTGTTCCACAAGAATTAATGAAAAATAGAGATAGAATTTTGAAATTTCACTTTTTTTGGCAGATTTTCCATTTTAATATTTATTTTTTTACAGTTACAAAGCAAGGGTTAACAGCCAAACCAAACTCAATATTTATGGCCTAGATTCTGTAGTTTACAGAAACACCCCATATGTGGTCGTAAACCGCTGTACGGGTACACGGCAGGGCGCAGAAGGAAAGGAATGCCATACGGTTTTTGGAAGGCAGGTATTGCTGGGCTGTTTTTTTTGACACCATGTCCCATTTGAAAGCCCCCTGATGCACCCCTAGAGTAGAAACTCCATAAAAGTGACCTCCATCTAAGAAACTACACTCCTCAAGGTATTTAAAACAGATTTTACAAACTTTATTAAACCTTTATGTGTTCCTCAAGAGTTATTGGCAAATGTAGATGAAATTTGAGAATTTCAATTTTTGGGCAAATTTTCCATTTGAATCCATTTTTCCCAGTAACAAAGCAAGGGTTAACAGCCAAACAAAACTCAATATTTATGGCCCTGATTCTGTAGTTTACAGAAACACCCCATATGTGGTCGTAAACTGCTGTATGGACACACGGCAGGGCGCAGAAGGAAAGGAATGCCATACGGTTTTTGGAAGGCAGATTTTGCTGGAATGTTTTTTTTTTTTTTTTTTACACCATGTCCCATTTCAAGCCCCCCTGATGCACTCTTAGAGTAGAAACTCCAAAAAAGTGACCCCATTTTAGAAACTATGGGATAGGGTGAAGTATTGTTGGTACTAATTTAGGGTACATATGATTTTTGGTAGCTCTATATTACACTTTTTGTGAGGCAAGATAACAAGAAATAGCTGTCTTGGCACCGTTTTTATTTTTTGTTATTTACAACATTTATCTGACAGGTTAGATCATGTGATATTTTTATAGACCAGGTTGTCAAGGGTGCGGTGATACCTAATATGTATACTTTTTTATTTATTTATGTAAGTTTTACACAATAATGTCATTTAAAAAAAAAAATCATGTTTTAGTGTCTCCCTATTCTGAGAGCCATAGTTTTTTCATTTTTTGGGAGATTATCTTGGGTAGGGTCTCATTTTTTGCGGGATGAGATGACAGTTTGATTGGCACTATTCTGGGGTGCATATGACTTTTTGATCGCTTGCTATTATACTTTTTGTGATGTAAGGTGACAAAAAAATGGTTTATTTAGCAGTTTTTTTTTTTTTTACGGTGTTCATCTGAGGGGTTAGGTCATGTGATATTTTCATAGAGGCGGTCGATATGAACGTGGCGATACCAAATGTGTATATATTTTTTTATTTTTGTAAGTTTTACACAATAACAGCTTTTTTAAAACAAAAAAAATGATGTTTTAGTGTCTCCATATTCTGAGCCATAGTTTTTTTTATTTTTTGGGCGATTGCCTCAGGTAGGGGCTCATTTTTTTTCGACATGAGGTGAAAGTTAGATTGGTACTATTTTGGTGGGCAAATGCCTTTTTGATCGCTTGCTGTTGTACTTTTTGTGATGTAAGGTGACAAAAAATTTTTTATTTAGAAAATTTATTTTTTGCGGTGTTCATCTGAGGGGTTAGATCGATACGTATGCGGCGATACGGACGCGGCGATACCGAATATGTATACTCCCCCCCCCCCCCCCCTATTTTTTACCTATTTTTTTTTAACTTTATTTGGGGAAAATGATGTTTTTGTTTATTTTTACTTGAAACTTTTAATTTTTTTGGGGAAAACTTTATTTTTTCACTTTATCTTTTTTCCCACTTTGGGACTTGAACTTTTGGGGGTCTAATCCTTTACAATGCATTCCAATACCCACTTCTGTATTGGAATACATTGGCTGTATGAGTATTACTGTATTACTGCCCAAGGCAGCTGCTTCTTGAGCCCTGCTGGCTACTGCCCTGGGTGTCAGGCTGTCAGCTACACAGGGGGGTGCCATGCCATGCCTGCCTGCCGGCACTCCAGGCAGCTAACTATGAGAGCTGTGATTCTCTTAAGGACCTTAGATGACATCATCACTATGTGACCAGTAACCTAGCAATATTACTGGTCACATGGCTATGAGGTCATCAAAGGTCCTGTCTACCAGGAGTGTTGCTGCAGGAGAAGTTTGCCAGACTTGCGGAGCGTTTTTTTCCCCCTGAAGATTACATCAGGAAAAGGTGACAGGGGCTGTTACACTAATATACTGTAAGCTTCTGTATACTGTGGGGTGCTGTATACTGTGGGAGGCTGAATACTATGGGGTACTGTATGCTGTGGGGGCTATACTGCTCTACTGTATACTGTGAGGTGCTGTATACTGTGGGAGGCTGTATACTATGGGGTGCTGTATACTGCGGGGGCTATACTGCTCTACTGTATACTGTGGGGGGCTGTATACTGTGGGGTCTGTGGGGTGCTGTATACTGTAGGCGGCTGTATACTGTGTGCTATACTGCTCTACTGTATACTATGGGGTGCCGTATACTGTGGGGTGCTATACTGCTCTACTGTATACTACACTCACCTAAAGAATTATTAGGAACACCATACTAATACGATGTTGGACCCCCTTTTGCCTTCAGAACTGCCTTAATTCTATGTGGCATTGATTCAACAAGGTGCTGATAGCATTCTTTAGAAATGTTGGCCCATATTGATAGGATAGCATCTTGCAGTTGATGGAGATTTGAGGGATGCACATCCAGGGCACGAAGCTCCCGTTCCACCACATCCCAAAGATGCTCTATTGGGTTAAGATCTGGTGACTGTGGGGGCCATTTTAGTACAGTGAACTCATTGTCATGTTCAAGAAACTAATTTGAAATGATTCGAGCATTGTGACCTGCTGCATTATCCTGCTGGAAGTAGCCATCAGAGGATGGATACATGGTGGTCATGAAGGGATGGACATAGTCAGAAACAATGCTCAGGTAGCCCGTGGCATTTAAACGATGGCCAATTGGCACTAAGGGGCCTAAAGTGTGCCCAGAAAACATCCCCCACACCATTACACCACCACCACCAGCCTGCACAGTGGTAACAAGGCATGATGGTTACATGTTCTCATTCTGTTTACGCCAAATTCGGACTCTACCATTTGAATGTCTCAACAGAAATCGAGACTCACCAGACCAGACAACATTTTTCCAGTCTTCAACAGTCCAATTTTGGTGAGCTTGTGCAAATTGTAGCCTTTTTTTCCTATTTGTAGTGGAGATGAGTGGTACCCGGTGGGGTCTTCTGCTGTTGTAACCCATCCGCCTCAAGGTTGTGCGTGTTGTGGCTTCACAAATGCTTTGCTGCATACCTCGGTTGTAACGAGTGGTTATTTCAGTCAACGTTGCTCTTCTATCAGCTTGAATCAGTCGGCCCATTCTCCTCTGACCTCTAGCATCAACAAGACATTTTTGCCCACAGGACTGCCGCATACTGGATGTTTTTCCCTTTTCACACCATTCTTTGTAAACCCTAGAAATGGTTGTGCGTGAAAATCCCAGTAACTGAGCAGATTGCGAAATGCTCAGACCGGCCCATCTGGCACCAACAACCATGCCACGCTCAAAATTGCTTAAATCACCTTTCTTTCCCATTCTGACATTCAGTTTGGAGTTCAGGAGATTGTCTTGACCAGGACCACAACCTTACATGCATTGAAGCAACTGCCATGTGATTGGTTGACTAGATAATCGCATTAGGGAGAAATAGAACAGGTGTTCCTAATAATTCTTTAGGTGAGTGTATGTGGTGCTGTATACTGGGTGCTATACTGCTCTACTGTATACTGTGGGGTGCTATACTGCTCTACTGTATACTTTGGAGTGCTGTATATTGTGGGGTGCTGTATACTGTGGGGTGCTATACTGCTCTACAGTATACTGTGGGGTGCTGTACACCCTTGGGTTGCTGTATACTGTGGGGTGCTATACTGCTTTACTGTATACCTGGGGTGCTGTATACTGTGGGGTGCTGTATACTGTGAGCTGCTGTATTCTGTATAGTTTGGGGTGCTGTATACTGTATACTCAGGTCTGTGCGGCGCATTGCTGTCACTTGCCAGTAGAAGGAGCTCCCGGCCGGACACAGACATCGCAGCAGCCAGCAGGTAAGTATGATGCTTCTACTATTGCTAAGTAACCATGGCAACCAGGACTGCAGTAGCGCCCTGGTTACCATGGTTACCGATCGGAGCACCAGCGATTAAACTGGGACTCCGATCGGAACTCCGCTGCCACCAATGATTGGGGGGGGAGGCTGCACACTGCCACCAATGTTATTAATGCAATAGAGGGAGGGAGGGGGGCTGGGGGAGGCCGCACACTGCCACCAATGTTATTATTACAATAGAGGGAGGCCGCACTGGCCACCAATGAAATTTAAACTGGGGAGGGAGGGGGTCTGCCCCCTGCTGCCTGGCAGCCCCGGATCTCTTACAGGGGGCTATGATACGCACAATTAACCCCTTCAGGTGCAGCACCTGAGGGGTTAATTGTACGGATCACAGCCCCCTGTAAGAGATCGGGTGCTGCCAGGCAGCAGGGGGCAGTCATGTACACAGTTCGTTGTATATTCTAACTAGAAGCGTCCCCATCACTATGGGAACGCCTCTGTGTTAGAATATACTGTCGGATCTGAGTTTTCACGAATTGAAAACTCAGCTCTGAAAAAGCTTTTATGCAGACGGATCTTCGGATCCGTCTGTATGAAAGTAACCTACGGCCACGGATCACGGCCCCGGATGCCAATCTTGTGTGCATCCGTGTTCTTTCACGGACCTATTGACTTGAATGGGTCCGTGAACCGTTGTCCGTCAAAAAAATAGGACAGGTCCTATTTTTTTGATGGACAGGATACACGTCTCGGCTGCAAAACGGTGCATTTTCCGATTTTTCCACGGACCCATTGAAAGTCAATGGGTCCGCGAAAAAAAAACGGAAAACAGCACAACAGCCACGGATGCACACAACGGTCGTGTGCATGAGGCCTTATGCACAGGCAAGGTTTTCTAGGGCGGGTTTCATAGTGATAAATCGTGTTATTTCATATCCCCTTTTAGAACACACTCTGCATCTATTTTAGGCCCAACCCTTCCTTGCTGTTTGGGGGACTCCACCAGGGAAAGGTTACCCTGTTACAATACAGGCACCATCACTTCTAGAGGTACTGGGGCCCCTCTCTTCCTGTTTTTTTTTTTTTAAATTAGGGCCTTTATCATCACTACTTGAAAATGAAGCAATGTTCCCGCTTGACATGCAGATCAAAATAATACGTAAGCATTATAAAGTGCCATCTGCATAATGTGAACGTGCAGCAAGCCCTGAGGAGCCGATGCAAAGGATGGGACTGGTAGTGGCCCTGATGAGATGTTGTGTCATAGTGTACTCCCTCAGGCCATTGCTCCCTAGGGATCAGTGCAGTGGAAAGGTGGTTTGAAGAATCAGGCCAGAAGTTTCTGTCACTAGATTAGGCAGTATGGTGGCTGGCTGTGTGGCAATTACATTGAACTTGCAGGCAATTGTGGATATAGGTGTCCACTGTGAGATTCAGTGTGGAAGTTATCATGGCCTAGTGATTGTTCTAATTGATGGGTGTTTGACCTGTTTTCCCTCACTGGCAGCAGGGTATGCAAAACTGTAAATTTGCTGATCACTCTGCTGTCTAGGCACATTGAAGCTTCTTGGAAACAGTGTTCTCAATGTCTCATCTGTCTATCTTCCTTGAGTGATAGTTTCATAGGAGAACTGGATACAGTTCTTTGGAATAGTATCTTTGGCATATGCTTCCTACCTCCATGCTCTCTGGACTTAAGATTTCCCTCCTGGCAGGAAGTAAGATCAGCTCACTCCTACCAAGAGGCGAGAAACAGGGTGATTACCATTGCCAATTATACCTCTTGTTGCTGGAATACCTGGCCTAAACATAAATAACATAATTAGTAATTAGTTGAGCGAACACCTAGATGTTCAGGGATTTCGGCCGAACTTTAAAAAAAAGTTCGGGTTTGGGACCCGAACTTGATCCGAACTTGGACCCGAACCCCATTGAAGTCAATGGGGACCAGAACTTCACTTTATTATTTTCCGTTATAACATGGTTATAACAGAAAATAATAGCATTAGCTTTTTCAGATCTGAGTTTTCACGATCGTGGCAGCGGAGCGGCAGTTCCGATCGGAGTCCCAGTTTAATCGCTGGGGCTCCGATCGGTTACCATGGCAGCCAGTACGCTACTGCAGTCCTGGCTGCCATGGTTACTTAGCACTTTTAGCAGCATTATACTTGCGTGCACTGTCTGTGGCCGGCCGGCGCTCCTCCTACTAGTAAATGACAGGTCTGTGCTATAAGCAATGCACTTACCAGTAGGAGGAGCGCAGTTTTTAGCAGTATAATGCTGCTAAAAATGCTAAGTAACTATGGCAGCCAGGACTGCAGTAGCGTCCTGGCTGCCATGGTAACCGATCAGAGCCCCAGCGATTAAACTGGGACTCCGATCGGAACTGCCGCTCCGCTGCCCCCAATGATGGGGGGGGTTTGTTGTTAACCAATGATTTTAATTGGGGGGCGGGGGGAGGCCGCACTGGACACAAATGATTTCAATAGGGGTTGGGGGGGGCCGCACTAGCCACATATGATTTTAATTAGGGGTGGGGGGGGAGAGGCCGCACTGAACACCAATGATTTTAAAAGGGGGGGCGTACTAACCACCAATGATTTTAATAGGGTGGGGGGGCCGCACTGGCCACCAATGATTTTAATACTGGGGAGGGAGGGAGGGAGGGGGGGCCACACTGGCCACCAATGATTTTAATACTGAGGAGGGAGGGGGGTCTGGCCCCCTGCTGCCTGGCAGCACCCGATCTCTTACAGGGGGCTGAGATCCTCACAGTTAACATCTGGCAGGAGATCCCTCAGTTAGAGTATGCCCCAAAGGAATCCAGTGTCTTTCCTCTCATCACTGCTCTCATCATTCCTCTCATCACTGTTGGTACTGCACGCTGGACCAAGGAGGTGCAGTACCAACTACTACACCCATCAGGCCACCACAGTCACATATTGCCCCTGTGGCCAAGTCACTGCACAACTCTCATTAGGCCCAGATCACAGTATTGAGGAGCTGATACTCTCTCTGCACGCCATTCCTAACTGAAATGATGATGTACAGAGAAGGTATCACCATCCTACAAGCCCCCCTTGTGCTACGATTGGTTGATATAATAAACTACTTTTGCCATTCGCAGACATGTGATATTAGATCATTTTCCTCTATAATTAATTGATCAATGCTAATATTTTTGACTCATTTGTTCGATTTGGTCATGTTTATCTATTTTAAGGGATGTAGTTTACTGTCACATTTATGTAGAAATATATGCAATGGCACACTAATTTAAGGATTCCCCACCTTGCAATTTACAAAATCTATCCTATGGCAAGACTGTATGTAGCTAAGCCACGCCAAATGGCAGTGGCTGCCACGGGTACATGTGTTTTGAACATGTGCAACCCAGCCATGACACCTGGCTATACCCTAATTTATATTTCTGCTTGTTACACTCTGATCTTCATAAACGACCACAAACCAGACACTTGCCACTAATTCCATGCAGGCCAACATTCACAATTTATAACATCTGTATAACAAATTATTATACATAAAGGAATCTGAAAACTATCAAAAAAAACTTTTTGTACTTTAAGCATGTAGCAACGCTAGATGTGTCATACAGTGCAGCACTTCTCCGGGATACCTCTTCCTTCCTCTCTTCATTCTCTTGTCTATTTAAGGACTCTATTTCAGTCAACCAAACCAGTTTCTTTCTTTGTTTTACTCTCCTACACAAAAAGAGCTTCTAATGCAACATAGGAAACTGCTGGTTTCGCGTTATGTTATCTTAAATATTTTAAAAGTTAAAGAGCTACACCTATCTGGGACATTTATAGATATATGCTATAAATGTCTGATAGGTGGAGGTCGAACCACAGAGACCTGCGCCTAGCGAGGCCTGGGTCCAAAATGAATGGAGAGCAAGCAACACATGCACAACCACCCTCCATTCACAGCTTTGTGATTTCCAGTGCTGGCACTACTACTTCAGGTTGGCTGTTTTATTTTGTGTCCCAAAGTAGAATGGAGGAGTGGAACTTTTTAAAAATAGTATGGTTCGCTTTCTTGGCTCTTTTTGGAAGTCCCAAAGCAGTGGATGGAGAGCACACTTCACAAGTGGAGCATGCTGTCTGTTCATGGCGGGGCCCTGTTCTTGAGATAGGAGCGGGTCCCAGAGATGACCCCTTTAAGAAATAATATATAATGGGGGTGGCTAAGGTGCCCACATACATACAAAAAAAGGTTAAGATCCTAGACAATGATATAAAACAAACTAAAGGGGTTGTGAAGCCTGTTTGTATAGATGACCTATTCTCAATATCTGATCGGCAGGAGACAGACACTCTGCACCCCCGCCGATCACCTGTTTGAAGAGGAGGTGGTGCTCCATGTGAACACTGCTTCCTCTTCATACCACTGCCTGTCGACTCAAAAGTGAGTGTAATTACAATTCTTGCTCCATTCACTTGAATGGCGCCAGTACTTTTAATTACACTATGGCACCACTACAGAGAAGATGACACATAGTGTAAGATAGAGGAAGCAGTGCAGATCAGATATTGATGGCCAATCCTGATTATAGGTCATCAATATAAACAGGCAGCACATGTTTTTGAAAGCTGATATTATTCCATTATAACTCTCTCTGCCTTTTTCTGTGTCTTGGGTGTCTTGGGTTTCTGGTCATAACTATATAGACAATAGACAAACAATGGATTGCTAATATAGTATGCCTGGAAACACTTCTCAAACTTCTCTCAAGGTTGCTTAGCTGGAAAAGGGCATGACTTGTGAAAGATGTGAAAATGTACATAAAAATTGCACCAAGGCATTAAGTAAGCCAACAAATGGTTCACAAAAGAGTCCACCTACTGTATGCACCAAACTTATCATCCAGCATGAGCCACTGTGACTGAACTTCGGGAATCTTCACTAGAGATGGCCTTGCGGTTCGCCCGGCGGTCGTTTCACGTCGAACTTTGCGTCTTCGCGATTCGCTGAACATGCGAACATATGGAGAGATTCACGCTCGCCATATTCTTTTACATTGTGAAGAACTTTGACCCATGACACATCCATCAGGTGGTACAGGACAGCCAATTGAGAAATTTCAGCACATGGACATACCCTCTACCTTATAAATAAACCTGATCTGGCCGCCATTTTACATTCAGTGCTTTGCCAGTGTAGGGAGAGGTTGCTGTGTGGAGCAGGGACAGGCTGTTAGTGACACCAAAGGCTAGCTAATAGGGCCACAAAAGTCATTGTAAGGACTAGTATAGGTGTGCTATCTATATGTGTGATACACAGAGGGGTGCAATATACTTATAATATACTTTTATAATGAGTCAAAAACACACAGATCTATATAGTGATCACCTGGAAGTCAGGGGCCTATGGGCTAGGGGTTTACTAGGGCCATTTTTTTTATAGGGTAAGGTTCTAGACGGGGTCGCTCTTATCAGGGCGGGTGGTCTGTGGTTAGGCTATCAGGGCCAGAATGGTACCCCCCTGTAGGGCAATATCATGGACAGTTCTTTGCCCACCCTGTCCTTCAATACCACATCATCATCTAGCCCAGGGTTGGATGTTTATTGCTTTCCCTCCTGGATTCATCGATGTGCACTGGAACCCCCCGGATTGTGGTATGACATATGGTTTCTGATTTGGTGCCGCCGAGCACATGATTTAGTGCCACCGAGCACCTGTTATTGCCTACCACATCTATGCTTTTTGCTTAATTTTAATAATTTAATTTATTTTCATTTTGAAGGATATCTTTTCCATTCACACGTCCGCAAAATGGGTCCGCATCCGTTCCGCAACCCATTCATTTTCAATGGGGCCGGAATGTGCTGTCTGCATCCGCATTTGCGGATCTACACTTCCGCATCTGTGCTTCCGTTTCCGAAAAAAATTGAACATGTCCTATTCTTGTCCGCAATTGCAGACAAGATTAGGCATTTTCTATTATAGTGCCGGCGATGTGCGGTCCACAAATTGCGTAAAGCACATTGCCGGTGTCCGTGTTTTGCGGATCCGCAAGACATTTACGGACGTGTGAATGGACCCTCATAGTAAAATTATTAAAGGTTACGTTTTATCTTCATGTATATTCTAATGACTTGCCTTCCTTGTACAATGTTATAATATACTCTCTCTGTTAGAAAGTATATTATAATGCATTTGTATTGTGCGGCAGTTGTGTGCGGTTCTGCTGCGATACTGCAGGTATATAGAGGGACAAGCGTTATTAGAACAAATAATTTCTACTGTTGTGATATACCAGTCGTCCCCCCAAAAAACTGATTGAAGCGGGGTGTTATATACCAATATACTTTCTTTATAGTGCATTTGCGCATGCGCGTACACAAAAATTATATTGCCGATATTTTGCATTGAAAAAAAATATATATGGGGATCGCAAACTCGAATATTACATCTGGTATGTCGCTGTCCATGTTGTGGGACTATTTGTGCACTTCTAGTCATTATTTCTTGGCTGCAAATATGAGCTGAAGGTTTTCCAGGTTCACCTGCCATTAAAATGAATGGGACCCGCCGCGAACTTGCAGTTCGCGAACATTTGATCGCGTTTGCTCGATCGCGTTCGCGAACCCTCCTGTCAGATGATCATCCATCATTAATCTTCACACCATTTAACCCCTTAGTGACCAGCCTGTTTTGGGCCTTGCTGACCAAGCAAGTTTTATTTTTCTATCAATGTGTTTCTTGGGGAATATTTATAGTTTTTAATGGCACCATTTTGGAGACACATAACCTAACCTATTCGAACAGCTATGTAAAGACATGAAAATTGTTATCAACTGAAAGTCCCCATCCAACTTGACAGAGCTTGAGAGGATCTGTAGAGAATAATGGCAGAAAATCCCCAAATCCAGGTATGCAAACTTGGGCATCACACCCAAGAAGATTGGAGGCTATAATGGCTGCCAAAGATGCCTCAACTATTATAAGGCTAAGTACCTTCACACTAGGTACTATAATCTGGCAGGCTGTTCCAGCATACAAGCGGAGGATTGGCCAGACACAAACTGCTGCATGCATCGGTTTGTGTCCGGCAGGTTCTCCGCTTACTAGCCATATGCTGACGGAATCTGGTGAATTCCAGCAGGCTGTTCTCTGCAGAAACAGCTTTCCAGACTTCACACAGCTGGTGTGAAACTAGCCTAAGTGCTAAGTAGAATACTTATGTCAGTGCAATATTTTAATTTTTCCTTTGAAATAAATAACCAAAGATTTCTTTGCATTTGCATATTCTGCAGATTTCACTTTGTAATTATGTAGTGCAGAGTGACAGGAAAAAAATGTATTTTTTATTTTAGCACAAGGCCGCAACATGAAACATGAAAAAAATGAAAGGGTATAAAGACTTGCCAAATGCCCTGTTTAATTGTTTAGAATCCAATCTAAAACAGGAATTGTAAATAGTAAGATACTATCAAGGATGGACACCAGGGGAGGGAGAGAAGACAGAGTTTGTGTGATCTCTCCTCTTGTTCTTTTATTTTCATCATTACTGCATTGATGTTATGCACTCCACCACTGTTATTTGGGGTTAAAATTAATTTTGGAGGTTTAGGGTATAACAGCACATTTTGAGTGTGATAAATGTTGCCTGTTTTGCAGTTCAAGGTCATTATCTTAGACTGATGCAGGGAAGGGAGGCTGGTCAGCAGTGCACACCAACTACTGGCATATTGTAATCTGATTCTTAGCACTGCATCAGAGGAAACCAAAGTGCAGTGATAGCTAGTTTCCAGCAGGTCAAAGGCACAGCTCATTTGAGGACAGACTAGAGCCAAGGACTGTGCTGTTGAAGCGTGTGTGCCCAGGGGAAGGAAGAACAGGGTTGGGATAGACCCCAGAGACACTTCCCTTGGTGGGGAGATCTCTGGTAGTAAACCAGGGCAATCATTGGACCATGCATCTCCAACTGTATTTTAAGAGAGGGCTACCTTGAAATGCATTATTTCTTTGAACAATAAAGGAACTTCTGGATCACTTTCAGCCAATGCTTGTGCCTTCTTCTGTTTAACTGGAAGTCGTGACCAGCCTCAATCCTTGTATCATTTATTTAGTGTCCAGAACTCTTCTGAGACAGAATAAGACATGTCAGTGGCACCTGGCACTGTATTTTAATATATTTTCAGCATGCCATTACACTGAGGACGTGGTCAATTTAAATGTGTTGGCACATATACATCCACAAAAATGTGCTGTCAGTAATTTGTTTGCTCAGTTCATATGTAGTGGTGTATGTATAGTCAAACTAATTTAATCAGTTTCTATGAGGAGGTAAGTTCTAGACTTGACCGTGGCGAATCAATGGATGTCGTATATCTTGACTTCTGCATTGCATTTGATACTGTACCACATAAAAGGATATTATATAAAATAAGAATGCTCGGACTGGGAGAAAATGTTTGTATGGCTCAGTGATAGAAAACAGAGGGTGGTTATTAATGGTACACACTCAGATTGGGTCACTGTCACTAGTGGAGTACCTCAGGGGTCAGTATTGGGCCCTATTCTCTAATATATTTATTAATGATCTTGTAGAAGGCTTGCACAGTAAAATATAAATTTTTGCAGATGACACTAAACTGTAAAGTAATTAACACTGAAGAGGACAGTATACGGCTGTAGATGGATCTGGATAGATTAGAGGCTTGGGCAGATAAGTGGCAGATGAACACTGACAAATGTAAGGTTATGCACATAGGAAGGAATAATGCAAGTCACCCGTACATACAGTGGCGTACACACAATCCATGGGGCCCCTGTGCGAAACTGATCCAAGGGCCCCCCCAGTGTCCCCGCCCACGCACAGCCCTACCTATATATCGCGCCCATACCTCTTACATCCAGTGACGTCTCCTTTGATGTAGATGTTCTCTTTCTTCATCTTCTCCATTCAGACCGGACCACCATGATGATTTCTTTCAGCCATCTCTCATCTCTGCAGAGTTTGACAGACAGACATCTTAATTTCCTACCCCTATCAGGCTGGCAGGGCAGGGGAACTTCAGTTCTTCTTCTGTTCTTCCGATCGGCGCCTCGGCGGTCCTCTTCTCGAATCTGACGTCCTCTCTGAATTCCCGCGAGACCTGCACAGGAGTTCACACAGGTTTCGCGGGAGTTCACGGGCCCGGCGCCGGCCGCAGGGAGGAAGGAGGAGGGAGGAAGGAGGAGGGAAGGAGGTGGGCCGAGGGGGCGGGCGGGCCCGGGGGGGGGGGGCAACTTAAATGTGATGTGAATGTATGTGATTGAATATGTGAATCGGACGGATGGATGCCAGACGCAGCTGCAGCAGGGGCCAGGTGCCGGGCCCGGTCGCAAGTGTGACCCCTGCGACCCCTGCGACCCCTATATGTACGCCACTGCGTACATACTAAATGGTAAAACACTGGGTAACACTCACATGGAAAAGGACCTAGGAATTTTAGTGAACAGCAAACTAAGCTGTAAAAACCAGTGTCATGCAGCTGCTGCCAAGGCCAAAAAGATAATCAGTTGCATCAAAAGGAGCATAGATGCCCGTGATGAGAACATAGTCCTACCACTTTACAAATCACTTGTCAGACCACACATGGAGTGCTGTATACAGTTCTGGGCTCCTGTGAGCAAGGCAGACGTAGCAGAGCTAGAGAGAGTTCAGAGGAGGGCAACTAAAGAAATTACTGGAATGGGGCAACTCCAGTACCCTGAAAGATTATCAAAATTAGGGTTATTCACTTTAGAAAAAAGACGACTGAGGGAAGATCTAGTTACAATGTATAAATATATCAGGCGTCAGTACAGAGATCTCTCCCATCATATATTTATCCCCAGGACTGTGACTGTGACAAAGGGACATCCTCTGCGTCTGGAGGAAAGAAGGTTTGTACACAAACATGGAAGAGGATTCTTTACAGTAAGAGCAGTGAGACTATGGAACTCTCTGCCTGAGGAGAGGGTGATGGTGAGTTCACTAAAATAGTTCAAGAGGGACCTGGATGTATTTCTGGAGTGTAACAATATTACAAGCTATAGCTACTAGAGATGGGTCACTGATCCAGGGAGTTATTCTGATTGCCTGATTGGAGTCGAGAAGGATCTTTTTTTTCCCCTTAAGTGGGGAAAATTTGCTTCTACCTCAGTTATTATTATTTTTTTGCCTTACTCTGGATCAATAGAGAATGTATAGGAGGGATACTCAAATATCAAGGAGCCTCGGACCGCAAATACATATGTGGTGAATAGTTTAATAAACACTAATAAAACAAGTTATCATAAAATAACATCACATAAATTGACTATAAAACTGGCAGATAGCTGATAAAACAATAAAAATGTATGTTAGCATATACACTGGGTCAGTATCGCTGTACGTGTCCATACGAGACCTAGGTGGAAAAATAATTGTGGAAATGACAGACACTATGAGCTAATGTCCCATATGGAGGTGAACGACCATAGACCGAGAACTGCCGTTGGAGGGTGTATCTCTTGATTGATAAGTGGCTGTTAGAATAAATGTCCGCATTTCATATGTCCGATATGTATAAGGGATAGCTATATGCTTAGCCACCGGATCACAAGCCAGTGACAGAATCCCTTTACACACTTCCGGTTGAGGGTCTTACCACTGGGTAGTACTGGGTTGCCGAATGTCTCCTCTTTCCTACACCGCTGGACCTGCTACTGGTGTCCCGTGTTGTCTCGCGGCATCAACATGGCGTCCCACGTGACTGGAAGTCTACGTGAATGGGGAGTTGTACGTGGCAAGGTATGTGTCTCTTAGTTCCACATCTCCAGGTGAAAAGTCCAATAAGACGAGTGGCTGATAAATAAGATAAGAGTGGCTGATAAATCATAAGAAAAGCCACTTATGGCAAAGTCCATATAGATGTATTGCTTGCTACTCCATCCAAATATACCATACTCGTTTCGGGGTACCTCCCCTTCTTCAGCGGTGGTATTCAGCAAGCAAAATATGCAACCTTTATATACTCAGATTTGAATGGAGTGATGGGAGAATAATCCATCTCGAATTGTGGTACGGAGTAGTGGCAATGGAATAAAAAACGCATATGTGTTTTCAGTGCGTTTTTATATAAAATCCCAGCAATCTGAATGTGCAATTTAAAGGATCAAGATCCAACTAATAAAAACGTATAAAAACTTATAAAACCGCTTGAGTCAGCATGACAAAGACATATAAGCATAAATTAATAACAAGTTAGCACAACTGAATGCAGTATCACTGTTGAGAGGTCTGCTGCTCATTGGCCCTAGGGGATGGAAGTGTTGGAATGGGGAGGGCAGTCCTGCTCATTGGCCCTTCATTCCAACACTTCTATCCCCTATAGTGATGCACACTCTTGGCATTCTCTTGATGAGCTTCAAGAGGTAGTCATCTGAAATGGTTTTCACTTCACAGGTGTGCCCTGTCAGGTTTAATAAGTGGGATTTCTTGCCTTATAAATGGGGTTGGGACCATCAGTTGCGTTGTGGAGAAGTCAGGTGGATACACAGCTGATAGTCCTACTGAATAGACTGTTAGAATTTGTATTATGGCAAGAAAAAAGCAGCTAAGTAAAGAAAAACGAGTAGCCATCACTACTTTAAGAAATGAAGGTCAGTCAGTCCAAAAAATTGGGAAAACTTTGAAAGTGCAGTCACAAAAACCATCAAGCGCTACAAAGAAACTGGCTCACATGCAGACTGCCCCAGGAAAGGAAGACCAAGAGTCACATCTGCTGCGGAGGATAAGTTCATCCGAGTCACCAGCTTCTGAAATCGCAGGTTAACAGCAGCTCAGATTAGAGACCAGGTCAATGCCACACAGAGTTCTAGCAGCAGACACATCTCTAGAACAACTGTTAAGAGGAGACTGTGTGAATCAGGCCTTCATGGTAGAATATCTGCTAGGAAACCACTGCTAAGGACAGGCAACAAGCAGAAGAGACTTGTTTGGGCTAAAGAACACAAGGAATGGACGGTAGACCAGTGGAAATCCTGTGCTTTGGTCTGATGAGTCCAAATTTGAGATCCAACCACCGTGTCTTTGTGCGACACAGAAAAGGTGAACGGATGGACTCTACATGCCTGGTTCCCACCGTGAAGCAAGGAGGTGTGATGGTGTGGGGGTGCTTTGCTGGTGACACTGTTGGGGATTTATTCAAAATTGAAGGCATACTGAACCAGCATGGCTACCACAACATCTTGCAGCGGCATGCTATTCCATCCGGTTTGCGTTTAGTTGGACCATCATTTATTTTTCAACAGGACAATGACCCCAAACACACCTCCAGGCTATGTAAGGGCTATTTGACCATGAAGGAGAGTGATGGGGTGCTGCGCCAGATGACCTGGTCTCCACAGTCATCGGACCTGAACCCAATCGAGATGGTTTGGGGTGAGCTGGACCGCAGAGTGAAGGCAAAAGGGCCAACAAGTGCTAAACATCTCTGGGAACTCCTTCAAGACTGTTGGAAGACCATTTCAGGTGACTACCTCTTGAAGCTCATCAAGAGAATGCCAAGAGTGTGTAAAGCAGTAATCAAAGCAAAAGGTGGCTACTTTGAAGAACCTAAAATATGACATATTTTCAGTTGTTTCACACTTTTTTGTTATGTATATAATTCCACATGTGTTAATTCATAGTTTTGATGCCTTCAGTGTGAATCTACAATTTTCATAGTCATGAAAATAAAGAAACCTCTTTGAATGAGAAGTTGTGTCCAAACTTTTGGTCTGTACTGTATATTCGTGATCAAAATTCGAAATTCGAATATTCGTGATCAACACTAATCCACTAGGGCCAATGAGCAGCAGACCTCTGAACAGTGATACTGCATTCAGTTGTGCTAACTTGTTATTAATTTATGTTTTATATGTCTTTGTCATGCTGACTCAAGCGGCTTTATACGTTTTTTATAAATTTTTATTATGTGGATCTTGATCCTTTAAATTGCACATTCAGATTGCTGTGATTTTATATATAAACGCACTGAAAATGCATATGCGTTTTTTATTCCATTGCCACTACTCTGTACCACAATTTGAGATGGATTATTCTCCCATCATTCCATTTAAATCTGAGTATATAAAGGTTGCATTTATTGCTTGCTAAATACCGCCACAGAAGAAGGGGAGGTACCCCGAAACGAGTATGGTATATTTGGACGGAGTAGCAAGCAATGCATCTATATGGACTTTGCCATAAGTGGCTTTTCTTATGATTTATCAGCCACTCATACATATCCAGGATTACTGAACTACGTCTTATTGGACTTTTCACCTGGAGATGCGGAACTAAGAGACGCATACCTTGACACGTAGTACAACTCCCCGATCACGTAGACTTCCAGTCACGTGCAACCGCCACTAAGTCACGTGGGATGCCACGTTGATGCCGCAAGACTACACAGGACACCAGTAGCAGGTCCGGCAGTGTAGGAAAGAGAGGAGACATTCGGCAACCCAGTACTACCCAGTGGTAAGACCCCCAACCGGAAGTGTGTAAAGGGATTCTGTCACTTGCTTGTGATCCGGTGGCTAAGCATATAGCTATTCCGTATACATATCGGACATATGAAATGCGGACACACTCCTATATGTATTCTACTAACCACTTATCAATCAAGAGATACGCCCTCCAACGGCATGTCTCTGTCTATGGTCGTTCACCTCCATATGGGACATTAGCTCATAGTGTCTGTCGATTTAACAATTATTTTTCCATCTAGGTTTTATACGGACACATACGGCGATACAGACCCAGTATATATATGCTAACATACATTTTGATTGTTTTATCAGCTATCTGCCAGTTTTATAGTCAATTTATGTGATGTTATATGTCATTTAATGATACCTTGTTTCATTAGTGTTTATTAAACTATTCACCACATGTATTTGCGGTCAGAGGCTCCTTGATATTTGAGTGCCCCTCTTATACATTCTCTATTGTTTCTCGTGGCTCTAGGTTATCCTTGAGAAGAGCACCTTTCCATACGGATTTCCCAGATGAGCCATCATTATTTTAAGTATTCCTCTGGATCAACTTGCAGGCCAAACTGGATGGACAAATGTCTTTTTTCGGCCTTATATACAGGTCCTTCTAAAAAAAATAGCATATTGTGATAAAGTTCATTATTTTCTGTAATGTACTGATAAACATTAGACTTTCATATATTTTAGATTCATTACACAAGCCTTTTATTGTTTTAATATTGATGATTTTGGCATACAGCTCATGAAAACCTAAATTTCCTATCTCAAAAAATTAGCATATTTCATCCGACCAATAAAAGAAAAGTGTTTTTAATACAAAAAAAGTCAACCTTCAAATAATTATGTTCAGTTATGCACTCAATACTTGGTCGGGAATCCTTTTGCAGAAATGACTGCTTCAATGCGGCGTGGCATGGAGGCAATCAGCCTGTGGCACTGCTGAGGTGTTATGGAGGCCCAGGATGCTTCGATAGCGGCCTTAAGCTCATCCAGAGTGTTGTGTCTTGCGTCTCTCAACTTTCTCTTCCCAATATCCCACAGATTCTCTATGGAGTTCAGGTCAGGAGAGTTGGCAGGCCAATTGAGCACAGTAATACCATGGTCAGTAAACCATTTACCAGTGGTTTTGGCACTGTGAGCAGGTGCCAGGTCGTGCTGAAAAATGAAATCTTCATCTCCATAAAGCTTTTCAACAGATGGAAGCATGAAGTGCTCCAAAATCTCCTGATAGCTAGCTGCCCTTGATAAAACGCAGTGGACCAATACCAGCAGCTGACATGGCACCCCAGACCATCACTGACTGTGGGTACTTGACACTGGACTTCAGGCATTTTGGCATTTCCCTCTCCCTAGTCTTCCTCCAGACTCTGGCACCTTGATTTCCGAATGACATGCAAAATTTGCTTTCATCCGAAAAAAGTACTTTGGACCACTGAGCAACAGTCCAGTGCTGCTTCTCTGTAGCCCAGGTCAGGCGCTTCTGCCGCTGTTTCTGGTTCAAAAGTGGCTTGACCTGGGGAATGCAGCACCTGTAGCCCATTTCCTGCACACGCCTGTACACGGTGGCTCTGGATGTTTCTACTCCAGACTCAGTCCACTGCTTCCGCAGGTCCCCAAGGTCTGGAATCGGTCCTCCTCCACAATCTTCCTTCTCGTTCTGCAGCGTTTTCTGCCACACTTTTTCCTTCCCACAGACTTCCCACTGAGGTGCCTTGATACAGCACTCTGGGAACAGCCTATTCGTTCAGAAATTTCTTTCTGTGTCTTACCCTCTTGCTTGAGGGTGTCAATGATGGCCTTCTGGACAGCAGTCAGGTCGGCAGTCTTACCCATGATTGTGGGTTTGAGTAATGAACCAGGCTGGGAGTTTTTAAAAGCCTCAGGAATCTTTTGCAGGTGTTTAGAGTTAATTAGTTGATTCAGATGATTAGGTTAATAGCTCGTTTAGAGAACCTTTTCATGATATGCTAATTTTTTTAGATAGGAATTTGGGGTTTTCATGAGCTGTATGCCAAAATCATCAATATTAAAACAATAAATGGCTTGAACTACTTCAGTTGGTGTGTAATGAATCTAAAATATATGAAAGTCTAATGTTTATCAGTACATTACAGAAAATAATGAACTTTATCACAATATGCTAATTTTTTTAGAAGGATCAGTACTATGTCACTATGTTACTATGTATAGTAAAAGATTCTGAACATCCAGTCTATTTTTAAATATTTGTACGACAATGCATTTTTCAGAAGTTACTTTCATGCTTCATAAAGGACAATGTTAAAAAAAAAAAATCTGAAAACTGCAGTTTTAAAAGGGAAAAAGGTGTGGAGAATGCACTCCAGTAAACTAAGGTATGACTGATTTGCAGTTCCAGTTTTACTATTGTCCTCTGCGAAAGTTTTTTTGCTATTTTGAACTTTTTACTCACAGTTCAAATAGGTTTCCAAGCAAGATCTTATAAAAGTACATTACATTGATGGAAAGGATACAAAAATGTAGTCATCCATGTATCTTTTTTTGAGGTTCTCCACTATAGCATCCTCTGTGATTTTGGAAAGGAGCACCATATCATCAACTCCACTTTGCTTGACATTTTGGCTCTGCCAATGATACCTTTCTTTGCTTCCCTACAAAAGTGAGAAAACATGTAAGGATAGATTTAAGTACAGTGAGTTTTTTTTTATATTCTTAAAGTCCTTTTCAGAGACCTGCAATATATCTACCCCAGACCACCTCATTTCATGTACCTTACTATCATATGTTGAGAGTCAGTTATTTCCAAGAGTCTAAAATGGCAAATATAACGGCTTATCATCAGGGGAACCTTTCTACTAAAATAAAATGATTGTTCAAAATGGACAAACCCTGTATGTTTTCCTTGTATATAAACTAATGTTGAAGAAAGCAAGTGTTTTTTTCTGACATGGTCCCAAACACTGGTAATTTTTTTTTTTTTCTTAAAGGGCATCTGTCAGAAGATTTGTACCTATGAAACTGGCTGACCTTTTGCATGTGCACTTTGCAGCTGAAGGCATCTGTGCTTCTTTGAGTTTTGTGAGTAGCTCCATGCAAAGCTTAATTTTAGTTATTTTTTTGTTTGTTTTAAATGGAGTTGTGCTTGAAGATATTGCCAAAGCAGTTTGATTATGTAGAACTGAGTAAATGGGTTACTACCTATATGTAACGTTACATGTATCCTCATCAAACTTCTGTTCTCTTTCATGTACCACAAGTTATTTTAGTCATTAATTGTGCAAAGGAAAAAAGCTGCAAAGTAGAATGCTTTCAAAATCATAGGTGTTATTTTATTTAAAAGGGGGTGTGATAAGGGCAGCAAAGGGGTGTGGCCAACCACAGTGATAACTTTATCTTCATTTACCATTTCACCAGTTTTATGGCGCAAATGAATCCAGAAACCTACAGCAGCTCTGAGTTGTCTTCGATTTCTGCTTAGGCTCATGGACTGCAGGGGGTTGCTCCTAATTTATGAAGAGGCCTGCTCCTCATGATAAATTAGATGCAGTGGCGTGCCCGGGGGGGGGGGGGGGGGGCTGACGCCCACATACTGCAGCGGGGCACGGGAGCAGAGCGCATAGTTCCCTGCCCCGCCAACGATCACTGCCATAGGCTTCAGGCCTAGTTGAGCCCTATACGGTAGTGAAATCCCAGAGCAGGTGCACATGATGACGCACCTGTGCCAGGACTCAGCAGCACTGTGCAGGGACTCTGCGAGCAAGTGCAGGTGAGTATTTAGCTTTTATTTTGTATTTTATGTTGGAGGAAAATATGGTGGCATACTGTGTGGTGGCAAATTATTATGGGAGGGATTACTATGTGGGGGCAATAATTTTAGGAGGGATTACTATGTGGGGGGCAAATTACTATATGGACATTGTGGGGGAAATTACTGTGTAGGGGCAGTGTGGGGGAAACTACTGTGTGGGTGACACTACTGTATGTGGCCAGTGTGGGGGGAAACTGTGTGGGGGACACTACTGTATGGGGGCAGTGTGAGAAAAATTACAGCAAGGGGGCAGTGTAAGGGAAACTACTGTATGGGGGCAGTGTGGGGGAAATTACTTTGTGGGGGCAGTCTGGGGTAAACTACTGCATGGGGGCAGTGTGGGGGAAACTACTGTGTGGGGCAGTGTGGGGGAAACTACAGTATGGGGGCAGTGTTGGGGAAACTACAGTGCGGGGGCAGTGTGGGGTAAACTACTGTGTGGGGGGCATTGTGGGGGAAATTACTGTGTAGGGGCAGTGTGGGGGAACCTACTGTGTGGGGGACACTACTGTATGTGGGCAGTGTGAAGGAAACTACTGTGTGGGGGCAATGTGGGAGAAACTACAGTATGGAGGCAGTGTGGGGGAAACTACTGTGTGGGGGACGCTACTGTATGGGGGCAGTGTGGGGGAAACTACAGTATGGGGCAGTGTGGGGGAAACTACAGTATGGGGCAGTGTGGGGGAAACTACAGTATGGGGCAGTGTGGGGGAAACTACAGTATGGGGCAGTGTGAGGGAAACTACTGTGTGGGGCAGTGTGGGGGAAACTACAATATGGGGGCAGTGTGGGTGAAACAACTGTAAGGGGGCAGTGTGGGGGAAACTTCTGTGTGGGGGACACTACTGTATGGGGCAGTGTGGGGGAAATTACTGTGGGGGGCAGTGTGAGAAAAATTACTGCAAGGGGGCAGTGTAAGGGAAACTACTGTATGGGGGCAGTGTGGGGGAAATTACTTTGTGGGGGCAGTCTGGGGTAAACTACTGTGTGGGGGCAGTGTGAGGGAAACTACAGTATGCGGGCAGTGTGGGGGAAACTACTGTGTGGGGACAATGTGGGGGAAACTACAGTATGGGGGCAGTGTGGGGGAAACTACAGTATGGGGCAGTGTGGGGGAAACTACTGTGTGGGGGAAACTACAGTATGAGGCAGTGTGAGGGAGACTACTGTGTGGGGGACACTACTGCATGGGGCAATGTGGGGGAAATTGCTGTTGGGGCAGTGTGAGGGAAAACTACTGTATGAGGGCATTGTAAGGGAAACTACTGTATGGGGACAGTGTGGGGGGAAATTCAGTGTGGGGGCAGTGTGGGGTAAACTACTGTGTGGGGGCAGAGTGGGGAAAACTACAGTATGGGGCAGTGGGGGGAAACTACAGTATGGTAGCAGTGTGGGGGAAACTACTGTATTGGGGACATTACTGTGTGGGGGCACTGTGGGGGGAACTACAGTATGGGGGCAGTGTGGGGGAAACTACAGTATGGGGGCAGTGTGAGGGAAACTACTGTGTGGGGGAAACTACAGTATGGGGCAATGTGAGGGAAACTTCTGTGTGGGGGAAGTGTGGGGAAAACGACAGTATGGGGCAGTGTGGGTGAAACTACTGTGTGGGGGACACTACTGTGTGGGGGCAGTGTAGGGGAAACTACTGTATGGGGGCAGTGTGGGGAAACTACTGTATGGGGCAGTGTGAGGGAAACTGCTGTATGGGGGCAGTGTGAGGGAAACTACTGTGTGGGGGTAGTGTGGGGGAAATTGCTATATGGGGGGCCTTGCTATTGGGGAGGCACTGTAGGGGCAATACTATTATTTTTGGGGATACTATACAGGGATTACTGCGTGGAACACAATATAGGGTGTTATTATTACTGGGGGCACTTTAGGGGACATTATAACTGCTGTGGATGCTATAGGAACATTTGGGGTAATTTATCAAACTGGTGTAAAGTAGAACTGGCTTAGTCGCCCATAGCAGCCAATCAGATTCCACCTTTCATATTTGACAGCTCTTTTGGAAATCCAGTTCTACTTACACCAGTTTGATAAATGACCCCAAATATGTCACTATTTTTTCAGCAGTATAGTGCCTGGTGCATTGGGGGCACAACGGGCACAATATTGGGGGTGGCAGCAGAATGACACTGTGGGGACACCAGGATGGGGAGGTTGATGAAAAAACTAAGAAATCGAACAAACTCTGTAGAGACAAGATGCGGCTGAATGAATTTGTCATGGCGGTCTAACAGAGGAGAAGAGGAAAGAGAAGGTCCACATGACAGGTGATGTCCCTGGATGTAAGAGGTATGTGGTCAAGTATTGGGGAGGGTGCAGAGAAAAGACCCGCCCCGGGGGCCAAACACCCTAGGCACGCCACTGATTAGATGCATCCTCCAGCAGCCCAGGGGATATCAAGACCAGAGTAGAAAGCATCGGCCTTGATAAATCTCCCCCTTAGTTTTTTTTCTCTTTATGATAACATTGGACATGAACAGGATTTTCACAGAAATTTCAATAACCATAGCAAAAAAAATAAAAAAAATAGCGTGTGTTATCAAATTGTTATCAAATTGATCACTATCACTTTGGGGGGTACTGTTTAGCTCAACATTGTATTGACTCCTGACTTCAGGCCTTTACAGCAGGGTGGAAATGGGCCATAAATACCCTAGCAACTCTCCCACAAAGCAATCGTGGTGGACAAGTCCATCTGCTCAATAGACACTGCTGTTTTATGTGGTAAATGAAGAATCACTATGGGAAACAATACAGGGCCTTGCCGGTGAGGAGCACGCCTGTGAATACATGATTTTTGATGCTTCCAGATCTAGGAGGAACCACGGCCTGTGGTGACCTGTTCTGCAAGTCTGTTTGATTTTAGGGCTAAATGCACATGATCAGGATTGCGTGCTGATTTTGTGTGGAAAATCGGCACAGTAGGTCATGTACATTGTATTTTCTGAAAATGTTAAATTCTCATATACAGGTCCTTCTAAAAAATTAGCATATTGTGATAAAGTTCATTATTTTCTGTAATGTACTGATAAACATTAGACTTTCATATATTTTAGATTCATTACACACCAACTGAAGTAGTTCAAGCCTTTTATTGTTTTAATATTGATGATTTTGGCATACAGCTCATGAAAACCCCAAATTCCTATCTCAAAAAATTAGCATATCATGAAAAGGTTCTCTAAACGAGCTATTAACCTAATCATCTGAATCAACTAATTAACTCTAAACACCTGCAAAAGACTCCTGAGGCTTTTAAAAACTCCCAGCCTGGTTCATTACTCAAAACCGCAATCATGGGTAAGACTGCCGACCTGACTGCTGTCCAGAAGGCCATCATTGACACCCTCAAGCAAGAGGGTAAGACACAGAAAGAAATTTCTGAACGAATAGGCTGTTCCCAGAGTGCTGTATCAAGGCACCTCAGTGGGAAGTCTGTGGGAAGGAAAAAGTGTGGCAGAAAACGCTGCAGAACGAGAAGGAAGATTGTGGAGGAGGACCGATTCCAGACCTTGGGGGACCTGCGGAAGCAGTGGACTGAGTCTGGAGTAGAAACATCCAGAGCCACCGTGTACAGGTGTGTGCAGGAAATGGGCTACAGGTGCCGCATTCCCCAGGTCAAGCCACTTTTGAACCAGAAACAGCGGCAGAAGCGCCTGACCTGGGCTACAGAGAAGCAGCACTGGACTGTTGCTCAATGGTCCAAAGTACTTTTTTCGGATGAAAGCTAATTTTGCATGTCATTCGGAAATCAAGGTGCCAGAGTCTGGAGGAAGACTGGGGAGAGGGAAATGCCAAAATGCCTGAAGTCCAGTGTCAAGTACCCACAGTCAGTGATGGTCTGGGGTGCCATGTCAGCTGCTGGTGTTGGTCCACTGTGTTTTATCAAGGGCAGGGTCGATGCGGCTAGCTATCAGGAGATTTTGGAGCACTTCATGCTTCCATTTTTATGGAGATGAAGATTTAATTTTTCAGCACGACCTGGCACCTGCTCACAGTGCCAAAACCACTGGTAAATGGTTTACTGACCATGGTATTACTGTGCTCAATTGGCCTGCCAACTCTCCTGACCTGAACTCCATAGAGAATCTGTGGGATATTGGGAAGAGAAAGTTGAGAGACGCAAGACACAACACTCTGGATGAGCTTAAGGCCGCTATCGAAGCATCCTGGGCCTCCATAACACCTCAGCAGTGCCACAGGCTGATTGCCTCCATGCCACGCCGCATTGAAGCAGTCATTTCTGCAAAAGGATTCCCGACCAAGTATTGAGTGCATAACTGAACATAATTATTTGAAGGTTGACTTTTTTTGTATTAAAAACACTTTTCTTTTATTGGTCGGATGAAATATGCTAATTTTTTTAGATAGGAAATTTAGGTTTTCATGAGCTGTATGTCAAAATCATCAATATTAAAACAATAAAAGGCTTGAACTACTTCAGTTGGTGTGTAATGAATCTAAAATATATGAAAGTCTAATGTTTATCAGTACGTTACAGAAAATAATGAACTTTATCACATTATGCTAATTTTTTTAGAAGGACCTATATGTTGTTCTGTTAGGTCTATTGGTTAATACTAAGCCCAGCATGGCTGTCCCTCTAGTCGTGTCCTGAACTAGTTTGGAAAGGTAATTGTCTTTGGTGATTACCAAGAACCTGTGTCCTTTATGAGATATACAGGTTTCAGTTTCCCAGTCTATATCTGGGTAGTTGAAGTCCCCCATAATAACAACCTCATTAAGATATGCTGCCTCGTCTATCTCGTGTAGTAGCAGATTTTCTGTGGACTCTGGTATATTAGGTGGTTTATAATAAACTCCTATTAGTATTTTATTATTGTTTTGCCTCCATGTATTTCTACCCACAGTGACTCTACATGTTCATGTCCCTTACTTATATCTTCTCAGACTGTGGGCTCTAGACAGTCCCTCACATAAAGGCATTCTGCGTTTTTTGCGATCCTTTCTAAACAGAATGTAACCTTCTATAGTAACTGCCCAGTCATAGCTGTCATCCAGCCATGTCTGTTATTCCCACTATGTCATAGTCCTCCTCACACATGACTCATTCCAGTTCACCAGTTTTATAAGTCAGGCTTCTGACATTAGTATACATACAATTAAGAGTTTATGTACAGACAGGTCCATAAAGATTGGGACATCTAAACAATTCTAATAATTTTGACTTTATACACCACCACAATGGATTTGAAATGAAACAAACAAGATGTGCTTTAACTGCAGACAGTCAGATTTAATTTGAGGGTACTTACATCCAAATCAGGTGAACGGTGTAGGAATTACAACAGTTTGCAAAATAAAATGCCCCCATGCTCCTTAGAGCCCCCATGAATTTAATTGCCCCCTACTGTTAGAATTCTCGCTCTAAAGTGCCAGTATTTAGAATGCCCCTTGCAGCGCCCCCTCAGTTATATTCCTCTTTAGTGTGCTCAGAAATTATAGTTCCTCAGCCCCTTCACCATAAAGTCCCATGTAAATAACACTATCTCCCTCCATAGAGTCCCATGTAAATAATATCACACCATCTCTCCAGCCCCCTCCAATATACAGTTCCAAGTAAAAAAAAAACATCCTCCTCTATCTACTGCCCTCTGCAAAATACAGCCCCATGTAAAAAATCACTTCCCTACATTCAGCCCTTCCAATATACAGTCCCATGTAAATAACATCACCCCCTCCCCCTCTGCCTTCAACATACAGTCCCATGTAAATAATATCACCCCTTACCCAGCTGCCTTCAACATGCAATCCCATGTAAACAACTTCAACCTCTCAACATTCAATCCCATGTAAATAACATCACTTCCTCCCCCAGCCGACTTCAAAATGGATCCCATGTACAAACCGGATTCCCAAAAAGTTGGGACACTAAACTAATTGTGAATAAAAACTGAATGCAATGATGTGGAGATGGCAAATGTCAATATTTTATTTGCAATAGAACGTAGATGACAGATCAAACGTTTAATCCGAGTAAATGTATCATTTTAAAGGAAAAATAAGTTGATTCAAATTTTCACGGTGTCAACAAATCCCCAAAAAGTTGAGACAAGTAGCAATAAGAGGCTGTAAAAAGTAAATTTGAGCATAACGAAGAGCTGGAAGACCAATTAACACTAATTAGGTCAATTGGCAACATGATTGGGTATAAAAAGAGCTTCTCAGAGTGGCAGTGTCTCTCAGAAGCCAAGATGGGTAGAGGATCACCAATTCCCACAATGTTGCACAGAAAGATAGTGAAGCAATATCAGAAAGGTGTTACCCAGCAAAAAATTGCAAAGACTTTGCATCTATCATCATCAACTGTGCATAACATCATCCGAAGATTCAGAGAATCTGGAACAATCTCTGTGCGTAAGGGTCAAGGCCGTAAAACCATACTGGATGCCCGTGATCTCCGGGCCCTTAAACGACACTGCACCACAAACAGGAATGCTACTGTAAAGGAAATCACAGAATGGGCTCAGGAATACTTCCAGAAACCATTGTCAGTGAACACAATCCACCGTTCCATCCGCCGTTGCCAGCTGAAACTCTACAGTGCAAAGAAGCAAGCTCCACAAGCTCAGGTGTTTTCACTGGGCCAGGGATCATTTAAAATGGAGTGTGGCAAAATGGAAGACTGTTCCAAAGTACTGTTCTTTTTGGAAATCTGGGACGCCATGTCATCCGGACCAAAGAGGACCAGGACAACCCAAGTTGTTATCAACGCTCAGTTCAGAAGCCTGCATCTCTGATGGTATGGGGTTGCTTGAGTGTGTGTGGCATGGGCAGCTTGCCTGTCTGGAAAGGCACCATCAATGCAGAAAAATATATTCAGGTTCTAGAACAACATATGCTCCCATCCAGACGTCATCTCTTTCAGGGAAGACCCTGCATTTTTCAACACGATAATGCCAGACCACATTCTGCATCAATCACAACATCATGGCTGCGTAGGAGAAGGATCCGGGTACTGAAATGGCCAGTCTGCAGTCCAGATCTTTAACCTATAGAGAACATTTGGCGCATCATAAAGAGGAAGGTGCAACAAAGAAGGCCCAAGACGATTGAACAGTTAGAGGCCTGTATTAGACAAGAATGGGAGAGCATTCCTATTTCTAAACTTGAGAAACTGGTCTCCTCGGTCCCCAGACGTCTGTTGAGTGTTGTAAGAAGAAGGGGAGATGCCACACAGTGGTGAAAATGGCCTTGTCCCAACTTTTTGGGGATTTGTTGACACCATGAAATTCTGTCAACATATTTTTCCCTTAAAATGGTACATTTTCTCAGTTTAAACTTTTGTTCCGTGATTTATGTTCTATTCTGAATAAAATATTAGAAGTTGGCACCTCCACATCATTGCATTCAGTTTTTATTCACGATTTGTATAGTGTCCCAACTTTTTTGGAATCCGGTTTGTAAATAACATTGCCCCCTCAACATTCAGTCCCATGTAAATAACATCAGTCTCTCCCATAGCCACCATCAACATACAGTCCCATGCAAATAGCATCAGTCCCTCCCACAGCCGCCTTCAACATACAGTCCCATGTAAATAACATCACCCCCTCCCCAGCCACCTACAACACACAATCTCATGTAAATAACATCATTCCCTCCCTCAGCACCCTCTAACATTTTAATCCCATGTTAATAACATCACTCTCTCCTACAGCCACCATCAACATACATTCCCATGTAAATAACATCATCCCCTCCCTAGACACCTCCAGCACACAGTCCCATGTAAATAACATCACCCCCTTAACAATTAGTCCCATATAAATAACATCACTCCACGATACTCCAACATACAGTACCTTGTAAATAAAGATGTTGCAAACATAAAATTTTCCGTTTGCGTTAAAAATTTTTGCAAATGTTCGCAAACGGGCGAACCACCATAGACTTCAATAGGCAGGCAAATTTTATAACCCACAGGGACTCTTTCTGGCCACAATAGTAACGGAAAAGTTGTTTCAAGGGGACTAACAACTGGATTGTGGCATGCCGGAGGAGGGTCCATGGCAAAACTCCCATGGAAAATTACGTATTTGACGCAGAGTCCGGTTTTAATCTATAAAGGGCATAAATCACCTAACATTCCTAAATTGTTTGGAATAACGTGCTTTAAAACATCCATTGTGTGTGTATGCGATCAGCTATGATGTTGTATCGATCAGATAGTGCAAGGGTTACGCTCGCTTCACAGTGACAGACCAAACTCTGACAGACCAAACTCTGCGTTTAAAGCACTGGAAAACAGTCCATTTGCACAACCTGAAACTCCTCATTTGCACAACGTTGGATACCAAGCTAGCCATGTCCCGTTCCTTGTCCTCACTGACGTCATTGAAGGTCTCTTCCTCCACCCAGCCACGTACAACACCAAGGGACCCCGAAAGGTGACAACAAGCCTCCTGGCGCCTGCTGTGGTTGGTCTTCCACCTCCTCAAAGCCACCTTCCTCCTCTGACTCCTCTTCTTCAGACTCCTCTCTCTGCGTTGCCGCAGGTCCAGCAATCGACGACGACAAGGCTGCTTCTGGTGGTGATGGTGACCACAACTCTTCCTCTTCATGCTCATCTACGGCCTGATCCAGCACTCTTCGCAGGGCACGCTCCAGAAAAAACGCATATGGGATCAGGTCGATGATGTTGCCTTGGGTTTGACTGACCAAGTTTGTCAAAAGGACGCATGAGCCTACAGTCATTGGGCATGAGTATTCAGTAACGTGGCCAAAAATGTAAATAAAAAAGTTTTGTCCCCTATCAGGGGCCGGTGTATGGAATAGATTTTAGGAACTGGGAGATGGAAAAAGATGCTTGGTTGGTCCTCTTACTTCCAATTTGGGGCACTGCGCGTACGCCTTGCAATGTACTGTGCCACCAGATAAGAGTGGTGTGTTAAGTAGTACTATTCCTATCAGTTTAACCCCTGTTACGTCCCATATCGGGGACGTGTATGAAATAGATTTTAGGAACCGGGAGATGGAAAAAGATGCTTGGTCGGTCCTCTTACTTCCAATTTGGGACACTGCGCATGCGCCGTACAATGTACTGTGCCACCAGATATGAGTGGCGTGTTAAGTAGTACTATTCCTATCAGGGGAAGTGTATTGAATAGATTGTAGACAACCGCGAAGAGTTGTAAATAGTTGACACACTCATGACATAAATTTTATTCCTCTATGCATCAATCTTGGTGTAGTGATGACTGTGCTCGTGCGCACGTTTGGGAGATTGCAGGCAATGGAGGTTTTTCAAAGCCTATGGTCGTGCTAAGGTAGTTCAGTGACAGTTAAGTGACCCAGAAAACAATGATTCTGCAGTGTGGGCCCATTGTTGGCCTAGTAGGCTTTAATGATCACCTTAGATGATCACAAAGAAAATGTATGTTTTCTCTATGCAAAATTATCCAGCCGATCACTTTTGGTCTGTTCACAATGAAGCAACGACCTTATCATCTGGGGTGTGCCAACATTGCTATTACCAACACACTCATAGAGGTGATCGCTTCATTGTGATACGCAAGCCCATTCACAACAACAAGGTAATGATCACGAAGGGGAATTGACACATGTATGTGCCTTTTTTTTTTCTTTTGTTTTTGCAGCCACTGTGGCTGCAAAAACAAAACAAAAAAAGGCACATACATGTGTCAATTCCCCTTCGTGATCGTTACCCTGCAGCACCAGAGGCCAGAAAAATTAGGCATGTACACATGCCTGAAAAACCAAGCATTGTTGCAGCCGCTGCTGTAGCAGCGGCCGGAAAAATTGATGTTTTCCAGGCAGAAAGTGCCCTAAAACATTACGGCTTGAACCCTAGTTGGTGGCAGAGAAGTCACGCAAGTCATCCGGCATGCAGAGATACAGCAGCGTGTGGACAATTTTTAGCCCACCTATTTGTAATTGCTCATTCAGTGTTACCTTACTCTTGCTCGTTTCCCATGTCTGAATGCCGACTAGGTGATCTGTGATGATGTGGATGTCAGCTGACTCTGTGTCCAGTATTGTCAGCAAATTCTGCGCTCGATGAAATCAAGTGTTGCCAGGGTTTTCGTTCCAGGAACTTAGATCAAATCCAGGGGAGACTCTCTGCCAGCATGTCGGTGCAAGATATAGCCCATACGCGTTTCAGGGACGTGGCCCCTTCCTCAGTGGTAACCTTGCTCTGTTTCCCCTTTTCCTTTTTATATTCCAAATTGGGGTAAATGTCAAAAGCTGTGCAGGAATCTTGGCAACTCCCAGGTAGATGTAAAACCCGGATTTCCATGGTATGACTCCCATATATTTCCTGTGCCTTTTTTTGGAGTTCATAGCTACTTACATACGATGCCAAACATATTGGTTGTTAAATACACATATATTCCATTTCACTATAATATGTGTTAGCGTAATCGTTTATTCCTAAATACAGCCATAAACATAGAATTATGCTGCAATATATTAGGCTTCTTTAGAATATAAGTAAAAAATGTGCAATGAGACAACTATTTTAGCTAGAAAGCTAAGAGGACTATACCACAATCCTGTTTCTTCCACAGATGCATGAAGAATCAGTATTTTTAAATCCGTGGTTGCTATGCGTTTCTCATGCGATTTCTTAGCCAATTTGCTTTTTTTGTACCAACGCTGCTAAAATTGAATATGCAACATAGTAGATAAAAAATAAATTTTTAATAACTTCTAAATACATTTTAAAAATATATAATTTCATAAAAACATTAAAAACATAATTTTTCCTCCGATGTAAATACTAATTGGCTCCCTGATAGACATCCTCTATGAAAAGTTTACATGGGAAGAGAAGAAACACCTTCACAGGAACCCAAATAATTCCCAATCTGCATTTTACCGATTGGGTGCCAGTGAACCAAAATCTAATATCAGTTTTGATTCCAGTCTAGACATCTTTTTTTTACCAGATCTCCACCCCTCCAATCTGGTTCTACTTTGGCTAGTGCTGTATAGATAATGCATTAGTGTGCGGCTTATACAACTTCCTCGAGTGTGTGTGCATGCTGATCCTATTTCCCAGTCTTCTACAAGATAAGTGCTGTACATTTATTTGTATATTCATATATTCTTTTGCATTGTCTTGTTTCCTGTACACCTTCCGTGACAATTATAGCAGCATAAAATATCATAACAGCATAAAATGACAATCTCCTAATATATGGCAGTAATATATCAATAACAGCAATAGAACATAAATAACATAAATAGTATCAAATAGCAGCAAGCAGCGGTGGGTAGTGCAACAGATGTATCAAAAGGCAATGATGATTTCAAGACCATCCGCATAAACCGCAGGCTAATTATGCGTTTTGTACAAATCGTATGTTCCTCTTTAGGTACAGCAGAGAATGTGGCACTAGTTAGAAGCCAACTATGGAAAACTGCCAAAGTCTTTCCTCAAAATAAATTTCCCATGTTTCGGGTCAGAATGTCTTATATTTTTCACAGTTCCACTCCTGGCTAACTCTATTCGCGCATATATGTAAGTCACCAGTCTTTGCAGTATAACGGGAGAGACTGGAGGGTACAATGCGATAAGCAGGGTGGCGTCCCACCTATTTGTAATTGCTCATTCGTGTCAGAATGCCGACTCTGTGATCTGTGATGAAGTGGATGTCAGCTGACTCTGTGTCCAGTATCGTCAGCAAATTCTGCGCTCGATGAAATGAAGTGTTGCCAGGGTTTTTGTTCCAGGAACTTAGATAAAATCCAGGGGAGACTCTCTGCCAGCATGTCGGTGCAAGGTACAGTCCATACGCATTTTGGGGACGTGGCCCCTTCCTCAATGGTAACCTTGCTCTGTCTCCCCTCCTCCTTTTATATTCCAAATTGGGGTAAATGTCAAAAGCTGTGCTGGAATCGTGGTAACTCTCAGGTAGATGTAAAACCCGGATTTCCATGGTATGACTCCCATATATTTCCTGTGCGGTTTTTGTTGTCAAGTTGCATTTTTTTGGAGTTCATAGCTACTTACATACGATGCCAAACATATTGGTTGTTAAATACACATATATTCCATTTCACTATAATTTGTGTTAGCGTAATCGTTTATTCCTAAATACAGCCATAAACATAGAATTATGCTGCAATATATTAGGCTTCTTTAGAATATATGTAAAAAATGTGCAATAAGACAACCATTTTAGCTAGAAAGCTATGAGAACTATACCAGAATTCTCATTCGATTTCTTAGCCAAGTTGCGTTTTTTGTACCAAAGCTGCTAAAATTCAATATGCAACATAGTAGATAAAGATAAATGCTAAATAAATTTTAAATAAATTCTAAATACATTTTAAAAATATATAATTTCATAAAAACATAATTTTTCCTCCAATGTAAATACTAATTGGTTCCCTGATAGACGTCCTCTATGAAAAGTTTACATGGGAAGAAAAGAAACACCTTCACAGGAACCCAAATAATTCCCAATCTGCATTTAACCCATTGGGTGCCAGTGAACCAAAATCGAATATCAGTTTTGATTCCAGTCTAGACATCTTTTTTTTACCAGATCTCCACCCCTCCAATCTGGTTCTACTTTGGCTAGTGCCACATTAAGGGTTACAAATAGTATTACCCTTTAACACCCAATACAGGAAGGTGGAAGCCAGTATTATTAAACATTGGCCCTTCTTGTTAAAATATAAGATTATAGGACCTGTGTTACCACCTAAACCTAAAATAGTATACACACGTGCTGAGAATCTGGGTGTAAAGATAGCTCCTACAGTCAAAAGATCCAACTACATGGGAAACAAACATTGGCTTTGCTTTGAGGGTTTTTATAGATGCAACTCCTGCCCTAACTGTAAGATAACAAATTTTCCTAAAAAAACGTTGAAGGCCACTTCTAATAGTAATGGCTACTCACACGAGATAAAAACTTTTTTTACTTGCAATAGTAAAAGTGTCATCTATTTATTAACATGCCCCTGTAATAAACAATATGTTGGCCGCACTAAGACTCCTAAAAAAAAGGATCTCTGAACATGTGGCAAATATACGGCGAGGCTATGAGAACCACACCGTATCTAGACATTTTAAAATGTGCCATAACAAAGATCCATCGTTTGTCCCACAGGTTGATTTTAATTAGTGTTAGTATATAGCCTGGCCCACTCCCCATCACTCACTGAGGCCACATGGCACCAGGAGAGAGATAGTGTGTGGACTCTCATTGCAGTCCTTGGTGACCATGTGGCGCCGGGGGTGGTGTGGAGTGGGCCCGGCGTGCATGCTGGTGACTGCTTTCCCTGGATATAGTGGAGGCCATTTTGGCACCGAAAATGACGGAAATTCAGGCGGATCCAGCATGTAAGTGGAACCTGCACTTTCTGAATTGTATGATAGCTGCTATGGCACATAACAGATATATTTAGTGTTAGGAACCCGTCTAACTAGAGATTGCCTTGACGGTCGGCAGACGGGCTCAAATAATTTTGTACAAAACGATTTGCCAAATATCTCTAACTTATTAGTTCAGCATTTGATATTATGATGCAATTTTGTACTTTATTTGGTTTGCAGTGAGCTGTTGCATTCCTTGTTTTGTTTAACAGTCTTGTTCTCAGCCATAGCAACGTGCCCCTGCGCTTTGGGATGTGCTGACTGACCCCCTTTTTTCTCTGCAGTTTGTGCTGGAGGTGTGGCTGCCTCTTTAGTCGTGCACTCCTGACCAGCTCGTTTGTCCCACAGGTTGATTTTAATTAGTGTTAGTATATAGCCTGGCCCACTCCCCATCACTCACTGAGGCCACATGGCACCAGGAGAGAGATAGTGTGTGGACTCTCATTGCAGTCCTTGGTGACCATGTGGCGCCGGGGGTGGTGTGGAGTGGGCCCGGCGTGCATGCTGGTGACTGCTTTCCCTGGATATAGTGGAGGCCATTTTGGCACCGAAAATGACGGAAATTCAGGCGGATCCAGCATGTAAGTGGAACCTGCACTTTCTGAATTGTATGATAGCTGCTATGGCACATAACAGATATATTTAGTGTTAGGAACCCGTCTAACTAGAGATTGCCTTGACGGTCGGCAGACGGGCTCAAATAATTTTGTACAAAACGATTTGCCAAATATCTCTAACTTATTAGTTCAGCATTTGATATTATGATGCAATTTTGTACTTTATTTGGTTTGCAGTGAGCTGTTGCATTTCTTGTTTTGTTTAATAACAAAGATCCATGTCACGAGGGTGTCAAGAGCCACGCCTGACTCCGTTGTACCCGGGGTCAGGAGGTCGCAGCGGTTGGCTGCACGCTCTATGTCAGATAGGGAAGTTTCCTTATTGTAGCTTTCTGGGTTTGCTTTACAAACCCTTTTGGCTCACTCAGGGATCCGTAGCTCCTTCTCTCAGCTGTTCCTTGTCCAGCACTCCCAATCCTCCTTATATTCCCCTCTCACACTTCTCTGGTTGCCAGATATAGAGCTTCCTGCCTGGACATCTATTCTGACCCACTGGAGCTGTGTTGCTGCGTTCTCTGAGTGTTGCCTTAGAACGCTACCCTCCGGATCCCTGTTGGACCTTTGTGGACAATTGTTGCCGTCCACCTGGGTGTTTGTGTTTGTCTGTGTTTGTCTGTCCTTTCCCTGGTGTTTCCCTCTTAGTGCAGTGGTGAGGACTAGCAATCCCACCGGCCCGTTCATTATCTAGGGCTCATTTCAGGGAAAGCCAGGGTTTAGGCACGTGATCGCCGCACGGGTGAGGAACCCGTCTAGGGACGTCAGGGCAGGCAGGTGCCAGCTGCAAGGTGAGTTAGGGGTCACCACCTTTCCCTCTCCCTTGGGCAGGACTTTCCCTGTTTTCCTCCTTGTGTGTGTTGCCGGTCATTACAATCCAACTGGCATGATCTATACAGCACTAGCCAAAGTAGAACCAGATTGGAGGGGTGGAGATCTGGTAAAAAAGATGTCTAGACTGGAATCAAAACTGATATTCGATTTTGGTTCACTGGCACCCAATGGGTTAAATGCAGATTGGGAATTATTTGGGTTCCTGTGAAGGTGTTTCTTCTCTTCCCATGTAAACTTTTCATAGAGGACGTCTATCAGGGAACCAATTAGTATTTACATTGGAGGAAAAATTATGTTTTTATGAAATTATATATATTTTTAAAATGTATTTAGAATTTATTTTTTATCTACTATGTTGCATATTGAATTTTAGCAGCTTCGGTACAAAAAACGCAACTTGGCTAAGAAATCGCATGAGAAACGCATAGTAACCACAGATTTAAAAATGCTGTTTCTTCATGCATCTGTAGAAGAAATAGGATTGTGGTATAGTTCTCATAGCTTTCTAGCTAAAATAGTTGTCTTATTGCACATTTTTTACATATATTCTAAAGAAGCCTAATATATTGCAGCATAATTCTATGTTTATGGCTGTATTTAGGAATAAACAATTACGCTAACACAAATTATAGTGACATGGAATATATGTGTATTTAACAACCAATATGTTTGGCATCGTATGTAAGTAGCTATGAACTCCCAAAAAATGCAACTTGACAACAAAAACCGCACAGGAAATATATGGGAGTCATACCATGGAAATCCGGGTTTTACATCTACCTGAGAGTTACCACGATTCCAGCACAGCTTTTGACATTTACCCCAATTTGGAATATAAAATGAGGAGGGGAGACAGAGCAAGGTTACCACTGAGGAAGGGGCCACGTCCCCAAAATGCGTATGGACTGTACCTTGCACCGGCATGCTGGCAGAGAGTCTCCCCTGGATTTGATCTAAGTTCCTGGAACGAAAACCCTGGCAACACTTGATTTCATCGAGCGCAGAATTAGCTGACGATACTAGACACAGAGTCAGCTGACATCCACTTCATCACAGATCACAGAGTCGGCATTCTGACACGGGAAACGAGCAAGAGTAAGGTAACACTGAATGAGCAATTACAAATAGGTGGGACGCCACCCTGCTTATCGCTTTGTACCCTCCAGTCTCTCCCGTTATACTGCAAAGACTGGTGACTTACATATATGTGCGAATAGAGTTAGCCAGGAGTGGAACTGTGAAAAATATAAAACATTCTGACCCGAAACATGGGAAATTTATTTTGAGGAAAGTTTTCGATAGTTGGCTTCTAACTAGTGCCACATTCTTTGCTGTACCTAAAGAGGAACATACGATTTGTACAAAACGCATAATTAGCCTGCGGTTTATGCGGATGGACTTGAAATCATCATTGCCTTTTGATACATCTGTTGCACTACCCACCGCTGCTTGCTGCTATTTGATACTATTTGTTATTTATGTTCTATTACTGTTATTGATATATTACTGCCATATATTGTTAGGAGATTGTCATTTTATGCTGTTATGATATTTTATGCTGCCATAATTGTCACGGAAGGTGTACAGGAAACAAGACAATGCAAAAGAATATATGAATATACAAATAAATGTACAGCACTTATCTTGTAGAAGACTGGGAAATAGGATCAGCATGCACACACACTCCAGGAAGTTGTATAAGCCGCACACTAATGCATTATGGGGAGGAATTTAAAGGGATGCAATCAGTCCAACTACATGACAGCTGAGAGAGGCTAACGAGATGAGGAACTGAAAACCAACGCAAAGAAAACTCAAGGAGGAGGTTCTGAAAGGCTTCTGACAGAGCTTCTCAGCTGTCTGGTTGTGACTAGGGATGAGCGAACCCGAACTGTATAATTCGGGTTCGTACCGAATTTTGGGGTGTCCGTGACACAGACCCGAACCCGGACATTTTCGTAAAAAGTCCGGGTTCGGTGTTCGTCGCTTTCTTGGCGCTTTTTGAAAGGCTGCAAAGCAGCCAATCAACAAGCGTCATACTACTTGCCCCAAGAGGCCGTCACAGCCATGCCTACTATTGGCATGGCTGTGATTGGCCAGAGCACCATGTGACCCAGCCTCTATTTAAGCTGGAGTCACATGGCGCCACCCGTCACTCTGCTCTGATCAGCATAATGAGAGGTTGCGGCTGCGACAGTAGGGCGAGATTAGGCAGATTAACTCCACCAAAAGACTCCATCCAGTGATCGATCTGCAGCTGTGAATCATTGAGCTGCTGATACTCAATTGCTCACTGTTTTTAGGCTGCCCAGACCGTTTGTCAGTCACTTTTTTCTGGGGTGATCGGCGGCCATTTTGTGTCTTGTGGTGCGCCAGCACAAGCTGCGACCAAGTGCATTTAACCCTCAATGGAGTGGTTGTTTTTTGGCTAAAGCCTACATCAGGGTGAAGCTGTCACACCAAGTGCATTTAACCAGCAATAGTCTGTTTATTTTTTGGCCATATACTACATCAGGGGCAAGCTGCGCCTGTCACCAAGTGCATTTAACCCTCAGTAGTGTGGTTGGTCAAGCTGTCACACCAAGTGCATTTAACCAGCAATAGTCTGTTTATTTTTTGGCCATATCCCAGTCTAATTCTGTCAGTAAACGTATACCTGTCACCCAGCGCCTAAATACTAGGCCTCAAGTTTATATCCAGCTAAATCTGTCGTTACTGGTGTGGCTGGTCAAGTTATTTAGTGTCCGTCAAAGCACATTTTTTGTTCTGGGTTGAAATACAATTCCCAATTTAGCAATTTCATAATTTAGTGGTTTCTGCTGTATCAGAGCTATTTGAAATCTATCCCTAAAAGGGTATATCATATTCAAGGTGCACATAGGGTCATTCTGAATAACTTCACACACCCGCTACTGTGCATTTCCAAGTCTAATTCTGTCAGTAAACCTATACCTGTCACCCAGCGCCTAAATACTAGGCCTCAAATTTATATTCAGCTGAATTTGAATACAATACATTGGGCCAAATAATATTTTTGTTGTTGTGGTGAACGATAACAATGAGGAAAACATCTAGTAAGGGACCCGGACGTGGACATGGTCGTGGTGGTGTTAGTGGACCCTCTGGTGCTGGGAGAGGACATGGCCATTCTGCCACATCCACACGTCCTAGTGTACCAACTACCTCAGGTCCCAGTAGCCGCCAGAATTTACAGCGATATATGGTGGGGCCCAATGCCGTTCTAAGGATGGTAAGGCCTGAGCAGGTACAGGCATTAGTCAATTGGGTGGCCGACAGTGGATCTAGCAGGTTCACATTATCTCCCACCCAGTCTTCTGCAGAAAGCGCACAGATGGCGCCTGAAAACCAACCCCATCAGTCTGTCACATCACCCCCATGCATATCAGGGAAACTGTCTGAGCCTCAAGTTATGTAGCAGTCTCTTATGCTGTTTGAAGACTCTGCTGGCAGGGTTTCCCAAGGGCATCCACCTAGCCCTTCCCCAGCGTTGGAAGACATAGAATGCACTGACGCACAACCACTTATGTTTCCTGATGATGAGGACATGGGAATACCACCTCAGCAAGTCTCTGATGATGACGAAACACAAGTGCCAACTGCTGCGTCTTTCTGCAGTGTGCAGACTGAACAGGAGGTCAGGGATCAAGACTGGGTGGAAGACGATGCAGGGGACGATGAGGTCCTAGACCCCACATGGAATGAAGGTCGTGCCACTGACTTTCACAGTTCGGAGGAAGAGGCAGTGGTGAGACTGAGCCAACAGCGTAGCAAAAGAGGGAGCAGTGGGCAAAAGCAGAACACTCGCCGCCAAGAGACTCCGCCTGCTACTGACCGCCGCCATCTGGGACCGAGCACCCCAAAGGCAGCTTCAAGGAGTTCCCTGGCATGGCACTTCTTCAAACAATGTGCTGACGACAAGACCCGAGTGGTTTGCACGCTGTGCCATCAGAGCCTGAAGCGAGGCATTAATGTTCTGAACCTTAGCACAACCTGCATGACCAGGCACCTGCATTCAAGGCATGAACTGCAGTGGAGTAAACACCTTAAAAACAAGGAAGTCACTCAGGCTCCCCCTGCTACCTCTTCTGCTGCTGCCGCCTCGGCCTCTTCTGCTGCTGCCGCCTCGGCCTCTTCCTCCGCCTCTGGAGGAGCGTTGGCACCTACCGCCCAGCAAACAGGGGATGTACCACCAACATTTGAGAGAAAGCGTAAATTCCCACCTAGCCACCCTCGATCCCTGGCCCTGAATGCCAGCATTTCTAAACTACTGGCCTATTAAATGCTGTCATTCAGGCTGGTGGACACAGACAGGTTCAAACAGCTCATGTCGCTTGCTGTCCCACAGTATGTTGTTCCCAGCCGCCACTACTTCTCCAAGAGAGCCGTGCTTTCCCTGCACAACCAAGTATCCGATAAAATCAAGTGTGCACTGCGCAACGCCATCTGTGGCAAGGTCCACCTAACCACAGATACGTGGACCAGTAAGCATGGCCAGGGACGCTATATCTCCCTAACTGCACACTGGGTAAATGTAGTGGCAGCTGGGCCCCAGGCGGAGAGCTGTTTGGCGCACGTCCTTCCGCCGCCAAGGATCGCAGGGCAACATTCTTTGCCTCCTGTTGCCACCTCCTCCTTCTCGGCTTCCTCCTCCTCTTCTTCCACCTGCTCATCCAGTCAGCCACACACCTTCACCACCAACTTCAGCACAGCCCGGGCTAAACGTCAGCAGGCTATTCTGAAACTCATATGTTTGGGGGACAGGCCCACACCGCACAAGAGTTGTGGTGTGGTATAGAACAACAGACCGATGAGTGGTTGCTGCCGGTGAGCCTCAAGCCCGGCCTGATGGTGTGCGATAATGGGCGAAATCTCGTTGCAGCTCTGGGACTAGCCGGTTTGACGCACATCCCTTGCCTGGCACATGTGCTGAATTTGGTGGTGCAGAAGTTCATTCACAACTTCCCCGACATGTCAGAGCTGCTGCATAAAGTGCGGACTGTCTGTTCGCGCTTCCGGCGTTCACATCCTGCCGCTGCTTGCCTGTCTGCGCTACAGCGTAACTTCGGCCTTCCCGCTCACCGGCTCATATGCGACGTGCCCACCAGGTGGAAATCCACCTTGCACATGCTGGACAGACTGTGCGAGCAGCAGCAGGCCATAGTGGAGTTTCAGCTGCAGCACGCACGGGTCAGTCGCACTGAGGAACAGCACCACTTTACCACCAATGACTGGGCCTCCATGCGAGACCTGTGTGCCCTGTTGCGCTGTTTCGAGTACTCCACCAACATGGCAAGTGGCGATGACGCCGTTATCAGCGTTACAATACCACTTGAGAAAACACTTAGGGCGATGATGGAAGAGGAGGTGGCCCAGGAGGAGGAGGAGGAAGAGGGGTCATTTTTAGCACTTTCAGGCCAGTCTCTTCGAAGTGACTCAGAGGGAGGTTTTTTGCAACAGCAGAGGCCAGGTACAAATGTGGCCAGCCAGGGCCCACTACTGGAGGACGAGGAGGATGAGGAGGAGGTGGAGGAGGATGAGGATGAAGCATGGTCACAGCGGGGTGGCACCCAATGCAGCTCAGGCCCATCACTGGTGCATGGCTTGGGGGAAAGGCAGGACGATGACGATACGCCTCCCACAGAGGACAGCTTGTCCCTACCCCTGGGCAGCTTGGCACACATGAGCGACTACATGCTGCAGTGCCTGCGCAACGACGGCAGAGTTGCCCCCTTTTTATCGTGTGCGGACTACTAGGTTGCCACCCTGCTGGATCTACGGTACAAAGACAATGTGCCCACCTTATTCCTGCACTGGAGCGTGATAGGAAGATGCGCGAGTACAAGCGCACGTTGGTAGACGCGCTACTGAGAGCATTCCCAAATGTCACAGGGGAACAAGTGGAAGCCCAAGGCCAAGGCAGAGGAGGAGCAAGAGGTCGCCAAGGCAGCTGTGTCACGGCCAGCTCCTCTGAGGGCAGGGTTAGCATGCCAGAGATGTGGAAAAGTTTTGTCAACACGCCACAGCTAACTGCACCACCACCTGATACGCAACGTGTTAGCAGGAGGCAACATTTCACTAACATGGTGGAACAGTACGTGTGCGCACCCCTCCACGTACTGACTGATGGTTCGGCCCCATTCAACTTCTGGGTCTCTAAATTGTCCACGTGGCCAGAGCTAGCCTTTTATGCCTTGGAGGTGCTGGCCTGCCCGGCGGCCAGCGTTTTGTCTGAACGTGTATTCAGCACGGCAGGGGGCGTCATTACAGACAAACGCAGCCGCCTGTCTACAGCCAATGTGGACAAGCTGACGTTCATAAAAATGAACCAGGCATGGATCCCACATGACCTGTCCATCCCTTGTCCAGATTAGACATTAACTACCTCCCCTTAACCATATATTATTGTACTCCAGGGCACTTCCTCATTCAATCCTATTTTTATTTTCATTTTACCATTATATTGCGAGGCTACCCAAAGTTGAATGAACCTCTCCTCTGTCTGGGTGCCGGGGCCTAAATATATGCCAATCGACTGTTCCAATGTTGGATGACGTGAAGCCTGATTCTCTGTTACGGGACCTCTCTCCTCTGCCTGTGTGCTGGGCCTAAATATATGCCAATGGACTGTTGCAGTGGTGGCTGACGTGAAGCCTGATTCTCTGCTATGACATGCAGACTGATTCTCTGCTGACATGAAGACAGATTCTCTGTTACGGGACCTCTCTCCTCTGCCTGTGTGCTGGGCCTAAATATATGCCAATGGACTGTTGCAGTGGTGGCTGACGTGAAGCCTGATTCTCTGCTATGACATGCAGACTGATTCTCTGCTGACATGAAGCCTGATTCTCTGTTACGGGACCTCTCTCCTCTGCCTGGGTGCTGGGCCTAAATATATGACAATGGACTGTTCCAGTGTTGGGTGACGTGAAGCCTGATTCTCTGCTATGACATGCAGACTGATTCTCTGCTGACATGAAGCCAGATACTCTGTTATGGGACCTCTCTCCTCTGCCTGGGTGCTGGGCCTAAATATATGACAATGGACTGTTGCACTTGTGGCTGACGTGAAGCCTGATTCTCTGCTATGACATGCAGACTGATTCTCTGCTGACATGAAGACAGATTCTCTGTTACGGGACCTCTCTCCTCTGCCTGGGTGCTGGGCCTAAATATCTGACAATGGACTGTTGCACTGGTGGCTGACGTGAAGCCTGATTCTCTGCTATGACATGCAGACTGATTCTCTGCTGACATGAAGACAGATTCTCTGTTACGGGACCTCTCTACTCTGCCTGGGTGCTGGGCCTAAATATCTGACAATGGACTGTTGCAGTGGTGGCTGATGTGAAGCCTGATTCTCTGCTATGGGACCTCTCTCCAATTGATATTGGTTAATTTTTATTTATTTTATTTTTATTTTTATTAATTTCCCTATCCACATTTGTTTGCAGGGGATTTACCTACATGTTGCTGCCTTTTGCAGCCGTCTAGCCCTTTCCTGGGCGGTTTTACAGCCTTTTTAGTGCCAAAAAGTTCGGGTCCCCATTGACTGGGGTTCGGGTTCGGGACAAAGTTCGGATCGGGTTCGGATCCCGAACCCGAACATTTCCGGGAAGTTCGTCCGAACTTTTCGAACCCGAACATCCAGGTGTCCGCTCAACTCTAGTTGTGACAATAATATTATATAATTTTAGATAATTGATTGCATTTTATTTACTAAATATCTCGCTTGTAGGCTACATATAGAGTGCCTGGTCTACATTTACATTGTTTTGATCCAGAGGAAGGCAAAAAAAAACCAAAAAAAAACCTTTGAGGTAGAAGCCAATTTTCCCCACTTTAGAGGAATAAAAAATTCCTTCCCAACTCCAATCAGGCAATCAGAATAACTCCCTGGATCAACAACCCCTCTCTAGTAGCTATAGCCTGTAATTTTATTACGCTCCAGAAATGCATCCAGGCCCCTCTTGAATTCCTTTATTGTACTTTCCATCACCACCTCCTCAGGCAGAGAGTTCCATAGTCTCACTGCTTTTACCGTAAAGAATCCTTTTCTATGTTTGTGCACAAACCTTCTTTCCTCCAGACGCAGAGGATGTCCCCCGAAGGGCTGTGGCGATGCGTAGGACTTAAAAAGCTTTGCATGTCCTCCATCAACAACACGTCTGTAAAGTGTCCTGTCCTTGCCGGCGTGGTCGTGGTAGGAGGAGGATTACTTTCACCTCTTCCCCTTTTAGATTCCTGTTGTGCTGTGACATCACCATTATACGCTGTGTAAATATACTTTTTTAACTTGTTTTGGAACTGCTGCACCCTTTCCGACTTCCGGTAATTCGGTAACATTTCAGGTACTTTCTGCTTATACTGGGGGTCTAGTAGCGTGGCCACCCAGTACAGGTCGTTCTCCTTCAGCCTTTTTTATCCGAGCGTCCCTCAACAGGCACAACAGCATGAAAGACCCCATTTGCACAAGGTTAGATGCCGAGCTACTCATGTCCCGTTCCTTGTCCTCACTGAACACACTGAAGGTCTGTTCTTCCCCCCCAGCCACGTACAACACCGCGGGTACCAGATAGGTGACAACGAGCACCCTGGGATTCCTGCTGTGGTTGGTCTTCCTCCTCCTCAAAGCCACATTCCTCCTCTGACTCCTCTTCCTCAGACTCCTCTTCCAGCGTTGCCGCAGGTCCAGCAAGCAATGCTGATAATGTTTCTGATGGGGATGGTGACCACAACTCTTCCTCTTCACGCTCATCTACGGCCTGATCCAGCACTCTTCGCAGGGCACGCTCCAGGAAGAAAACAAATGGGATGATGTCGCTGATGTTGCCTTCGGTGCGACTGACTAGATTTGTCACCTCCTCAAAAGGACGCATGAGCCTACAGGCATTGCGCATGAGCGCCCAGTAACGTGGAAAAAAAAATACCCAGCTCCGCAGAGGCTATCCTAGCACCCAAATACTCGTTGACGGCTTTTTCTTGTTGGAGCAGGCGGTCGAACATTAGGAGTGTTGAATTCCAACGTGTCGGGCTGTCGCAAATCAAGTGTCTCACTGGCATGTTTCGCCGGCGAATGTCTGAAAAGGGCGCCATGGCCGTGTTTTTTAGAACGCCTGAAATGCCGATCAGATTACACACATCAGATTACACACATGTGCCATGCCTAGCACATGTGTCAACTTGCCCAAATTCAATGCCGCCAACAAATTGCTTCCGCTGTCACACACCACTTTGCCTATCTCCAGTTGGTGCGGAGTCAGCCACTGATCCACCTGTGCGTTCAGGGCGGACAGGAGTGCTGGTCCGGTGTGACTCTCTGCTTTAAGGCAAGTCAACCCCAAGACTGCGTGACACTGTCGTATCCGGGATGTGGAATAGCCCCTGGGGAGCTGGGGGTGTGCAGTTTATGTTGAGCATGACGCAGCAGCAGAAGAGGACTCAGCCGAGAAGGTTAGCGAAGAGGAAGGAGTAGGAGGAGTAGAGGAGGTGGCAGCAGGCCTGCCTGCAAGTCGTGGCGGTGTCACCAACTCCTCTGAAGAGCCACGCATTCCATGCTTGGCAGCCGTCAGCAGGTTTGCCCAATGCGCAGTGTACGTGATATACCTGCCCTGACCGTGCTTTGCAGGCCAGCTATCAGTGGTCAGATGGACCCTTGCCCCAACACTGTGTGCCAGACATGCCATGACTTCCTTTTCAACAATAGAGTACAGGTTGGGGATTGCCATTTGTACCTTCCACTGTGGTGTCCCAATAGCTACAAATTTTTTGAAGGCCTCAGACTCCACCAGCTTGTATGGTAAAAGCTTGGGGGGTGAGAGTTCCGACAAGCTAGCTGTCAGACGCTGGGCAAGGGGGTGACTCTGTGACATTGGCTTCATACACTCAAACATGTCCTTGACAGACACCTGACGGTGGGCAGATGAGCAGGAACCGCTCAAGGCGAACTGCGGAGTGGAGGGTGGTTGAGAGGGGGCAAGAAGGACAGTAGTGGTTGACATGACTGAAGATGCTTGACCAGGAGGAAGATGGTGGCTTTGAGTTTGTGTACTGCTTGTACTCGTCATCATGTGTTGATCCCATAGGCGTTTGTGATGTGAGATCATGTGCCTTCGCAAAGCAGTTGTACCTAGGTGGGTGTTGGACTTCCCACGACTCAGTTTCTTTTGGCACAGGTTGCAAATGGCATCGCTGTTATCAGAGGCAGACACACAAAAAAATATGCCACACTGCTGAGCTTTGCAATGACGGCATTCTGGTGGTGCAGTTACATGCTGTCTGACTGTGCCATTAGCTCCTTGCGACAACCTCCCCCTGCTTCCAACTCGTCTCCTCCTCCTCTCTGTCTCCCCATCTGAACTTTCCCCCTGTTCTTCTTCTCTTCGAGCGGGCACCCACGTGACATCCACGAACACATCGTCATCATCAACCGCTTCACTTGTATCTGACAACTCAGCAAAGGAAGCAGCAGCGGGTACAACATCATCATCATCACACCGTACGTCCATGTGTATAATGCTGCCTGACTGAGACATATCCCCTCTGGCAATAATGGTTGTGCATCACTCATTTCTTCCAACTGATGTGTAAATAACTTCTCTGACAGATCAAGTGAAGCAGCTGTGCTGCTAGTGTTGGTGGTGGCGGCGGGCGAGTGGTAACTTGAGAGGTGCCCAAAGCTGAGCTGGAGGAGGATGGTGCGTCAAGGTTCCGAGCGGAAACTGTAGAAGATTGGGTGTCGTGTGTTAGCCAGTCAACTATGTCCTCAGAACTTTTTGAGTTCAGGGTACGTTGCCTCTAAACACTGGGCATTATTCTAGAGTCAAAGGAAATCACAGCACCATGACCACAACGGCCCCTGCGGTGTGGCCTGCCTCTGCCTGTCATTTTTTTTTCCGATTAGTGGTACTATGCGTACAAGCTACTGTGACACCAGATATGAGTGGCACAGTACACTCTGACGCTGTAGGCCTGACACACACGCTTGCAGCCAAGTAACTGCAATTATTTTAAAGTCAAAATTGCTGTTTTATATAAAATTTCATCTACTGTGACACCAGATATGAGTGGCACTGGTGGCACTGTGCACTGGCAGAAGTTGGCACAGTACACGCTGTAGGCCTGACACACACGCTTGCAGGCAACTAACTGCAATTATATTACAGTCAAAATAGTTTTTTTAAATGTAATCTACTATGACACCAGATATGAGTGTCACTGGTGTCACTGTGCACTGGCAGTAGTCGGCACAGTACACGCTGACGCTGTAGGCCTGACACACACGCTTGCAGCCAAGTAACTGCAATTATATTAGTCAAAAAAGTTTTATTTTATTTTTTTATGTAATCTACTGTGACACCAGATGTGAGTGGTGGCGCTGGGCAAGTGGGCACAGTATACGCTGTGGGTCTGACACATACGCTGGCAGGCAACTGCAATTAGATTACAGAGGGGGAAAAAAAAAAGAGCAGACTGATGTACTAGCCCTAAAAAGGGCTTTTTGGGGTGCTGTCAGGATGGTGTCCTTACAGCAGATCAGATGAGAAGGGGAGCTGCTGCAGAAAGGGCCAAGTGAAAATAATGTTTTTTACACAACATTCACCCCATAGGGACACAGCCTTATATCACCTTTTTGCAAATCTGGCCAGTGTCACTTTAAGTTGTGATAACTTTAAAATGCTTTGTCTTATCCAGGCCATTCTGAAATTGTTTTTTCGTCACATATTGTACTTCATGACACTGGTAAAATGAAGTAAAAAAATATCATTTTTTTTTGTAAAAAAATACCAAATTTACCCAAAATTTTTAAAAAATTGCAAATTTTCAAGTTTCAATTTCTCTACTTCTATAATACATAGTAATACCTACAAAAATAGTTATTACTTTACATTCCCCATATGTCTACTTCATGTTTGGATCAATTTGGGAATATTTTATTTTTGGGGGATGTTACAAGGCTTAGAAGTTTAGAAGCAAATCTTGAAATTTTTCAGAAATTTTCAAAAACACACTTTTTAAGGACCAGTTCAGGTCTGATGTCACTTTGTGAGGCTCACATAATAGAAACCACCCAAAAATGACCCCATTCTAGAAACTACACCCCTCAAGGTAAGAGAGTTAATGGCAAATGGTGATAACATTTCAGAATTGAGATTTTTTGGTAAATTTTAATAAATTTTTTCCAGTAACAAAGAAAGGGTTAACAGCCAAACAAAATGCTATATTTATTGCCCCGATTCTGTAGTTTGCAGAAACACCCCATATGTGGCCATAAACTACTGTACGGGCACACAGTAGGGTGTAGAAGGAAAGGTGCGCCGTATGGGTTTTGGAAGCCAGATTTTGCTGGACTGGTTTTTTGACACCATGTTCCATTTGAAGCCCCCCTGATGCACCCCTAGAGTAGAAACTCCATAAAAGTGACCTCATCTAAGAAACTACACCCCTCAAGGTATTCAAAATGGATTTTTAAAACTTTGTTTACGCTTTAGGTGTTGCACAAGATTTAATGGAATATAGACATACAATTTCAAAATGTAACTTTTTTAGCAGATTTTCCTTTTTTTTTTTTTTTTCCAGTTACAAAGCAAGAGTTAACAGCCAAACAAAACTCGCTATTTATGGCTCTGATTCTGTAGTTTACAGAAACACCCCATATGTGGTTGTAAACTGCTGTACGGGCAAACGGCAGGGAGCAGAAGGAAAGGAATGCCATACGGTTTTTGGAAGGCAGATTTTGCTGGACTGTTTTTTTTTACACCATGTCCCATTTGAAGCCCCCCTGATGCACCCCTAGAGTAGAAACTCCCAAAAAGTGACCCCATTTTAGAAACTACGGGATAGGGTGGTAACAAGAAATAGTTTTTTTGGCAAGTTTTTTTGTTATTTACAACATTCATCTGTCAGGTTAGATCATGTGGTAATTGTATAGAGCAGGTTGTCACGGACGCGGCGCTACCTAATATTTATACAATTTTTTTAGTTATGTAAGTTTTACAAAATGATTTCATTTTTAAAACAAAAAAAAGTTTGTGTCTCCATAGTCTAAGAGCCATAGTTTTTTCAGTTTTTGGGCGATTATCTTAAGTAGGGTCTCATTTTTTGTGGGATTAGATGACTGATTGGCACTATTTTTGGGTAAATATGACTTTTTGATCGCTTGCTATTACACTTTTTGTGACATAAGATGACAAAAAATGGCTTTCTTTGCACAGTTTTTATTTTTATTTTTTTACGGTGGTCACCTGAGATGTTAGGTCATGTGGTATTTTTATAGAGACGGTCGATACGGAAGCGGAGATACCTAATATGTATACTTTTCTTATTTATGTAAGTTTTACACAATGATTTTATTTTTGAAACAAAAAAAATCATGTTTTAGTGTTTCTATAGTCTAAAAGCCATAGTTTTTTCAGTTTTTGGGCGATTATCTTGGGTAGGGTATGATTTTTGCGGGATGAGATGACGGTTTAATTGGTACTATTTTGGCGCACATGCAACTTTTTTGATCATTTTTATAACTTTTTTGTGGAAGTAAGGTGGGCAAAATTTCTATTTCATCATAGTTTTTTTATTTTTTATTTTTATGGCGTTTGCCAGTAACATGATTTTTTTTTATAGATCAGGTCGTTATGGACGCGGTTATATCAAACATGTGTAGGGAATTTTATTTTTTTATTTTTAATCAGTGATAAATGTTATTTTTTTATTTTAACTTTTTTTTTTACATTTTTTTTTACCCAGACCCACTTGGTTCTTGAAGATACATTGGGTCTGATGTCTGTATAATACAGTACAGTACACTATATATTGTATTGCACTGTATTTTACTTACACTTTGTCTGAACAGATCTATGCCTTTAGCACAGATCTGTTCAGCACCATGGACAGCAGGATGCCCAAGAAGGCGTCCTGTGGCCACAACTGCGCAGACGGAGAAGGGTAAGGAGGGGGGCTCCCTCCCTCTGTCACCCCATCCTGTCTAGGGGCTGCAAAGGCACAGCAGCCCCCCGATGGAAGAGGGAGGGAGCTCCCAACTGTTAACCTCTGCTCTTCCATACCGCGGTCTGTACGGACCGCGGTATGGAAAGGGTTAAACGTCTGACATAGCATCACAGATGTCAGTCGTTTATACCAGAGTGTCAGCAATGTGCTTACACTCTGGTATAATCACTGCCAACCAATGATTATTCAAGAGGAGGCGGGCGGGGATCACGCCTCCCGCACCGCCCGCAACCCCCCCTGCACCCTTCCGCCACCATAAAATCATTCAGGGGGGGGTGGAAAATCTATTTTTTAGTCATGTTTAAGTTTCTGATCCCCGCGGTCAGGGACCGCGGGGACCAGAAACTGCAGAAAGCGCATCAAACCGCAGGTCTGAATTGACCTGCGGTTTGTTGCGATCGCCGACATGGGGGGTCACGGGAAGCAAATGATTTGAGCAGGCACCTTGTTCCGATCACCGCCGGCCGGGCGGCAGTGATCGGAACAACACATGACGTACCAGTACGTCATGTGTCCTTAAGTACCAGGACAACATGACGTCATGTGTCCTGAAGAGGTTAATAGAGGGGAGGGGGAGAAATGTGACATGGAGGGGGAGAAATGTGACATGGAGGGGGAGAAATGTGACATGGAGGGGGAGAAATGTGACATGGAGGTGGAGAAAAATGACATGGAGGGGGAGAATTGTGAAATGGGGGGTGAAATGTGACATGGAGGGTGTGAATTGTGACATGGAGGGGGATAAATGACATGGTGGGGGAGAAATGTGACATGGAGGGGGTGAAATGTGAAATGGGGGTTGAAATGTGACACAACGGGGTTGATGTAAAAAGGAGGGGGTGATGTGACATGGAGTGGGAGAAATGTCATATTTCTCCCCCTCCGTGCCACATTTCTTCCCCCTCCGTGCCACATTTCTTCCCCCTCCGTGCCACATTTCTCCCCCCTCCGTGCCACATTTCTCCCCCCTCCGTGCCACATTTCTCCCCCCTCCGTGCCACATTTCTCCCCCCTCCGTGCCACATTTCTCCCCCCTCCGTGCCACATTTCTCCCCCCTCCGTGCCACATTTCTCCCCCCTCCGTGCCACATTTCTCCCCCCTCCGTGCCACATTTCTGCCCCCTCCGTGTCACATTTCTCTGCCCTCCGTGTCACATTTCTCCTCCCTCTGTGACACTGATGGGGGAGAAATGTGACACGTTTCTCATCCCACCCCGTGTCACACTTCTCATCCCACCCCGTGTCACACTTCTCATCTCACCCCGTGTCACATTTCTCCCCCCTCCATGTTATATCACCCCCTCCATGTTACATCACCCCCACTGAGTTCTGATGGTGATGGGAGTGCCAAAAATCCTTGCACCGGCCCTGGCTGTCAGCTGTGCAGGGCTGCACACAGGCGTAAGGCGCTCTGTAATGTCACACTGTGCGCAGCCTTCACAGCACAGCCGACAGTAGGAGGATGCAGATCGCGTTGGAGGAGAGGAGCGGCGGCGACCAGGAGCAGGAAGGGTAAGTGTTTTTTTTTTTTTTTAAATATATATTTATGAGACTGATGGACACTTCTGGGGGCAGATGAGAGGCACTGGGAGCTGATGGAGAGGCTGCTGGGGGCTGAGAAACTACTGGGGGCTGATGGAGAGGCTGCTGGGGGCTGAGAAGCTACTGGGGACTGAGAAGCTACTGGGGGCTGATAGAGGCTGCTGGGGGAGTATTATTACTACTAGGAGGCATTATGAAGAGCTTTACTACTACTGGGGGGCTATGAGGAACATGATTACTAGTATGGGCACTATAGGGGCATTATTACTACTAAGTGTGCTCTGGCATATAATTATTTCTATTGGTGGGATTTTGGGGAGCACTGCTACTTTGGGGAGCACCCTGGCATAGTATCAGCTTACCACAATTATTTTTGGGGGACATTATCTTTATACTATTGGGCACAGTTATTTTTTAGAACACTGTGTGCCAATAATTGTTGAAAGGGGTACTATCTGTGTGGTAGTAGTATTTCCAGGGGGACTGTTTATGCAGTATAGTATTGAGGGTGGCATGAAAGGGTGTTCAGAAGATGTGAAGATGATGGAAATGTGGGGAACTAATGTTTGTTTGTCAATCTCTGCGGTCTGGTCTGAATGGAGAAGATAAAGAAAGAGAACTTCTACAACAAAGGTGACATCACAGGGTGTAAGGGGTATGTGGCGCTATGTAGGAGAGGAGATGCTCTGGCTCCTGCCAAGGGGGGAAGCAGGCCACGGGTGGGTGTAAGATGGTGGGGGGAACCAAAGGCCTTGAGCAGGATCTGGGGAGGGAGGAGAGCGGAGGAGCCTTCTGGCTGTAGCCTGCTGTTTCTTGTATAATGTGAAGCAGGAAAGGCCCTCCTCTCTCCGTATGATGTATAGAGACAGGCCTCAACAATAGAATTTTAGCTGTACAGTGTTTGTTGGGAGTTAGCCTATCATATGTAAGAGAGACTTTTAATAATGGGCGGGGCTAAAAATTGCCCACTTAACTGGATTTGCCACTCAGGACAAAAGCTGCCAGCCCTCCCTGTCTCGGACTGATATAATGTGTATGAACTTTGGCCTGGTCACGGACTGCTTCCCTGGTCTCTCCCTGCATAGGTTCTTATTCTGCTTGATTACCTGTGTATGATCACTGGCTTTTGACTGAATTATCTAAGACACAATAAATCTCCTGTCATTTAAAACATCTGTCTGGTTGCTTGGAGTTCTGCACCATTACAGTGGATTTGAGGGTTTGAATGAAAAGAGAGTGTAAGAAATGTTCTTTAAGAATGGGGATATAACAGCTGCTGAGGAGAAAATACTGTGAATTACATTTTAGAATTGAGTGGTTGAGGAAACAGTGAATTAAGTATGGTAGAAGGTGATTTAATGACCGAAGCACAAGGTGAAATTAGACAGATTTTAGAGAGGAAATAGAAGAAAATCATATAAAGAGTTAAGGTTGATCATCCAGAGGAAAATCAAAAGTGCACTAGGTTTCTCTTTAAAAAAGTGTGCGGAAAGCGATTATAGGGATCAGAGTATAAATAGTAGGTTTGAGATTGAGTGAGATGAATATAAAGAATGAGATGAGTTGTATAATGATAAGTTGTATAACAGGGATTTGATGTGTGATGTTTTGAATGGATTCGGTATAGACATGAATGAACCTTTTTGAAATTCAGTTCGGCTTTAGATTCACCACATTTCTTTTAGAGTTCAGTTCCGACCCAAATCGATTATGCCCAAACCAAAGTTGCTCCAATTGCCCTGGAAATTGGTATATACACGTAGACAAAATTTATTAGTAACCCTTCCCTTAAAAAAGGAAAAACCAACAATGGTCACTGAAATAAGTTGAAGCTGCCAAAAGTTAAAAAAAATTGCTGAAAATCAACTAATAACAATCAGGCATTGCTTTCAAATTGTGGTTCAACAGAATAATTTATAAAACAAACTAATGAAACTTGCCTGAACAAAAATGATGATGCCTTTAACCTAATATTTTGTTGTACAACGTTTTGAGGCAATCACTGAAATAAAGCAATTTCCATAACTCTCAATGAGACTTCTGCACCTATCCACAGCTATTTTGTCCCACTTCTCATGAGCAAACTGCTCCATCTGTCTCGGGTTTGAAGAGTGCCTTCTCCAAACTGCATATTTCAGCTCTTTCCACAGATGTTAAATAGGATTTAGACCAGGGCTCTTAGAAGGCCACTTCAGAATAGTCCAATGCTTTTGTCTTAGCCATTCTTGGATGTTTACGGCTGTGTGTTTTGGGCAATTATCCTATGACCTGCAACTGAGACCAAACTTTCTGACACTGGATAGCACATTTCACTCCAGAATGCCTTGATAGACTTAATATTTCATTGCACCCTGCACTGATTCAAGAAACCCTGTGCCAGATGCAGAAAAGTAGCCCCAAAATATAACAAAGCCTCCTCCATGCTTCACAGTAGTTACAATGTTTCTTTGTATGCTTCATTTTTGTATCTAAGAACATAATGCTGATATTACTTGCTAAAAAGCTCTAGTTTTGTCTCATCTGTCCAAAGGACATTCTACCAAAAGCTTTGTGGCTTGTTAGTATGCATTTTGGCAAATTCCAATCTCACTTTTTTATGATTTGCTTTCTTCAGTGGTTTCCTCCTTGGTCGTCTTCCATTCAGTCTGCTTTGGGTAAGAGCAACAGATGGTGTTATCTGACACAGATGTTATCTTTACCTTGGAGTTCACCTCCAATCTCTTTGGATGTCGTTCTGGGCTCTAAGGTTACCATTCATATTATCCTTCTCTTCAATTTGTCAGCAATTTTCCTCTTGTAGCTATGTCCAAGGAGGTTGGTTACAGTCCTGTAGACCTCAAAGAGGCTCTGTCACCAGAATCAACCCTATTAAACGAGGTAGGGCTCATCCTGTTAATTAAAACAATACTTTTCTTTTGTCTGTATGATAAATAGCTGCAGAGATATCTGTGTTTGTATTCATATGCAAACGAGGCACCAGGAAGCGGGGATGAATCATTTGAGCATGATTTGTAACAAACACCCCCTGTGCTCTGCATACCCCCTCCCCCACTTCATTGACAGGGCTAGACCGCAGGCAAGCACAATATATGATTATGTAGATGCCAGTTAGCTTAGAAGCACAGAAAAAAACATGTTTTTTTGTATGGTAATATTATAGCTTGGTGGTATAGTGTTCTACCATGCATGCAGAGATCCTAGGTTAGGCTACTTTTACACTCACGTTTTGGCTTTACATTTTGGCTTAATGCATTCTGAATGGAAAAGGATCCACTCAGAATGCATCAGTTTGCCTCCGATCAGTCTCCATTCCGCTCTGGAGGCGGACACCAGAACGCTGCATGCAGCGTTTTGCTGTCCGCTTGACAAAACTGAGCCAAACGGATCCGTCCTGGCACACAATGTAAGTCCATGGGAACAGATCAGTTTTCTCTGACACAATCTGGCACAATAGAAAATGGATCCATCTCCCATTGACTTTCAATGGAGTTCATGAAGGATCCATCTTGGCTATGTTACAGATAATACAAACGGATCTGTTCATGACGGAAGCATGCGGTTGTATTATTGTAACGGATCAGTTTTTGCAGATCCATAACATATCCGCCCAAAATGCGAGTGTGAAAGTAGCCTTAAAGTCCCCAAAGAGATTTTTTTTTTCTGTTATTTTTTATCTTTTATTTAAAACCATATTAAAGGGCTATACTGTAATATATGATAATAATAATAACAACAATAAAAAGGCCTTACTATATTGAGAATAGGTTTTTTTTATACAACCTATTATTTATGGATACAGAAAGAAAAGAAACCAATACTATTTATTAGCTTTCTAAAAAAACATTATTCTCAATATGATAAGGACATAGATTTTTTGGGGGGATAAATGTGGAAGAAAAAAATATCTGAAGAAAAACAACCTAGGATTTATATGCAAAACCAATTACTTAACCACTAAGCTATAACATCATTACACAGAGAAGTATGCCTTTTCTTTTTGTTAGTTTTTTCCAATATTTTTTATGCTTATGAGCTAACACATAGTACTGATTGTCACGTGCCGGAGGTCCAAGGCAGACCTCCGGGACGTCTTGCAAACAGGACGCAGGCAAGATTCCGACCAGGGACCAATAGAGTACTTTATTACACATATAATAAAAGAACATGACAGTACAGACATGCAGATTAAGCAATAGTGGTAGCACTACCACAGAACCAAGTGTACCGGCACCGGAGACAAAACCCAGAGGGCGGAGAGAAAGTGAGCCACATTCTTCACAAAGCCGATGGTGGGGATGAACTGGCCCTTGGGCTCACTGGTCGCACCTCCAGGAAGGTCCCGATACGATAGGCTGCAGAGAACCACGCTGGTGCAAGCACCAGCGGAACGGACAACAGAGCTGGAACACAATCAAACGCAGGACATGGAACAGACAAGACAAATGGGAACCAGCACAGAAGCAGATTATTGGACCCCAAGCAGAATGGAAGCATGGCGGTCTGAGGCAGAGCTGCACACACTCCCTCCAGAGAACCCAGGGACCTTTTCATGAAGGCAGGATAAAAACAGGAACAGAAGCAGTAAGGCACTGCAGGCAAGACAAGGAACAGACTAGATCAGAAGCAGTAGGCACTGCCAGGCTATCAGACTCATTTAGAGCACTGCTAGGCTTTAACTGAGTCTGGAACAGAGTGGATCCAGAGAGAGAACAGGTACAGAAGAACAGGAAAGGCATGGACAAGGATAACAACATCAATGCAGAACAGGTACAGAGAACAGACAAAGCAACAACAACACTTTACCAGGCAACACCAAAACAAGGGCAGATGGCAAATCCCGCTGAGTGAGCAGCAAGGGGCTACACCCAGTAAGGCAGAGGATAGACTGACCCCAAGCCGCACAGATCCCAGATAGATATAGCTGAATAACCAAGGCACCTGATAAAACACACTCAGGAATAGACCAGGGAATGTTAACCCCATCAGAACCAAACAGTGAGGGGAGCCTGCATGAACAGGGAAGAGAACACACATGCTGCAGTACAGGACATTGCCCCAGGCAACCAGCATATACGGAGTCAACCACAGCCAGTATGCCAGAGCACAAACAACCCCCATGACGCAAACAGAAATGCATCCAAACCAGACCCTGGTCAAACTCAAGACTGCAGCCAGCACGCATCGCAGAACCAGCATACATGGGAACACCCACAGCCAGTTCACAAAGCGCATGAAGCCAGCCTGCACTGCACCAGAGACAGGATCCACAGAGATACAGGCACGGGAAGCCACAAACACAGGCCACAGATCACACACACAGACTATACGGTCACAACTGTCACAGTGAACTGCACCGTGACACTGATTTCTTTCTAATCATATATTTTGCCTGCAAATAAAGCAGTAATATGGAACATAGTATATATGTGTCACGATACTAGTGGAATACTGATGGAATCCAATGGCAGGGACAAGGCCTGTACACCGGAAGCACCGGAGTCTTGAATAGAAGGTTTTAGGACTGACGGAGGAATCAGAGCCAGACAGGCAGATCCGTTACTGGTAGCAATAGTACAGGACCGAAGGATGCAGCAGAGCCAGGCAGGTAGAGCCGTTACCGGTAGCAATGGTGCAGGACCGAAGGATGCAGTAGAGCCGAGGTCAGGCGAGCAATGAGTCAGGGCAGGCGGCACAGGAACGTAGTCAAGCAATCCGGGTCGGCAACAGGAGGTAGCAAGATGTCACAGAGTAGAAGGGTAAACCACAAGGCAGAGGAACAAACCAGAGAGCTAGTTCAAAGCAAGAGGACTGCACGAGCAGAAGCTTAACACAATACTCAAGCAATTAGTAACAGGCTTGAGAGGTTTAAATGTGAAATAGGTGTCATGTACCGGCAAGTCAGGTAGTGGATCCTCTGGACCAGAGAAGCGATGGCGCGGGTTGTACTAAAGGACTGGTCTTCACCAGAGCCCGCCGCAAAGCGGGATGGATTTGCTGCAGCGGTAACTACCAGGTCGTGTCCCCTAGTAACAACTCAACCTCTCTGGCAACTGATAAGGCGTGGTACACAGGGAGAAGGCAAGAGCGTAGTCAGACGTAGCAGAGGTCAGGGCAGGCGGCAAAGGTTCAAAGGCGAGTAGACTGTAGCAACGGGTTCGGCAACAGGCAAGGCAAACTAACACAGTAGGGAACGCTTTCTCTGAGGCACAAGGCACAAAGATCCGGCAGAAAGCTGTGGGAGGAGAAGGTATAAATGGGCAGTGCACAGGTGCAGCCTAATTAAGTCTGCATTGCCTCTCACAAACCTTAACCCTCAATAACCCCTTTGGACCAGGCACCAATCACTGGTGCACTGGCCCTTTGAATCTAAGAGTCCCGGAGCGCGCGCGCGCCCTAGAGAGCGAGGACGCACACGCTGAGACACTGGAGTGCTGCCTGGGGGCATACGCTGTGAGCGCTCCGAGGCCAGCAGGGGACACGGAGCGCTCAGCGTAACAGTACCCCCCCTTTGGTCTCCCTCCCTTTTTGGTACCGAAGAACTTGCGGATGAGACTGCGGTCCAGGATGTTCTCCTGCGGCTCCCATGACCTCTCCTCAGGACCGCAGCCCTCCCAGTCGACCCAAAAAAATATTTTCCCCCGGGAGATCTTGGTCGCCAAGATCTCCTTGACAGAGAATATATCGGAGGTACCGGCGACAGGGGTGGGAGAAACAAGCTTGGGAGAAAAACGGTTAAAGACAGCAGGTTTAAGAAGGGAGACATGGAAGGAGTTATGGATTTGGAGGGAGGGAGGAAGATGGAGCTGATAAGAAACTTGATTGATACGACTCTTGATTTTATAGGGTCCCAAGAAACGAGGGCCCAACTTGTAACTTGGGACCCTAAATCAGATGTACCTAGAGGAGAGCCACACCTTGTCACCCGGGCGACATTCCGGAGGAGATCTGCGTCTCTTGTCAGCTTGAACCTTCATACAGGCGGAAGCCTTGAAGAGACTTGTTAGAGGCGGAGGATTGTTTGTAGTTGTAGGAGAACTCCGCCCAGGGAAGTAGATCAGCCCTGTCGTCATGGCGTGAGGATACAAAGTGACGCAGATGGTCACCCAAAATTTGGTTCACCCGTTCTACTTGGCCGTTACACTGAGGATGGTACGAAGAAGAAAAGTCCAATTTGATCCTGAGCTGAGCACATAGAGCCCTCCAGAATTTGGAGACGAATTGTACCCCACGATCCGAGACTATGTTTGGGAAGGCCATGGAGACGGAAGATGTGTTGGAAAAATTGTTTGTCCAACATGGGTGCAGAGGGTAGACCGGGCAGGGGTACAAAGTGAGCCATCTTGGAGAAGCGATCCACCACGACCCAAATAACGGACTTGCCATGGGAGGAGGGAAGATCTGTAATAAAGTCCATGGCGATGTGAGACCAGGGAACTTCAGGAACAGGTAGATGCAAGAGGAGACCCGCTGGTTTCTGGCGAGACGATTTATCCCGGGCACAAATAATACAGGCCTGGACGAAGTCCGAGACCTCTTTCTCCAGAGAAGACCACCAGTACCTTTGGGAGATTAGTTGGAGAGACTTTAGCACTCCTGGATGACCGGCAAAAGGGGAGGCGTGGCCCCACTTGAGAATTCGCAGCCGCTGACGTGGAGGTACGTAGGATTTGCCAGGAGGAAGAAGGCGCAGGTCCACAGGAGCGACTGTAATAAGGTGTTCTGGAGGGATAATATATCGAGGTGTTAACTTGTCGCCCACCACATCAGAGGAGCGAGACAGAGCATCTGCCCTAATGTTCTTACAAGCCGGACGGATATGGATCTCAAAATTAAAGCGGGCGAAGAACAGAGACCAACGAGCCTGACGGGGATTTAATCTCTGAGCAGACTGGAGATAAGCCAGGTTCTTGTGGTCCTTGAAGATGTACACAGGATGTGTGGCACCCTCGAGTAAATGTCTCCATTCCTCCAGTGCCAATTTAATAGCCAGCCCTTCCCTGTCCCCAATGGAGTAATTTCTCTCTGCGGAAGAGAATGTTTTTGAAAAGAAGCCACAAGTTGAAGTCTTGCCCCGGGAAGACTTTTGGGTGAGGACAGCTCCGGCTCCCACCGAGGAGGCATCCATTTCAAGAGAGAAAGGCTTGGTGGAATCTGGTCTAGAGAGAACGGGTGCAGAGGCAAAGGCGGATTTCAGGGACTGGAAGGCTTCCTCGGCTTGGGAAGGCCAGGATTTGGGGTTAGCACCTTTTCTTGTGAGGGCCACGATAGGAGCTACCAGAGTGGAATAGTGAGGGATGAATTGCCTGTAGTAATTCGCAAAGCCCAGAAATCTTTGTATGGCGCGGAGACCAGAGGGGCGTGGCCAATCCAGAACCGCCGAGAGCTTGGCTGGGTCCATTTGAAGTCCTTGGGCTGAGATAATGTATCCCAGGAAAGGCAGGGAGGTCCGTTCAAAAATAAATTTTTCAAGTTTAGCGTACAGGCGATTTCTCCTAAGACTAGTAAGAACTTGTTGCACATGGACCCGGTGTTGATCCAAATTGGAGGAAAAGATGAGGATATCATCCAGGTATACGACCACGCAGGTGTAAAGTAAGTCCCTGAAAATATCATTGACGAATTCCTGGAAGACAGCAGGTGCGTTGCAGAGGCCGAAGGGCATCACCAAATACTCAAAATTGCCGTCCCTTGTGCTAAAGGCGGTCTTCAATTCGTCTCCCTCACGAATACGGATCAGATTATAGGCCCCTCGAAGGTCCACTTTAGTGAAGATCTTAGCCCCTCGGAGACTATCAAATAGCTCAGAGATTAGAGGGTAACGGTTCTTGATGGTAATTTTATTAAGACCTCTGTAGTCAATGCAGGGGCACGAAGAAAAAACCGGCCCCAGCAGGAGAAGATTTTCTTATGAATCCTCTCTGTAGGTTCTCATGTATATAGTCGGACATGGCAAGAGTCTCAGGAGGTGAGAGAGGATAGCCCCGAGGTGGAGAAGAACCGGGTATCGGGACGATCGGGCAATCATAGGATCAGTGAGGAGGAAGGACCTCAGCTTGTTTCTTGCAGAAGACATCCGCGAAGAAATGGTATGGCTTGGGCAGCCCAGAAGGCGGAGAAACTTGCAGGTTCTGTTTGACCAGAGCAGGCTTGAGACAGCGGTCCGAACAGGAGGAACCCCAACGCAGGATCTCACCAGTGGACCAATTCAGGACAGGACTATGACGTTGAAGCCACGGCAGACCCATGAGGAGTTCGGAGGAACAGAAGGGAAGGACAAAGAACTCTAAAGTCTCGGGATGAAATAATCCGATGTCCATCTGCAGAGGCTGGGTACGGAACTGCACGGTGGCAGAGAGTCTCTCACCGTTAATAGTAGAGATGAAAAATGGCTTGGGTAGACGGATTACTGGAATATGGTACTTGTCAACCAAGGAGGCGTGAATGAAGTTGCCAGCTGAACCGGAATCCAAGAAGGTGGCTGCGGAGAAAGAGGACTTGGAAGAGATGATCAACTGCACGGGTATGATGAGACGTGGAGAGGAAGAATCCACACCTAGCAACGCCTCTCCCACGTTTACTAGGTGCGAGCGTTTCCCGAACGCGGTGGACGGAGAGGACAATCTCTAAGGAAGTGCTCGGTACTGGCACAGTACAGACACAGGTTCTCGTTTCTGCGGCGGCTTCGTTCTTGCGGAGTCAGGTGTGACCGATCCACCTGCATGGCTTCCACGGCGGAAAACCCAGTAGCGGGTTGAGGTGGATGCAGAAAAACGGGAGCCAGACGAGGAAAGCGTCTAGGATGAGCTTTTTCCTTTTCAAGGAGGAGTTCTTGTCTTTCGGCGAAACGTTTGTCTATCCTAGTGGCCAGCAAGATTAGGTCACTAAGAGTGGAAGGAAGCTCATGTGCAGCCAGAATGTCCTTTACTTCACTGTTAAGTCCCTTCTTGAAGGTGGCGCAAAGGGCTTCATTGTTCCAGTTCAGCTCAGAGGCCAGGGTGCGGAACTGAATGGCATAGTCACCCACGGAAGAACCTCCTTGGGTCAAATTTAGTAAGGCAGTCTCTGCGGAGGTAACCCGGGCAGGCTTCTCAAAAACATTCTGGAACTCTATGCAGAAGCCCTGGACGGAAGCGGTGGTAGGATCTGCGCGGTCCCATAGTGGTGTAGCCCAGGCCAGGGCCTTCCTGGACTGTGAACTGAGAATAAAGGCTACCTTGGCTCGCTCAGAAGGAAACTGGTCGGACAGAAGCTCGAGGTGGAGAGAGCACTGCGACAAGAACCCACGGCACTGCTTAGGATCTCTGTCATATTTGTCTGGTAGGGACAAACGGATTCTGGAACCGGTGGTAACTGCAGGTCGGAGGTGATGCAGCAGGAGCAGACGGAGGAGCTGGCTGTTGCTGAGAAGGCAGGAGCTGCTGCAACATAGCGGTCAACTGGGCCAGCTGTTGACCCTGCTGGGCCACAATGGTGGTGAGGTCCGCTAGGCTTGGCAGGGGAACATCAGCGGGATCCATGGCCGGATCTTACTGTCACGTACCGGCAGGACAGGTAGTGGATCCTCTGGACCAGAGAGGCGATGGCGCGGGTTGTACTAATAGACCGGTTCTAAGCAGTTACTGGTCTTCACTAGAGCCCGCCGCAAAGCGGGATGGATTTGCTGCGGCGGTAACTACCAGGTCGTGTCCCCTAGTAACAACTCGACCTCTCTGGCAGCTGATAAGGCGTGGTACACAGGGAGAAGGCAAGAGCGTAGTCAGACGTAGCAGAGGTCAGGGCAGGCGGCAAAGGTTCAAAGGTGAGTAGACGGTAGCAACGGGTTCGGCAACAGGCAAGGCAAACTAACACAGTAGGGAACGCTTTCTCTGAGGCACAAGGCACAAAGACCCGGCAGAAAGCTGTGGGAGGAGAAGGTATAAATGGGCAGTGCACAGGTGCAGCCTAATTAAGTCAGCACTGCCTCTCACAAACTTTAACCCTTAATAACCCCTTTGGACCAGGCACCAATCACTGGTGCACTGGCCCTTTGAATCTAAGAGTCCCGGCGCGCGCGCCCGCCCTAGAGAGCGAGGACGCACACGCCGAGACGCTGGAGTGCTGCCTGGGGGCATATGCTGTGAGCGCTCCGAGGCCAGCAGGGGACCTGGAGCGCTCAGCGTAACAACAGGAAGTATTATGGCACCCTAGCTGAGACACAATCCACCATCTTAACTGAGGGAGAACTTGAGGGCAAGACAATCTGAACTAAACAGACATAGCAGGATGATTCCTGACAATATGGTAGCTATGGTACATAGTATATATGATATTTACATGCTATCAAACAGCTTTGCCCTCAGCCTGTCTAGCCCTGTCAATTAAGGGGAGGGGGGAGTGTGCAGAGAACAGGGGATGTTACAAAGTAGTGCTCAAGTTGTTCAGCCCCGCCTCCTGGTGCTCGAATTTATCATTTGCATATGCATAAAACACAGATTTCTCTGCAGTTGTTTAGCTTACAGAAAACAGGGTATAGTTTTAATCAGCATATGAGCTCTACCAGCCAGTATGTCTGGTTTAATAGTGTTGATCCTGGTAACAGAGCCTCTTTGAACTTCTGAATAATATGTGCAATTGTAGTAACAGGAACATCAAGCTGTTTGGAGTTCGTCTTATAGCTTTCTTTGGTCCATGTTCAGTGTGGTACACACCATGATTCCAAACACCACAGCGGGTACTTTTCACCTTCTAAGGCCTCATGCACACAACTATTGTTTTGGTCCGCATCCGAGCCGCCGTTTTTGCGGCTCGGATGCGGACCCATTCACTTCGATAGGGCCGCAAAAGATGTCCGCATCCGTTGCACCATTCCATGGCCCCGTAAAAAAAAAAAAAGCATGTCCTATTCTTGTCTGTTTTGCAGACAAGAATAGGCATTTCTACAATGGGCCACCCGTTCCGTTCCACAAATTGCGGAAGGCACGCGGGCAGCTTCCGTGTTTTGCGGATCTGCGGTTTGCGGACCGCAAAAAACAGCACGGTCGTGTGCATGTAGCCTAAGTAGGCAGAGTGACTGATTGCAGGTTTGAAGACACCTGTGATGCAAATTATAGGACACACTTTAGTCTCTATGGTCAAATTAGTTTCAATATTTTTCATTAGTTTGTTTGTTTGTTTTTTAAATTATTCTGTTGAGCCACAATTCAAAAGCAATGCCCGGTTTGGTTTGATTTTCAGCAATTTTTTACTTATTACTACTTTTGTCAGTTTCATGTTATTTCAGTGATCATTGTGGGCTTTTCTTTCTTTAATAGAAGGGTAAGAACAATTTTGTCCACATGCAGTCTCCTAAGAATTTTTGGAAAATATGTTGCATTTTTTTATGAATATTGGCTTTTTCTCTTCCCCCTCTCCCTCCCTAAGCAAGTGACATTGACATACATATCTATGGGTAAACACATTTTTTACGGTGTTAATGAACAGCGTGTTTAAAAACACACCATGGCATTTCATATGTTATGCTTTTTCATATTCCAAAGCTATCAAAAATTGTCCCTTTCAGAGGCAGATGGATTTTCAATACACACGGTGTTATAGGAAAAAAAACTGTGGCTTGTTGGGGGATCAAGGGTACAAAAAGGATGCCTTCACAGGGCAGAATCCCTGACCATTTGACAAACAAGTGCTGCTTGTCAGAAAAAAGATTGGCTTGTTGGACCAAGCCTCCAAAACATCATGCCTGAAAAGGGGCAAAATATAGTCCTGATCAAAAGACCACTTAAAAAATGGCAAATATCATATTTAGAATGGCTGGATCTTAACAAGGTTCCAAGTAGAGCTCCAACATGCAACAAGAGGAAATGAGTGAGACAAAACATTTTTTGAGCATTCAATTTAATGAAAACAACGAATAAACTGAAACAGGCTGTTTTTCAGCTGATCAAAAGTTTAGGACCACACCTCCAAAAAGCCCCTAAACCCCCCCAAAACAGAAATCCAACTTCCAAACATGAACTCAGTAATGAGTAGATCCGCCATTGTTTTTTATCACTTCAAAAATTTGTTTTGGCATGCTTGATGCAAGCCTTTCCATGAGGTGTGTGGTAACATTTCTCCAAGTGGTGAAGATGGCCGCACGAAGGCCATCTACTGTCTAGAACTGTTGTCCATTTTTGTAAACTTCCCTTGCCATCCATCCCCAAAGGTTCTCGATTGGATTTAGATCAGGGGAACACGCAGGATGGGCCAAAAGAGTGATGTTATTCTCCTGGAAGAAGTCCCTTGTCCTGCAGGCATTGTGTACTGTAGCGTTGTGCTGTTGAAAAACCCAGTCGTTACCACACAGACGAGGGCCCTCAGTCATGATGAATGCTCTCTGCAACATCTGGACATAGCCAGCGGCCGTTTGACGCCCCTGCACTTCCTGAAGCTCCATTGTTCCACTGAAGGAAAAAGCACCACAGACCATTATGGCGACCCCTCCACTGTGGCGCGTAGAAAACATCTCAGGTGGGATCTGCTTGTCATGCCAGTAAAGTTGGAAACCATCAGGACCATCAAGGTTAAATTTTTTCTCATCAGAGAATAAAACTTTCTTCCACCTTTGAATTTCTCATGTTTGGTGCTCTTTTGCAAAGTCCAAATGAGCAGTTCTGTGGCGTTCAAGGAGACGAGGTCTTTGAAGACGTTTTTTGTTTTTGAAGACCTTCAGTCTCAGATGCCATCTGATGGTTATGGGGCTCCAGTCAGCACCAGTAAGGACCTTAATTTGGGTCGAGGATTGTCCAGTGTCTTGACAGACAGCCAATTGGATCCTCCAGCTCAGTGCTGATGACATTTTTTGGGGTCTTCCACTTGACTTTTTTGTTCCATAACCCTCAGGATCATTAAAAAAATTCCAAATGACCGTCTTACTGCGTCCCACCTCAGCAGCAGCGATGGTGTGCTGTCAGAGACCCTGCTTATGCAGTTCAACAACCCGACCACTTTCAAAAAGGGAGAGTTTTTTTGCCTTTGCCATCACAACGTGTGACTACCTGACAGAAAGTGACAATTAACCCACATCTTTGCACATATTTGGCCTTTTAAAGGCATGTAATCCTAAAATTTTGATCAGCTGAAAAACAGCCTGTTTCAGTTTATTTGTTGTTTCCATTAAATTGAATGCTCAAAAAATATTTTGTCTCACTTCCATTTCTTCTTGTTGCATGTTGAAGGTCTACTTGGAACCTTGTTCAGATCCAGCTATGCTAAATATGATTTTTTGCCATTTTTCAAGTGGTCTTAAACTTTTGATCAGGACTGTACATGCACAAGTAATAGTTGTCAAAAGAAAAAGTGTGTAGTTCTGAACGAGCCTGGAAAAATTCAATGTGGAAAGGTAAAGGTGATATGTGGCTGTAACAGTAGTGACAGATGTAGCACCATAGCATACAAGACAGTAGATCAGTTAAATATGGGTAGTAGTAGTGGTAGTAGAGGATGCATAGCATTAATAGTGGTGGCAGTAAAGGATTAGCAGCAATGAGAAGCAGGGTGGGAGTTAAGCAGCATATATATAATATACAGTCATGTGAAAAAATTAGGACACCCTTTGAAAGCATGTGGTTTTTTGTAGCATTTTTAATAAAAGGTTATTTCATCTCCGTTTCAACAATACAGAGAGATTAAAGTAATCCAACTAAACAAAGAAAACTGAAGAAAAGTCTTTTCAAGATCTTCTGTAAATGTCATTCTACAAAAATGCCTATTCTAACTGAGGAAAAAGATAGGACACCCTCACATGTATTCCCTCTTAAATTGGCTCAGATCTCACACAGGTATATCACACCAGGTGCACATAATTAGTAGATCGTTACTCTACATGTTGAATGAGGCTTGCCCTATTTAAACCTCAGACATTTAGTTTGGTGTGCTCCTGACTGTTGAAGTGAGAGTGAGCACCATGGTGAGAGCAAAAGAGCTGTCAGAGGACTTCAGAAAAAAGATTGTAGCAGCCTATGAGTCTGGGAAGGGATTTAAAAAGATCTCAAAAGATTTTGAAATCAGCCATTCCACTGTCCGGAAGATGATCTACAAGTGGAGGGCTTTCAAAACAACTGCCAACATGCCCAGGACTGGTCGCCCCAGCAAGTTCACCCCAAGAGCAGACCGCAAGATGCTAAAAGAGGTCTCCAAAAACCCTAAAGTGTCATCTCGAGAACTACAGCAGGCTCTGGCTACTGTTGATGTAGAAGTACATGCCTCTACAATCAGAAAGAGACTGTACAAGTTTAACTTGCATGGGAGGTGTGCAAGGAGGAAACCTTTGCTTTCCAAGAGAAACATCGAGGCCAGACTGACATTTGCCAGAGATAAAGTTGACAAAGACCAGGACTTCTGGAATAATGTTCTTTGGACAGATGAGTCCAAAATTGAATTATTTGGACACAACAGCAGAGGACATGTTTGGCGTAAACCAAACACAGCATTCCAAGAAAAGAACCTCATACCAACTGTGAAGCATGGAGGTGGAAGTGTCATGGTTTGGGGCTGCTTTGCTGCAGCAGGACCTGGTCAGCTCACCATCATAGAATCCACGATGAATTCTACTGTGTATCAGAAGGTGCTTGAAGAACATGTGAGACCATCAGTTAGAAAATTAAAGCTGAAGCGGAACTGGACCATGCAACATGACAATGACCCAAAACATACTAGTAAATCAACCAAAGATTGGCTGAAAAAGAAGAAATGGAGAGTCCTGGAATGGCCAAGTCAAAGTCCAGATTTGAATCCCATTGAGATGCTGTGGGGTGACTTGAAAAGGGCTGTACGTGCAAGAAACCCCTCAAACATCTCACAGCTGAAAAAGTTCTGCATTGAGGAGTGGGGTAAAATTTCCTCAGACCGATGTCGAAGACTGGTAGATGGCTACAAGAACCGTCTCACTGCAGTTATTTCAGCCAAAGGAGGTAACACTCGCTATTAGGGGCAAGGGTGTCCTATCTTTTTCCTCAGTTAGAATAGGCATTTTTGTAGAATGACATTTACAGAAGATCTTGAAAAGACTTTTCTTCAGTTTTCTTTGTTTAGTCGGATTACTTTAATCTCTCTGTATTGTTGAAACGGAGATGAAATAACCTTTTATTAAAAATGTTACAAAAAACCACATGCTTTCAAAGGGTGTCCTAATTTTTTCACATGACTGTATTTCTTGGTTTTGCCTCAGAAACTGCATTTTTTTTATTTCACCCCACAAGTTTTCTATTAGATTAGATTAAGATTTGGGGATTGGGCTGGCCACTCCATAACATCAATATTGATTGTCTGGAACCAAGATGTTGCACGTTTACTGGCGTGTTTGGGGTCGTTGTCTTGTTGGAACACCCATTTCAAGTGCATTTACTCTTCAGCATAAGGCAGCATGACCTCTTCAAGTATTCTGATGTATTCACTAACTGATCCATGATTCCTGGTATGCAATAAATAGGCCCAACACCTTAGTATGATAAACATCCCCATATCATGATGCTTTCGCCACCATGCTTCAATGTCTTCACAGTGTACTGTGGCTTGAATTCAGTGTTTGGGGGTCATCTGACAAACTGTCTCCGGCCACTAGACCCAAAAAGAACAATCTTACTTTCATCAGTCTACAAAATGTCTCTTTAGGGGAGTCAATGTGCAAATTGTAACCTCTTCAGCACATGTCTTTTTTTTTAACAGTGGGATTTTGCGGGGACTTCTTGCAGATAGCTTGGCTTCACATAGGAGTCTTCTAATTGTCACAGTACTCACAGGTAACTTTAGACCTTCTTTGATCTTCCTGGAGCTGATTGTTGGCTGAGTCCTTGACATTTTAGCTATTCTGTCCATTTGAATGGCAGTTTTTTGCTTTATTCCTTGTCTTTCAGGTTTTAGTTACCATTTTAAAGCATTTGTGATCATGTTAGCTGAGCAGCCTATCATTTTCTGAACATATTTGTATGTTTTCCCCTCTCCAATCAACTTTTTAATCAAGGTACGCTGTTCTTCTGAACAATGTCTGGAACAACCCATTTTCCCCAGAATTTCAGAGAGAAATGCACTGTAACCAGCACTGTAACAACATTTGCTGCCTTCCTTCTTTAAATAAGGGCAATAATTGCCACCTGTTTTTCAAAGAATAAATTACCTCACTCATTAAACTCCACACTTTTTGAACATGTATGTCCCTTTCAATAAGTGATTGAATTACAGAGAATCAGCAGCATGCATGTCATGACTGTTGGGTCTGGTCTGTTGGATTTCAATTACTGTACTACACCTGCTAATAAATAATTTGCCATGTAGAAATATAATTTCTACCAAAAACAGTGATTGATCAGGTTAGTGATGTCTGAATGCTATTATTTTGAACACATTTGAATAAGTGAGTGAAATGAACATGCAAAGTCACTGTGAGTAGAAATAGATGGAGGCAAAAGTAATAATAAAATACTGATAGGAGTATTTAAGTCACTTAATATAACAGGAAATGTACTACTAGGAAATAGATGAGGTGGAGAATCATAATGAGGTCATTATTATGGGGTACTTCACCTAACCAGATATAGAGTGGGAAACTGAAACCTATGGATCCAACAAGAGGTAGAGCCATACTGTTGTTAGTATTAATCAACAGACCTGACAGAACAACAGACTTGCAGGTTGAGGGACATTAAAAATAATCTTTCTGCCTCACTAACTGGGACAATGTCCTCAAAAATAAAAATGCAGAGAATAATTTTAAAAGAAAACTTAAAGCAATGAAATTAATAAAACAGGAAGATAGCGAGGAAGCATTGAAAAACAAAGAAAAAAAATGAATGTGTAAAAGATAGATAAAAGCAGCCAAGCTGGAGAAAGAGAGGCTCATTGCCAAAGATGGTAAAACCAATCCTAAAATGTTCTTCAATTGTATAAATGGTAGAAAGTTTTAACCTGAAAATATTGGCGCTTCACTTTACTTTACTGAGAGAGTAGTGGATGCATGGAATAGCCTTCCTGCAGAAGTGGTAGCGGCAAATACAATGAAGGAGTTTAAGCATGCATGGGATAGGCATAAGGCCATCCTTCATATAAGATAGGGCCAAGGGCTATTCATAGTATTCAGTATATTGGGCAGACTAGATGGGCCAAATGGTTCGTATCTGTTGACACATTCTATGTTTCTATGATGAGGTAGGAGTTGTAGAGAGCAATGATGAAAAAGTGAATGTATTAAATATTTTTTCTCCATTCTATTCACTGAGGAAAATGAACTGTTAGATAAAATTTAGAGCGGAAAAGTAAACTGCTCATTAAAAGTGGCCTGTCTAACCCAGGAAGAAGTGCAGCAGCAGTTAAAAAGATTACAATAGACAAATCACTGGTTCCAGATGTGATACACCGCTGTATCTTAAATTAAGTAATGTCATAGACATATTTATGATATGTAAGGACTATATAATGACAGGGAGTGTACCACAGGTTGACGCTTAGCAAATGTGCTGCCAGTATTCAAAAACAGAGCCCACAAAAACTATAGGCCGGTAAGTCTAATATCTGTCATTGTTAAACTGTTTGAAGGTTGCTGTATCCTAGCGTATATCAATGTAAAAAAGTGTATAACGCTGTATTAGCACAAGGGATCCGTCCTGTCAAACTAATTTAATCAGTCTCTGTGAGGAGGTAAGCTCTAGACTTAACTGGGGTGTGTCAATGGATGTCATATAGCTTGACTTCTCTGAAGCACTTGATGCAGTGCCACATAAATGGTTGGCACATAAAACGAGAATGCTTGGATTGAGGGAAAATATATATATGTGTGTAAGTAACAGAGGGTGGTTATTAAAAGTTCATACCCAGATTTGCTCACTGTTACTAGTGGGGTTCCTTAGGGGTATTGGGCCCTCATCTCTTTCATATATTTATTAATGATCTTGTAAAAGGGTAACACAGTAAAATGTAAATTTTATTTGCACATGACACTAAACTGTGTAAAGTAATTAACAGGAAAAAGGACAGTATACTGCTACAAATGGATCTGGATAGATTAGAGGCTTGGACAGAGATGTGCGAGATGAGGTTTAATATTGAGAAATAGAAGGTTATGCACATGGGAAATAAAAATACAAGACATCGATAAATCCAAAATGGGAAAATTCTCGGTACAACTGACATGAAAAAGGACTTTTTAGTGGACAGCAAACTAAACTGTAGAAACCAGTTTTAGGCAGCTGCTGCCAAGGCCACTGAAATTATGTGGTGCATCAAAAAGAGAAACGTGTGACATCAATATAGTTCTCCTACTTTACAAATCACTAGTCAGACCACACATGGAATACTGTGTACAATTTTGGGCTCCTGTGAACAAGACAGACATAACAAAGGTAGAGGGGGTTCATAGGAGGGCAAATAGAATGGGTGGACTACAATACCGAAAAAGATTATCAAAATTGGGATTAATTAGTTTAGAAAAATAACTGAAATAAAGTGGCCTAAATGAGAGGAAATGCTCAAAAAACAAAAAAAACAAAAACGGTGGCGTGTTTATAACCGGGTGAACAATTCCTCCGCATGTGATCCATTGCTAACGTCAATCCCCGGCAAAAATGCATACAATGAAGGATGTCGGCAATGAATAACATGCGCCACAAAAACTTCCTAAACAAGATGGGATAATGTGTGGATGCGAATATAAAAATACATAAACCACTGCGAAAGGTGCACCACAATGATATGCAACTGACAACACTGGCTAATCCCTCAAGCTGATGTTAAGAACTGAGACTTTGGCCAATGTATTCCTGTCAGGAACACCTCATTGCCCTTTTGCATCAGCGTCAAGGTATCTCAGTGTGGCATGGTTTCCTACCACTAGACTACCTACGGTGTGTAAACACGGTCTGAGAGGTGCTAAGATACAACTTACAGCCAAGCTACCACATACCTCCATAGTGAAATCACTTAGGTAGTCGGAGAGATGATAAGGCTGTAAGCCCCACCTATAAAAGGCCATGTGACACAGGCTATCAGGTGCAACAGAATGCTACCAGCAGTACGTAATAGCACATTCTAAACATATCAAGAAAAATAACTGAAATAAAGTGGCCTAAATGGCTAAAGTCTCAGTTCTTAACATCAGCTTAAGGGATTAGACAGTGTTGTCAGTTGCATATCATTGTGGTGCACCTTTCGCAGTGATTTATGTATTTGCTGTATATTTGCATCCACACATTATCCCATCTTATGTAGGATGCCATTGTGGGGCATGTGGTCTGCTGCCGACATCCTCCATTGTATGCATTTTTGCTGGGGATTGCCGTTAGCAATGGATCATATGCAGAGTAATTGCTCCCCCGGTTATAAACACGCCACAGTGTTTGGGTTTTTTGAGCATTTCCTCCCATTTAGGCCACTTTATTTGTTATTTTTTTTATATGTTTAGAATGTGCCATTGCATACTGCTGGTAGCATTCTGTTGCACCTGGTAGCCTGTGTCACATGGCCTGTTATAGGTGGGGCTTACAGCTTTATCATCTCTCCCACTACCTGAGTGATTTCACCATGGGGGTATGTGTGAGCTTGGCTGTAAGTTGTATCTTAGCACCTCTCAGACCGTGTTCACACATAGTAGGTAGCCTAGTGGTAAGAACCCATGCCACAATGAGATACCTTGACATTGGTGCAAAAGGGCTCACATACATTGGCTAAAGTCCCAGTTCTTAACATCAGCTTGAGGGATTAGCCAATGTTGTCAGTTGCATATTTGTGGTGCACCATTCACAGTTATTTAGTTTAGAAAAAAGACAACTGAGGGGAGATCTAATAACTATATATAAATATATCAGGGGTCAGTACAGAGATCTCTCCCAGGATCTATTTATACCCAGGACTGTGACTGTGATGAGGCAACATCCACTATGTCTTGCGGACAGAAGGTTTCTGCACAAACATAGAAGAGGATTCTTTACTGTAAGAGCAGTGAGACTGTGGAAATCTGTGGTGATAGTGAATTCAGTAAAAAGGTTCAAGAGGGACATGTATGTATTTCTGGAGTGTAAAAATAGTATAGGTTATAGTTATTCAATTTGGAGAAGGTTTGTTGATCCAGGGAGTTATTCTTATTATCTGATTGGAGTCAGGAAGGAATTGTTTCCCCTAAAATGAGGCTGCTACCTCAGTTTTTTTTCCCTTCCTCTTGATCAACTTACAGTATAACAGGCTAAACTGGATGGACATATGTCATTTTTCAGCCTTACAAACAATTTCACTATGTTCCTACACTCATGGAGGACGAGGACAAGTTGGTCCATTTAGGTGTCGCCCCACCCCCTGCCAAACTGAAAACCCTCTCCGAGATGACACTGGAGGCTGAACAATAAAGAAGATAGAGAACATATTGGCCAGTTCAGGACACTGTTCGTTATTGATGGTTAACAATGAGCGGTGGAGGATGGGTCTGAGTGGGAAAGGCAGAAGGCGTTGACTAGTGTTGGGCGAATCAAAGCATCCTAAGTGGAATTTGATCTGAAGTTTAGGAAAACATTGATTTGCATTGAATCTGAATTTCATAAAATGGCAGCTACACATGTTGCAAAGTAAAAGTAAAAAGCAAATGCAGAAAGCCAATCAGCAGCTAGCCAGCCCCTGGGATGTCATAGCTCTTTAAAAGCCTAATCCCGTGTGGTCTCCGCCAGTTTACCGTGAGCTGAGCATAGGGAGAGACGTGACAAGCACTAGGGCAGTGTCCTTGATTCTCAATTTGGGGTGAAAACCCTGTCTCATTGTATTGTTTATGGTGTGTCCACATTGATAAATAGATAAGCAAGTCTATTAGGCTCTGATTCACAAATTGGGATGAGACGTCTGTCTACTATTTGTTATGTGTCCACATTGATATTTAACAGTTTCTGTTAGCCAAACAGTTACTGTAATTGTACAAAAGAAAGGGCTGGGCACTCACTATATCTGGTAGCCGTGGTACTTTATTGAATAAAATAAATTATTATATTATTAAAAACACATATTCAAGCACACATACATACACATCAATAATAATATCTTTCTTTTCAATTTTCTTTTTATTGATTTTATAATTTAATCCGTTACAATTGCAGAAATAAGGAAAACGTATAAACACTTAAGATATACGATACATAGTCACAAAAGTATCAGGGTGTTACAGCGTCAATGGGTATGATGAACAAATGTAGAGCAGCCGTCAAGGCAAGTTCTCTTGGGCAGAGCGGTCGTGCAACCACGGGCAAGGGGTGGTTAGGCCCATTGGTCGCCCGACCTCAAAGCCAATAGGTAGCGTGAGGACGCAATCGTAAAGCGCGGGCCATATATGAGAGGTGAGCAGAACAGTGCCCATCCCATCACATTTGGTGGTTTAACTATCAAGCTTTATCTAGATAGAATCGCCAAGCCAACAGCAGAGCTGTGTTCTGATATAATGTATATATGCATCTTGTACATAACCTTTAACATAGGATATAATACAACTAGAAAAAGGAACGGGAGGGGGGAGGGTAGTGTAGGGGGGTGGTGCGAGGGTGAGGGCTCAGAATCGATGGTTTAGAGTCAGTCCGTGTTAGAATGTGTCAGAGATGAGAGTTGTTGTAGTATCTGAGAGGATGACCAATACTCTGTCCAGACCTGCCAAATTTTTGGGAATTTGGAGTGGGATCTTAGTTCCCATGCTGATAATTCTTCCATCAGGAAGATAAAGTTGACTTTTCGTAACCATTGAGCTATAGTAGGGGCTATCGGTTGGTTCCATTGTTGTGGTATTAAGGATTTGGCTGCGGCCATAAGATGTTGAAAGAGAGTCCTATTCCCAGGGGAGATATTTTCTAATCTAATGTTTAGAAAGATGGAGGGTAAGGTGGGATCTGAGGTCATGGAGCAGATTTGGCTGGACAATTTCAGGACTTCAGACCAAAATGGGGTTAAAACAGGGCAAGACCACCACATGTGTAGGTATGTGCCTTGAGCGGAGTTGCACTTCCAACATATGTCTGTATCCAAGCATCCCATTTGTTTAAGCCTGACTGGAGTGCGGTACCATCTAGAGATGAGCTTAAAAGAGTTCTCTTGAAGTCTAGCACAACGTGAAATGCCGTGGGAATTCTTGTAGATCTGTTTGGATTCCTGCGAGGTCCATGTGGTATCGAGGTCTTTACTCCACTCTGAAATGTATGACCTGTCTGAAGGGGAGCTGATGATTTGTAAGATGGAATACACTTTGGAGAGGAGGTACGGTAGTGGTTTTATATGTGATATCAATTCCTCATAGGGAGTAAGGTTCCTTGGGGCTTCAACCTGACATAGATAAGGAGATATAAGTTTTGTTATGTGTAGTTTTTGAATATGTTGAAGAGGTGTGCTATCTAGTGGATTCCCCTTGATGTCAGTATTGAGGAAATCGGCAAGACATATATTATTTAGTACTTGAGGGCTAAGTTTTACTTCTTTAAACTTTGGTAGATATAAATCTAAGGTATCTGCTATAGTCATTAGAGGAGAGAGAGAGGGACTAAAATCTTTTTTGTGTTTATTCCAAATCTTTAAGGTGGTTTGAGTGATGACATTCGTGGAGAATCGGCTAGGAGGTTTGTGCGCTTCTTTGTCATGTTGCCAAAGGAGGGATCTTAACGGGAATTTAGCAAGGTAAGATTCTAATGTGAAACTAAGTCTTTTGTCTCCTTCACGTAGCCATTGAACTACTCTAGATAAATGTACAGCGTCGTAATAATGTCTCCAATCGGGCAAGGACATGCCCCCCCTTAATTTGTGTTGGACTAACAGGTTGTGGCTCAATCTGGGTCTATTGCCACGCCAAAGGTAGTTGCTAATCAATCTCCTTATGTTTGTGAAGAATTGCGCAGGTAGTGGAATGGGGAGGGTTTGGAAAAGGTATAGTAGTTTGGGGAGGAGGATGGATTTAATCAGGTTCTTCCTACCCATCCATGAAAGAAATGGTAGGGCCCAGGAGTCTAGGGTTGACTTAAAGTTTGGTAAGATGGGGGTGTAATTTAGAGTGTACAGATCTTTCCAAGTGGGACTGATTTTTAATCCGAGGTATGTGATGTGCTTTTTAGGCCAATGGTATGGGTACCGTGATTGGAGTTGAGCGGACTCTCTATTGTGTAGATTAAAGCCTAGAGCTTCAGATTTAGTAGTGTTGATTTTGAAATTAGAGATCTGTCCGTATTCCTTAAATAGTGTTTGAAGGGCGGGGAAGGCGGAGGAGGGGTTGGTCAATATTAGTAATATATCATCGGCATATGCCGCCACGGTATGTGTCCTAATATCATCGTTAAAACCTTTAATGTCTCAGTGAATTCTTATGGCCGTCAGTAGAGGTTCTAATGATAGAATAAACAGGATTGGGGAAAGTGGGCAGCATTGACGTGTCCCATTTTTTATGTGGAAAGGGGCTGAGAGGGACTGATTAATGCGTAACCTAGCTGTGGGTTAGCTGTGGGTCTGGAGTACATGACAAAGATCGCATCAATGAAGGCCTGGGGAAATCCAAAGTGTTGCAGGACTTGTTTCATGTAAAGCCAGTCCACCCTGTCAAAAGCCTTTTCTGCATCGGTCCCCAGTAGTACCAGTGGTTGCTTACTGTGAGACACAATTTGGATTAAAGAGAGAATCCTCAAGGTATTGTCCTTTCCCTCTCTTCCGGACACGAATCCGACCTGATCGGGGGAGATCAAGTCAGGTATAATAGGTTTGAGTCTATTTGCTAAGAGATTTGCATATAGTTTTAGGTCATTATTCAAGAGTGAAATAGGTCTGAAACTGCCACAGTTAGTAGGATCTTTACCTTCTTTGTGTATGAGGGTAATGTAGGCCTCTAAAGCTTGTTGAGGTATATCTGAGCCCGAGAGGTAGGAGTTAAGCGTGTCCGTTAGCTGGGGAAGGAGGACCGAAGAGAATGTGTCATAGTAGGAACTAGGTAAGCCATTGTCATGGTCTTACCTCCTTGCTGTTCCCTTCGTTTGACATGTGCTGGCGGCCATCTTGGTTTCTGGGTTTTCTTGTAGCCTCCCACCCTGCGGCTCCTCCTTCCCACTGGGAGGAGCTGGATGCCTAGCTCATATATATAGGAGGTCTGTGGCTTCAGTTCCTTGCTTGGTCCTCCTGTGTTCACATGCTTCCAAGACTGCTGCTGCTTCTGGTTCCTGATCCTGGCCTCGTCTGACTACCCCGTTGGTTCCTGATTCCGGCTTCGTCTGACTACCCCGTTGGTTCCTGATCCTGGCTTCGTCTGACTACCCTTCTGGTTCCTGACCTCTGTCTCCGCAAGACCCTGCTTCGGTTTAGCCATCCGTCTGGACTTTGCTTACGGCTTGCTCTTCAATAAAACCTTCTTATTTTCCACTTATCTCTTGTTGCACGTCTGGTTCATGGTTCCATGACACTAGGACCAAGCCATGAATTCTGACGGTACAGGGCCACCCTCGCTACCTACGCTGGTTGCCAGACTTGATCAGCAGGATCACCTGTTGGGTCGGTTCGCTGTGGCGTTGCAAACCCTGCTTGAACGCACGGCTCATTTAGCTTCCGTTGCCGATGGGTCGGTTGTCGCTCCTGGGCCCGCTCCTACTGCCGCTCCGGTTGTTGCGCCAGAGTCTACCCTGACACCTGTTGCTGCGCCTGTGGTGTTTCAGGGTATGACCGGTTCTGCCCCCCTTCCACAGCGCTTTGGGGGAGAGCCAACTCAGTGCCGAGGTTTCCTTAACCAGGTGGGCATTTACTTCGAGTTGCTGCCACATGCCTTTCCTACTGAGAGATCAAAGGTGGGCTTCTTGATCTCGCTGCTCTCGGACAAGGCCTTGGCCTGGGCCAGCCCTTTATGGGAGAACAACAATCCGGTGGTTGCCGAGTTTTCCGGTTTTGTTGCTTCTCTTCGGAAGGTATTCGATGTGCCGGCTCGTGCTGCCTCTGCTGCGAAGCTCCTTATGTCCATCAGACAGGGTTCACGATCCGTAGCTGAATACGCCATTGAGTTTCGTACCCTGGCAGCAGAGGTGGGCTGGAATAATGAGGCTCTGGTCGCTGCTTTCTCTCATGGTCTCTCGGATGCCTTGAAGGATGAGGTTGCAGCTAAGGACCTACCAGTGGAGCTCGAGTCTCTTATTTCTTTCCTGATTTTGATTGACACCAGACTCAGGGAGAGACCTTCCTTTAAGGAGAGCCTGCGGAGGCCTTCTAACAGATTGGCGCCTACGTTTGCTGTCCCACCCGTGCCTCCCTCTCCTCCCACGCCTCCTGGGGATGACTTGTCTGGGGGTGAACCCATGCAGCTGGGGTTTGCTCGCCTGTCCGAGGGAGAGAGGGTACTCCGGAGACGCGAGGGCCGATGCATGTACTGTGGTCTCGGTGGGCATTTTCGGTTGGCATGCCCGAACCGTCCGGGAAACGCTCGCACCTGAGATCCTGTCGGGGGCAGATCTTGGGTGGAGTCTCCTCGTCCCCGGTTTCCCGTGTTGACAAACCACTGATTACTGTTGTCCTCTCCTGGGTCGGGGGCTCGGTGACGACCCAGGCGTTGGTGGACTCTGGTGCTGGTGGTTTGTTCATTGATAGTGTGTTCGCTGCCGCCAATTCCATTCCTCTGCAGCCTCGAGGTTCACCACTGGCTCTTGAGGCGATAGACGGCAGACCCCTTCTGCCGCCACACGTGACTCATGAGACCCTTCCAGTGGGGATGGCCATTGGTGCCGTTCACAGAGAGTCGGTCTGTCTCCAGGTTATTTCGTCTCCACACTACTCGGTGGTCTTGGGGTACCCCTGGCTCCAGAAGCATAATCCGACTTTCGATTGGAAATCGGCCGAGATCCTCTCGTGGTCACCGCAGTGTGGGGCTAGTTGCATCCATGGGCCTGTCAAGTTGCTGAGTACTTCCTCGGACTCTCTGTTGCCTCCTGAATACGAGGAGTACCGGGATGTATTCGATAAGGTGCGTGCGGTTGCCCTACCTCCGCACCGCCCATACGATTGTGCCATAGAATTACAATCTGGTGCCGTTCCTCCTCGTGGCAAAGTCTATCCACTGTCGGTAGCGGAGAATGAGGCCATGGAGGAGTACGTGAGGGAGGCGCTTTCACGCGGACACATTCGCAAATCCTCGTCCCCGGCAGGGGCTGGATTTTTCTTTGTGAAAAAGAAGGGCGGTGAATTGAGGCCTTGCATCGATTACAGGGGTCTCAATCGCATCACGATAAAGAACGCTTACCCGATACCCTTGATTTCCGAGCTGTTCGATCGCCTCAAAGGGGCCACGGTCTTTACCAAACTCGACCTGAGGGCGGCATATAACCTGGTAAGGATCAAGGCGGGCGATGAGTGGAAGACCGCGTTTAACACCAGGACCGGTCATTATGAATCCTTGGTTATGCCCTTTGGGTTGTGCAATGCGCCCGCAGTCTTCCAGGAATTCATCAACGATGTTTTCCGTGACCTGTTGCAGCAGTGTGTGGTGGTCTATTTGGATGACATCTTGGTATATTCTGAATCCATGGAGGCCCACGTTCTGGATGTCAGACGAGTGTTGCAACGGTTACGAGACAACAAGCTGTTCGGTAAGCTTGAGAAATGCGAATTTCACCGATCCCAGGTAACCTTCTTAGGTTACATCATTTCCGCTGAGGGGTTCTCCATGGATCCTGAGAAGGTTTCGGCTGTCTTACAGTGGCCCCAGCCCAGTGGTCTTCGTGCCCTGCAGCGCTTTTTGGGCTTCGCCAATTATTATCGGAAGTTCATCAGGGACTTTTCCATGCTAGCCAAGCCTCTCACGGATCTGACCAGGAAGGGCAGCAATCCCCAGGTCTGGCCGCCCGAGGCCATCCGAGCTTTTGAGGCTCTAAAGTCCGCCTTTGTGTCGGCTCCGATTCTGTCGCATCCCAACCCTGGGTTGCCGTTTGTCCTTGAGGTGGACGCGTCTGAGACGGGAGTAGGCGCCCTCCTGTCTCAGCGTAGAACACCGGAGGGTCCTCTGCTTCCTTGTGGGTTTTACTCCCGGAAACTGTCTTCCGCGGAGTGCAACTATCAGATTGGTGACAGGGAGTTATTGGCCATCGTGCAGGCCCTTAAAGAATGGAGGCACTTGCTCGAGGGCTCGGTGGTTCCGGTTCTCATCCTGACGGACCACAAGAATCTGACCTACCTCTCTGAGGCCAAGAGATTGACGGATGCCTTATCACGGCAGTACTCCGAGCTGTCCGGGGAGGAGTCGATTCCGACTTCGGTCATACCTCCGAATCAGATCCTGGCCGCCATTCGCACCAGCCTGACCTCTCCCCTGGGTGAGCAGATTTTGGCGGCTCAATCTGGTGCTCCCTCTGGGAGACCCAACGGCAGGTGTTTTGTGCCTGAGGAGTTGCGCACTCGGTTGTTGCGAACCTACCATAACTCCAAGGCCGCGGGGCATCCTGGAAAGAATCAGCTGTCCTGGGCTGTTTCACGTCTGTTCTGGTGGCCTTCCCTACGTTCCGACATCGCCGCATATGTAGCGGCATGCTCCGTTTGTGCCCAGAGTAAGTCCCCTCGGCACCTTCCGTTGGGCCTTTTGCAACCCATAGCCACCGGGGAGCGTCCATGGTCACACCTGGGGATGGATTTCATTGTGGACCTCCCTGCATCCCGAGGCCATACGGTCATTCTCATGATAGTGGATCGGTTTTCCAAAATGTGCCACTGTGTTCCTCTCAAGAAGTTACCCTCTGCACAAGAGTTGGCCTCGATTTTTGCCAGAGAGGTCTTCCGGTTGCACGGTTTGCCCAAGGAGATTGTGTCGGATCGGGGGAGTCAGTTTGTGTCCAGGTTCTGGCGCGCCTTTTGCTCCCAGTTGGGGATTCATCTCTCTTTCTCCTCGGCCTACCACCCTCAGTCCAATGGGGCCGCAGAACGATCCAATCAGGCCTTGGAGCAATTCCTTCGTTGCTATGTCTCCGATCACCAAGACAATTGGGTTGACCTCCTGCCTTGGGCTGAGTTTGCCAGGAACACGGCGGTGAACTCTTCCTCTGGGACGTCTCCCTTCATGGCCAATTATGGGTTCCAACCTGCCGTGTTACCGGAGGTATTCTCTCCCCAGGATATTCCGGCTGTGGAGGATCACCTTTCCGTCCTACGTGCTTCTTGGGTACAGATCCAGAGGTCCCTTGAGGTCTCTGCGCAGTGCCAGAAACTCCAGGCTGATCGCAGACGAGCGCCCGCTCCTTCCTACCAGGTCGGAGACCGCGTATGGTTGTCCACCCGCAACCTCAACCTTCGAGTGCCCACTCCCAAGCTGGCGCCTCGCTTTGTTGGTCCCTTCCAAGTGCTTCGCAGGGTAAACCCGGTAGCCTATGCCCTTGCGCTTCCCCCTGGCATGCGGATCTCCAACGTGTTTCATGTCTCCCTGTTGAAGCCACTGGTGTGTAATCGTTTCACTTCCTCGATTCCTCGGCCTCGTCCGGTCCAAGTGGGCAATCGTGAGGAGTATGAGGTGAGCAATATCCTGGACTCACGCCTGGTCCGCGGCCGGGTGCAGTTTTTGGTCCATTGGCGTTTTTATGGTCCAGAGGAGCGTTCCTGGGTTCCCTCCGCAGATGTCCATGCTCCTGTCTTGCTCCGAGCCTTCCACGCACGCTTCCCTCAGAAACCGTTCCTTACTCCGCGGAGGAGGGGCCCTTGAGGGGGAGGTACTGTCATGGTCTTACCTCCTTGCTGTTCCCTTCGTTTGACATGTGCTGGCGGCCATCTTGGTTTCTGGGTTTTCTTGTAGCCTCCCACCCTGCGGCTCCTCCTTCCCACTGGGAGGAGCTGGATGCCTAGCTCATATATATAGGAGCAGAAACAAATGAAAAGAGAGCTCATATTACCAAAAAATATATAAATTTTATTATCATATGTTTAAAATAACAGAAAGAGATAAATAAATGCATGGGATGCCGTGAAACAAGGTGATGAGGGCGGAGAAAAAGCAGAGCGCCACCCTGGGAAAAAAGGTACACACGGAATTGACATAAAAAGATCAAAGTACAATCATGTCTAACATGGGAAAGAAGAATCCTGGGTACAGTGCCCAACCCATGGAAAGAATATATGAATAGTAAATACAATATTAGGTAGAGCAAGGTCAGCTCCTGCATCCCCACTGGATAAAGTTGCAAAAGTAAGTAGCATGAGGGACAAAGTGTGAATAGACACAAATGACCACAAGAGCAGCGGGGGGCAGGGTGAACCAGAGCTCACCTGAGAAGACCGTGTGCAAGAGGACCCAGGGTGGCGCTACCCCAACGCGCGTTTCGGCGTACCTCCGCTGCTCTTGTGGTCATTTGTGTCTATTCACACTTTGTCCCTCATGCTACTTACTTTTGCAACTTTATCCAGTGGGGATGCAGGAGCTGACCTTGCTCTACCTAATATTGTATTTACTATTCATATATTCTTTCCATGGGTTGGGCACTGTACCCAGGATTCTTCTTTCCCATGTTAGACATGATTGTACTTTGATCTTTTTATGTCAATTCCGTGTGTACCTTTTTTCCCAGGGTGGCGCTCTGCTTTTTCTCCGCCCTCATCACCTTGTTTCACGGCATCCCATGCATTTATTTATCTCTTTCTGTTATTTTAAACATATGATAATAAAATTTATATATTTTTTGGTAATATGAGCTCTCTTTTCATTTGTTTCTGCTGTTTCACTCGGGAGCTTTTACCGAGTTACACTTTAGGCGTATCCCCTGTGGCTACCAAGGGTGGGCATTGTTCCTTACCCGCCCTGGGGATATCGTGGGTCATTTTTGCTTATCTGACATATATATAGGAGGTCTGTGGCTTCAGTTCCTTGCTTGGTCCTCCTGTGTTCACATGCTTCCAAGACTGCTGCTGCTTCTGGTTCCTGATCCTGGCCTCGTCTGACTACCCCGTTGGTTCCTGATTCCGGCTTCGTCTGACTACCCCGTTGGTTCCTGATCCTGGCTTCGTCTGACTACCCTTCTGGTTCCTGACCTCTGTCTCCGCAAGACCCTGCTTCGGTTTAGCCATCCGTTTGGACTTTGCTTACGGCTTGCTCTTCAATAAAACCTTCTTATTTTCCACTTATCTCTTGTTGCACGTCTGGTTCATGGTTCCATGACAGCCATCTGGGTCCGGGGCCTTATTTTTGGGGAACTTTTTAAGTGCTGAGCGAACCTCTTCCCTAGAGAACGGCTTAAGAAGAGATGAGTGTGACTTGGGATCTATTTTGGGAAGTTCTAACCGTGAGAGAAAATCCGAGATGGCCGACTGGCGCGAGCTCTGCTCATGCACTCCAGATTCTGAGGGTATTTGGTATAAGGAAGTGTAATATCGTATGAATTCAGTCTCTATATCTGATGGGGCTGAAGAGATTTTACCTGATTCCTGTCTGATCTCAGTAATGTTTGTATGGGTTTTTTTTCTTTTAATGAGGGACATCATTAATTTTGAGGTTTTATCTCCGTGTGCATAGAATGCATGTTTAGTTGACATGTATATTTTTGCGGAGGACAAATTTAATGCATCTTTGAGTTGGAGACGGGCTTCTGTGAGTTTTTGGAGATGGGAGGTTGACAGGGACTGTTTATGGATTTTTTCTAGTTTAAGAATTTCGGAGCATAATGACTGTATTTTCTGGTCTCTCAGTTTTTTGTGGAACGTACCTGCTGAAATTAATTCTCCACGAATAGTGGCCTTGTGCGCTTCCCAGACAAAAGGGATCGACGTGCCCTTTTCTCGATTTTGTTTAAAGTATAATTCTAGACGAGATTTAATCTTATTGTGTATCGAGGGGATAGACAGTAATGTTTCGTTAAGCCTCCATGGGTGTTTAGCCTGAGGTGTATTTTTAATGAGCAGAGACATTTCTAGGGGCAAATGATCAGAATGTATACTAGGGCCAATAGATATAGAACGAAGTTTGGGAAGTGAGGATTGTTGAAGAAAAAGTCTATTCTGTGGTAGGAGTTGTGTGGGGTTGAATATAAGGTGTAGTCTCGATCATTGGGATGGTCGAAACGCCAAACATCTCTTAGGGAAAGCAATTGTAGGGAATTTTTAATATGATTGCCCTATGAGACATGGCAGATTTCCCGGTAGATGTGTCCAGCTTGGGTTCTAGTGCTAGGTTGAAGTCCCCACCTACTACTAACAATCCCTGTGTCATAGCATTTATTACTGTAAGGACATCATGTAGCCAAGGGGCTTGTTTTGTATTTGGGGCATATAAATTAGCTAACGTGACTAATATGCCATCTAGTTTCCCAACTAGGATCAAGAATCTGCCATCTTTATCTTTTTGTTGGAGGATTAGGTCAAAGGATACACGTTTCGAGAAAGCAATGGCTACTCCTCTCGAATTCTTGGTAGGAGTGTGGGAATGAAACCATTTGTCAAAGAAGTGTCCTCGCAGAGCTGGTGTCTTTTCTTCGCGAAAATGAGTTTCTTGCAAGAAAATGACATCTGTGTGGGTTTTTTTCAAAGCGTGTAGGATCTGACTGCGTTTAACTACTGCGTTAAGAGCTCTTACATTGTAAGAGGTGAATTTTATGTTAGCCATTTGACAGTGAGAATGGCTTGTGTTTTTGGAAGAGGTGTGGACTGAGGTAAAGTGTGTTGAATATGCCCAGCGCCCTTATAGGATGAGAAGGGGGGGAGTGGGGGGGGGGATGAATAGGAGCGAACATGTTTTAGATTTAAAAAAAAACACAAGGAATGGACATTAGAAAAGTGGAAATCTGTGCTTTGGTCTGATGAGTCCAAATTTGAGATCTTTGGTTCCAACCACCATATCTTTGTGTGACGCAGAAAAGGTGAACGGATGGACTCTACATGCCTGGTTCCCACCATGAAGCATGGAAGAGGAGGTGTGATGGTGTGGGGGTGCTTTGCTGGTGACACTGTTGGGGATTTATTCCAAATTGAAGGCATATCGAACCAGCATGGCTACCACAGCATCTTGCAGCGGCATGCTATTCCATCCGGTTTGCGTTTAGTTGGACCATCATTTATTTTTCAACAGGACAATGACCCCAAACACACCTCCAGGCTGTGTAAGGGCTATTTGACCATGAAGGAGAGTGATGGGGTGCTGCGCCAGATGACCTGGCCTCCACAGTCACCGGACCTGAACCCAATCGAGATGGTTTGGGGTGAGCTGGACCGCAGAGTGAAGGCCAAAAGGCCAACAAGTGCTAAGCATCTCTGGGAACTCCTTCAAGACTGTTGGAAGACCATTTAAGGTGACTACCTCTTGAAGCTCATCAAGAGAATGTCAAGAGTGTGCAAAGCAGTAATCAAAGCAAAATGTGGCTACTTTGAAGAACCTAGAATATGACATATTTTCTGTTTCACACTTTTTTGTTATGTATATAATTCCACATGTGTTAATTCATAGTTTTAATGCTTTCAGTGTGAATCTACAATTTTCATAGTCATGAAAATAAAGAAAACTCTTTGAATGAGAAGGTGTGTCCAAACTTTTGGTCTGCACTGTACACACACGCTTGCTGCGCAGATGTGACAATTCACTGCAGACACCGTTTATAGGAAAAGTGTGGATAAAGTATGGAAAATATATATTTGTTTTTCATCAATATTTTTCACCAATATCTGGCCCTGACACACACATGCGCTTGCAGCTCAGATGTAACAATTTACTACAGACACCATTTATAAGCAAAGTCTGGATAAATTATGGAAAATATATATTTGCTGTCAGTAATATTTTTCACCAATATCTGGCCCTGACACACACAAACACACACGCTTTCAGCGCAGATGTGACAATTCACTGCAGACACCATTTATAGGCAAAGTGTGTATAAATTATGGAACATATATATTTGTTGTCAGTAATATTTTTCACCAATATCTGGCCCTGACACACACACATGCGCTTGCAGCGCAGATGTGACAATTTACTGCAGACACTGTTTATAGGCAAAGTGTGAATAAATTATGGAAAATATATATTTGTTGTCAGCCTTATTTTTCCCAATATCTGGCCCTGAAACACACGCTATTGCAGCTCAGATATGACAATTCACTGCAGACACTGTTTATAGGCAAAGTGTGGATAAATTATGGAAAAAAATATATATATTTGTTGTCAGTAATGATTATTCCAATATCTGGCCCCGACACACATACAGAATTGCAGCACAGATGTCACAAGTCACTACAGACACCCTCTATTGAAAAAGAATTGTAAAGTATAAAAAAAATAATCATTTGCTGGCTAAATTATATTGCTGCCAGCCTGCCACCACTCAAAATAGTCCTTAAAAGGACTTTTGGGTCCTTGAAACGTTTTTCTATCAAATATATGGAGATCACACTCCCGATGCTATCTCTCCCTTCCTAAGCGCAGATCTTCCTGACTCACAATGAGGCAACCCCGCGTCATTAAGTGCTATATAGCACCCGATGATGCGTTAAGGCCAGCCAATCACTGTAAGTATTCTTACCATAGCATACTGCCAGCATTACAGTGCTGGCAGTATTTACCTGCACGTTTATTGGCTGCTTAGCAGCCACAAAACGTGCAGGGAGGAGACTCGAACATGGCGCTCGAGGACATGCGGTACTCGGCCTAGTACTGCCATGTGCCAAGCATAGCGAGGCTCGAGCCAAACAGTTCTTCGGCCGAGCATGCTCGCTCAACGCTATTGAGAAAATATTTTTCTTTTGTACTGAAATAGGCCACTAAATGCTTTCAACACATAACCGCCAACATGAGCTGCAAATGTATTTTTCTTTTTGTACTGAAATAGGCCACTAAGCTTTCAACACAAATAACTGCCGAAGTGAACTGAGAATATATTTTCTTTTTGTACTGAAATATAAAAGAACACATAACCGCCGCACTGACTTACTGCTACTGCCGCTGCTTCCGTGAACCAATGCACCACTACTTCCCGGGCAGGTAGGCTGCTGCGAAGCACTTTTGGCTCCCAACCTTCCACTGATGTCACCCTGCTGACTCCCAGCCATGCTTTCAACACATATAACCGCCGACGTGAACTGAGAATATATTTTTCTTTTTTGTACTGTAAAAAGGCCACAAAATGCTTTCAGGACATATAACCGCCGGCGGGAACTGAGAATATATTATTCTTTTTGTACTGAAAAAGGCTACTAAATGCTTTCAACACATCTGTCCGCCGACGGGAACTGAGCATGTATTGTTTTTTTTTTTGTACTGAAATAGACCACTAAACGTCTTCAACACATATAACCGCCGACCTGCACTGAGAATATATTTTTCTTTTTGTACTGAAATAGGCCACTAAACTCTTTCACCAAAAATAAATGCTACAGTGTAGTGCATATATTTTTTTCCTTTTTGTACTGAAATAGGCCACTAAATGATTTCAACACATATAATTGCAGAAGTGAAATGTGTATATATAATTTGTTTTGTACTGAAATAGGCCACTAAACGCTTTCAACACATATAACTGCCGACATGCACTTAGAATATATTTTCCTTTTTGTACTGAAATAGGCCACTAAATGCTTTCAAGACAAATAACCGCTGGAGTGAACTGAGAATATATTTTTCTTTTTATAAAGTAGTGAAGTGTGTATACTTTTTTCTTTCTTTACTTAAATTGGCCACTGTGGGGTACATTGCACTTTTTGATCGCTTGCTACTACACTTTTTGTAAGCAAAGTGACCAAAAAATGTCTATTTTGGCGTGGTTTTTATTTTTACAGCATTCATCTATCAAGGTATATCATGTGATATTTTTATAGAGCAGATCATTACAGATGCAACAGTAACTAATGTTTTTTTATTTTTGTTTGCAATCTTACACAATAAACGCATTTTTGAAAAAAAAATAGTTTTTCTGTTGACAGTTTCTGAAAAACATATATATATATATATATACAGTCATGTGAAAAAATTAGGACACCCTTTGAAAGCATGTGGTTTTTTGTAACATTTTTAATAAAAGGTTATTTCATCTCCGTTTCAACAATACAGAGAGATTAAACTAATCCAACTAAACAAAGAAAACTGAAGAAAAGTCTTTTCAAGATCTTCTGTAAATGTCATTCTACAAAAATGCCTATTCTAACTGAGGAAAAAGATAGGACACCCTCACATGTATTCCCTCTTAAATTGGCTCAGATCTCACACAGGTATATCACACCAGGTGCACATAATTAGTAGATTGTTACTCTGCATGTTGAATGAGGCTTGCCCTATTTAAACCTCAGACATTTAGTTTGGTGTGCTCCTGACTGTTGAAGTGAGAGTGAGCACCATGGTGAGAGCAAAAGAGCTGTCAGAGGACTTCAGAAAAAAGATTGTAGCAGCCTATGAGTCTGGGAAGGGATTTAAAAAGATCTCAAAAGATTTTGAAATCAGCCATTCCACTGTCCGGAAGATAGTCTACAAGTGGAGGGCTTTCAAAACAACTGCCAACATGCCCAGGACTGGTTGCCCCAGCAAGTTCACCCCAAGAGCAGACCGCAAGATGCTAAAAGAGGTCTCCAAAAACCCTAAAGTGTCATCTCGAGAACTACAGCAGGCTCTGGCTACTGTTGATGTAGAAGTACATGCCTCTACAATCAGAAAGAGACTGTACAAGTTTAACTTGCATGGGAGGTGTGCAAGGAGGAAACCTTTGCTTTCCAAGAGAAACATCGAGGCCAGACTGACATTTGCCAGAGATAAAGTTGACAAAGACCAGGACTTCTGGAATAATGTTCTTTGGACAGATGAGTCCAAAATTGAATTATTTGGACACAACAGCAGAGGACATGTTTGGCGTAAACCAAACACAGCATTCCAAGAAAAGAACCTCATACCAACTGTGAAGCATGGAGGTGGAAGTGTCATGGTTTGGGGCTGCTTTGCTGCAGCAGGACCTGGTCAGCTCACCATCATAGAATCCACGATGAATTCTACTGTGTATCAGAAGGTGCTTGAAGAACATGTGAGACCATCAGTTAGAAAATTAAAGCTGAAGCGGAACTGGACCATGCAACATGACAATGACCCAAAACATACTAGTAAATCAACCAAAGATTGGCTGAAAAAGAAGAAATGGAGAGTCCTGGAATGGCCAAGTCAAAGTCCAGATTTGAAACCCATTGAGATGCTGTGGGGTGACTTGAAAAGGGCTGTACGTGCAAGAAACCCCTCAAACATCTCACAGCTGAAAAAGTTCTGCATTGAGGAGTGGGGTAAAATTTCCTCAGACCGATGTCGAAGACTGGTAGATGGCTACAAGAACCGTCTCACTGCAGTTATTTCAGCCAAAGGAGGTAACACTCGCTATTAGGGGCAAGGGTGTCCTATCTTTTTCCTCAGTTAGAATAGGCATTTTTGTAGAATGACATTTACAGAAGATCTTGAAAAGACTTTTCTTCAGTTTTCTTTGTTTAGTCGGATTACTTTAATCTCTCTGTATTGTTGAAACGGAGATGAAATAACCTTTTATTAAAAATGTTACAAAAAACCACATGCTTTCAAAGGGTGTCCTAATTTTTTCACATGACTGTATATATATATATATATTAGTGTTGAGCGCGAATATTCGAATATCAAATTTTTTTCGCGAATATCGGCACTTCGCTAATTCGCGAATATTTCGAATATAGTGATATAAATTCGATATTTCGAATATTCGTTTTGTTTTTTTTTTGTTATTTTTTTCTTTCCCACTTCCCTAAAGTTGTTCTTACCTGTCCTTTGGATTCCTGGCTTCCTGGCTGCTCCAGTCAGTGCCCGTTGCCGCTTCTGCCGACTTGCGTGCTCATGGAGCGTCCCCATCACCATGGGAACGTCTCCATATACTAGAATGTACTGTCGGATTTGAGATTTACGTTGAAATCGCAATTCGATTATTTCAAGTTATAATAATCGAATTTCGATTTTAACTTAGCACTGCTATATTCCATATTCGTTAATTCTAGCCTAATATGGAATATAGCAGTGCTAAGTTAAAATCGAAATTAGATTATTATAACTTGAATTAATCGAATTGCGATTTCAACTTGGACCTGGTTTACTATGGTTGGCTTGGTAGAATTAGCGAATATGACGAATATATTCGTTATATTCCACAAAACGAATATGGCGAATGTATTCGTTATATTCCACAAAACGAAGATAACAAAATATTCTCCATCTTCGTTTTAGCTACCTATTCATCAACTTCGCTAATTCTAGCAATCATATAGGAAAGTTTACTATAGAGACAGCTAAGTTTAATTCGCTATGCGATTATATGACTGCTTTTTTTTTTTAAAAACAAATGGAATAATTATAATACCTGATTATTATAATTATTCTATTTATAAAAAAAAGCAAAGTAATATAATCGCATAGCGAATTAAACTTAGCTGTCTCTATAGTAAACTTTCCTATATGATTGCTAGAATTAGCGAAGTTGATGAATAGGTAGCTAAAACGAAGATGCAGAATACTTCGTTATCTTCGTTTTGTGGAATATGACGAATACATTCGTTATCTTCGTTTTGTGGAATATAACGAATATATTCGTCATATTCGCTAATTCTACCAAGCCATTGAAGCCAACCATAGTAAACCAGGTCCAAGTTGAAATCGCCATGCGATTAATATAACTCGAAGTAATCGCATGGCGATTTCAACTAGGTTATTACATTCCTCCGCTCTCACACTCCTTCATCCAGCATACGGCTGCTTCCCCAGGCTGTCAATCCAAGTCACCTCCCCCTCCTAACCCTACTATCCACAGCAAAGACAAAGACTTAGGCCTCTTTCACACTACAGTATGTTGAATTCAGTGTTTTGCGTTCCGTTTTTCACGGATCCGTTGTTCCGTTTTTTGCTTCCGTTGTGGTTCCGTTTCCGTTCCGTTGTTCCGTTCCGTTTTTCCGTATGGCAAATACAGTATACAGTAATTTCATATTAAAAATTGGGCTGGGCATAACATTTTCAATAGATGGTTCCGCAAAAAACGGAACGGAAACGGAAGACGGATGCATTTCCGTATGTGTTCCGTTTTTTTTGCGGACCCATTGACTTGAATGGAGCCACGGACTGTGATTTGCGGCCAAATATAGGACATGTTCTATCTTTTCAACAGAACGGAAAAACGGAAATACGGAAACGGAATGCATGCGGAACACATTCCGTTTTTTTGCGGAACCATTGAAATGAATGGTTCCGTATACGGACCGTATACGGAACGCAAAAAACGGACCGTATACGGAACGCAAAAAACTGTAGTGTGAAAGAGGCCTTATATACTACCGGCACATACTGCAGCGCAGTGTCCGGCTCCACGTCTCACTCTGCCGATTCGGCTGTGTGCAGAGCAGTAGTTATCATTGCGATATTATGTCCCAGTTGTATATTCAGATTGTTACACCAGGGTGGAGGGGGGGGGGGAGAGCTTGGACATAATATCGCTATCATAACTACTGCTCTGCACGCAGTGAGACAAAAATTTGCAAAGAAAGATAGCCTAATCCCTAATTAAATCAATAAAAATACATACAGTACAAATATATATTACTGCATATGGTGTTACTTTACTTTATGAATAAAAATGAATAATTTATATACATGTATATGTGCGTGTATTTAAATTTATTATAATTATTATTATTTATATTATAATATAACTTGTAATATATTTTTATATTTGTAAAAAATGCATTGCTAGTTATCAATAATATCAGTATTTACATTTCTATGCAGTCACGCATTGCGATTGGTAGTGGAACTATGTATATACACAATATACTGCTGCACTGGATATAAATATAACATAAAAAACTTCTGGGGACTTAAGCTTATATTAGCAAATGTATATCAAATGAACTTTACTGAGGCTCTGAATAAGGTTGTACCCCATACCCCCTCCCCCTACAGGCAGTCTGTGAATGAGATCGCACGCTATCTTTCTACACACTGATGCCCTGCCCTCCCATTCACTGAAAGCCGGTAGACAAAAGGGACTCCCTGTTTGGGGGAAGGGGGGTATTGTCTGCAGGCTGAAAGTGCAGGTTATTTTCTGGCTGGAGACCCTTTCACTGCGCTTCTGGTGGAGTACGTGTTTATTAACTAAAATCAAGACAATAGCTAAAATAATGACCAGCAATAAAAAATAGCAATACATATAAATAAGTGATAGATCCAGGAGCATACACAAACAAATAAATTAATATCCCATAAATACTGTAGGTCCTTCACTAACTGCCGGCTGTCTCTGTTATATGGCAAATTCCATTAAAAGATCGAAGCGCTGACATTGATAGTTACTTACCAACTACTGACACCTTGTCTATACTGCAACAAATTGCTGTGAACTTTGATACATATATATATATATATATATATATACATTCTCTATTCTCCTATTCTATGCTGCTACAATTATATTAGAATATGGAAGTGTCTTATTCCCCTCTGTGAATTGGAACACTATCTAACTCTGCTACATAAACTATGATATTTATGGGAAATTAATTTATTTGTTTGTGTATGCTCCTGGATCTATCACTATTTTAAATGTATTGCTATTTTTTATTCATTGCTATATTTTATTGCTGGTCATTATTTTAGCTGCTATATTGATTTATTATATGTAAATATATTTTATATATTTATATTATATATACATTTACATATAGTATAATTAGTGTAATATTGTATAATTATATATATATATATATATATATATATATATATGTCCATTATACTGTACAATACATTATATCTAAATCACCATACCTCATATGGATCATGGAATAAATAATTATACAATATTACACTAATTATACTATATGTAAATTTATATATAATATAAATACTGTATTAACATTCAGCCACTATAGGAACATAGCTAATAAATACACTGTATCCACTACTTCAGAGAAAAACAAATAAATAAAAATAAATATGGAAAACTCCATCAAGATACAAAACAATATACACTTGAAGGATAAAAAAAAAAACAGATGAATGCAATTATATTGATTGTGTATCTGACATACTTGAAGCAAACTATCTTATTACTTGAAATTGGGACATTCTCTAATAACTTTCTTATCCCCTAAACACTGAAGGTATTTACATGCAAATCGCGATTCATATGCTAATGCCGCCCTTCATTAAGGTTGCAAGTACATACAAAAGGATCGACTAATGGTGTACATTGCAGTATTATACCTCAGTATCGCTGACTACACTGCCTGCGCCTGACTGGAAGCAAACTATCTTATTACTTGAAATTGGGACATTCTCTAATAACATTCCTACCCCCCACTCTCAGTATGGCTACAATAGGATCTAAGGCCCCTTTCACACGGGCGAGGAGGGGCTGGAAGGGTTAAAAATAGGGCTCATGGGGTTAAGAATAAATAAAAATTTATAAACTACTGTACAATGGACTAACTATACATTCATATATTTATGTACTGAATCACAATTATGATTCAGTACATCTAGAATATTAGACTATATATTTGCATATGCAGCTCTATAATATATCTGTATACACCGCTCCATTATGTCTTTAGATCTGTGATACAAGTGGATTAGATTTGGATAACACCTGGTGATACATTGTACCGGATTTTGTGCGGTCTTCTGCATACAGATATATAATAGAGCAGTGTGTACAGATATATAACGGAGTGTTGTATACAGATATGTAATGGAGCAGTGTACAGTATACAGATATATAATGTAGTGGATACAGAGTGTATTTATTAGCTATGTTCCTATAGTGGCTGAATGTTATTACAGTATCGAAAAACAACATGTACAGTATGGATACATTTGTATTTAGCAAAGCCTTTTGAACATTTCCTCCTTGACGGCAGCCTCCCCCCCCCCCCCCCTTCTGCCAGGACAATCCCCACACCTATTCTTGCTATTCTTAATGTTGGATCTCTTTCTCCACAATTGCGCAATGGAAACCTAATATGAATTATGATGTTAACACTGACACCATTAAAACAAATAATATTGTTACATGAAAAACAAAAATAAATTCATAAATACAGCTCCAGCGCTGGGTAAGTTTTAAAATACACCAAAAGTTTACAGGCAAAAATAGACCAATATATACAGCGTTGCTGCTATATTGATTTATTATATATAAATATATTTTATACATTTATATTATATATAAATTTACATATAGTATAATTAGTGTAATATTGTATAATTATTTTTTAATACAGAGGTTATCTATCTTACTATCTATCTATATCTATATATGTCCATTATACTGTACAATACACTATATCTAAATCACCATACCTCATATTATACTATATGTAAATTTATATATAATATAAATACTGTATTAACATTCAGCCACTATAGGAACATAGCTAATAAATACACTGTAGCCACTACTTCAGAGAAAAACAAATAAATAAAAATAAATATGGAAAACTCCATCAAGATACAAACCAATATACACTTAAAGGATAAAAAAACAGATGAATGCAATAATATTGATTGTGTATCTGACATACTTGAAGCAAACTATCTCATTACTTGAAATTGGGACATTCTCTAATAACTTTCCTACCCCCCACTCTCAGTATGGCTACAATAGGATCTAAGGCCCCTTTCACATGGGTGAGCAGGGGCTGGAGGGGTTAAAAATAGGGCTGAAGGAATTAAAAATAGGGCTGGAGAGGTTAATAAGGGGTATAATACTCAAGTATGTCAGATACACAATAAATATTATTGCATTCATCTGTTTCCTACCCCCCTCCTCTCAGTATGGCTACAATAGGATCTAAGGCCCCTTTCACATGGGTGAGAAGGGGCTGGAGGGGTTAAAAATAGGCTGGAGGGGTTAATAAGGGGTATAATACTCAAGTATGTCTGATACACAATCAATATTATTGTATTCATCTGTTTCCTCCCCCCCCCCCCCACTCTCAGTATGGCTACAATAGAATCTAAAGCCCCTTTCACACGGGGGAGGAGGGGATGGAGGGGTTAAAAATTAATTTAAAAAAATAATTTAACTCACCTTAATCCACTTGTTCGCGCAGCCCGTCTTCTCTTCTGTCTTCAGGACCTGGGTGAAAGGCCTGATAATAATATTGATTGTGCATCTGACATACTTGAAGTAAACTATCTTATTATCTTACTATCTATTAAAAATAGGGCTGGAGGGTTAAAAATAGGGCTGGAGGGGTTAATAAGGGGTATAATACTCAAGTATGTCTGATACACAATCAATATTATTGTATTCCTCTGTTTCCTACCCCCACTCTCAGTATGGCTACAATAGGATCTAAGGCCCCTTTCAGACGGGCGAGGAGGTGCTATATGGGTTAAAAATTAATAAAAAAATTTTGAACTCACCTTAATCCACTTGTTCGCGCAGCCCGTCTTCTCTTCTGTCTTCTTTCTTGAGGAGCTGGGTAAAAGACCAGTGGTGACATCACTACGCTCATCACATGGTCGTCACATGATCCATCACCATGGTGATAAGCGCAGTGACGTCACCACAGGTCTTTTACCCAGGTCCTGAAGAAAGAAGATATAAGAGAAGACGGCTGCGCGAACAAGTGGATTAAGGTGAGTTAAATTATTTTTTATTAATTTTTAACCCATCCAGCCCCTCCTCGCCCGTCTGAAAGGGGCCTTAGATCCTATTGTAGCCATACTGAGAGTGGGGGTAGGAAAGTTATTAGAGAATGTCACAATTTGAAGTAATGAGATAGTTTGCTTCAAGTATGTCAGATACACAATCTATATTATTGCATTCATCTGTTTTTTTTTATCCTTTAAGTGTATATTGTTTTGCATCTTGATGGAGTTTTCCATATTTATTTTTATTTATTTGTTTTTCTCTGAAGTAGTGGATACAGAGTGTATTTATTAGCTATGTTCCTATAGTGGCTGAATGTTAATACAGTATTTATATTATATATAAATTTACATATAGTATAATTAGTGTAATATTGTATAATTATTTATTCCATGATCCATATGAGGTATGGTGATTTAGATATAATGTATTGTACAGTATAATGGACATATATAGATAGTAAGATAGATAACCTCTGTATTAAAAAATAATTATACAATATTACACTAATTATACTATATGTAAATTTATATATAATATAAATATATAAAATATATTTATATATAATAAATCAATATAGCAGCAACGCTGTATATATGGGTCTATTTTTGCCTGTAAACTTTTGGTGTATTTTAAAACTCACCCAGCGCTGGAGCTGTATTAATTTATTTATTTTTGTTTTTCATGTAACAATATTATTTGTTTTAATGGTGTCAGTGTTAACATCATAATTCATATTAGGTTTCCATTGCGCAATTGTGGAGAAAGAGATCCAACATTAAGAATAGCAAGAATAGGTGTGGGAATTGTCCTGGCAGAAGGGGGGGGGGGGGGGGGGGGGTCGGTGGGGGGTGCTGTCAAGGAGGAAATGTACAAAAGGCTTTGCTAAATACAAATGTATCCATACTGTACATGTTGTTTTTCGATACTGTAATAACATTCAGCCACTATAGGAACATAGCTAATAAATACACTCTGTATCCACTACATTATATATCTGTATGCTGTACACTGCTCCATTACATATCTGTATACAACACTCCGTTATATATCTGTACACACTGCTCTATTATATATCTGTATGCAGAAGACCGCACAAAATCCGGTACAATGTATCACCAGGTGTTATCCAAATCTAATCCACTTGTATCACAGATCTAAAGACATAATGGAGCGGTGTATACAGATATATTATAGAGCTGCATATGCAAATATATAGTCTAATATTCTAGATGTACTGAATCATAATTGTGATTCAGTACATAAATATATGAATGTATAGTTAGTCCATTGTACAGTAGTTTATAATTTTTTATTTATTCTTAACCCCATGAGCCCTATTTTTAACCCTTCCAGCCCCTCCTCGCCCGTGTGAAAGGGGCCTTAGATCCTATTGTAGCCATACTCAGAGTGGGGGGTAGGAATGTTATTAGAGAATGTCCCAATTTCAAGTAATAAGATAGTGAAAATTTGTTACCTGGAATTTTGCTTTCCATGAGTCCGAAGGCAGCACATGAAGGGTTAACGGAGTCCTATTCTCGCCCCAGGACCGCCCACCTAGATAACAAATGAGATAATTGATCAATTAGTGACCCTGTAGGTTCCTATATAACGCCCCCTCTGACAGACCTCAATGTGTATAAAAAATAGATTCAGTCAAAGTGCGAAACAAAAGGATTTATTAGGGAGGGTATGTATGTGCTGCCTTCGGACTCATGGAAAGCAAAATTCCAGGTAACAAATTTTCACTTTCCCCTGACGTCCTCGGCAGCACATGAAGGGATATGCATAGATACTGAAGGGAGGGAATTACTGAACGGCTGCACTCAACACCGCGGTACCAAAGGCTGAGCTCTTATTATCTATGTCCAGCCGGTAGTGCTTCATGAAGGTAGATGGCGTCGACCAAGATGCAGCTCTACAGATTTCTTCCAGGGAGACATGCGCCTGTTCCGCCCAAGATGTTGCTGTGGCCCTAGTTGAGTGGGCTCTAATCGGGGAAGGAGGAGAAATGCCCTCTATGGTGTACGCCTCCAAAATGATAGACTTGATCCATCTTGCCAGGGAAGCCTTAGATGCCTTGTGACCTTTATTAGGACCGGAGTATAGTAAAAACAGATTTTCATCCAGTCTAAAATTCTCTGTTTTCTGCAGGTAGATCTCTACTGCTCTCTTGACATCTAAGGTGTGCCAGCGGGCTTGTTCTTCATCAGAGGGGTCTGGGAAAAACACTGGTAGAAACGCTTCTTGGTTGACATTAGCAGAAGAAGGAACCTTAGGCGTAAAGGAAGGTAAAGTACGTAGCAAAACTCCATCCGGCAGGATTCTTAAATACGGTGTCTTGACCGAAAGTGCTTGTAATTCTCCGAGTCTCTTAGCTGAAGTGATGGCAATAAGGAAGAGAACTTTGCAGGAAAGCCATTTAAGATCTGTGTCAACTAAGGGCTCGAAGGGGGGTTCAGTCAACCTCCTGAGGACCAATGACAGATCCCAAATAGGCATAGGGTGTCTCAGGACCGGCCTAAGTTTTTTAATGGCTTTGAAGAAGCGATTAACCAAGAGATGATGTCCGAACTTGCCCTCTGTCATTGCATTAATGGCCGTCATATGTACTTTCAAGGTGTTTGGAGTAAGACCTTTCTGGAACCCATCTTGCAAGAACTGGAGGATAACAGGGACTGTAATATCTGAACACTTGCTCTCTGCCAACCAGGATGAAAATTTTCTCCATATCTTTTCATACTTGGCATTCGTAGAAGCTTTCCGGGAGGAGAGCAGGGTATTGATGACCGGGACGGACAGACCTTTCCCTTCTAGTCTGGACCTCTCAGTCTCCAAGCTGTGAGATGCAGTTTGCTCAGATGTGGATGAAAGAGGCCGTTCTGGACTAGTAAGTCGGGATGAGACGGAAGCTTCCAGTAGACTCCCTTGGATAATTGGAGTAGAAGCGGGAACCATGGCCTGCGCGGCCAAAAAGGAGTAATTAATATCGCTCGAGGTCTCTCTAGTAGAATCTTCTGCAGGACTCTTAAGATGAGAGGCACCGGAGGGAAGACATAAACATATTGGTCTTTCCAGGTTATGGAAAAAGCATCCACTGCTGCCGGATTCTGAAATCTGTTCAGAGAACAGAACTTGGGAAGTTTTTTGTTTTCCTTGGAGGCCATCAGATCTACAGATGGAGTACCCCATCTGGCTGTAATCTGCAGGAAGTACTTCTGGTTCAGCTCCCACTCGGTTTGTCTGATCTTCCTCCGACTCAGAAGATCCGCCTGAGTATTCAACGAGCCTTTGATGTGTACTGCCCTCAGACTTCGTACGTGTCTCTCTGCCCATGCAAAGATCTTCATGCATAATGCAAGGAGTAAACGGCTCCGGGTGCCCCCCTGTTTGTTTATATAAAAAACTGCAGGGAGATTGTCCGTCTGAATTAGGACTGACTGGCCTTCCAAATCCGTCCCAAAGTGTTCCAACGCCAGCTTGATGGCCTTCAACTCCCTGAAGTTCGAGGACAGCTGTTGCTCTGTGCAGGACCAAGAACCTTGAACCCAACTGTTTCCAAGATGGGCCCCCCAGCCCCGGGAGGAAGCGTCCGTTGTAATCGTCACTGTTGGTGCCAACTGGAAGGGTCTGCCCCTGGATAAATTCCTTCCTCTTAACCACCATTTCAGCTCCGTGATTGTAGAAGGCCTCAACCTGACACGGGCTGAAAGATTGTGGCTCTGCCTCCAAACCTGAAGCAAGTCCTGTTGCAATTCCCTTATGTGGGCCTGAGCCCATGGAACTGCATCTATCACAGATGTCATATGACCCAGGGTCTTCATCACCTTGAGGACTGTAGGTCTTTGGCCCGAAATTAAGGCCCTTATTGATGATGTGACAGATTTCACCCTGGAGGCTGGGAGATACAGGGTCATGGTGCAGGTGTCTATCCTGAAGCCCAGAAACGTTTTGGATGTTGCTGGCTGGATGTCTGATTTGTCCCAATTGATCAGAAACCCCAGAGACTGAAGCAGCTTGATGACTTTCAGGAGATGAGAATTCAGCGAGTCGCTGGTGGGTGCCACTACCAGCCAGTCGTCCAGGTATGGAAACACCTGCAGGGCCTGTAGGCGTAAACTTGCAACGGCGATCACGGCCAGCTTTGTGAAGATTCTGGGTGCTGATGAGAGACCGAAAGGCAGGGCTTTGAATTGCAGATGTTTTATCTTTCCTCCCATGACAATTGCAATCCTCAAAAAGCGTCTGGATGAGTTCTTTATTGGGACATGGAGATAAGCATCTCTCAGGTCGATGGAAGCCAAGAAGTGACCTTCCTGAAGCAGGGACGTGATTGATCTTATGTTCTCCATCTTGAAATGAATTTTTTTGATAAACTGGTTCACATAGCGGAGGTCTATAACTAGACGCCACTTTGCCTCTGGCTTGGGGACTGGAAACACCCTGGAATACACTCCTGTTCCTTCTTGCTGTCTTGGAACAGGTTCCAGAGCACCTTTTAGAATGAATTCTTCTATGAGGTTTATGACCCGAAGATCTTCTTTTTGATTCAGGAGAAAACGGTCTCTTGGATGTCGGATAAATTCCAGAGAGTAGCCCTCTTTTATGATCCTCAAGGCCCAACTGTCCGAGGAAATTTCTTGCCACGCTGCATAAAACTGAGTAAGCCGTCCTCCTACTCTCTGGCTCCTGGCGTCAGAAACCCTCTTTGGAAGGTTTATCTTCTGGTCTCTTCCTACTTTTATCCGATGTCCTGGTAAAAAATCTTCGGTCAGATCCCCTCCTGTCCGAACGCCCGCGAAAATCGGACCTCTGAAAGCGTTGTCTTCGAAAGGGCCGAAAACTTCTGGATTGGAATCTGCGTGTAGAAGGAGGAAATTCCAGAGCTTTGTCCTCTTTACTTGTTTCCAAAAGAGTGTCTAACTGAGAGCCGAACAGACGCCCCGGTTCAAACGGAAGAGAACAAAGGTTGTTTTTGGAGGGGACGTCACCCGACCACAACTTCAGCCAGATTGCTCTCCTGATAGAGTTGGAGAGGGCCATATTTTTTGCCAGGCCTCTCAGGGTATCTACTGGGAAGTCACACAGGAACTCCGCCGCGATCTTCAAGGAAGGGAGCTGCTGAAGTAGATCCTCTCTATTAACACCATCTTCAATATCCCTTCCCAGTTGACTCAACCATACCCTCAGGGCACGAGCTACAGGCACCGCCGCCATAGACGCCTTCTTCAGGGAGGCTATATAAGCATGAAGCCGCTTCAGGAGATTATCTGCTTTCTTATCCATAGGATCTTTCAACAATGTGGAGTCATCAGATGGAAAAAAGGACCTCTTCGCTAGTCTGGCCACTGCAGGGTCGATCTTGGAAGGAGCCCCCCATTTTTCACATTCTGCAGGGTCTATTCTATACATAGCCTTGGCTCTTCTCCCTGAATCCATTTTCCTTAAAGGATATTTCCATTCCTTCTGGATGATGGATTCAAGCACCGGATGACTGGGAAAAACTCGCGCTTTCTTCTTAGGAAAGTAAAAGAGGCTTCCCTCATCTTGGTCGGTGCGCGTCTCTGTCTTGGATTCAATTATGTGTTTGACATCCTTGATGAGACGGTTAATGTCTTCTTTTCTAAACAGAAAATTCTCCTCTGTGGCCGGTTCTGGATCTGAGCTAGAGCCAGAAGACACCTCCCCTTCCGAGTGAGAAGACCTCTCGGCGGACGTAGACGGGCTAGGGTCAACTCGCTTCCTCTTATGCGCCTTCTGTTTCTTTGACTGAGACAGAAACGATTCAAGTAGAGAAATCAATTTTTTCGTATTGTCTTCCGAGATGACCTCCGGCTGGGTACAGGCTGCGCAAATGCTAGATGTGTAACCCTCAGGAAGAGGTTTGATACAAGTGACACATAAGGGCTGCTTTTTCCTTTGTTTCTTCCCCCGCCTGGGTGAGGATTCCGGGGAAAGGGAAAAGACCTCCAATCCGCAGCTTCCACAATAATCCTCCCGGTGGTCATCAGGGAGAGGCTGGTCGCAGGATTGGCACAGCCTGTGCCTGTGCTTCCTGGATCTCTTTCCTCCTAGGCTGGACATCTAGAAAAAAGATAGGCATATTAAAATGATATAAAAGGCCTAATAATAGGCTGAGACCAGATAAGAGGAAGCCAGGACCAGGGGTACCTCAAAGATAAAAGAGCTCGGCTGCCAAAGAACCAGGGCAGCAAGAGCCAGGACAATACCACCTTAATAAAGGAACCACATTTGAATTTGCCGCCAGATACTCTAGGGGGCGGCGCCTACTGATGACGTCAGACGCCGCCGAACGCTGCGTTCCACCTTGCGTTCCACAAGCGCTGCCATTGCCGCCCAGAGAAGAGACAGCGCTGGAGCGGCATGCAAGTACCGGCGAACCTCCCAGCAGAGCGTCATCCAGGTAGAAGGGAGGGATATACAGAGCAGCGCCAAGGCACCCCCATGGCTAGCTGGACTCTGAGCCAGGAGCCTGGGACACCCCCCAGGCATAAGGGCTTACAGGATAGGTGGGCAAAGGACCTGTCCAGAATCAGGACATAAAAAAAACACATTGAGGTCTGTCAGAGGGGGCGTTATATAGGAACCTACAGGGTCACTAATTGATCAATTATCTCATTTGTTATCTAGGTGGGCGGTCCTGGGGCGAGAATAGGACTCCGTTAACCCTTCATGTGCTGCCGAGGACGTCAGGGGAAAGTTTGCTTCCAGTCAGGCGCAGGCAGTGTAGTCAGCGATACTGAGGTATAATACTGCAATGTACACCATTAGTCGATCCTTTTGTATGTACTTGCAACCTTAATGAAGGGCGCATTAGCATATGAATCGCGATTTGCATGTAAATACCTTCAGTGTTTAGGGGATAAGAAAGTTATTAGAGAATGTCCCAATTTCAAGTAATAAGATAGTTTGCTTCAAGTATGTCAGATACACAATCAATATAATTGCATTCATCTGTTTTTTTTTTTTATCCTTCAAGTGTATATTGTTTTGTATCTTGATGGAGTTTTCCATATTTATTTTTATTTATTTGTTTTTCTCTGAAGTAGTGGATACAGTGTATTTATTAGCTATATTCCTATAGTGGCTGAATGTTAATACAGTATTTATATTATATGTAAATTTACATATAGTATAATTAGTGTAATATTGTATAATTATTTATTCCATGATCCATATGAGGTATGGTGATTTAGATATAATGTATTGTACAGTATAATGGACATATATATACAGACGTGGACAAAATTGTTGGTACCCTTTGGTCAATGAAAGAAAAAGTCACAATGGTCACAGAAATAACTTTAATCTGACAAAAGTAATAATAAATTAAAATTCTATAAATGTTAACCAATGAAAGTCAGACATTGTTTTTCAACCATGCTTCAACAGAATTATGTAAAAAAATAAACTCATGAAACAGGCATGGACAAAAATGATGGTACCCCTAGAAAACACAGAACATAATGTGACCAAAGGGACATGTTAATTCAAGGTGTGTCCACTAATTAGCATCACAGGTGTCTACAACCTTGTAATCAGCCATTGGGCCTATATATATGGCTCCAGGTAATCACTGTGTTGTTTGGTGATATGGTGTGTACCACACTCGACATGGACCAGAGGAAGCAAAGGAAAGAGCTGTCTCAAGAGATCAGAAAGAAAATTATAGACAAGCATGTTAAAGGTAAAGGCTATAAGACCATCTCCAAGCAACTAGATGTTCCTGTGAGTACAGTTGCACATATTATTCATAAGTTTAAGATCCATGGGACTGTAGCCAACCTCCCTGGACGTGGCCGCAGGAGGAAAATTGATGACAAATCTAAGAGACGGATAATCCGAATGGTAACAAAAGAGCCTAGAAAGACTTCTAAAGAGATTCAAGGTGAACTTCATGCTCAAGGAACATCAGTGTCAGATCGCACCATCCGTCGTTGTTTGAGCCAAAGTGGACTACATGGGAGACGACCAAGGAGGACACCATTGTTGAAAACGAATCATAAAAAAGCAAGACTGGAATATGCCAAACTACATGTTGACAAGCCACAAAGCTTCTGGGAGAATGTCCTGTGGACAGATGAGACAAAAATCGAAGTTTTTGCCAAGGCACATCAGCTGTATGTTCACAGACGAAAAAATGAAGCATATCAAGAAAAGAACACTGTCCCTACTGTGAAACATGGAGGAGGCTCTGTTATGTTCTGGGGCTGCTTTGCTGCGTCTGGCACAGGGTGTCTTGAATCTGTGCAGGGTACAATGAAATCTCAAGACTATCAAGGAATTCTAGAGAGAAATGTACTAGCCAGTGTCAGAAAGCTTGGTCTCAGTCGCAGGTCATGGGTCTTGCAACAGGACAATGACCCAAAACACACCGCTAAAAACACCCAAGAATGGCTAAGAGGAAAAAATTGGACTATTCTAAAGTGGCCTTCTATGAGCCCTGACCTCAATCCTATTGAGCATCTTTGGAAGGAGCTGAAACATGCAGTCTGGAAAAGGCACCCTTCAAACCGGACACAACTGGAGCAGTTTGCTCATGAGGAGTGGGCCAAAATACCTGCTGAGAGGTGCAGATGTCTCATTGACAGTTACAGGAAGCGTTTGATTGCAGTGATTGCCTCAAAAGGTTGCGCAACAAAATATTAAGTTAGGGGTACCATCATTTTTGTCCATGCCTGTTTCATGAGTTTATTTTTTTACATAATTCTGTTGAAGCATGGTTGAAAAACAATGTCTGACTTTCATTGGTTAACATTTATAGAATTTTAATTTATTATTACTTTTGTCAGATTAAAGTTATTTCTGTGACCATTGTGACTTTTTCTTTCATTGACCAAAGGGTACCAACAATTTTGTCCACGTCTGTATATAATTATACAATATTACACTAATTATACTATATGTAAATGTATATATAATATAAATATATAAAAATATTTACATATAATAAATCAATATAGCAGCTAAAATAATGACCAGCAATAAAATATAGCAATGAATAAAAAATAGCAATACATTTAAAATAGTGATAGATCCAGGAGCATACACAAACAAATAAATTAATTTCCCATAAATATCATAGTTTATGTAGCAGAGTTAGATAGTGTTCCAATTCACAGAGGGGAATAAGACACTTCCATATTCTAATATAATTGTAGCAGCATAGAATAGGAGAATAGAGAATATATATGTATCAAAGTTCACAGCAATTTGTTGCAGTATAGACAAGGTGTCAGTAGTTGGTAAGTAACTATCAATGTCAGCGCTTCGATCTTTTAATGGAATTTGCCATATAACAGAGACAGCCGGCAGTTAGTGAAGGACCTACAGTATTTATGGGATATAAATTTATTTGTTTGTGTATGCTCCTGGATCTATCACTTATTTATATGTATTGCTATTTTTTATTGCTGGTCACTATTTTAGCTATTGTCCTGATTTTAGTTAATAAACACGTACTCCACCAGAAGCGCAGTGAAAGGGTCTCCAGCCAGAAAATAACCTGCACTTTCAGCCTGCAGACAATACCCCCCTTCCCCCAAACAGGGAGTTCCTTTTGTCTACGGGCTTTCAGTGAATGGGAGGGCAGGGCATCAGTGTGTAGAAAGATAGCGTGCGATCTAATTCACAGACTGCCTGTAGGGGGAGGGGGTATGGGGTGCAACCTTATTCAGAGCCTCAGTAAAGTTCATTTGATATACATTTGCTAATATAAGCTTAAGTCCCCAGAAGTTTTTCATGTTATATTTATATCCAGTGCGGCAGTATATTGTGTATATACATAGTTCCACTACCAATCGCAATGCATGACTGCATAGAAATGTAAATACTGATATTATTGATAACTAGCAATGCATTTTTTACAAATATAAAAATATATTACAAGTTATATTATAATATAAATAATAATAATTATAATATATATTTATATACACGCACATATACATGTATATAAATTATTCATTTTTATTCATAAAGTAAAGTAACACCATATGCAGTAATATATATTTGTACTGTATGTATTTTTATTTATGTAATTAGGGATTAGGCTATCTTTCTATGCAAATTTTTGTCTCACTCTGCCGATTTGGCTGCGTGCAGAGCAGTAGTTATGATAGCGATATTATGTCCAAGCTCTCCCTCCCCTCCACCCTGGTGTAACAATCTGAATATACAACTGGGACATAATATCGCAATCATAACTACTGCTCTGCACACAGCCGAATCGGCAGAGTGAGACGTGGAGCCGGACACTGCGCTGCAGTATGTGCCGGTAGTATATAAGTCTTTGTCTTTGCTGTGGATAGTAGGGTTAGGAGGGGGAGGTGACTTGGATTGACAGCCTGGGGAAGCAGCCCTATGCTGGATGAAGGAGTGTGAGAGTGGAGGAATGTAATTACCTAGTTTAAATCGCCATGCGATTACTTCGAGTTATATTAATCGCATGGATATTTCAACTTGGACCTGGTTTACTATGGTTGGCTTCAATGGCTTGGTAGAATTAGCGAATATGACGAATATATTCGTTATATTCCACAAAACAAAGATAACGAATGTATTCGTCATATTCCACAAAACGAAGATAACGAAGTATTCTGCATCTTCGTTTTAGCTGCCTATTCATCAACTTCGCTAATTCTAGCAATCATATAGGAAAATTTACTATAGAGACAGCTAAGTTTAATTCTCTGTGCGATTATATTACTTTGCTTTTTTTTTATAAATAGAATAATTATAATAATTATCAGGTATTATAATTATTCCATTTTTTTTTTTTTTAAAAAGCAGTCATATAATCGCATAGCGAATTAAACTTAGCTGTCTCTATAGTAAACTTTCCTATATGATTGCTAGAATTAGCGAAGTTGATGAATAGGTAGCTAAAACGAAGATGGAGAATATTTCGTTATCTTCGTTTTGTGGAATATAACAAATACATTTGCCATATTCGTTTTGTGGAATATAACGAATATATTCGTCATATTCGCTAATTCTACCAAGCCAACCATAGTAAACCAGGTCCAAGTTGAAATCGCAATTCGATTAATTCAAGTTATAATAATCGAATTTCGATTTTAACTTAGCACTGCTATATTCCATATTAGGCTAGAATTAACAAATATGGAATATAGCAGTGCTAAGTTAAAATCGAAATTCGATTATTATAACTTGAATTAATCGCATTGCTATTTCAATAGGAGAGTAGCCCTTAAGTTAAAATCGAATTTCGATTATTTAAATCGCATATTAATCGCAATAACAAGAATAATGACGAATATTCGATTTCGACGAATATAAAACGAATATTCTATCGAATATTCGCGAATTTCGTCGAAATCGAATATGGCACCTGCCGCTCATCACTAATATATATATGTATTTGTGTGGCGGCTAATTTTTTGTGGGATGAGGTGACTTCAGTGGTACCATTGTCGGGCACATTCTATTTTTTTTTTTTTTTAGCATTCATCTTAATGACACAGCAATACCTAATATGTATTTTTTCTTACTTTTTTATATTTTTTTGCAATTTTACATGTGTTTATTATAGGAAAGGGGCAGATTTTTTTGATTTGAAACTTTTATTTTATTTTTTAATTTTTTAAACTTTTTTTATTTTTTTCCCACTGTGGAAGATTTACTTTTGAGGATCTGATCCCCTCTGCAATGCATTACAATACATGTGTATTGCAATGATTGACTCTAAGTGTATTACTAGTGTAATACACTGACCATTTGCTTGCTTGAGACCCACGGGGCTGAGTCTCACAGGCTGCCACTGAAGGCAAGCCCCGATGCCCTCTCAGCCATCGGGTCCTCATCACCTCGTACATGCAGTGGTCAGTACTGACCGTGGCATACAGAGGCAGGGGCGGATTGACCATAGACCCTATGGGGAAATTTCCAGGTGGGTCGATGCCTAGGAGTGCCACTCAAGCCCTCCTCATGGATGCCAGCCAGGTACATAATGATCTGTTTCTCTCTTACCCACCTGGTCAGCAGCCACAGGTGCCCCACTGAATCCTCAGGACAGCGATACAGTTGAATACTGTGGCACAGATAGCAGAATTTTGTGCTACACTGTGGTATTTGGTTCAGCTTCGGCGGTATATTGCTCTGCATTATGGTCGCACTGCCTAATTATTTTTCAGTCAATTTAGATCTGCCGGCCACATGGGGCCACTTTTAGTTCAAGATCCTCCCCTATACAGAGGGTTACAGAGCCGGCATCGGGGTATTGAGCAACTCCTGCACCAGCCTGATCAGCGCACCATACCTGTACCATGGCTGTCAGGAAGTCACTTCCTGTTGCGCCATACATGCACAGTTCATGCTTTTGTACTACAGCAAAGGCTTTTATCTGTACCGATAATATAAATATGAACAATGAGGGAGATTTATCAAACTGGTGTAAAGTAGAACTGGCTTAGTTGCCCATAGCAACCAATCAGATTCCACCTTTCATTTTTCACAGCTCCTTTGAAAAAGGAAAGATGGAATCTGGTTGCTACGGGCAACTGAGCCTGCTCTACTTTACACCAGTTTGATAAATCTCCGCCAATATTCATAGAAAATAGTGTACCTGACCAACTTATTATTCTTATCAAAAAGTTGATTTATGACTAGAGATGTGAGAATCAAAGTTGACGAAGTGGAATTCAATCCAAATTTTAGGAAAAATTCAATTCCTCCTGAAGTCAAATTTCCTTGTGCTTCATGGTAACAAATCAATTTTTTTCTAAAATGGCTGCTGCACAATGTTAAAACGAGAAAGTAAGAAACCTGGAAACTAGGGATCACCCACAAAGCCATGCATGCAGCAAGCCAATCAGCAGCTAGCCAGCCCCTGTGATGTCACAGCCCTATAAAAAGCCTCTTCCTGCTCGGTATCTGCCATTTTACAGTGAACTTAGTGCAGGGAGGGACATGACAGTCATTAGGGACAGTGATTAGGAAACAATTTATTCATAAAAAAACCTATTGAGCTGTTCGGGGAAAGATTATTCATAATTATTCATAATTATTCTAAAGGATAGGGAGGCATTATCCACACTGTAGGGAGAGATCAGGGACCAATAGGAAAGTGTAAAGCCTGGGTAATGGGAACGATTACTATTACACCTTGTTGTACTAATTGGGGTTACTAAAAGTGATCTATTACTACAGATTTAGGTTGTTTGCATTATTTGATACATCATTAAAGGGAACCTGTCATCACCTTTATGTTGGCCATACTAGCAGCATAATAAAGTAGAGACAAGTAAGTTGATTTCAGTGGTCTGTCATTTATAAGTTAAAAGTAAGTGGTTGCTGAGAACCAACATCACAAACATTGCAGACTGGGCTTGGAAAAGAGTCACGGCCACCTGAGAAGAGTTATGGTTATTCATAAATTCCTGCTCTCCCTGCCCACCTGCTGATGATTGACAGTCTTCTACCTAGTTTTCTCCCTAGGAGAGAACTGCCAATCAGCAGCAGATTGGGTGAGAGAGCAGGAGATTATGAATAACCATAACTATGCTCAGGTAGATTTGACTCATTTCAAGGCCTGTGCTGCAATGGTATGATGCTAATTCTCGGCAACCAGTTTTAGCTGATGTGTGACACACCGCTGAAATCAGCATTTCTTGTCACTACTTTATACTGCCCTCAGTACGGTCGACATAAAGTTGACGACGGGGTCCCTTTAATTCCAGTAATCCTTGCTTCTGTTATTAGGGTGAAACGGCGGTCTGATACAACCAGTTTTGGGGTGTATTTAGTATATACTACCTTCCATCCTTGCTTCTTGGATGAAAGCACGATCTGGCAGGCTGCACAGGTGAAGAAAGCACACTCCTTGGGCTTTAAAAAGAAAAAAAGATACTACAGGTGATCACACCATGAAGGCCGAGTACAGATAGCCTGAAAAGAGTTAGAAGCTGAGGCGGCCGTTCGCCAAAGCAGAACACTTCTCTGCACAGGGTGGTCAAATTCTTTTACACTTAATTTGATGCGTCAATCAGTAGTTGCAGAGTTGGTGTGAAATAGCGCCTGATACTACACACTTTAGGGTGAGTTCACAGTTATTTGGTCAGTTATTTCCGTAATTTTTTGTGAGCCAAAACTAGTAGTGTGAAGCATACTCAGAGATATGGTGTAATGGAAAGATCTGCACCTGTTCTGTGTTTTTGACCCAAACCTGGTTTGATATACTTAATTCGAAATTGCAGACTGACACTATTGCTCTTTTACCCTTGCAGTTAATGTTGCAGTACAGTATGTCCAAAAGGTGAGGAGGAGAGATCTGCTGCCTCATCCGGTAGTGGGCAAGTAGCGCCCATGAGAGTCGCGCGGGAGCTGGTGTTGCGAGCTGTCAGGCACGTGGCCCTGAGACTGGTGAGGGTGACTTGCAAAGAATAGTGGATGATGATGTAGCTGATCGCAATGGGGAGCAGGGTAAAGAGGGGGCTTCATCATCATCGGGAGAAGATGATGGCAGCTTGCGCATGAGTCAGCGGCTGAGCCAATAGTTTGCTAGTGTGGCCGTGAGTCAGCAGGTTGGCAGCAGTGTGAGATCTGTAGCTAAATGTGTCCAGGGTAGACCAGGAGCCTACCTGTATGGAAAGAAGTAAAGTTGCATGGGTTCACAAAGGCAGCAGTAGCAGGCAGTCAGCAGGGAGTGGTGGGGGGAAAATTACATACTCATTGGCCACTTTATGACGGGGCCACTATTGTGCCTGTTTGGACTTGTTGACATCACCATTTATTTTACCCTTCTGATCTGGCAGAAGGATGGAAAAATGAGAAACACAGCGGATCCTGTCTTCGGAACAACCGTAAGGCCTGTATGACACAGTCCCTATTTTGCATCAGGATACGCTCATGAATTGGAAGCCAAAAGCAGGAGTGGGTACAAAACACAGAAGACATGCAGAATTTCCAATCATGTGTCATCTCTGTTTTGGATCCACTCCTGTTTTTTTTTTTTGTTCTTAGCAATACTCATGGATTACTGATCAAATGCTGACCGTGTAAAGGGGGATGCTCTAAAGACTGAATCCGTTTTTTGGGGGTTGTTCTTGTGACTGATAAGAAGAAGGGAAAAATAATCAGTGATGTCAAAACAAACTTACTGCTGACATCATTTCCACTATGTCATAGGGCCACTACTTGTATCAGCGTGTAACAGAACAGGTTCTGTCGAAATCTATCTGCTGACAGTGGAAAAGGAGTGCACTCTTTCACTCTATAGTACAATCTTGGGGCACTGCACAGTTTTTTTTTATATCTAATGCTAACATTGACCTGTAAGGTTAAGTTCACACTTGAGTTTTTTGGTCAGTTTTGTCCCCCATAACTGACCAAATAAGTGAAGTGTGAAGTGATTCTAAGAGTGATGCCTGTCAACTGCCTGTCATACTGACGCAAAGTACCTGTTAGGCCTCTTTCACACGGCGTCATGTTTTTTGCCTGGATATGGTGCGGGTGCATTGCGGGAAAATGCGCGATTTTTCCGCGCAAGTGCAAAACATTGTAATGCGTTTTGCACGTGTGTGAGAAAAATCTGCATGTTTGTTACCCAAACCCAAAATTCTTCACAGAAGTTCGGGTTTGGGTTAGGTGTTGTGTAGATTGTATTATTTTCCCTTATAACATGGTTATAAGGGAAAATAATAGCATTCTTACTCCAGAATGCATAGTATAATATCACTGGAGGAGTTAAAAAAAAAAATTGACTCACCTTAATCCACTTGATCCGGCATCTCTTCTGTCTTCTTCTTTGCTGTGCACAGGAATAGGACCTTTGATGACGTCACTGTGCTCATCACATGGTCCAATCACAAGGTTCATCACCATGGTGAGGGACCATGTGATTGGATCATGTGATGTGATGTCACCACAGGTCCTTAGCCGGCAGCTCAACATTACAGAAGAAGACAGAGATCAGCAACTACGCGATCAAGTGGACTCGGTGAGTTAATTTATTTTTTTATTTTTAACCCCTCCATCACTATTGTACTATGCATTCTGTATTCAGAATGCTATTATTTTCCCTTATAACCATGTTATAAGGGAAAATAATACAGATCGTGTCCCCAGCCCGATCGTCACCTAGCAACCATTAGTGAAAATCGCACCGCATCCGCACCCGCACTTGGTTGCAGATGCTTGCGATTTTCACGCGTCCCCATTCACTTCTATGGGGCCTGCATGAAAAACACAGAATATGGAGCTTGCTGCGATTTTCACGCAACGCACAAGTGATGCGTGAAAATCACAGCTCATGTGCACAGCCCCATATAAATGAATGGGTCAGGATTCAGTGCGGGTGCAATGCGTTCAACTCACGCATTGCACCCGCTCAGAATACTCGCCAGTCTGAAAGGGGCCTTACACTACCACAGCAGATTCTCTATGCATGTTTCTGCAATGCACAGTGTTCTACACCAATACACAGGCTCTCTGCAGCCAGGAAATAGCTGTTATTTTGCATTATATGTCACAAATAAATTTGGATCAAATCATTTTGGGAAATTCAGCGAACCGTCTGAATCTAATTTTTTGAAAGTCGCTCATCTCTAATTGTTGATAATCCTACTTACCAGAGAAGCTGTTATCACCTATTGAACCTATCACAGTTGAAGTATGCTGAAAGGGATTTTTCATAAATCTTACTTTTGATACATCACAGATTAGACATATATTATACAAGCCTCATCTCTTCTGGAATGCAATATCTCACAACCTCTGGACACAATAGCAGCCTCCCTGAACAAAAGGCTATTTAACATCTCACCTCACATACAATGACAGCAACCTATGATAACCTATTCAACTTGTTAGCATGGAGAGGAAAAACCTGTTCAATGTAAAATAACCCTTTTGATGTATTGTATATAGCAGATGCCAGCATTGTTTAACAACGTTTCAACTGTATCTTGACAAACATGTTTCCCAAGGCCTACTAAGAAATACCAGGATTGTTCCAATTGGATCTTGAGAGAATATACAGACGTGGACAAAATTGTTGGTACCCTTTGGTCAATGAAAGAAAAAGTCACAATGGTCACAGAAATAACTTTAATCTGACAAAAGTAATAATAAATTAAAATTCTATAAATGTTAACCAATGAAAGTCAGACATTGTTTTTCAACCATGCTTCAACAGAATTATGTAAAAAAATAAACTCATGAAACAGGCATGGACAAAAATGATGGTACCCCTAACTTAATATTTTGTTGCGCAACCTTTTGAGGCAATCACTGCAATCAAACGCTTCCTGTAACTGTCAATGAGACATCTGCACCTCTCAGCAGGTATTTTGGCCCACTCCTCATGAGCAAACTGCTCCAGTTGTGTCCGGTTTGAAGGGTGCCTTTTCCAGACTGCATGTTTCAGCTCCTTCCAAAGATGCTCAATAGGATTGAGGTCAGGGCTCATAGAAGGCCACTTTAGAATAGTCCAATTTTTTCCTCTTAGCCATTCTTGGGTGTTTTTAGCGGTGTGTTTTGGGTCATTGTCCTGTTGCAAGACCCATGACCTGCGACTGAGACCAAGCTTTCTGACACTGGCTAGTACATTTCTCTCTAGAATTCCTTGATAGTCTTGAGATTTCATTGTACCCTGCACAGATTCAAGACACCCTGTGCCAGACGCAGCAAAGCAGCCCCAGAACATAACAGAGCCTCCTCCATGTTTCACAGTAGGGACAGTGTTCTTTTCTTGATATGCTTCATTTTTTCGTCTGTGAACATACAGCTGATGTGCCTTGGCAAAAACTTCGATTTTTGTCTCATCTGTCCACAGGACATTCTCCCAGAAGCTTTGTGGCTTGTCAACATGTAGTTTTGCATATTCCAGTCTTGCTTTTTTATGATTCGTTTTCAACAATGGTGTCCTCCTTGGTCGTCTCCCATGTAGTCCACTTTGGCTCAAACAACGACGGATGGTGCGATCTGACACTGATGTTCCTTGAGCATGAAGTTCACCTTGAATCTCTTTAGAAGTCTTTCTAGGCTCTTTTGTTACCATTCGGATTATCCGTCTCTTAGATTTGTCATCAATTTTCCTCCTGCGGCCACGTCCAGGGAGGTTGGCTACAGTCCCATGGATCTTAAACTTATGAATAATATGTGCAACTGTACTCACAGGAACATCTAGTTGCTTGGAGATGGTCTTATAGCCTTTACCTTTAACATGCTTGTCTATAATTTTCTTTCTGATCTCTTGAGACAGCTCTTTCCTTTGCTTCCTCTGGTCCATGTCGAGTGTGGTACACACCATATCACCAAACAACACAGTGATTACCTGGAGCCATATATATAGGCCCAATGGCTGATTACAAGGTTGTAGACACCTGTGATGCTAATTAGTGGACACACCTTGAATTAACATGTCCCTTTGGTCACATTATGTTCTGTGTTTTCTAGGGGTACCATCATTTTTGTCCATGCCTGTTTCATGAGTTTATTTTTTTACATAATTCTGTTGAAGCATGGTTGAAAAACAATGTCTGACTTTCATTGGTTAACATTTATAGAATTTTAATTTATTATTACTTTTGTCAGATTAAAGTTATTTCTGTGACCATTGTGACTTTTTCTTTCATTGACCAAAGGGTACCAACAATTTTGTCCACGTCTGTATGTGCCCACCCCAAAAAAGCCCTATAAATATGTGCTGGGAAATAAAGATTTCAGATATTTAACAACCTACGTTAAGTCTGGGTTGATATTTATCTCCTGATCAGAAGCAAACCGGACATTCATTGCACAGGGAAAATATTCACGGGTTGGAGGCCTGATGCCTCATCATATAATTATCATAAACCTGCCTGAGAAAAACTGCTAACATATACCCAAAATGAGACTTGTACCCGCTGAATCATAGGGGATATTCTGTTGAGACTTTTTTCATCATCATGAATAATGAATTTAGGACACTACAATGTCCTGACACACCCAAACACAATATTAACGAACCGCCTGATAAATGCCATAAGAGGTTTGTCCTCTAACAGTGATTTAGTTAGTTGGTCTGCTGATAAAGGGGGTGGAATAGTGGTCCAGAGCCACCAGAAGCTAAAAGAATTCTTGAAGATAGGGAATTTTATAAAGTATTATCATCTAACCCATTTCACCGATTATAGTAAGCAATACTCTGACTTAATTGAGGGGGCTATTAAGGATGGGGTGTTGAGCAAGAAAGAGAAGTTTCTGGATATTGTGGAAACTGCATTACTATTTTTTTACCTCTTGCCCAAAGCACAAGTCCCTGTAAATCCATCAGGCTGAGGCCTCATGCACACGACCGTTTTGTGCACCCGTGGCCGTTGAAAACTCAGAAAATGCATCGTTTGTCATCCATGTATCCTGTCCGTCAAAAAAAATATGACCTGTCCTATTTTTTTCACGGACCCATTCAAGTCAATGGGTCCGTGAAAAAACATGGATGCACACAAGATTGGCATCCGTGTCCGTAGGCTACTTTCATACAGATGGATCCAAAGATCCGTCTGCATAAAAGATTTTCGGAGCTGAGTTTATATTCTAACTTGAAGCGGCGTTCCCATGGTGATGGGGACGCTTCAAGTTAAAATATACCATCGGATTGGAGAAAACTCCGATCCGATGGTATAATAGGGACTCCTGACTCACGGCCCCCTGTAAGAGATCGGGTGCTGCCAGGTCATGTACACAGTTCGTTGTATATTCTAACTTGAAGTGGCCCCATCACCATGGGAACGCCTCTGTGTTAGAATATACTGTCGGATATGAGTTTTCACGATGTAACTCAAATCCGATGGTATATTCTAACATAGCGGCGTTCCCATGGTGATGGGGACGCTTCAAGTTAAAATATACCATCGGATTGGAGAAAACTCTGATCCGATGGTATAATAGGGACTCCTGACTCTACATTGAAAGTCAATGGGGGACGGATCCGTTTGCAATTGCACAATATTGTGTCCACGTCAAACGGATCCATCCCCATTGACTTGCATTGTAAGTCAGGACGGATCCGTTTGGCTCCGCATGGCCAGGTGGACACCAAAACGACTTTTTCCTTCATGTCCGTGGATTCTTTCAAAAATCAAGGAAGACCCACGGAAGGAAAAACGGACACGGATCACGGACCTACGGACCCCGTTTTTGCGGACCTTACAAAAAAAACGGTCGTGTGCATGAGGCCCAACCCATTATGTCAGGTATCAAAACAGTAATCTATTCCACTACATTGACCATCATTTGCAAAAAAATTGTTGTTCATCTTCCAGCCTAGCTCAAAGACTCCACTCAACTCATATATGAACTGTTACAACTAAATTCATCACTTGATCTGTCACAAATATTATTTTTATTAATATTGATGTTTCATCAATGTATTCCAATATCAAAAATTCAGATGGCATTAGGACAATAAAGAAATATCTTGCTGCTGACCCCACCATGCTTAAAGCCCAACAAATTTTTTTTTTACGTTCCATATGGTTCATATTGGAGCATAATATCTTAAGCTTTGAGGGATACATCTGCAGACAAAGGCTAGACAACTATGGGGTCGCACTTCAAGCCTTCATATGCTAACCTTTTATATGGGCCTATTCAAACAGACACACATTTTATCATTCATCCTTAAAGTGCCAACATAGTTCTCTACAGGAGAATGATATATGATTTTTTTTTTTCCAATGGAAGGGGTGATGTTATCAACAGCCTCAATAGTAATGGCTTTAAACAATCTCTTGTCCACCAATTTCCTTACCATTCTATTAATTACCTTGATTTGATTCTCTATAAGAATTCTGCTGGGCAGGTTTAGACTAAGACCCATTCAAGTCAGTGGACGTTAATAGCTGTCTCGAATTTGATAGTGCCCACTATGCGCCCCGGCTGAAAAACATTCCTTTCGGGCAGTTTAGAAAGGTCAGGAAGAATTGCTATGACCTAGGGGTATTTGCTAAACAAGCAAATGTTCTCAGAGAAAGATTTTTCACCAAGCATTACCCCAAGGAATTAATACCAGGGACCCTCAGGCAGGTCTCCAGTTTGACCCAAACTGATTGCCATCAACCCTCCAAAAAGCAAGTCCCACACCAAGACCGGTTTAGACATAGATGCATCATCACCATTAATTAAGGAAAATCAGGAGAACTATCCAATGGCATTGGCACCTTCGGTTGAATGACCCCTATTTAAAGGATAGGCTGTCCTGCAAATTTAGCATCACTTTTAGGAAACCTACAGTTTGTTGCCCCTATTAGGCTCAAGAGACCTTGAGCAACAACTGAGAGCTTTGTTCCCCACATAAGTTCCGTTAAATGTGGCAAGTGTTTATGTTGTAATAATTACCACAGATGCAGCTCTTCTGCTATGTGTGGATCTGAATAGTTTGGAGGTTTGGGCAGAGAAGTGGTAGAACAAGACAGACGTAGCAGAGCTGGAGAGAGTTCAGAGGAGGACAACTAAAGTAATAACTGGAATGCATGTAATACAGTACCCAAGAAGATTATCAAAATTAGGGTTATTCATTTTAAAAAAAGACGACTGAGGGGAGATCTAATAACTATTCTTGGAGTTAGTTCTGATGGCAGGATTGGCCGGCTTGCGGACAGTCAGAGATGGTGACACACAGGATGAAGTCCAAATAAAGTTCCACATTATTGTGGTTTAAACTGCAAAAATAAATGGCCTTTACATTTCAGGCAAAACACAAAACAAATCCTGCTTGTCTGAGCACTAACTAAACAGGATTTCCCTAACTGTACTAGATACGGTACTGTCAGCACTGATGCTGACCACAGCAAACTACTCACAAGCACCAGCGTGTCACTTCCAGATATAATCCAGCTCTCAAGCCCAGACTCACTGCCTGGTTTCTGTTAAGGGTCCATTCACACATCCGTGTGTGTTTTGAGGATCCGCGGATCCGCAAAACACGGACAGCGGCAATGTGCGTTCCGCATTTTGTGGACCGCACATTGCAGGCACTAAGAGAATATGCCTATTCTTGTCTGCTATTGTGGACAAGAATAGGACATGTTCTATTTTTTTCAGGATCGGAATTGCGGACCAAGAAGTGCTGGTCCGCAATTCCGGGAACGGGGCCGCACGTCGTGCGGTCCCATAGAAATGGATGGGTCTGCAATTCCGTTCCACAAAATGCGGAATGGAATTGCGGATGTGTGAATGGAGCCTTATGCAAGTGCTGCAGGTGCAGCTAATCAGGCAACAGGCTAGATCCCTTACCAGAAGTGGACTCTGGATTGGGGAACCTGCCCAACTCTTCCCCAATCCAAAACTCCAGGCCCTATACCAGCTTTTCTACAAAGCCACCTCAGGAAAGCTTGGGCTTTCCAGTACATACTGGGCACTCCCTGCAGCTTAAGCTGCATATGACAGGATTCTGTGGGAAAAGTACCTGCCATCAATCTCTTCCTGTCACTGTCTCACACTATGTATAAAATATATCAGGGGACAGTACAGAGATCTCTCCCATCATCTATTCATTCCCAGGACGGTGACTGTGACGAGGGGACATCCTCTGCGTCTGGAGGAAAGGAGGTTTGTACACAAACATAGAAGAGGATTCTTTACGGTAAGAGCAGTGAGACTATGGAACTCTCTGCCTGAGGAGGTGGTGATGGTGAGTACAATAAAGGAATTCAAGAGGGGCCTGGATGTATTATAATATTACAGGCTATAGCTACTAGAGATGGGTCCTTGATCCTGGGAGTTATTCTGATTGCCTGATTGGAGTCGGGAAGGAATTTTTTATTCCCCTAAGGCCTAGTTCACACGATTCATTTCAATGGTTCCGCAAAAAAAAGGAATGTACTCGGTATACATTCCATTTCCGTATTTCCATTTTTCCGTTCCGTTGAAAGATAGAACGTGTCCTATTATTGCCCGCAAATCACGTTCCGTGGCTCCATTCAAGTCAATGGGTCCGCAAAAAAAAACAGAACACATGCGAAAATGCATCCGTATGTCTTCCGTATCCATTCCGTTTTTGCTAAACCATCTATTGAAAATGTTATGCCAGCCCAATTTTTTCTATGTAATTACTGTATACTGTATACGCCATACGGAAAAACGTAACGGAAAAACTGAACAGAAGCAGAAACACAACGGAAACAAAAAAAACAGAAAAACGGATCTGTGAAAAACGGACCGCAAAACACTGAAAAAGCTATACGATCGTGTGAACTAGGCCTAAAGTAGGGAAATTGGCTTCTACCTCACAATGTTCTTTTTGCCGTCCTCTGGATCAACTTGCAGGATAATATACTGAACTGGATGTCAAGATGTCAATTCTTTCAAAGACTTTGATTTTAAGGTTGTCTCTGTACAGCATTAAAATGTATTGGCTCCATGGATCCAAACTTCGTTTCACCAAACTTGTGCGAGACTTAAGTGAATTAATTTGCTATTCATTTCTGAAACCTGACTTCTGATTAATAATTTAAAATGTTTTTAAAGATTCAGAAATCAATACCAAAATAATGAAATCAATCTTTGATACAAAGCTCGATTTGCTAAAGACTACTATTTACCTATAGAATGTCTGCTTTAGGCCTCATGCACACGACCGTTGTTTTGGTCCGCATCGGAGCCGCAGTTTTTGTAGCTTGGATGCGGACCCATTCACTTCAATGGGACCACAAAATATCCAGAATCTGTGTGCTGTCTGCATCCGTTGCTCCGTCCGTGGTCCACAAAAAAAATTATAACCTGTCCTATTCTTGTCCGTTTTGAGGACAAGAATAGGCAGTTATATCAATGGTTGTCCGTGCCGTTCCGCAAATTGAGGAACGCACACGGACGCCATCCGTGTTCTGCGAATCCGCAATTTGTGGACCACAAAACACACAACGGTCGTGTTCATGAGGCCTTAAAGTGATAAAGTCATGAAATATTAATTCTGTAACTGATGGCAGTTGATACATAATCGGACAAGACAGATTGGATTTAGAGGCAAATGTATGAAGCCTAGCTCCAGTCCTATATACCCGCATTATCTATCTTCCAGGGTTACACAGTTTAAGCTATGTTGAAATCCACTATTGAGCTGCACCCATACACATTTTTGTAATAGATTTGGCCAGTTATAGGGTTGCTTTTGAGGAGTTTCTGAAAGGAAGTATCTGTAATAATTTAAACAGCATTTTAGGGCAGAGTTGTAATATTTCCTGTTATAATTTGGTTCAATGATAAAATCTACTAAGAACTTTCATTTGCAGTATCTGCAGTCTAATTCTTGGGTACAAATTATAGGAATAATTTTATTGATATATTCATATATATGAATTTAATTCCAAAGAAAATTTGTAGAGCCAGGTGATGAGAACGTCCTTGTTTTACAATATAGTTCAACTAGAACTCAATGAGAGAAAAAAAATAAAAAAAGATTACAGCAAATTTATTCAGAGATAATTGGCATTACACAAATGTAGAGCCTTTACTCCAGACAGGCTAAGACCTCTGACGGATGTGCGTTACGCATTTTTTGGTATGGTAGGTCTGGCCTTAAATAGACCAGTACTATCCATCTCCGTGATATTTTTTTGCGGGGCTGCAGAATGGATGTACAGATGTGGGCAGTACCCAGAATGCTGTCCTCATCTTTTGCATCCCCATTGAAGTGCATGGGTCCACATCTGAGCTACAAAAAATGCGGCTCGGTTGAGGACCCAAGCAACATTCATGTGCATGAGACCTAATACTGACACATTCTCAAAATTTGCACTGGTCCTTGTGGCCTAACTCCCCCTGATTAGTATTTTATTTCCTTCAAAACAGATCAGCTAATGAGGTCTGAAGAGGCACAGTTTTGTTCCATTCTGGCTATTATTTGGGGTCAGAGTGTCCGCTTATGAAAACCATTTTAATTCTCACTACCTCCTATAAAGAAGACTCTGCCACTTGATGTTAAATTTGCTCTAGAATTATTTTAAAGAAAAACATTTGCTTTAAAAGGCATCGTAAAGAAACAATAAAAGGTACTACCATGATTAGATGATTTCCTTCTGTGTTGATTCTGCCTCTGCCAGTCGTCTGGATCTTAAAATGCCACCATAATTCAAATGTTGGTTGAAGGAATCCTTCTTCGTTCCTCTGCTCGTAAGTTTAGTAAAAAGTTATTGCAGAAGTTCCTCTCTTTCAGTTACCCACTTCCTTCTGATTGTAATATTGAAAATATTATTTTGCCGGGGGTGGAGTATGTATCTGTGTACTCAGCAGAGAGGAAAAATACATAGGTTGGAGTCATCCTTCACACTAAATGAACGGTTAACTAACCATTTTGCAGAGATATAACCAATACCATATATCCGAACTAAAGTGCTTTTACCAGAAAACGTAGGACATGTTTTTTTATAAGTTTGTGGAATGTTTGGTTTTATTTTATTCATGATTTTAATAGATGCATGGGCTGCAAGTATTCAGGTATGTACCTTACAGACATATGCCCAAGAGCACACATTTGCATATAGTTATCCCACGTAATCCTCTAGATACTTTATGCCTATTTACTTTTCTTCTTATCTCCAGATTTACATTGTCAACTGATTGCCAAACAGGGCATGAACATAGCCTTCGGGTACAGCCACACAGTACGGCCATGATGCGTTTGAGTTGCAGCCATGCTGCGGTCATGAAGCGTGCAGCCAATTAGCTGCAGCTGCCTTTCATTTTTCAATGGCCTCACAGTATTGAAGGTGCCTCGCGGCCATTAATTAATGAAGACCGACTATACAGTGCAGCCTTCATTAGTTTAAATGAAAGGCAGCTGTGGCTTATTGGCTGAAGCATGGCCATAACCCTACCCAATCACGGCAGCTCCATGTGGCCATACCCATATCCGGCATTGCCCAAGTGAGCAGGCATTAAAGCTGGATTTACACTGTGCAATTGATGGACCTATTATTTTGAAAGAATGTGACTACAAACGCTTGCATCTGATAAAAGGGCCGGTGTAAATGTGCTGCTGACACCCGTTGAGTGAGCAAAATGCTTATTCATCTTTTGAAATAATCTTTCGTGCAGCAGATTAGGGTCTATGAACAGTGATTTGACACCCAAAAACTGTGTATGAGCCATCGTTTGTCCCCATACTATGGAGGTGATTGCTGCATGCACTGTAAATGCAGCTCTTCACTTCTAATTTGTCTCTAGGTGGGACTTGACCCAGCAGTGCTGCTTGGGATACCTCACCACAGAGGCTAGTAATTGGCTTCAGCGGTGCACATTACTCCGCCCAGCAGTTCAGACTGGGAACCGGAAGCATCAGTCGAGTGGCAGGTAGCAGGTGAGTGAATTTTTTATTTATTTGAGAGGCATAATTAAGAATTATATTGGACAACCCCTTAAGGGCCTTAAGAGCACGTTTTTCACGCAGGTGCAATGCGTGACGTGAACGCATAGCACCCACACTGAATCCTGACCCATTAATTTTAATGTGTCTGTGTACAGTCGTGGCCAAAAGTTTTGAGACTGACACAAATATTCGTTTTCACAAAGTTTGCTGCTAAACTGCTTGTTTCAGTTGTTTCTGTGATGTAGTGAAGTATTAAGGCCGATTAATTGGCCTGTATTTGTGGGAGGGGCGCCCTGCCCTATATCTGGCACGCACCTTTCTCCAGAGGCGACGGACGGCAGCAGTGTTCCTGTTACAGCCGGCGGCGTCAGCATCTCCTAGGCGACAGAGCGTCACTTCCGGTCGGCGCTTCCTCCTGCAGTCCGGCGTCCTGTCCCCCCTCATACGGCGAGTGAGTAGCTGCTGCCTCAGCGCAGTATCGGCTCCTTAGTCCGGTCGGTGGGGTCGGTCCCTCTAAGGTATGAGAGGGACATCCCCACACCGGAACGGCAGTCTGGCAGCACGCCCCGCTCCCACGTGACTTGCACGCAGGTAGCAGGAGTCAGCGGGACTCCGTTCGTATATTTGCTGGGGCTATTCGCATTAGGTTCTATCTTTCTGCATTGGGGGAGGCTTGTAAGGGAGTAAGGACGGGGGGAGGGGGGGGGAATGTCAATGAGAAGGCTAGAGTTTGAGGGCGGAGTTTCAATCTGCCTGATTAATCACAGTCTAGCTGTTTTTAACTTTCTGTCAAGGCGAATTTTGTATAATCACCATGACTGTCATATGGGGAGTAAAGTCTGGCACGGGCCGCCGTGCTGTCAGTTAGGTAGGGGGTTAATGCCATACAGCGTGTTGGTGATGAGTTCTTGGGGGTAGTACCCCAGTAACAGGCGCCCCTAGACGTAGGCCAGCAGGGGCACGCCAGACCCTTCACATTGTATGGCATTTTATTTTATTGTTCTGATTCAGATGGGCAGGTTTCTCATTTGCCTGTCTTCACACACTTGTCGCAATTTGCTTGCTACATAGATAGCTGTGTTTTATTTTGCATATGCACGTCAGCCGTTCAGCCAACTCCGCGAGAACCCCGGCAATCTGACAATCGTATCTCGTCACCCAGCTTCGGACCACTTGAACGCAGGCGCAAGCGTCGTTAATAAAAAAAAAAAAAATATATATATATTTATTCTGCTAATTCATGCGGATAGGTCTATTTCCACGGTTGGTTCCTTGTGTTCTTCTCATATCAGCATTGTGTCCTGTTTCCGGTAAGGTCCTCCTTCTTTGTCTCCAATTTATTTTCCACTGTCACACGTCTCCTCTTTCTCCGTACCTCAGCTGTCAGGTGGTCACCAGGCTCAGCAATTTATTTTCCACTGTCACACGTCTCCTCTTTCTCCGTACCTCAGCTGTCAGGTGGTCACCACGGTCAGTTACCTTTGCATGATGGTTTCTGCAGTGGCGGTGGTGGTGTCAAGGCACGGGTGGTAGTCAAATTGTTGCTAAAGAGTGGTAGTGACGGTCCGTCTTTTGCTTGTTTTACAGTCACAGAGAGCATGTCAGCTAGGTTGCCGGAAGACAAGTTGGTTAGGGTCCGCGCAGTCATTCACAGTTTCGTCACTGGTAGGGTCACCACCAAGGTGGAACTGCAGTCGTTGTTAGGCATGTAAATTTTGCATTGCGCGTCATTCCTCAGGATAGGTTTTTGTAGCCTGATTGTTACCGCTCCTCTCAGCAGCCCCCTGTCAGGATAGTCCAGTGTTCCTGGACAGTCAAGCGCAAGCGGATTTGAGCATATGGGACCACTTCTTGAGTCATTGGAATGGCGTGTCCATGTTTGTCCCGGCGGTCTCGCACAACTCTCCGTCATATTCTCCAACAGCGGGGTCAGCACTGGTTTTGCTGCTATTTTTGGCCCCCATTGGCTGAAAGGGGCGTGGCCGGAGGAGATTTGCGAGCAGGCGGCATGTTTGGGGTAACCATTGGACAGGCTGTACTGTGGTCAAATGACCAAGGCCTCCCATTCAGGTCCCCCCACCCAGGTCAAATTCTTCCCCCACGTCTCACAAGTGGGGTCCGGTCCACGTCCTGCAGGAATTGTCAGGGGCACTGGCCGGTCGCGGCGCTAACACCCCACTGTTACACTTCGGGACAGCAGCGTTGTCCACCTCCCAATTCATAGTGCATGCGCGTATACTGGCGGTCAATCTAGGTTTTGACCCCCTCACGGTGTCAGGGCATTTGTTCAGGATTGGGGCAGCCTCGGCCGCTTCAGGAAGCAGGTGCCAGCACACATTATCCGTAAGTTGGGCAGGTGGCGCTCGTCTTGTTACAGCCGTTATGTTCCGAACCCCGTTAGCGAGGTTTCTTGTGCCTTTCAGAATTTGGCGTTGTAATACGTCAATGAACACGCTTTGTATTTTCATGCTGGGTTTTTGGCCTCTTTCAGGTGTACTCTCGACGGAAGCGGTTATGGCACAACTCAAGCCGCTAGTTGGGGCGTACATTAGGGGGTAGGTTCTTTCACACATAGCCCCGACCACAAGTATTAAGGCCGATTAATTGGCCTGTATTTGTGGGAGGGGCGCCCTGCCCTATATCTGGCACGCACCTTTCTCCAGAGGCGACGGACGGCAGCAGTGTTCCCCTCCCAGCCCGCCCTTTTCCCTTTACTCTCCTGCAGGGTATGCCCTCTTTCAGGTGTACTCTCGACGGAAGCGGTTATGGCACAACTCAAGCCGCTAGTTCTGTTGGGGCGTACATTAGGGGGTAGGTTCTTTCACACATAGCCCCGACCACAAATATAATTACAAGCACTTCATACGTTTTTATTGACAATTACATGACATTTATGCAAAGAGTCAGTATTTACAGTGTTGGATCTTCTTTTTCAGGACCTCTGCAATTCGACTGGGCATCCTCTCAATCAACTTCTGGGCCAATTCCTGACTGATAGCAACCCATTCTTTCATAATCACTTCTTGGAGTTTGTCAGAATTAGTGGGTTTTTGTTTGTCCACCCGCCTCTTGAGGATTGACCACAAGTTCTCAATGGGATTAAGATCTGGGGAGTTTCCAGGCCATGGACCCAAAATGTCAACGTTTTGGTCCCCGAGCCACTTAGTTATCACTTTTGCCTTATGGCACGGTGCTCCATCGTGCTGGAAAATGCATTGTTCTTCACCAAACTGTTGTTGGATTGTTGGAAGAAGTTGCTGTTGGAGGGTGTTTTGGTACCATTTTTTATTCATGGCTGAGCCCACTCCCTTGGATGAGAAGCAACCCCACACATTAATGGTCTCAGTATGCTTTACTGTTGGCATGACACAGGACTGATGGTAGCACTCACCTTTTCTTCTCCGGACAAGCCTTTTTCCTGATGCCCCAAACAATCGGAAAGAGGCTTCATCGGAGAATATGACTTTTCCCAAATCCTCAGCAGTTCATTCACCATATTTTCTGCAGAAGATCAATCTGTCCCTAATGTTTTTTTGGAGAGAAGTGGCTTCTTTGCTGCCCTTCTTGACACCAGGCCATCTTCCAAAAGTCTTCTCCTCACTGTGCATGCAGATGCGCTCACACCTGCCTTCTGCCATTCCTGAGCAAGCTCTGCACTGGTGGCACTCCGATCCCGCAGCTGAATCCTCTTTAGGAGACGATCCTGGTGCTTTCTGGACTTTCTTGGATGCCCTGAAGCCTTCTTAACCCCTTCCAGACCGTAATCCATATATATACGTGATAGCTGCACATACCCAATGCAGCTACGACGTATATAAATGTTCTGGCAGCTCTTTAATCCAAGTGCTGCAAAGCGCTTGGATTAAAGCTTCTGCCCCTGCCCTGTATGCTGTCACAGACGGCATATAGTGCAGTAATGCCGGCAAGGGACCAATCAGAGTGGCCAGACTAACCAATCGTATTGTGGCAGTGAAAAAATGCCGGTTTCAGGCTTTGATCTGCGCTCAGCAGATCAGAGCCTGAAATTACAGTGTCCTCATGCCCCCCTCCCGATATGTGCAGCCCCCCCAATCTGTGTAGGCACCCCCGATCTGTGCAGCCCCCCATCTGTGCCCCCTCCATCTGTGCCCCCTCAATCTGTGCCCCATCTTGTGTCCACAATGCCCCTCCTTGAGTCCGCCCCCGCCCCATACATTCCTCCTGCTGGCCGTGACACCCCCCCTTCCAGCGCTGCCCCCCGCTCGGTCCCCCTGCTGTGTTTGATGGCGGCGGCTCCATTCCTGAGCCGGCGCCATCATCAGAGTGTCAGCTCTATGCTCCCTCTCTCCACCATCGGGGCTGCTGCGTCCGCTATTGCCACCTACAGGGCATCTGATTGTATTACACTTTGCAATGCAAGAGCATTGCAAAGTATTGTACAGCCCCACTGGATCTTCAAGATCCAAGAGGGACTTGATAAAAAAAATAATGAGAAAAAAAATAAATAAAAGTAAAAATAAATAAATAAAAATGAAAAATTAAAAAAAAAAATGCATTTTCCTATAAAAAATGAAAAATAAAAAAACGACATATTAGGTATCACCGCGTCCGTAACGACCGTCTCTATAAAGATATCACATGATAGACCCCGTCCGATAAACACCATAAAACAATAAAATAAAAACTGTGTAAATATTAGCCATTTTTGGCACCTTACATCACAAAAAGTGCAACAACAAGCGATCAAAAAGGTGTATGACCCCCAGAATAGCACCAATCAAACTGTCACCTCGTCCCGCAAAAAATGATACCCTATTTAAGACAATCGCCCAAAAAATAAAAAAAGCTATAGCTCTCAGACTATAGAGACACTAAAAAATCATTTTTGGGGTTTCAGAAATGCTATTATTGTGTAAAACTTAAATACATAAGAAAAAGTATACATATTAGGTATGGCCACGTCCGTAACGATCTTCTCTATAAAACTATCACATGACCTAACTCATCAGATGAACGCTGTAATAATTAATAAATAAATGAAAACTGTTCCAAATCAGACAATTTTTGGGTCACCTTGCCCCATAAAGTGTAATAATGAATGATCAAAAAATCCTATGTACCCAAAAATGGTACCAATAAAAACCTCAACAATTTCTGCAAAAAACTAGCCCCTGCACAAGACGATCGGCAGAAAAATAAAAAAAACATATGGCGTTCAGAAAACCAATCTAGCACAATCTGCCTTCCAAAAACCATATGGCATTCCTTTCCTTCTGCGCCCTGCCGTGTGCCCGTACAGCAGTTTACGACCACATGTGGGGTGTTTATGTAAACCGCGGAATTAGGGTAATAAATATTGAGTTTTGTTTTGCTGTTAACCCTCAATGTGTTAAAGAATTTTTTTTTTTATAAAATGGAAAATCTGCCAAAAAAGTGAAAATTTGAAATTTCATCTCCATTTTCCTTTAATTGAGGGTTAACAAAGTTTGTAAAATCAGTTTTGAGTAACTTGAGGGGTGTAGTTTCTACAATGGGGTCATTCATGGGGGTTTTCACTATGTAAGCCCCACAAAGTGACTTCAGACCTGAACTGGTCCTTAAAAAAGTAGGTTTTGGAAATTTCCTTAAAAATTGTAAGAATTGATTCTAAACTTCTAAGCCTTCTAACGTCCTAAAAAAATAAAATTACATTCCCAAAATGATGCCAACATAAAGTAGACATATGGGGAATGTTAAGTAATAAATATTTTATTAGGTATGACTTTCTGTTTTAGAAGCAGAGAAATTGAAATTTGGAAAATTGAGAATTTTTCAAAATTTTTGGTAAATTTGGGATTTTTTCATAAATAAAGGTGAAATATATTGACTCAAATATATGATTATCATGAAGTACAATGTATCACGAGAAAACAATCTCAGAATGGCGTGGATAAGTAAAAGTGTTCCAAAGCCATTACCACATAAAGTGATGCATGTCAGATTTGTAAATTTTGACCTGGACACTGGGGCATCAATGACCCTTGGTCATGACAGGGTTAACAAGAATTGAACCTCTTTTCTTGTAGTTTTTGATGATTAGAGTTGAATGAACACCTGGATGTTTGGGTTCGAGAAGTTCGGCCGAACTTCCCGGAAATGTTTGGGATCCGAACTCAATGGGGACCCAAACTTTTTTGGCACCAAAAAGGCTGTAAAATAGCCCAGGAAAGGGCTAGAGGGCTGCAAAAGGCAGCAAAATGTGGGTAAATCCCCTGCAAACATATGTGGATAGGGAAATGAATACAAATAAAATAAATTAAAATTAACCAATATCAATTGGAGAGAGGTCTCATGGCAGAGAATCAGGCTTCATGTCACCCACCACTGGAACAGGCCACTGTCAGATATTTAGGCCCCGGCATCCAGACTGAGGAGAGAGGTCGCATAGCAGAGAATCAGGCTTCATGTCAGAGCAGAGAATCAGGCTTCACGTCATAGCAGAGAATCAGGCTTCACGTCACCCACCACTGGAACAGGCCATTGTCAGATATTTAGGCCCCGGCACCCAGACATAGGAGAGAGGTCCCATAGCAGAGAATCAGGCTTCATGTCATAGCAGAGAATCAGGCTTCACATCACCCACCACTGGAACAGGCCATTGTCAGATATTTAGGCCCCGGCACCCAGACAGAGGAGAGAGGTCCCATAGCAGAGATTCAGGCTTCATGTCATAGCAGAGAATCAGGCTTCCTGTCACCCAACACTGGAACAGGCCACTGTCAGATATTTTTAGGCCCCGGCACCCAGACAGAGGAGAGAGGTCTCAATAGCTGTCACAACCAGACAGCTGAGAAGCTCTGACAGAGGCCTTTCAGAACTTCCTCCTGGAGTGTGTGTGCATGCTGACCTTGTTTTCCTGTCTGCTACAAAGTTAAGTGCTGAACATTTATCTGTTTTTTTATGTTTGCTGGATCCCAGGTGACCCTGACTCCCTCCGTGTCTGGAGTAGGGAGTCGGTGATCGTGTTCTCTCACTATTGTAGGGTGTTCAGGGGTTATATAGTCGAGGTACGTGGATATGCAAACCTCCACCTTTCGGATCTTTGCATAGGCTGAGCAGCCAGGGATAGTCTCAGGTCTTGTGCAGGGGTCTCCCTTTTGGTTTCTTAGCTTTGGATCCACTCTGTCATATATGCATGTTGCTTTGTCTTGTTTCCTGTACACCGCCCGTGACAATAGCAGAGAATCAGGCTTAATGTCATAGCAGAGAATCGGGCTTCATATCAGCAGAGAATCAGGCTTCATGTCATAGCAGAGAATCAGGCTTCATGTCATAGCAGAGAATCAGGCTTCACGTCACCCACCACTGGAACAGGCCATTGTCAGATATTTAGGCCCCGGCACCCAGACAGAGGAGAGAGGTCCCATAGCAGAGATTCAGGCTTCATGTCATAGCAGAGAATCAGGCTTCCTGTCACCCAACACTGGAACAGGCCACTGTCAGATATTTTTAGGCCCCGGCACCCAGACAGAGGAGAGAGGTCCCAATAGCAGAGAATCAGGCTTAATGTCATAGCAGAAAATCAGGCTTCATGTCAGCAGAGAATCAGGCTTCACGTCACCCACCACTGGAACAGGCCATTGTCAGATATTTAGGCCCCAGCACCCAGACAGAGAAGAGAGGTCCCATAACAGAGATTCAGGCATGGGCGTGTCTGTTTCCTGCAGCTGAGGTGGAAGGTGTGTGTGCAGCAGCTCCTGGCAACTTTCACCTCGTTAAGGCCCCAGGGAGATTTTTCAACACCTTAATCCCCTGGGAGGGACCAGGCTTGTGGGGAGATTTTCCACCTTTCTCCCCAGCCCAGGCCCTGCCTCTCCCTAGGGAGCTGGTAAGGGCCTGGGCTACGCGCTCAGGCAAGGCCCAGGATCCTGCTTCCCGGGGTAGGCCGGCGGGAGGTAGGGGAGGCGAGTTACCGGCCTCTGCTCCATCTTCCGCTCCGGGGGTCAGAAGATCAAGCAGGGGTCATGTGGAAGTGTCCCCTGTGGCCCCCAGGGGCGAAGCCGTGAAGATTGCCGGCAAGTCCAGGAGAAAGGAATCTCCAAAAGGTACGCAGGTTGCTCCTGGAGGTGGGTCGGGAACGGTGGAGGCCGACTGGGGCTGCATGGGGCCCAGGGAGCCTGTCGCCATATATAGCTCCCGTATAGCAGCCTATCTCCAGGAGTACGAGGAGGCTGGAAAAGCCTTAAAGAGGCTCAGAGGCGAGCTAAAGTGTGAAAGACGAAAAGCGGACAAAGCCTCTAAGGTGAAGAGGCCAGAAATATTGGCTAAGATTAGAGTCCTAAAAGACGAAATATGCATATTGGAGGACAGGAGGGCCGCTATCCTTAAGAATAGTGGTCCTTTTGAGGAAAAACTTAAAAATGAGAAAAGGTTTAAAGGAGAACTGGAGGAGGAAAAAGCAATGGACCCCTCAGATGATGAGGAGGAAAGGTCTGTGGTGAGCCTGGGGGGTCAGTCTACAGGACCTGCAGACTCAGGGATCCGGCCTGAGCAGGTCTGTCTCCCCCCCACGAGCTCAGAGGAGGAGGAGGATAGTGAGAGCAGTGGGGTAGGGGGGCAATTAATGGAGCAAATTCGTCACCTAGAATCCCCCCGGGCTCACCTTGAAAACTTTGTTTTTGGGAATGAGCTCCTGGAGGACGAGCCTGCAAAAAAAAAAAGAAAAGGAAAAAGGCAAAGAAACAAGAAAAGAACAAAGAAATTAAATTGGTCTATGTTTCTCACCCACTGCCCTCTGGACTGACTGCAAAGTCAGTCCAGGGGGCTAACCCCACTACCCCCCCTAGCCTGGTTTCTGAAGTGAGACCAGAGCGTGGGAGTGGGGAAAGTATAGCTATTAAAAAGATGGCACAGGACACCGTCCTTGTTTGCAGTAACAGGGGCGGTTTGATGTTTGTGGGTGGAGCGGCTGAAAAGCCGAACAGTGAGGAGTCAGTGACGAGGGGAGGGGGCGTGGCTACATCCGGTGTGGCTCCGCCCACCGTCGCATCAGCTATAGCACTGGAAAAGTGCTCAGTTGAATTGCGGCGGTGTGGTGGGGTTACCTCCTCCTCCCCTGTTTCTGCCCGCAAGTTGGAGGATGGTCCCGCCGGTTTTGCGGCTTCCGCTGTGACTCCCGTTGCCCCCTCTGCTCCTGAGGTCCCCGGTACCCCTCTCCCTGCTGTGTGTAGGTGGGTGGAGAGGGTTGGGGATGAGGGGGTGGAGCGGGGTGTTGGGGGTGCATCAGGGGAGATCGCGCCGCCGGGGGGGGCGTGGCCGGGGGCGTGGCCAGGAGTGGCGACGCGGCTGGAGCAAGCATGGAGCACTGGCTCATAGGAACTGTTAAGGACGTGATAAAAAGCACTGCAAACACTAAATTAAGTGAAAAAAGCTAGCTAAGCTAGCAATGAAACACCAGAGGTACAAGGTTCTCAGGGCTGTGGACGCCGCTGCATCCTCTCTGTCCTCCTCTGAAGGGGGGGGGGGGGGTGATAGTGGCGGAGGCCATGGTCCACCACAATGCAAATAATGCCAATGAAGCCAAGGAAGTGGTGACAAGGGCTACTGAGACTGAGGCAAAGAATGTGAATATTAATAATAATAATAAGAATGTTATGGTCCCAGCTGGCCCAGCTGAGTGTTTGGGGGTGGGAGAGGAGATGGAGGTGGCTACTGAAAAAGTGGTTACCCCAAAAAATGGTTACAGAGGGAATGTTAGGTTAGGGGTCACTCCGGATCCTGATGGGGGGGTGAATGCGGGGGGGTTGTCCTGCTGCTGGAAAAGTGGCTGGGTCCCCCCGTGTGGCCTCCTCAGAGGGGTCCGGCGTGACAGTTGTGACAGGTAGGGGGGGGAGCCGGTTCTGCTGCCCCTCCTGCATCCGTGGTGCCTGGCAGAAGTTATGCCAGTGTGGCTGCGGCTGTAGGGGGGAGGGGCTGACTTCTTTGGCTTCCTCGCTCTCAGGGTCTGGTAACGGTGACTTGCAGCGGTGACTGCTGGAGGCCCTCAAAAAGGGGGAGAGCTCCTTTTCCGTAGAGGGAGAGAAGGTGGAATGTTCATTCTGGTTCAACAGACATGGCGTTCGGACCTTCCGAGAACAGAACGGGGGCGAGACCGCCTGGTCTTCACCCACAACCGTCCCTGGAGCCAGACGGAATGTGGTCTGTCTCAAGTGGAGTAGCGATGAAGCTTGCCCTACTAGAAAGAGGGTAGTGGAGCTCCTGCTTGGGATGGGTTTCAAGGCTACTGACATTTTTGCCTTGATCCATCCTTTTGGCTCCAAGGAGTTTGACATCAGCTTTGTCCGGCCGGAGGGGCTTGAGCTCTTCTGGTCCGGATATGAGCTGGTGAAGAACAAGCCGGACTGGCGTGGTTTCGTTGCAAAAGCGATAACCCGCCAGAGTGAGGTCAAGAGAGTGACCGTGCTGACCCGTAACGAGTCGCTCTCTTGTATTGACATCATGACCTGGCTGGGTAGGTACGGAGAGGTCCAGGGAATACCAGCTAAAAACCTGGACGAGTTTGGCATTTGGTCGGGTGCCTGGACGTTTAAAATCAAGCTTAGGCGTCTGGGCAGTACAGTTCCCCACATTCCATCATCTGCCTTTATCGGCCGAGACAGGATCTTGGTTTTCTACAGGGGGCAGCCTAAGCTCTGTCACAAGTGCAGCAGCCCCACACACTTCAGCGCCAGCTGCCAAGTGCAGAAGTGCGCGTTGTGTGGGGGGACAGGTCATCTTGCTGCATCTTGTGAGGAGATTAGATGCAACCTGTGTGGGGAGCTCGGGCACCCCTTCAGTCGCTGTCCTCTCTCTGAGGCCAATGCAGGAGCGGGTCGGGAGGTCCCTTCGGCTGAGGCGGGTACTGGCAAAGGCAGTGGAGTTAAGGGGTCAGTAAGGAACCGGAACAACCCGTCCCGGCAGAGGTGGAGAGAAAGGCGTCAGGCGGAGAGGGAGGGGGAGGAACCCCGTCCTGGGGTGATGCCCGCTCCTTCCCAAACGACTGCCCCTCCTGAATCCGAGACCCTAGGGGGCAGCGAGCTGGAGGAGGAGATTGAGAGACTTGACCGGGCCGAAGAGACTCTGTCCTCGCACTACGAAAGTTCTGCAGAGGGTAGTGGGGCAGAGTCACAAAGTAAACAGAAACGGCGTACTAAAAAAAGATCTAGCCCGACCAAAGTCGCCAAGGAAGGTGTAACCGGCTCCCCTCTGGAGCTCTCCAACCGGTACCTCATCTTGGATGAGACCTCTGCCTTCTCTGCTGAGGAGGGGGTTGAAGGTGAGGGGCCGGGGACGAAGAAGGGAGAGCCTTCAGGGGGCCCCGCGCCCCCCTTTGGTGGGGATGTAAGGTCCTCAGGAGGGGTGGCAAAATCGGGCCCTGAGACTGAGAAAGCCAGGAGTGGTGCGCAGAGGGAGGTGGTGGTGGCAGAGATGGATACCACTATCTCCCTCAAGAGAGATTGTGCTGCTCTAGAAGGCAGCCCCGGGAGGGGGGAGAAGGATGGGAAGAAGGCCATCTAATTGAACTACTCTTTATGGCGGTACCCGCTCTGCTGACTCTGGCGACCATTAATGTCGCCAGCATTAAGTCGGATGCAGCTCGTTTCACAGCCTTCGATTTTCTCAGCCGTGTTGAAGCTGACATTTTGTTTTTGCAAGAGACCAGGCTGCCAGATTTGGCAGCGATTTATAAAGCCAAGAGGGAGTGGAGACCAGGGCCCTCCTACTGGTCTCTTGCGGCTGAGCCATATAGCGGCGTGGCGGTCCTTTTTACTGCACCGGTAGAATGCCCACGATTAATTGAATTAGAAATGGGGAGGTGTTTGATCTTGGACGTCCTCATGAAGGGACAGGAACTGCGCCTGATTTACGGGCCCCAGTCCAGATGGGACAGGAAATGTCTCTTTATGAGGATTAAGCCTTTCCTTTTTACAAGCCGGCAGGTGGTTTTTGGTGGGGACTTTAATACTGTCACAAGGCCTCAAGACAGGGGAGGCACCAGAAACCAGCTGACCTATGATAGTATTTTTCTGAATAGAGTAGCTAGTGAGGCTCGTCTGGAGGATGTCCACATTAGGCATACCCCAGGCCACGGGGGTTTCACTTTCTATAGAGGTAGTCAGATCAGCTCTAGAATAGATAGGTTTTATTTGAAGGAGGAAGCTACCTTTTCGCCCTTAAGGGTTGTGGAGGTAGAATTCTCCGATCACTGTTTGATTATGTTTTCTCTGAATATTTCAGAATCCCCCCCAAATGGGAAAAGGTTATTGGAAGCTGAATTCGGGTGTCTTGGAGGAAGCAGAGGTGAGACAATCCTTTGAGGACTTCCTTCAGAGTCAGGATCTCTGTGATACTAAGTCGGAGTGGTGGTAGATATTCAAAGATCGAGCTGCAGAGTTCTTCCGCCGGCTCTCGAGCCTCAGGTCCCTGGACAGGTACCGCCTGTATCAGGGTCTGAGGAGGAAACTCAAGCATCTGGTCTCGACTGGAGGTAGCCACGAGGATATCTCCAGGGTGAAATCTTTGCTCAAGAGGTGCCAGTATGATAGGCACACATCTTTTAGTTTTTGAGAGGGACTTCGGGAGGTACCGCTCGCCCGACCCCTACAGAAATTGTAAGATATCAGTGAAGAGTAAGTTAGTGACGGGACTGGTTGATAGTACGGGGTCTCTGAACAGGTCCAGATCAGGGATCCTGGAAGTCGTCAGATCCTTTTACTCGGGCCTCTTGGTGAGGAGGGATCTGGATCGGGACTTGATGTTGGCTTTCCTGGCTGGAGTCACCCCTGAGTCAGGAGCTCACCTCTCTTTTGACGGTTTGGTAGAAGAGATCAGGAAGGAGGAAGTTATCCTGGCGGTGGAAGGGTTAGCTCTGAAGAAGTCGCCAGGCCCGGATGGCTTAACATCCGAGTTTTATAAGGCCTTTAAGGACTCTTTATGTCCCCTCTTGACTGAGGTATTCAATGAGTGTTTATCCTCAGGCACTCTGCCTCGGTCAATGAGGAGGTCAGCTCTGATCCTTCTATCAAAGGGTAAGGATCCGAGCCGTATTGAGAACTGGCGTCCCATAGCACTTCTTAATACGGACAGAAAGATTCTGGCCAATAAACTTTTTAATAAGCTGGTGAAATTTGCACCCCAACTCCTTTCGGCGGCTCAGCATTGCTCGGTTCCAGGCCGCAGCACTTTGAGTGCTGCACTCGGTGTCCGAGAGGCAGTGGAGCAGGCTACTGGAGGGGGTACATGCTGTCCTTAGATCAAGCAAAGGCGTTTGATCGGGTGAACCATGAGTACCTCTGGTCGGTCCTTCTGAAGTATGGCCTGCCGGAGGGGTTTGTCGATTGGTTAAAGATCTTGTATGCAGGGGCAGAGAGTTTCCCGCTTGTGAACGGTTGGTCTGGCTGCTTTTTTGAGGTTGGGTCTGGCGTCCGCCAGGGTTGTCCTTTAAGCCCGCTTTTATACGTGTTCGCGATTGATCCCTTTCTTAAGCGGATCGATCGTGGACCGTTGGCGGGAGTCGGGATGGATCGGGCGGTGCTGGAAGCCACTCTGAGGGTAGTAGCGTACGCTGACGATGTTACCATTTTCGTATCCTCGAGAGGGGAGGCGGAGTACGTGATGTCTGAAGTGGATCACTACTCGGAGGCATCCGGGTCCATGATCAATCGGGATAAGTGTGAGAGTCTCTGGCTGGGAGGGGGTGATCCAGTTTTTGATCTCCCGGACACCCTCCCAGGGCCCAAGTCGTCAGCCAAAGTACTAGGCATCCATTTTGGCCATGGGGATTATCCCACTCAAAAGTGGGACGACAGGCTTAAGATCGCCGCTCAGAAGGTCGACCAGTGGAAGGGTTGGTCTTTGACCCTCAGGGAAAGGGTAAACCTGATCAAGGCCTACTTACTCCCTTTGCTTATCTATTTGGGTAGCGTGTGTATCTTGCCAGAGCCTCTCTGGACTCGGGTTTATAGTCTGTTCTTCCAGCTCTTATGGGGGAATAGACTGAACCTGATCAAGAGAGAAGTGACTTACCGCACGAGGAGACTAGGGGAGTTATCTATGGTCAACCCTGTGGTGTTTCTTGTAAACACCTTTGTTAAAGCGAATCTGGCGAACCTCTGGATGGAGACGGCTTCTCCGTGGGTAGTCTCCTGCCGGGGGTGGTTTCGGCCTTTCTTCCAGGAATGGGAGACAGGAGGGCAAGTGAAGGACTTGCGTACGCCTCACGGATATCTTCCGACTTACGTCACCCCGATTCTGAAGGTGATCCGCCGGTGGGGTTTGGAGGTGAGGGAGATCAGGACTCTGTCAAGGAGGTCCCTTGACGAGAGGGTCTTGTTGTCCCACTTCCAGAAGCCCCTGGCCCTCAGGGATTGCCCAAGCCGGGATCTAGACAAGGGGTTACAATTGCTAAATTCTGCAAGGATCCCCTTGAAGTTTTGGGACTTGGCTTAGCGCTGCTTTCACGGGAGGCTGTATGTGAGGGACAACTTGAAGTACAGGAACTCTGATGAAAGGGGTTGTCCCCGGGAGGAGTGTGGCTCCATACTGGAAAGTATGGATCACTTCCTGCTTCAGTGTCCCTTTAATACAGAGGTATACCAACGGGTGGGAGCTTCCATTGGCTGGCCTAGGCTAGCCAGCCTCTCCTACGCGGAGTGGGCTTATGCATTGCTCAGAGACATTGGTAGAAGGGACCTGTGCACATGTTTTTTAGTCAGTATAGTGGTTAGGTTCTACACGTGGAATGCACGGTGCTTAGTTTCAACGCAGCAGAAAGTCCTCCCAGTGGACGAGGTATGTAGGAACATTCTGGGTGACCTGGTGAAGGTGCGTTCTTTGGAGTATGAGAGACTGGGTACCAGCAGGGCCTCTCTCCTCTGGAGAGGCTTTGCTTTTAGCGTACCCTAGCCTAGTCATACGTTTCCTAGTGGTGGGCTGATGCTTTCACCGTAGATTTTTGTTTTGTGGGATGTTGAGCTTTGAAGAAAGGCTTACAGAGACCGAGCTTGGGCCTTCGGGTAGTTCTGTATATTAGAATATTTTGCAGTGTGTGTTAAATAGTTATGTTGTTTATGTTGTTTATTAGGATAGAATGAGTTGGGGCTAGTTAGGTTGGGTGGGTGAGGGAAGGGGTCTTTTATTTGTGCTTTTAAGTGTTTTATGTGTGTATTGAAGTGGGAGGCCTGCATCTAGCTCTGGACTATGCGGACATGGGTGGACAAGGGGCGAGGGGCTAGATGTGGGTGGTGGAGGTAGGGCTGGCCTCGGACTATGCAGACACGAGAGAGACGTGAGGAGGAGGTCAGCCTTGGGTGATGGGTGAAGGGTGATGGAGTAGGTAGTGGGGGTTAGGGCTAGATTAGGGAGGTGAGGTTTGTTTTGCATTATGTGTTATATTAATAAAAAGGTAATACAAATAAATAAAAAATAAAAATGTGTTTTGTTTTGTACTATTATTATTATTGTTTTATTAGTCTTATTTGCATTGATTTGCAGTAAAGTTTTTCTTTTTTGGGTTTTACAGCTGAACCGGCTAAGTAAGTTTCATTTCTTTTTTAGCATTTGTATATAGTTTGTATATAGTTTTTATAGGGTATTGGAATGAATGTGAGTATGAGTGAGGCTGGGCCAGCTGAGAAGCTGTTCTGTTTTTTTTCTTGTCTGTTTAAGTTTTGTATTTTTCTAATAAAAAAGAGTTCCCATAGCAGAAATTCAGGCTTCATGTCATAGCAGAGAATCAGGCTTCATGTCACCCAACACTGGAACAGGCCACTATCAGATATTTTTAGGCCCTGGCACCCAGACAGAGGAGAGAGGTCCCATAGCAGAGATTCAGGCTTCATGTCATAGCAGAGAATCAGGCTTCATGTCACCCAACACTGGAACAGGCCACTGTCAGATATTTTTAGGCCCCGGCACCCAGACAGAGGAGAGGTTCATTCAACTTTGGGTTGCCCCGTAATATAATGGCAAAATGAAAATAAAAAGAGGATTGATTGAGGAAGTGCCCTGGAGTACAATAATATATGGTTAAGGGGAGGTAGTTATAAATGTCTAATCTGCACAAGGGATGGACAGGTCCTGTGGGACCCATGCCTGGTTCATTTTTATGAACTTCAGCTTGTCCACATTGGCTGTAGACAGGCGGCTGCGTTTGTCTGTAATGACGCCCCCCTGCCGTGCTGAATACACGTTCAGACAAAACGCTGGCCGCCGGGCAGGTCAGCACCTCCAAGGCATAAAAGGCTAGCTCTGGCCACGTGGACAATTTGGAGACCCAGAAGTTGAATGGAGCCGAACCATCAGTCAGTATGTGGAGGGGTGTGCACACGTACTGTTCCACCATGTTAGTGAAATGTTGCCTCCTGCTAACACGTTCCGTATCAGGTCGTGGTGCAGTTAGCTGTGGCGTGTTGACAAAACTTTTCCACATCTCTGCCATGCTAACCCTGCCGTGACACAGCTGCGTTGGTGACCTCTTGCTCCTCCTCTGCCTTCGCCTTGGGCTTCCACTGTTCCCCTGTGACATTTGGGAATGCACTCAGTAGCGTGTCTACCAATGTGCGCTTGTACTCGCGCATCTTCCTATCACGCTCCAGTGCAGGAAGTAAGGTGGGCACATTGTCTTTGTACCGTGGATCCAGCAGGGTGGCAACCCAGTAGTCCACACATGTTAAAATGTGGGCAACTTTGCTGTCATTGCGCAGGCACTGCAGCATGTAGTCACTCATGTGTGCCAGGCTGCCCAGAGGTAAGGACAAGCTGTCCTCTGTGGGAGGCGTATCGTCATCTTCCTGCGTTTCCCCCCAGCCACGCACCAGTTATGGGCCCGAGCTGCGTTGGGTGCCACCCCACTGTGAACATGCTTCATCCTCATCCTCCTCCACCTCCTCCTCATCCTCGTTCTCCTCGTCCTCCAGTAGTGGGCCCTGGCTGGCCACATTTGTACCTGGCCTCTGCTGTTGCAAAAAAACTCACTTCGAAGAGACTGGCCTGAAAGTGCTAAAAAAAAGACCCCTCTTCCTCCTCCTCCTCCTGGGCCACCTCCTCTTCCATCATCGCCCTAAGTGTTTTCTCAAGGAGACATAGAAGTGGTATTGTAACGCTGATAACGGCGTCATCGCCACTGGCCATGTTGGTGGCGTACTCGAAACAGGGCACACAGGTCTCGCATGGAGGCCCAGTCATTGGTGAAGTGGTGCTGTTCCGCAGTGCGACTGACCCGTGCGTGCTGCAGCTGAAACTCCACTATGGCCTGCTGCTGCTCGCACAGTCTCTCCAGCATGTGCAAGGTGGAGTTCCACCTGGTGGGCACATCGCATATGAGGCGGTGAGCGGGAAGGCCGAAGTTACGCTGTAGCGCAGACAGGCGAGCAGCGGCAGGATGTGAACGCCGGAAGCGCGAACAGACATCCCGCACTTTATGCAGCAGCTCTGACATGTCGGGGTAGTTGTGAATGAACTTTTGCACCACCAAATTCAGCACATGCGCCAGGCAAGGAATGTGCGTCAAACCGGCTAGTCCCAGAGCTGCAACGAGATTTCGGCCACTATCGCACACCACCAGGCCGGGCTTGAGGCTCACCAGCAGCAACCACTCGTCGGTCTGTTGTTCTATACCCCACCACAACTCCTGTGCGGTGTGGGGCCTGTCTCCCAAACATATGAGTTTCAGAATAGCCTGCTGACGTTTACCCCGGGCTGTCCTGAAGTTGGCGGTGAAGGTGTGTGGCTGACTGGATGAGCAGGTGGAAGAAGAGGAGGAGGAAGCCGAGGAGTAGGAGGAGGTGGCAACAGGAGGCAAAGAATGTTGCCCTGCGATCCTTGGCGGCGGAAGGACGTGCGCCAAACAGCTCTCCGACTGGGGCCCAGCCGCCACTACATTTACCCAGTGTGCAGTTAGGGAGATATAGCGTCCCTGGCCGTGCTTACTGGTCCACGTATCTGTGGTTAGGTGGACCTTGCCACAGATGGCGTTGCACAGTGAACACTTGATTTTATCGGATACTTGGTTGTGCAGGGAAGGCACGGCTCTCTTGGAGAAGTAGTGGCAGCTGGGAACAACATACTGTGGAACAGCAAGCGACATGAGCTGTTTGAAGCTGTCTGTGTCCACCAGCCTGAATGACAGAATTTCATAGGCCAGTAGTTTAGAAATGCAGGCATTCAGGGCCAGGGATCGAGGGTGGCTAGGTGGGAATTTACGTTTTCTCTCAAATGTTTGTGAGATGGAGAGCTGAACGCTGCCGTGTGACATGGTTGAGATGCTTGGTGATGGAGGTGGTGGTGTTGGTGGTACATCCTCTGTTTGCTGGGCGGCAGGTGCCAACGTTCCTCCAGAGGCGGAGGAAGAGGCAGAGGCGGCAGCAGCAGAAGAGGTAGCAGGGGGAGCCTGAGTGAGTTCCTTGTTTTTAACCACTTCAACCCCGCTAGCTGAAACCCCCTTCATGACCAGGCCACTTTTTACACTACTGCACTACACTACTTTCACCGTTTATTGCTCGGTCATGCAACTTGCCACCCAAATGAATTTTACCTGCTTTTCTTCTCACTAGAAGAGCTTTCATTTGGTGGTATCTCATTGCTGCTGACATTTTTACTTTTTTTGTTATTAATCGAAATTTAACAATTTTTTGCAAAAAAATGACATTTTTCACTTTCAGCTGTAAAATTTTGCAAAAAAAACGACATCCATATATACATTTTTTGCAAAATTTATTGTTCTACATGTCTTTGATAAAAAAAAATGTTTGGGCAAAAAAAAGGGTTTGGGTAAAAGTTATAGCGTTTACAAACTATGGTACAAAAATGTGAATTTCCGCTTTTTGAAGCAGCTCTGACTTTCTGAGCACCTGTCATGTTTCCTGAGGTTCTACAATGCCCAGACAGTAGAAAACCCCCATAAATGACCCCATTTCGGAAAGTAGACACCCTAAGGTATTCGCTGATGGGCATAGTGAGTTCATAGAACTTTTTATTTTTTGTCACAAGTTAGCGGAAAATGATGATTTTTATTTTTTTTCCTTACAAAGTCTCATATTCCACTAACTTGCGACAAAAAATTTAAAATTCTAGGAACTCGCCATGCCCCTCACGGAATACCTTGGGGTGTCTTCTTTCCAAAATGGGGTCACTTGTGGCGTAGTTATACTGCCCTGGCAATTTAGGAGCCCATATGTGTGAGAAGTACTTTGCAATCAAAATGTGTAAAAAATGGCCTGCGAAATCCGAAAGGTGCTCTTTGGAATGTGTGCCCCTTTGCCCACCTAGGCTGCAATAAAGTGTCACACATCTGGTATCGCCGTACTCAGGAGAAGTTGGGGAATGTGTTTTGGGTGTCATTTTACATATATCCATGCTGGGTGAGAGAAATATCTTGGCAAAATACAACTTTTCCCATTTTTTTATACAAAGTTGGCATTTGACCAAGATATTTATCTCACCCAGCATGGGTATATGTAAAATGACACCGCAAAATACATTTCCCAACTTCTCCTGAGTATGGCGATACCACATGTGTGACACTTTTTTTGCAGCCTAGATGCGCAAAGGTGCCCAAATTCCTTTTAGGAGGGCATTTTTAGACATTTGGATCCCAGACTTCTTCTCACGCTTTAGAGCCCCTAAAAAGCCAGGGCAGTATAAATACCCCACATGTGACCCCACTTTGGAAAGAAGACACCCCAAGGTATTCAATGAGGGGCCTGGCGAGTTCATAGAATTGTTTTTTTTGTTTTTTTCTCACAAAGTCTCACTTTCCGCTAACTTGGGACAAAAATTTAAATCTTTCATGGACTCAAAATGCCCCTCAGCGACTACCTTGGGGTGTCTTCTTTCCAAAATGGCGTCAGTTGTGGGGTGTTTGTACTGCCCTGGCATTTGAGGGTCTCCGCAATCATTACATGTATGGCCAGCATTAGGAGTTTCTGCTATTCTCCTTATATTGAGCATACAGGTAATGAGATTTTTTTTTTCCGTTCAGCCTCTGGGCTGAAAGAAAAAAATGAACGGCACAGATTTCTTCATTCGCATCGATCAATGTGGATGAAAAAATCTCTGCCCCAAAAAAAAAGGAGGGGAAAGGCGTCTGCCAGGACATAGGAGCTCCGCCCAACATCCATACCCACTTAGCTCGTATGCCCTGGCAAACCAGATTTCTCCATTCACATCAATCGATGTGGATGAATAAATCATTGCCGGGATTTTTTATTTTTATTTTTATATACAAAGTGTTTGCCAAAGCATAGGAACGCCGCCTCCTCCTCAGCTCGTATGCCTTGGCAAACGTATCTTTTACTGCAGAGTAGAAATCTCGTCTTGCAGCGCCGCATACACCGACTTGAGTGTCATCTGACAGCAGCGCAATGCTTCTGTCAGAATGCACATCAGTGCTGCAGCTAGTCGATCGGTTGGTCCACCTGGAAGGTAAAAAAAAAAAAAAAAGAAAGAAAAAGGCCGCAAAGCAATCGTTTTATTAACTTTGGAACAGAACATATAAACTTTAACTTTTTGAACTAAACATTAACCTTTTTGCTTACTGGTGTTGGCAGCAAAGGAGACGTTTGCAGCAGCTGTATGTGAATGGGCCCTAATAGCCCTGTGTGCCTGTCCTAATGAGATGTGATCCCTATGCTAGGTGTACCTGTGTGTGGTACTTCCGGAAACACTCTCCAAAGCATAGGGCAGGGTGGTCAGGACAGTCAGGACAGTAATAGCGGGTGTCATGCCTTATTCCACTCCTGCTACAGACACAACATCTTTTTCGGGGTGATGGTTGGGTTGAGGTACCAGGAATGACATTGGGGAAATGTCGCTCGTGTAGACGGCTAACTACACTGGTGGATGGGGCCACGGAACCTCCTGGGTACAGGAGGTTCTCGATGATCTCTTCCTGAAATTTGAGGAAGGATCCAGTTCTCCCAGCCTTACTGTAGAGAACAAAACTATTATACAGAGCCAATTGAATTAGGTATACAGACACCTTCTTATACCAGCGTCTGGTTCTGCGGGAAACTAAATACGGAGAAAACATCTGGTCATTGAAGTCCACCCCTCCCATGTGAAGGTTATAGTCGTGGACTGAGAGGGGCTTTTCAATGACACGGGTTGCTCGCTCAATTTGTATTGTCGTGTCTGCGTGAATGGAGGAGAGCATGTAAACGTCACGCTTGTCTCTCCATTTCACCGCGAGCAGTTCTTCGTTACACAATGCAGCCCTCTGCCCCCTTGCAAGACGGGTGGTAACGAACCGTTGGGGGAAGCCCGCACGACTAGTTCGCGCAGTGCCACAGGCGCCAATCTGTTCTAGAAACAAATGCCTGAAGAGGGCCACAATTGTGTAGAAATTGTCCACATAAAGATGGTACCCCTTGCCGAATAAGGGTGACACCAAGTCCCAGACTGTCTTCCCACTGCTCCCCAGGTAGTCAGGGCAACCGACTGGCTCCAGGCTCTGATCTTTTCCCTCATAGATCCGAAATTTGTAGGTATAGCCTGTGGCCCTTTCACAGAGCTTATACAATTTGACCCCATACCGGGCGCGCTTGCTTGGGATGTATTGTTTGAAGCCAAGGCGCCCGGTAAAATGTATTAGGGACTCGTCTACGCAGATGTTTTTCTCTGGGGTATACAAATCTGCAAATTTCTGGTTGAAATGGTGTATGAGGGGCCGAATTTTGTGGAGCCGGTCAAAAGCAGGGTGGCCTCTGGGACGGGAGGCGGTGTTGTCGCTAAAGTGCAGGAAACGCAGGATGGCCTCAAAACGTGCCCTGGACATAGCAGCAGAGAACATGGGCATGTGATGAATTGGATTCGTGGACCAATATGACCGCAATTCATGCTTTTTAGTTAGACCCATGTTGAGGAGAAGGCCCAGAAAAATTTTAATTGCGGAAACTTGGACTGGTTTCCACCGGAAAGGCTGGGCATAATAGCTTCCCGGGTTGGCAGTTATAAATTGTGCGGCATACCTGTTTGTTTCGGCCACAACTAAGTCTAAGAGCTCCGCAGTCAAGAACAGCTCAAAAAATCCCAGGGCCTAACCGATCTGAGCTGTCTCAACCCGAACTCCAGACTGGGTGGTGAAAGGGGGAACTACAGGTGCGGCTGAAGTTGGGGACTGCCAATCAGGGTTTGCCAGCACCTCAGGGATTCTAGGGGGTCTACGGGGCCATCTTTGCGGTGGCTGCGACAGGATCACTACTGCACGTGCCACCGTACCAGCTTCAACTGCCCTTCTGGTGCTCGCCACTTCACCAGGTTGTACGTCAGTGCTGGTACTAGGTCCAGGGTGGGCTGCGCTGCTGGTGTATGCCTCACCACGTAATCCGACAGCGGCAGCCCCACTCTGCTGCCCTTGAAGCGGATCCTGCGCAACCTGTGGTCTAGCGACACGGGGCCGGGTACGCCTGGTGCTATCAGGGACCTCAGCCTCCTCATCCGAACTTTGGGTCAGAGAGCCACTGCTTTCTACAGGTTCGTATTCTGACCCGCTAGATTCATCAGATGAGGGTTCCCATTCCTAATCCGACTGGATCAGAAGCCTGTAGGCCTATTCAGAAGAATACCCCCTGTTTGACATTTGGGCAACTAAATTTAGGGGTATTCCCTGAGACTACCCAAGAAAAAAAAAAAGCAAGCCTGTCTTACAAATGGGAGGCTAGCGAAGTACCGGAGGCCGCTGCGGTCGATAAAAAATATCAAAACGGATATTTTATCGCCGCAGCGCGTGTAAAGTGAATGTGCAGTGATCAAAAAATATATTTTTTTTGTCACTGCGGTGGGGCGGGTGTGGGCGAACGCACGTGTGGGCGACCGATCAGGCCTGATCGGGCAAACACTGCGTTTTGGGTGGAGGGCAAACTAAAGTGACACTAATACTATTATAAATCTGACCGTGATTAGTTTTGATCACTTCCAGATACTATAAAAGTACAAATGCTGATTAGCGATACGCTAATCAGCGAATCAGTGACTGCGGTGCGGTGGGCTGGGCGGTAACCGATCCCTAAACTACCTAACCAAGGGGCCTAAACTATCCCTAAAACCTAACAGTCAATACCAGTGGAAAAAAAAAGTGACAGTTTACACTGATCACTTTTTTCCTTTCACTAGTGATTGACAGGGGCGATCAAAGGGGTGATCAAAGGGTTAATTGGGGTGCAGGGGGTGATCTGGGGCTAAAGTGTGGTGTTGGTGCTACTCACTGTGAAGCCTGCTCCTCTGCTGGATCCAACCGACGAAAAGGGCGAGCAGAGGAGCAGGGCAGCCATATAACAGATCATATTTACTAATATGATCTGTTATCTGGCACTTGATTGTTTTTTTTTAAAAATCATCAGCTTGCCAGCCCCCCTTGACGAAATGCCGGCCCGAACTGCGCATGCGCGGGCCGGCAAAGCGCGTCATCTCGCGTCTCGCGAGATGACGCGTATATGCGTGACTCTGCGCAGCGCTGCCGCCTCCGGACCGCAGATCTGCGTTAGGCGGTCCGAAGGGCGGTTAAGGTGTTTACTCCACTACAGTTCATGCTTTGCATGCAGGTGCCTAGTCATGCAGGTTGTGCTAAGGTTCAGAACGTTAATGCCTCGCTTCAGGCTCTGATGGCACAGCGTGCAAACCACTCGGGTGTTTGAAAAAGTGCCATGCCAGGGAACTCCTTGAAGCTGCCTTTGGGGTGCTCGGTCCCAGATGGCGGCGGTCAGTAGCAGGCGGAGTCTCTTAGCGGCGGGTGTTCTGCTTTTGCCCACTGCTCCCTCTTTTGCTACGCTGTTGGCTCTGTCTCACCACTGCCTCTTCTTCCGAACTGTGAAAGTCAGTGGCACGACCTTCATTCCATGTGGGGTCTAGGACCTCATCGTCCCCTGCATCGTCTTCCACCCAGTCTTCCCCCCTGACCTCCTGTTCAGTCTGCATACTGCAGAAAGACGCAGCAGTTGGCACCTGTGTTTCGTCATCATCAGAGACGTGCTGAGGTGGTATTCCCATGTCCTCAACATCAGGAAACATAAGTGGCTGGGGAAGGGCTAGGTGGATGCCCTTGGGAAACCCTTCCAGCAGAGTCTTCAAACAGCATAAGAGACTGCTGCATAACTTGAGGCTCAGACAGTTTCCCTGATATGCATGGGGGTGATATGACAGACTGATGGGCTTGGTTTTCAGACGCCATCTGTGCACTTTCTGCAGAAGACTGGGTGGGATATAATGTGAACGTGCTGGATCCACTGTCGGCCACCCAATTGACTAATGCCTGTACCTGCTCAGGCCTTACCATCCTTAGAACGGCATTGGGCCCCACCAAATATCGCTGTAAATTCTGGCGGCTACTGGGACCTGAGGTAGTTGGTTCACTAGGACGTGTGGCAGAACGGCCACGTCCTCTCCCAGCAACAGAGGGTCCACTAACACCACCACGACCATGTCCGCGTCCGCGTCCACGTCCGCATCCGCATCCCTTACTAGATGTTTCCCTCATTGTTACCGTTCACCACAACAAGAAAAATATTATTTGGCCCAATGTATTGAATTCAAATTCAGGCCTTTTTTTACAGACACCTAACACTATCTGGCTATCTATTTAGGTATCGTATTACACTAATACAGGCACAGCAGTATCGACAGATTTAGCTGAATATAAATTGTAGGCCTAGTATTTTCGGCGCGGGATCACAGGTATGCGTTTACGGACAGAATTAGACTTGGAAATGCACGGTAGCGTGTGAAGTTATTGAGGAGGACCCTATCCGCACCTTCAATCTAATATACCCTTTTATGGATAGATTTAAAGTTGGCCTGATACAGCAGAAACCACTGATTTAGGGAATTGCTAAGTTGGGAATTGTATTTCAACCCAGAACAAAAATATATCCTTTGCCAGACAGCAGACAGTATTACAATTGGCTAGCCACAGCTGAAACACCAGATTTAGGGTACTGCTATTTTGACAATTATATTTCACCACTCAATAAAATAGCAAGCACAGCCAAGCACCTGATGTAGGATATAGCAAAAAAAAAAACAAAAAAAAACCACACTATTGATGGTTAAATGTATTTGGTGGCAGCTTTTGCTGGCGCACCACAAGACACAAAATGGCCGCCGATCACCCCAGAAAAAAGTGACAGAAAAACGCTCTGGGAGCCTAAAAACAGTGAGCAACTAAATAGCAGCAGTTGAATGATCCACAGCTGTAGATCGATCACTTCATTAAGTGTTTTTGCTGAGTAAATCTCTGCCTAATCTCGCCCTAACAGCAGCAGCTGCATCCTCTCCCTACACTGATCAGAGCAGAGTGACGTGCGGCGCTACGTGACTCCAGCTTAAATGCAGGCTGGGTCACATGCTGCACTGGCCAATCACAGCCATGTTAATAGTAGGCATGGCTGTGATGGCCTCTTGGGGCAAGTAGTATGACGCTTGTTGATTGGCTGCTTTGCAGCCTTTCAAAAAGCGCCAAGAAAGCACCGAACCCGAACCCGGAATTTTGCGAAAATGTTCGGGTTCGGGTCCGTGTCACTATACAGTTCAGGTTCGCTCATCCCTATTGATGATCCAATAAATTGTTGATTGAGGTGCAATTTTAGTAGCCATAATATCCTTGCCTGTGAAGCCATTTTTATGCAACGCAATGAAGGCTGCACGCTTCTTTGCAGGTCACCATGGTTAACAATGGAAGAACAATGATTTCAAGCATCACCCTCCTTTAACATGTCAAGTCGGCCATTTTAACCCAATCAGCCTGACATAATGATCTCCAGCCTTGTGCTCGTCAACATTCTCACCTGAGTTGACAAGACGATTACTGAAATGATCTCAGCAGGTCCTTTAATGACAGCAATGAAATGCAGTGGAAAGTTTTTTTGGGATTAAGTTAATTTTAATGGCAAAGAAGGACTATGCAATTCATTTGATCACGCTTCATAACATTCTGGAGTATATGCAAATTGCTATTATAAAAACTTAAGCAGCAACTTTTCCAATTTCCAATATTTATGTAATTCTCAAAACTTTTAGCCACGACTGTACATGAGCGTTTTTTTTTTACGCATCAGTTCTGCAGCATGTTCAATATTTTGCGTTTTTCACGCAGTCCTGGCCCCATAGAATGAAAATTCAAGCAAGTGCGTATGCAATGCGTTTTTTCACTGATGGTTGCTAAGAGATGTTGTTTATAAACCTTCAGTTTTTTATCACGCACGTGAAAAAAGCATCAAAACGCATTGCACCCGTGCGGAAAAAAAATAACAGAACGCAATTGCAGACAAAACTGACTGGACTTGCTTGCAAAATGGTGCGAGTTTCACTGAATGTACCCTGAATGCATCCGGAGCCAATCCGTCATGCTCGTGTGAAAGAGGCCTAAGGCCTAAGGCGAGGGTGCAATGCGTGAGGTGAGGTGGAAAAATTAGCAAATTTCAAAGTTTCAGTATCTCTACTTCTGTAATACATAGTAATACCCCCAAAAATTTTGATGACTTAACAATCCCCATTTGTCTACTTCATGTTTAAATTATTTTGGGAATGATATTTTATTTTTAGGGGATGTTACAAGGCTTAGAAGTTTAGAAGCAAATCTTGAAATTTTTCTGAAATTTACAAAAACCCAATTTTTAGGGACCACTACAGCTCTGAAGTCACTTTGCGAGGCTTACATAATAGAAACCGCCCAAAAATGACCCCATTCTATAGACTGCACCCCTCAAGGTATTCAAAGCTGATTTTACAAACTTTGTTAACCCTTTAGGTGTTGCACAAGAGTTATTGGCAAATGGGGATGAAATTTGAGAATTTCATTTTTTTTGCCTAATTTTCAATTGTAACCCATTTTTTCCACTAACAAAGCAACGGTTAACAGCCAAACAAGACTGTATCTTTATTGCCCTGACTCTGCTGTTTACAGAAACACCCCATATGTGGCCGTAAACTACTGTACGGCCACACAGCGGGTCGTAGAGTGAAAGGTGCGCCGTATGGTTTTTGGAAGCCAGATTTTGCTGGACAGTTTTTTTGACACCATGTCCCATTTGAAGCCCCCTGATGCACCCCAGAGTAGAAACTCCATAAAAGTGACCCCATCTAAGAAACTACACCCCTCAAGGTATTCAAAACTGATTTTACAAACTGTGTTAACCCTTTAGGTGTTGCACAAGATTTAATGGAAAATAGAGATACAATTTCAAAATTTTCACTTTTTGTGCAGATTTTCCATTTTAATATTTTTTTTCCAGTTACAAAGCAAGGGTTAACAGCCAAACAAAACTCATTATTTATGGCCCTGATTCTGTAGTTTACAGAAACACCCCATATGTGGTCATAAACTGCTGTACGGGCACACGGCAGGGCGCAGAAGCAAAGGAATGCCATGCGGTTTTTGGAAGGCAGATTTTGCTGGACTGTTTTTTTAACACCATGTCCCATTTGAAGCCCCCCTGATGCACCCCTAGAGTAGAAACTCCAAAAAAGTGACCCCATTTTAGAAAGTACGGAATAGGGTGGCAGTATTGTTGTTACTAGTTTAGGGTACATATGATTTTTGGTTGCTCTATATTACACTTTTTGTGCGGCAAGGTAACAAGAAATAGCTTTTTTGGCATGTTTTTTTTTGTTATTTAGAACATTCATCTGACAGGTTAGATCATGTGGTAATTTTATAGAGCAGGTTGTCACGGATGCGGCGATACCTAATATGTATCCAATTTTTTTTATTTATGTAATTTTTATACAATAACTTCATTTTTAAAACCCAAAAATTGTTTAGTGTCTCCATAGTTTTTTCAGTTTTTGGGCGATTATCTTGAGTAGGGTCTAATTTTTTGCGGGATGAGATGACTGTTTGATTGGCACTATTTTGGGGTGCATATGACTTTTTGATCGCTTGCTATTACACTTTTTGTGACGTAAGATGGCAAAAAATGGCCTTTTTTATACCGTTTTTTTTTTTTTTTTTTACGGTGGTCACCTTAGGGGTTAGGTCATGTGATATTTTTATAGAGCCGGTCGATATGGACGCGGCAATACCTAATATGTATACTTTATTTTTATTTATGTAAGTTTTACACAATGATTTTATTTTTGAAACAAAAAAAAATCATGTTTTAGTGTTTCCATAGTCTAAGAGCCATAGTTTTTTCAGTTTTTGGGCGATTATCTTGAGTAGGGTCTCATTTTTTGCGGGATGAGATGACGGTTTGATTGTTACTATTTTGGCGTACATGCGACTTTCTTGATCACTTTTATTACCTTTTTTGGGAAGTAAGATGGGCAAAATTTCAATTTTCTCATAGTTTTTATTTTTTTTATTTTTATGGCGTTCACCGTGCGGTGAAAGTAACATGACCGTTTTATAGATCAGGTCGTTACGGACGCGGCGATATCTAATATGTGTAGTGTATTTTATTTTTTTAATTTTTATCTTTTTTTTTATCTTAACTTTTTTCACTTTTTTTAACATTTTTTTGACCCATACCCACTTGGTTCTTGAAGATCCAGTGGGTCTGATGTCTGTAAAATACAGTACAGAACCCTATAGGGATCAGAGATGGAGGGAGCTCCCTGCGCTGTTAACCTTTTCCATACAGTGGTCTGTACGGACCGCTGTATGGAAAGGGTTAAACGGCTGACATCGCATCAACGATGTCAGCCGTTTATACCAGAGTGCCAGCAATGTGCTGGCACCCTGGTATAACCCACTAGACGCCAACGATTATTCAAGGGGAGGCGGGCGGGGGATCGCGATCCCGCCTGCCGCACCGCCCGCCTCCCGCAATGCCCCCACCGCCTGCGACACCCCCCCTGCACCACCCGCCGCCATCAAATCGTGCAGGGGGGTGCAAAATCTCTAATTTAGGCACTCTAAAGTTTCTGGCCTAAAGGGTGTTTCTGGTTTCTGGCCTAAGGGTTTTTGCAAAAGATACTGCATTTTTATTTTGTTGCCGTTTGTTTTTGGAACAAAAAATTCCACAGCCAAATGTTACATGTTGCCCATTATAAAACTATAAAATACCCTACAAACTATAAAATGCCCTACAAACTATGTGACTTTCTAGCTGTTTTTAACACCCTCACCACTTTTCCAAAACGTGGACAGAGTATAGGCAGAAGGAGGCACGCTATGAGCAGGACCTCCAGCCCTACTCATTTAGTATATGCACCAGAAAACATTACCCAAGAAATATAGTCCAGCTCCTTGTTGGAGTAGATTTCAGTTCTGGCACAAGGACTGCAGAATATGGAACTAATGTATTAAGTATCGTGGGGTTTTGCTCTGATAGACAGGCTAGCGGACGCAGTATAGAGGCAATCACAAAGTCTTTAACTAAGTTTATTCACACATAAGGAAACACAAAATGACCGTTCGCAGTCTTGGTGTTTGTTCACACCATGCAGTCTTTCCCCCAGCCGTCCACAGCAGACTTTAGGTGCCTGTTTTCCAGAATGCGGCTTTAAAGCCTTTAGCACGGCACCAATGCACAGATCCCAAAAATGAGTCTCCACAGCATCCCTGTCAGATGGAGGATCATCCACACCCAGCTGAGACTGCTGGCTGGGTTTTATATAGGCCAATAAAGACCCGGCCTGGAGCGTGGTGAGAAGTCACCCACCCAGAACTTTGGCTACTCCCAGTAAGAGCCAGCCCTGACTGGCTTTACAGCCACACTAACAACAAACGGTGTCAACCAGCACTAGCTTCCGCTGACACTTAAAACTACCGTCTTTTACCATACCGAGGCCAAGGAATCTCGGTGACATACCTTCCATCAATGACGGCCTATTGCGCCTTCCTACATACCTCCCCCTTTGTTCAACCCTGAGGGGGTGAAAACCCGCCAGATAATGTACCTGGGACAGGGCATCTGCGTTTCCCTGTAACTTGCCTGCCCTATGTTCCATGGAAAATATAAAGTTTTGTAATGATAAGAACCACCAGGTGACCCGAGCATTCCTCTCTTTGGCCTGGCTGATCCACTTGAGAGGGGAGTTGTTCGGTCACCAGACCAAACTTTCTCCCCAACAGATAATAGTGGAGAGACCCGAGTGCCCACTTGATGGCCATGCACTCTCTCTCTACACTATACTATACCTAGTCTCAGCTGGGGTAAGCTTTCGGCTCAGGAAAACAGGATGTTCTTCCCCATTGATGTACTAAGAGAGTATAGCTCCGAGACCTATTTCAGAGGCATCGGTCTCTACCACAAACTCCCTCTTGAAGTCTGGCGTCACCAATACCAAGGACCCACACAGGGCAGACTACAAAGCGGAGAAAGCCTTTTCTGCCTGCTCATTCCACTGAACCGTCACTGAATTGTGTCCCTTCAAAAGGCCTGTCAATTGTGCGGCGACTGTAGCAAAATTGGGGACAAGCCTCATATAGTACCCCACCATACCCAGGGACAACTTTACTTGCTAAGTAGTGACCGGTCGGGGCCAATTCCTAATTGCCTCAATTTTGTTCACCTGAGGTTTGATAATTTAGCGCACAATTACATACCCGAGGTACTTGGTCTCTTCTAACCCTATTGCACACTTTTTTGGGTTAGCGGTTAAGCCAGCCTTCCTAAGGGAGTCCACTACAGCCTGTACTTTAGGTAGGTGACTTTCCCAGTCGGTGCTGTGGATAACAATATCATCCAAGTACGTTGAAGCGTACCGACAATGTGGACAGAGTACAATGTCCATTAGCCTTTGAAACGTGGCGGGAGCGCCATGTAGACCAAAGGGCAATACCTTGTACTGATACAGCCCCTCTGGCGTGATGATAGCCGTTTTTTCCTTGGCAGCCTCCGTCAAGGGTACCTGCCAGTACCCTTTGGTGAGGTCCAACACAGAAAAATACCGGGCTTGGCCCAACTTCTCAATAAGCTCATCCACTCAAGGGATGGGATATGCGTCAAACTTGGACACCTCATTCAGTTTGCGGAAGTCGTTACAAAACCGCAATGTCCCATCCAGCTTGGGTATTAAGACTATCAGACTGGCCCATTCACTTTTTTACTCCTCAATGACACCTAGCTGGAGCATTAGTTGCACTTCCTCCGCGATGGCTTGTCCTCGAGCCTTGGGTACCCATTAATGGGTTTAACCGGACTTTTGCCTGAGGCTCAGTGATAATGTCATGTCGGACTATGGAAGTGCCTCCAGGAAGGTCTGAGAACACATCCGTGTTTCAACTAATGAACTCCCTGGCTTCCTGAGTCTGTTTAGAGTAGAGACTGTCAGCAATTTTCACTTTGGCAGCCGCTTTCCTTGCTTCAGACAGAGGGGCCGAAACCGCTTCCCCTAGGAACCCCATGGACTGTCTTCCGTACAGGTTTCCCTATCTTTTCAGGGTTTGAGCAGATTCACATGGTACAGGTGCTCCAGCTTTCGCCTCCCTGGCTGGTGTACCTTGTAATCTAACTCTCAAATTTTTCAAGTACCTTGTAGGGGCCCTGCCACCTAGCTAGGAACTTACTGTCTAGAGTTGGCACCACAACCAATACCTGATCACTCGGGTTAAAGGTCCGGACCCGAGCCTGCCGATTATAGATCCTACTCTGGGCTCGCTGCGCTGCCTCAATATGCTTCCTGACCAGAGGTAAAACTGTTTACATCCGTCCTTGCATTTGGGTGATGTACTCAACAACACTTATGTGCGGTGTGGGTTGTTGTTCCCATGCCTCTTTGGCCACGTCCAACAGACCGCGAGGGTGCCTTCCGTATAGCAGTTCAAAGGGCGAGAACACAGTAGAGGCCCGGGGCACCTCTCGCTCTGCAAACATGAGAGAGGGCATAAGAAGGTCCCTGTCCCTCCCAACCTTACAGACCACTCTTTTTTAGTATATTTCTTAATGTTTGATTAAACCTCTCTACCAGGCCATCCATTTGCGGATAAAACACGGACGTCCATAGCTGTTTTATGTGGAGCAACTTAGAGTTCCTTCATGACCTTGGACATAAACGGGGTCCCTTGGTCAGTCAGATCCTCCTTAGGCATACCCACGCGAGAAAACATCTCCATTAACTCCTTAGCTATGAGTTTGGCTTATGTATGCCGCAGTGTCACTGCCTCTGGGTACCAAGTGGCGTAGTTAAGGACGTCCAAGATGTGTTGGTGTCCTCTAGCAGACTTTGGTACCTGGTCTACAAGTTACATAGCGATTCGTTCAAAGGGGACCTCGATAATCGGGAGTGGTACCAGGAGACTACGGAAATGTGGCTTGGGGCTCAGCTAATGCCTGCCTCACTGCGTTTGCCCGCATCCAACACCAATTGTGGGGTTTTGCTCTGGTAGACAGGCTAGCTGACGCAGTAAAGAGGCAATCACAAAGTCTTTAACTTAAACAGTTTGGTGTTTATTCACACATAAGGAAACACAAAATGACCGTTCTCAATCTTGGTGTTTGTTCACACCATGCAATGTCCATAGAACAAAATCTTCACCTGGGTAGCAGTCTTTCCCCCAGCCGTCCACAGCAGTCTTTAAGTGCCTGTTTTCCAGCGTGCGGCTTTCAAGCCTTTAGCATGGCACCAATTCACAGATCCCAAAACAGAGTCTCCACAGCTTCCCTGTCAGATGGCAGATAAACCACACCCAGCTGAGACAACAAACAGTGTCAGTCAGCACTAGCTGCCGCTGACACTTAAAACTACCCCCCGGGACGCCCAATAGTCTCATCCTCTGACTCCATCCTGTCCCCCCTCTCGGAATTCCTAGAGAAGATCCTTACACCCAAAATCAAAACCACCAAGTCTTTTCTTCTTGACACATCCACATTTTTACATCTCATAAGGGATATCAAACAGGTACAGCCAGATTCCATTCTGGCCACCCTTGATGTAGTAAGCCTGTACACATCAATAACACATGATAAAGGCATAACGGCCACCAAGAGATTACTTGAAACAACAGGCACGAAACCTGAAGTCACATCATTATGTATGGACATCCTACATCTTGTGCTTACCCAAAACTATTTTTTGTTTGAAGGCGACTTCTTCATTCAAAAACAGGGGACCGCAATGGGGGCACACATGGCGCCCCTGTACGCTAACTGCTACATGGCCATGTTTGAGGAAGACTACATCTACACGAACACAGAATTTCAACAACACATAACAACTTGGAAGAGATACATCGACGATGTTTTCTGCATATGGAACAGCACGGTAGAATCATTACACGACTTCCTCACATACTTTAAATTCCATTTGGCCTGAACTCCAGTTCACCCTACACCACAGCAGCACATCAATCAACTTTCTCGACACCATAGTCTCAAAAGAACCTGATGGCGCTCTACATACTGACCTTTACACGAAACCCACAGACCGCAACAGTTTACTGCATTACTCCAGTTTTCACCCCACTAGCATGAAAAAATCCCTCCCACGATCACAATTCCAAAGGATATCATGTATAGTCGACAACACGACAACAAAAGAAATGAAACTAAATTAAATGTCCACACGTTTTCTCAAGAGGGGCTACCCTAGCACTGTAATAAAAGAATGTTTACAACCCAGCCAGAAGGTCCGGGTGAAACAGGCCCAAAGGGTACCGTTCGTACACACATTCCACCCTTTCTCGCATAAGATTCAACACATTCTACGCAAACACTGGCACCTCTTACACCAGGCGTATCCACACATTGAGGCATTCTCACTTCCCTTCCTCCCATGCAATAGACGTACCAAGAACTTGAAAGACATGCTTGTAAGGGCAGATGTGGGCTCCAACATCAAGAAGCCGAGACAACTGCTCCTACAAACACAGCGCAAAGGCACATTTCTGTGCCTTCATTGCGCACAATGCTCGCATGTCACAAAGGGTGACAAGATCTTCCACCCCTTAACAGGGAAAGGGATCCCTATAAAAGGTTTTTTCACATGCGATTCCACCAACGTAATTTATGTCATTAAATGCCCCTGCGGCCTAACTTATGTGGGCGAAACTACCCAGACCATTAGGGACAGAATATGCCAGCACAAGTCCAAGATCCGATGTGAAAATAACCACCTGCCCATTCCCGCACATTTTGCGGCTAAACGTCACACTATTGCCCAACTACGATTCCAAGTATTGGAACAGGTAACAGTCCCCAGAAGGGGAAGGGGAAGACCTATCACGTCTCCTCATGAACAGGGAAGCCATGTGGATCCACCGTCTGCGAACACTGGAACCCAAGGGACTTAACCGGGATTATGAAATAGGAAGCTCCATATAGCTCCTGCAGTAACAAAATCCCTCTTTTCCTCCCCTCCATCAATGTTCACACAATATTAGGTTATCTACCATAATCATCTGAACACCACCGGCGGACGATATGCTCAATATAATGTAAATTTTGTAAACTTTGCTATCGAATACTTTTGAATCACAAACGACGGTGACACCGGTGCCAACGGTCTTCAACTTAAATATAACATGCAACATGTGCATTTGATATATATATGACCATATTAATGTAAATTAACCGCATGACTGTACTAATGCAAACTAACCACAGGTATTATCTGCATGGAGCATTGTAAACCAGACCATCCCCTATTTATGTATTTTATATATATTGACCTTTGCAAATTTGGACCTTTGCTTTCATTGGACACAGTACTAATGACACCTCTATTCCGATTTTAGAGCAGATACTGAACTTCATCCAAGTTCACTAACAAGAGATGACTAGATCATATCCTTTTTAAGATTCATCCCTCTGGTGGCCATCCATAGGTAACTATACCATAAACGCACCACTTACCCTCCCAACTTTCAGCCGCAGCGCTTCCCCAGCACAGACAGCTACTGATACTGCTAAGAGATCCAGCGCATGCGCAGCTATAGAAGCAGCCGGCCGATCCAACACCCGGCGCATGCGCAATTGATAGAAGAAGCAGGCCGCTTTAACGTCCGCCCAGACACGGCACGCGCATGCGCAATACCTCACTGAGAACTCCGGACGCCATCTTGGCTCACCCGGAAGTACGTCAGCCGGCATCCGCCCCCCTACTACGCAGCGCAGCAGAACCTCCTCATAAAGGGGAACGGAGACACAGTTAACACTATGGCTACCCGGACTACAGGCCTCAGCCTCCCGGACCAGGAGCCTAAGGGACATAGAGCCCAACTAAGAGCAGCGTATCCTGCCACCCACTGAGGGAATTCACCCCCACTCAGCTTTGCACACCTTGCGGCCATAATCCGGGTAAGAACAGACGATGATTAATGCCACATCAACATTACATGTACTTAATTGCCTCTCCACCTGTGTAACTGTTACTATTTTGTTATCCTGCATGATTATGTGTGTCAATAACCTATACTGAACTGGACCCAACACCTGGCTGGATTAGCTGGATGCAACAACATTATTTTTAACCCTAGAGCATGCATATTATATGGCTTTATCTATATACGCTATGCCAGATAGTGCATTGACATGTCTTGATATGTCCTTTGCAACATTTACCAAATTGGATCCCGCACAGGGCTAGACCAGCCAGATGCAGGAACAGGGTTTTCAGCTCCACAGTGCGCGTATTACAGGGATCCGCTATTTTGTGTCATGTCAGAATTTGCTTTTTATTTCCTTAATTCCACCAACCACTGCCTACTACCCCACTTTAAATTGGGCGGAGCACGGAATGATTCACCACAGAACAAACCCATGACCATAGCCACTTACCCACCATGGATTACCCAGATGGAGATGATCCCACAGGATCCCCAGATGACAGACGACGTTCTCTTTACATGCCATATCGACATGATTTCCTCTTCTTGTACACAATTATATCGATATGTTATGTGCTGTATGTCTATTCCGCACCTATTTTTAACACTATATCCAGTATACGAATTTCTTTAAGCAAATCAAATATTGTAAGCTTTTTTTCACATGTATTGTGATCACTGTACACGTATTTACTGTGATACTTTGTATGCCTTTCCAGTTACACTGAAGAAGGCTATTCAGCCGAAAACGTTTTTTTTGACTGGAACCGCACTAAATAAAGCTTTGTACTGAAACTCAAAGTGGAGTACAGGAGTCCTTCTATATTAAAACTACCACCTCTTACCTCATCGAGGCCAGAAATCTCTGTGACACATAACTTCCATCAATGACGGCCCCTTGCACCTTCCTACAGTATGCATCTCTTAATAAATTAGTCAGATCTTCCTCCAGTGGAGTTTTTACTCAGACTGGTGTGAGAAATAAAAACTTTAGTAAAACTTTAGTAAAATGCCATGTTTGACAAGTCAAAATAAAAACCTCATTGTGGCCGCACCCATAAAGTCTAGCTTCTGATCGAGGAACATCTGCCATCAGTGCTTATGCACTACCTGTATACCTGAAGTATCAGTACACCTCTGTTATTAACATTTATAGAATACAAAAAATACATACATAAAAATATGTTTAAACTGCCTTTGAAATTTATTGCAAATCGAGAGGGGTGATGGTTTGAAGTCCAAAATCTGCAAGAAGAAATAGCAGCCCACCACAGCTCCTTTTTAAGGAACTGATACAAAAAGTAATTGCAACAGTTCCTCAGGTGTCATCATCAGAAAAAACACCAGTTGTGGCTGCAGTTGAGAAATACTCTGCTGATTTGCTAAATACTGTAGCTTTTATGAAACAAGGGTTCAGTTTGTACACAGAATAATCCAGAAAACCTGGCATAGGAGAACTATTAGAAGACAGATACCGTATATTCTTCCTGCAATTGTAGTTTAGTTACTATATGTTCTCTTAAACAGCTTTCTAGCCAATCTTGCATTTCATACTGGATGCAGAAATGTACATGCGTGGGAGAGACTTGTGTTAACCACAGCTTCTAGAGTTGAAAGATCATCTTTGGCTGACTTTAGCCCAGCAAATTTAGTACAAGACATTGCCTCATTGTTGTATGCTTCACACTGTTAGGCCGAATGCACGTGGCCGTGGAACATGGACGTGAGCAGTCCGTGGTATCCCGGCCTGGCATCCAGCTGACAGCAGGAGCGCACAGCGTAATTGGTTGCTATGACGCTGTGCGCTTCATGCCGCTGCTGCACTACAGTAATACACTCGTATAGATTATACGAGTGTATTACTGTAGTGCAGCGGCGGCATAAAGCGCACGGCATCATAGCAACCAATGACGTTGTGCGCTCCTGCTGTCAGCAGGATGTCAGGCCGGGATACCACACACACACCTTTTTTCCCCCCAATGTGGGGGGGAAATGTCCCTGCGTCTTATGGGGTGAATACTAATGAGCGCTTCCATTATGGAAGCGCTCATAAGTACTGGAGGTCCAGGAAGCGGTGAAGGCTTTGTACTCACCGCTTCCTGGTCCTCGGCTGTCGGCTATAGGAAGAGCAGGAGGAGCACCGAAGGTGAGGAGCGGCGGTGAACAGAGCAAGAGAGGCGAGTGGATTTTTTATTTTATCTGATCTGAGGCTGGGGGCTGCAGGCTGCAAAAATGAGGCTGGGGGTCTGATCTGAGGCATGGGGGTCTAATCTGAGGTCTGATTGAGAGTGTTATTAACATTGGTGGTCTGATCTGAGGTCTAATATTTTTTCCTATTGTCCTCCTCTAAAACCTAGGTGCATCTTATAGTGCGTAAAATATGGGTAACTCATTTGTTTGTGCATGTTATTGGTAGTTACACAATTGGGGCAATCAACACTCTTCTATGTCTAATAATTACCATATTTTTTGCCCTATAAGACACACTCCCCGCCCCCCCCCCCCAAAAAAGGGGGGGGGGAATAGCAGTGCGTCTTATGGGGAGAATGCTGCATTTTGCCAAATTTTAAATGAGACGCCGCACCGCAATGCCGCGTGGCGGGTGTATCAGCTGAGAGGGAGGAGGGGCTGGGGGCCGGCATATGGTTTAATATTGACAGCGGGGTCCGTGCAGTGACTGTATTCTACTACACGGGCCTCGCTCACTGTATATAATAGTATCTGTAATTGTAGGCATTGTTAATGTATAAAAATTCTGGGTAATCAGCGCCTGTATTACGGTACTTACAAGCACTCCGTAGCAGAGAGGAGGGAGGAGGCAGGCTGGGATGACTGGCGCTGGCAGCGTGAGTCACTACGTTATGCTCCTGCACCGCCCACTTTATGACTGAAGCAAAAGCCTCTAATATACTGCACATCTGGGATTAGACTTGCATAAGTCACTGTCACATTTAGGCCATAAATTACGGCTTTGGCATACTGGGGTGAAAAAAGCCTCTAATATACTGCACATCTGGGATTACACATGCATACGTCACTTTCACATTTAGGCCAGAAATACAACTTTTTGGTTACTGGGGTGAAAAAAGACTCTAATATACTGCACATCTGGGATTACACATGCATAAGTCACTGTCACATTTAGGCCATAAATACAGCTTTGGCATACTGGAGGGGAAAAAAGCCTCTAATATACTGCACATCTGTGATTTACACATGCATAAGTCACTGTCACATTTAGGACAGAAATACAGCTTTTTGGTTACTGGGGTGAAAAATCCTCTAATATACTGCACATCTATGATTACACGTGTATAAGTCACTGTCACATTTAGGACAGAAATAAAGCTTTTTAGTTAGGGTGAAAAAACCCTCTAATATACTGCACATCTGGGATAAGACATGCATAAGTGAGTGTCACATTTAGGCCACAAATACCGCTGTCATATAGAGTAAAAAAATAATAATAATAGAGTGCAATACCCTACATCAGAGTTTATATTGGCAGTTAATTATTTTTAACATACTTAACCACTTTTTACTTTGCGAACGCTAACTATGAAACAAACATCTAATAAGGGACGGGGTCGTGGTGGTGGTGTTGGTGGAGCCTCTGGTACAGGGAGAGGACGTGGGCGTTCTGCCACAGCTACACGTCCTACTGAACCTACTACCTCAGGTCCCAGTAGCCGGCAGAATCTACAGCGATATTTGTTTGGGCCTAATGCCGTTCTAAGGATGGTAAGGCCTGAGCAAGTACAGGCGCTAGTCAATTGGGTGGCCGACAGTGGATCCAGCACGTTCACATTATCTCCCACCCAGTCTTCTGCAGAAAGCGCACAGGTGGCGCCTGAAACCCATGCCTATCAGTCTGTCACATCACCCCGTGCATATCGGGGAGCCTGTCTGAGCCTCAAGTCATGCAGCAGTCTCTTATGCTGTTTGAAGACTCTGCTGGCAGGGTTTCCCAAGGGCATCCACCTAGCCCTTCCCCAGGGGTGGAAGACATAGAATGCACTGACGCACAACCACTTATGTTTCCAGATGAGGACATGGGAATTCCACCTCAGCATGTCTCTGATGATGACGAAACACAGGTGCCAACTGCTGCGTCTTTCTGCAGTGTGCAGACCAAAAAGAAGGTCAGGGGGAAGACTGGGTGGAAGACGATGCAGGGGAAGATGAGGTCCTAGACCCCACATGGAATGAAGGTCGTGCCACTGACTCTCAGAGTTGGGAGGAAGAGGCAGTGGTGAGACCGAGCCAACAGCGTAGCAAAAGCGGGAGCAGGGTGCAAAAGCAGAGCAGCCGTCGCCAAAACAGTTCACCTGCTACTGGTCAACAGGGACCGAGCACACCAAAGGCAGCTCAGCTTCAAGGAGTTCCCTGGCATAGCACTTCTTCACACAATGTGCTGACAACAAGACCCGAGTGGTTTGCACGCTGTGCCATCAGAGCCTGAAGCAAGGCATTAACGTTCTGAACCTTAGCACAACCTGCATGACTAGGCATCTACATGCGAGACACGGGCTGCAGTGGAGTAAGCACCTTCAAAAGCAAGAAAGGGCTCAGGCCCTCCTGCTCCCTCTTCTGCTGCTGCCTCAGCCTCTTCCTCCGCCTTTGGAGGAACGTTGGCACCTGCCGCACAGCAAACAGAGGATGTGCCACCAACAACACCACCTCCGTCACCAAGCATCTACACCATGTCACACGGAAGCGTTCAGCTCTCCAGAGAAAGCGTAAATTCCCAGCTAGCCACCCTCGATCCCTTGCCCTGAATGCCAGCATTTCTAAACTGCTGGCCTTTGAAATGCTGTCATTCAGGCTGGTGGAGACGGACAGCTTCAAACAGCTCATGTTGCTTGCTGTCCTACAGTACGTGGTTCCCAGCCACCACTACTTCTCCAGGAGAGCCGTGCCCTCCCTGCACAACCAAGTATCAGATAAAATCAAGTGTGCACTGCACAACGCCTTCTATGGCAAGGTCCACCTAACCACAGATACGTGGACCAGTATGCACGGCCAGGGACGCTATATCTCCCTAACTGCACACTGGGTAAATGTAGTGGCGGCTGGGCCCCAGGCGGAGAGCTGTTTGGTGCACGTCCTTCTGCCGCCAAGGATCGCAGGGCATCCAGGGGTAAATATCAGCAGGCCATTCTGAAACTGATGTGTTTGGCGGACAGGCCCCACACCGCACAGGAGTTGTGGCAGGGTATAGAACAACAGACCGATGAGTGGTTGCTGCCAGTGCGCCTCAAGCCCGGCCTGGTAGTGTGCGATAATGGGCAAAATCTCGTTGCAGCTCTGGGACTAGCCGGTTTGACGCACACCCCTTGCCTGGCACATGTGCTGAATTTGGTGGTGCAGAAATATCTACCCCGGCATGTCTGAGTTGCTGCATAAAGTTCTCATCCTGCCGCCGCTCGGCTGTCTGCTCTACAGCGTCGGCCTTCCCACTCACCGCCTCATATGCGACGTGCCCACCAGGTGGAACTCCACCTTGCGCATGCTGGAGAGACTGTGCGAGCAGCAGCAGGCCATAGTGGAGTTTCCACCTGACAAAGCCTCTCCAGGTGAAACGTACGTCGAGGTGCAACTTTTGGTCACACTCTGGGTCCAGCATATCATGGGTAATACATGTTTTGTTGTTTTGCTCAGTTAGTTGTTACATTTCTTTTTATATCTTTATTACCACCTGCACTTGGCACACTTGCCTCTGTCTGCATTGTGCAGTTCAATGGCTATGTGCATACCTTATGCGGCCATCCCAGGTTTTTGGGTGGGCTAGTTTGCCTTGTGCTATTTGTACATTTTTTTTTCATTTATCTTTCTGTGCATGCAACATACATACCAGTACATGTCACTTTGAGTGAACCTACAGTTCTCACAATTTTTATGCTGATGTATACCTAGGGCTGTGACATATTTTTCCCTGCCAGCTGGGTGTTTGGGAGAGAGGTTGTATCTGACCTCCTTACATATATCCCCCCCCCCCCTCCTGTACACTTGTGCCTTATGTTTCATATATTGTTTGTTATGTGATCATGTCTTAATAAATTACATATAATTTATATGTGTGTCTCCCGCTTTTCTTTGGGGTTATTGGTTTTGTTTTTGGGTTGGCATAGTGGAGTTTCAGCTGCAGCATGCAGGGGTGAGTCTCACTGCAGAACAGCACCACTTTACCACCAATGACTGGGCTTCCATGCGAGACCTGTGTGACCTGTTGCTCTGTTTTGAGTACTCCACCAACATGGTCAGTGGCGATGACGCTGTTATCAGCATTACAATACCACTTCTATGTCTCATTGAGAAAACACCTAGGGCGATGATGGAAGAGGATGTGGCCCAGGAGGAGGAAGAGGGGTGATCTCTAACACTTTCAGGCCAGTCTTTTATAAGTGGCTCAGAAAGAGGATTTTTGCAACAGCAGAGGCCAGGTACAAAATTGGCCAGCCAGGGCCCACTACTGGAGGACGAGGATGAGGAGGATGAGGAGGAGGATGGGGATGAAGCATGTTCACAGCGGGGTGGTATCCAACGCAGCTCGGGCCCATCACTGGTGCGTGGCTGGGGGGATACGGAGGACGCAGACGATGCGCCTCCCACAAAGGACAGCTTGTCCTTACCTCTGGGCAGCCTGGCACACATGAGGGACTGCATGCTGCAGTGCCTGCGCAACGACTGCAAAGTTGCGCACATATTAACGTGTGCTGACTACTGGGTGGCCACCCTGCTGGATCCCCGTTACAAAGACAATGTGCCGTCCTTAATTCCCTCACTAGAGCGTGATCGGAATATGCGCAACTACAGGGGAATCCTGGTAGACGCGCTCCTGAAAACATTCCCGACTGACGCCGGGGGACCAGTGGAAGCACAAATCTGAGGCAGGGGAGAAAGGAGGAAGAGGTCGCCAATGCAGCTGTGTCAGCACCAGCACCTCAGAAGGCAGGGTTAGCATGGCCGACATGTGGAAAAGCTTTGGCACCTCGCCGCAACAACCGGCCCCAACTGCTGATATGGAGCGTGTTAGCAGGAGGCAGCATTTGAACAACATGGTGGAACAGTACCTGTGCACACGACTACATGTACTGACTGACGGTTCTGCCCCATTCAACTTCTGGGTCTCCAAATTGTCCACATGGCCAGAGCTTGCACTGTATGCCTTGGAGGCGCTGGCCTGCCCTGCAGCCAGTGTACTCTCCGAACGTGTATTTAGCACGTAAAGGTGTGTCAATCTGCCTGTGAGGGAAGATTCCGCCGCTTGGTGTCTGGCAAGGAGCTATTGTCCTCCTTGAGTGAATATATATGAATAGTATATCACCCGTGGGTGATATAGGACATCAGCGCTGGTTGACAAAACTAAACAGCTAATCCCTTAAGTTTGCACATCAGTTAGTGCCAGCCTAAAAGTGAGAGGTTAGTTTCCAAGATCGGCTGGGCTAGAGTAAATGTATATTAATATCTTGGCAAAAATTGAGAGGTGAAAGCAAACAAGAGGATAAGTATATTTGTTGAATAGATCGGAGATCAGGCGGTGAAAGCAAGGGTTAAGAAGAATAATAGTAGTGCGGTCCGTTCCTTGTGTTCCATCCGGAGTGATCCCTTGGTTGATTATATAGTGCACTGCTCAATACTTTCCTGTTCTGTATTCTTCTTTTTGTATGGGACTGTCTTTTTAAATTGCGGCGTCCTCCTTGCTCACCTACCAGCAGCAGCGCGGCCCCAGCCGGAAGCACGCGTGATGCGAGGGAGCTTGTGTTTCTGTTGTCTGGGAAACCGCTTTCGGTGATGTCACCGTTGGAAGTACAGGTGCCTCCGTAGGAAAAAAAAACTACCAAAAACTACCTTCGTCAGGGTAAGTTTGCTGTTCATGTCTCGGAGGTTTAACCACCTCAGCCCCCCTAGCTTAAACACCCTTAATGACCAGACCAATTTTTACAATTCTGCACTACACTACTTTCACGGTTTATTGCTCGTTCATGCAACTTACCACCCAAATGAATTTTACCTCCTTTTCTTCTCACTATAATAGAGCTTTCATTTGGTGATATTTTATTGCTGATGACATTTTTACTTTTTTGTTATTAATCAAAACTTAACGAAATTTTTGCAAAAAAAAGAAATTTTTCAGTTGTAACTTTTAAAAAAAACAACAACATCCATATAGAAATTTTTCACAACATTTATTGTTCTACATGTCTTTGATAAAAAAATAATGTTTGGGTAAAAAAAAAAAAAAAAAGGTTTAGGTAAAAGTTATAGTGTTTACAAACTATGGTACAAAAATGTGAATTTCCGCTTTTTGAAGCAGCTCTGACTTTCTGAGCACCTGTCATGTTTCCTGAGGTTCTACAATGCCAAGACAGTAGAAAACCCCCACAAATTACCCCATTTCGGAAAGTAGACAACCTAAGGTATTCGCTGATGGGCATAGTGAGTTCATAGAACTTTTTATTTTTTGTCACAAGTTAGCAGAAAATGATGATTTTTTATTTTTTTTCCTTACAAAGTCTCATATTCCACCAACTTGTGACAAAAAATAAAAACTTCCATGAACTCACTATGCCCATCATGAAATACCTTGGGGTGTCTTCTTTCCAAAATGGGGTCACTTGTGGGGTAGTTATACTGCCCTGGCATTTTAGGGGCCCAAATGCGTGCAAAGTAGTTTGAAATCAAAATCTGTAAAAAATGGCCAGTAAAATCCGAAAGGTGCTCTTTGGAATGTGGGCCCAATTGCCCACCTAGGCTGCAAAAAAGTGTCAAACATGTGGTATCTAAGTACTCAGGAGAAGTTGGGGAATGTGTTTTGGGGTGTCATTTTACATATACCCATGCTGGGTGAGATAAATATCTTGGCAAAAGACAACTTTTACTATTTCTTTTATACAAAGTTGGCATTTGACCAAGATATTTATCTCACCCAGTATGGGTATATGTAAAATGACACCCCAAACACATTCCCCAACTTCTTCTGAGTACGGCGATACCACATGTGTGACACTTTTTTTGCAGCCTATGTGGGCAAAGGTGCCCAAATTCCTTTTAGGAGGACATTTTTAGACATTTGGATCCCAGACTTCTTCTCACGCTTTAGGGCCCCTAAAAAGCCAGGGCAGTATTTTTCGGGGTGACGGTTGGGTTGAGGTACCAGCAACAAATGTCGCTCGTGTAGACGGCTCACTACACTGGTGGATGGGCCACGGAACCTCCTGGATACAGGAGGTTCTCGATGATCTGTTCCTGAAATTTGAGGAAGGATCCTGTTCTCCCAGCCTTACTGTGCGGTGAAAGGGGGAACTAATGGTGCGGCTGAAGTTGGGGACTGCCAATCAGGGTTTGCCAGCACCTCAGGGACTCTAGGGGGTCTACGGGCCTGTATGTGCGGTGGCTGCGACGGGGTAACTATTGCACGTGCCACCGTACCAGCTTCAACTGCCCTTCTGGTGCTCGCCACTTCACCATGTTGTACGGCAGTGCTGGTACTAGGTCCAGGGTGGGCTGCGCTGCTGGTGTATGCCTCACCACGTAATCCGACAGCGCCAGCCCCACTCTGCTGCCCTTGAAGCGGATCCTGCGCAACCTGTGGTCTAGCAACATGGGGCCGGGTACGCCTGGTGCTATCAGGGACTTCAACCTCCTCGTCCGAACTTTGGGTCAGACTGCCACTGCTTTCTACAGGTTCATATTATGACCCGCTAGATTCGTCAGATGAGTGTTCCCATTTCTCATCCGACTCGGTCCGAATCCTGTAGGCCTCTTCAGAAGAATACCCCTTGTTTGACATTTGGACTACTAAATTTAGGGGGTATTCCCTGAGACTACCCAGGAAAAAAAGCAAGCCTGTCTTACAAATGGGAGGCTAGCGAAGTACCGGAGGCCGCTGCGATTAATAAAAAATATCAAAACTTATTTTTTTTTATCTCCTCAGCGCTTGGAAAGTGATTGTGCAGTGATCAAAAAAATAATAATTTTTTGTTACTGCGGCGGGGCGGGCGTGGGTGAAAGCACGTGTGGGCGACCGATCAGGCCTGATCGGGCAAACACAGCGTTTTGGGTGGAGGGGGAGCTAAGGTGACACTAATACTATTATAGATCTGACTGTGATCAGTTTTGATCACTTGCAGATAACAATAAAAGTACAAATGCTGATTAGCGATACGCTAATTAGCGAATCAGTGATTGCGGTGTGGTGGGCTGGGCGCTAACCGATTGCTAACTACCTAACCAAGGGGCCTAAACTATCCTAAAACCAATCAGTCAATACCAGTGAAAAAAAAAACACTGATCACTTTTTCCCTTTCACTAGGTGATTGACAGGGGTGATCAAGGGGTTAATTGGGGTGATGGAGGGTGATCTGGGGGCTAAGTGAAGTGTTTGGTGTACTCATTGTGAACTGTGCTCCTCTGCTGAGACCAACCGACCAAAAGGACCAGCAGAGGAGCACAGCAGCCATTCAACACCTGATATTTATACATATAAAATGTTAAATGGCCTGTGATTTGTTTTTTTTTAAATCATCAGCCTGCCAGCGATGATCATTTGCTGGCAGGCTGATGATGTAACCCCCCTCAAACATTTGCCGGCCCGCGATGCGCATTCACGGGCCGGTTGTGAGCGTCACCTCGCTTCTCGCGATATGACGCGTATATGCGTGACTCTGCCTGAGACTGCCGCCTCCAGACCGCGATCCTGCGTTAGACAGTCCAGAGGCAGTTAAATAGCTCATCCGGTTCCCATGGCAACATATAAACACAATCCTTAAGGTAATCGAAGCTACCAGTATGCTGCAGTATAGTAAGCGCTATAGGTGTGATTTATTGAAAAAGGATTTTTTTTCCTATTGTTCAATTATTTAGTTAAACATAGGGTGCCTGGGAATGGTTTATGCTGAAGAGCAGGGGGTTCAGTGTCTTTGGTTGTGTGAATCTTCAGAGAGTACCATAAGTGCAGTTTTTATTGGAATGCAAAAGGTTACATTTCTTGATTTAACCCATTTGGGGCCAAGCTATTGCATCTAAAACTCCATTTACTCTCAGTTCTGGACATGATTTTGATAAAGTCACCTCCCCTCTTGTCTTGCTTTACTTTTTCAATACCCCCAAAAATGGATCCCAGAAATTTGCCATGATGGAATTCTGTGTAGTGACGTGATAGTGGGTGGTTATCCGATTTTTTGTTTATGTTGTTAATGTGTTCCCTAATTCTGATTTTAAGTTCTATTTTAGTCCGTCCCACATACATTTTGCCACATGGGCACCAAATATAATAAATGACACCTTTGGTGTTACAGGTGATGTAATCTCTTATTGTATGTTTGCCTTGTGGGGTATCTATTTGAAATGTAGGTTTAACTTGGTGTCTTAGGGTTCTGCAGTTTTTGCATAGTCTACAAGGGTAAAAACCCTTTCTGGCACATGTGTATTTAGCACGGCAGGAGGCGTCATTACAGACAGACACAGCCGCCTGTCCACAGCCAATGTGGACAAGCACACGTTCATTAAAATGAACCAGGCTTGGATCCCACAAAACTTATCTGTACCTTGTGCAGAATAGATATTTTTTACCACTATCAAACATACATTCTTGTACTAAAGTCAAGTGCAATGATTCTTTGTTTTCTTTTTTTTTTATTTGTCCCAATTTTTTGGAGGCTACCTACCCCAATAAAAAAAAAAACATTGTTGGCTACCTGTTCCTCCTCCATTGCTGCCTCCACCTACAACACCACATTCACCGCCTCCTCAACCTCCAAATCCATATACACCTCCTTCAATGAGTTGCAGGTTAATAATTTGTTATTTTAAGTTATTTTATTTCATTTTGTTATTTCCCTATCCACATTTGTTTGCAGAGCAGTTTCCACGCTCTTAAGCACATGGTACTGCCTTTTACATCACTCTAGCCTTTTCAAGGACTATTTTAGAGCCAATTTAATAAATAAAAAGTGCCAATTTTAGTGACCTAAATTGAAAAAAAAATCTTATTTTATATTGTCGAGTGACATTTTACCATTTTTGGCGTATACAAACCCCTGCTGTGCCTGGGTAACAGGGGCCTAAATCTCTCAAAATCCTCTGTTGTATTGCTGGGAGACGTAAACCCCCTTTTGTTGTGAATGAACCCCTGCTCTGCATTGCTGACAGGGGCCTAAATCTCTCAAAGTCCTCTGTTGTATTGCTGGGTGACATATGTAACATCCCAGAGTATGTCACTAAAACTCTGTCACCCTGCTATATGATGCAGTGTAAATGTGTTATCATCCTGTGTAACCTGAGATTACATTTTCCATTATCTGGATTTCCTATGACTGTTTTATGTAAATTACTGTAATTATTCATGTACACCAGTATGTGGCGGCAATGTATAGGCAGCCTATAGAACAGTTTAGTATATCTAGACTGAAATAGTCCATTCCAGTCTAGGCTCCCTTGTAAGAGCAGAAGTGGGACGTTCCCATCTCCTGTATCATGAGGAGGAGTAGGAAGTCTAGTTAGTGTACCAGCCACTCCTGTTGGGGTAGGTTGTGTGGATAGGAGCTCCCAGAATAAGGGATCCCAACCCTGGATCCAACCTTGGCTGAGGTCAGGATCCATCTTCCCAGCCTGAGTCTTCTACCTCAGCTGGTCGACCAGAGAAGCAGCCATCTCCAGCATCCAGGAAAAAGCATACCCCGTGAGCCAAGCTTTGAGTACATTTCCCAAGTCCAGGAGAAGCCAAATTTCTCCTCAGCTAGTCAGGCCCACTACCAAGCAGAATACAGACAGAGCAGAAGACAGATACCTGTCAGATCTACAAGGCGTATGTACCAGAAGCAGAATAGATATACATTCCTGCCACATATTGCCAATACCTGCTGGGACCTAAAGACTATTGATGTAACTTGTATGGATTCAAAGCTGCCATTAAGTAAAGACGAGTTGGACAATATTTCCTGTCTGGATCTTAATTATTCCATCAAAACTCCTATTAACAACACTCAATTTGTTGCATGTGAGCCAGGATACAGGAGTCCAGCCGTACCAAGGTAGGAAACAGCGTTGACACTACACAGAGACATTATCCCCCTCTGGCATTCCTCGCCTGGTAGGAGCTATACCATCTTAAAGGGCCCTGCTACAGTACCTGTGCAAGCTGCAACTGGCGTCACGAACTATTACATATATAAACTGACCCACTGCATAGCAACCCCACTGACCCAGTGTCCTGCTCATTGCACATAAATCCCCTTTTGCCATGAATGAACCCCTGCTCTGCATTGCTGACAGGGGCCTAAATCTCTCAAAGTCCTCTGTTGTACTGCTGGGTGACATGAACCCTCTTTTGCCGTGAGAGAACCCCTCCGCTGCATTGCTGACAGTGGCCTAAATCTATGAAAATCCTCTGTTGTATTGCTGGGTGACATGAACCCCACAAATGACCACATTTCGGAAAGTAGACACCCTAAGGCAGGAATGTCAAACTCGTGGCCCTCCAGCTGTTGCAAAACTACAACTCCCATCATGCCTGGGCATACTACAGCTATCAGGGAATGATGGGAGTTGTAGTTTTGCAACATCTGGAGGTCCATGAGTTTTACATCCATGCCCTAAGGTATTCGCTTATGGGCATAATGAGTTCATAGAACTTTTTATTTTTTGTCACAAGTTAGCTGAAAATTATGATTTTTTTTTCTTTTTTTTTCTTGCAAAGTCTCATATCCCACTAACTTGTGACAAAAAATAAAAACTTCCATGAACTCACTATGCCCATCACGAAATACCTTGAGGTGTCTTCTTTGCAAAATGGGGTCACTTGTGGGGTAGTTATATTGCCCTGGCATTTTAGGGGCCCTATTGCGTGAGAAGTAGTCTGTAATCCAAATGTGTAAAAAATGCCCTGTAAAATCCTAGAAGTACTCATTGGAATGTGGGTTCCTTTGCCCACCTAGGCTGCAAAAAAAGTCACACATGTGGTATCGCCGTACTCAGGAGTAGTAGGGCAATGTGTTTTGGGGTAAATGCTGACATGGGCCTAAATATCTCAAAATCCTCAGTTCTATTGCTGGGTGACATGAACCCCCTTTTGTCGTGAATGCACCCCTGCTCTACATTGCTGACAGGGGCCAAAATCTCTCAAAATCCTCTGTTCTATTGCTGGGTGACATGAACCCTCTTTTGCCGTGAATGAACCGCTGCTGTGCCTGGGTGACAGGGGCCTAAATCTCTCAAAATCCTCTGTTCTATTGCTGGGTGCACACGAACCCTCTTTTGCTGTAAATTAACCACTGCCTAGCCTCGGTGACAAGGGCCTAAATCTCTCAAAATCCTCTGTTCTATTGCTGGGTGACATGAACCCTCTTTTGCCGTGATTGAACCCCTGCTCTACATTGCTGACAGGGGCCTAAATCTCAAAAAATCTTCTGTTGTATTGCTGGGTGACATGAACCCCCTTTTGCCGTGAATGAACCCCTGCTCTACATTGCTGACAGGGGCCAAAATCTCAAAAAATCCTCTGTTGTATAGCTGGGTTACATGATCCCCCTTTTGCCGTGAATGAACCCCTGCTATGCCTGGGTGACAGGGGCCAAAATCTCTCAAAATCCTCTGTTGTTTTGTAGGGTGACATAAACTCCCTTTTGCCGTGAATGAACCCCTGCTATGCCTGGGTGACAGGGGCCTAAATCTCTCAAAATCCTCTTTTGTTTTGCAGGGTGACTTAAACTCCCTTTTGCGTGAATAAACCCCTGCTCTGCATTGCTGACAGGGGCCTAAATATCTCAAAATCCTCTGTTGTATTGCTGCGTGACATTAACCCCCGTTTGCCGTGAATGAACCCCTGCTGCGCGTGAGTGACAGGGGCTTAATTCTCTCAAAATCCTCTGTTGTATTGCTAGGTGAAATGAACCACCCCCTTTTTCCGTAAATAAACCCGTGCTCTGCATTGCTGACAGGGGCCTAAATCTCTCAAAATCCTCTGTTCTATTGCTGGGTGACATGAACCCTCTTTTGCTGTAAATGAACCCCTGTATAGCCTGGGTGACAAGGGCCCAAATCTCTCAAAATCCTCTGTTCTATTGCTGGGTGACATGAACCCTCTTTTGCCGTGAGAGAACCCCTCCGCTGTATTGCTGACAGGGGTCTAAATCTAAAAAAATCCTCTGTTGTATTGCTGGGTGACATGAACTCCATTTTGCGTGAATGAACCCGTGCTCTGCATTGCAAACAGGGGCCTAAATCTCCCAAAATCCTCTGTTGTACTGCTGGGTGACATGAACCTTCTTTTGCCGTGAATGAACCCCTGCTGTGCTTGGTTTACAGGGGCCTAAATCTTTTAAAATCCTCTGTTGAATTGCTGGTTGACATGAACCCCCTTTTGCAGTGAATGAACCCCTGCTCTGCATTGCTGACTAGGGTCTAAATCTCTCAAAATACTCTGTTTTATTGCTGGGTGACATGATCGCCCGTTTGGCGTGAATGAACCCCTGCTGTGCCTGGGTGACAGGGGCCTAAATATCTCAAAATCATCTGTTGTATTGCCGTGTGACATGAACACCTTTTGCCATGAATTAACCCCTGCTCTGCATTGCTGACGGGCCTAACTCTCTCAAAATCTTCTGCTCTATTGTAGAGGGAAATGAACCCCCTTTTACAGTGAATCAACCCCTGCTCTGCATTGCTGACTGGGGTCTAAATCTCTCAAAATCCTCTGTTGTATTGCTAGGTGACATTAACCCCCTTTTGCCTTAAATGAACCCCTGCATTGCTGACAAGGGCATAAATCTCTCAAAATCCTCTGTTGTATTGCTGGGTGACATAATCCTCCTTTTGCCATGAATAAACCCCTGCTGTGTTTGGGTGACAGGGGCCTAAATCTCTCAAAATCCTCTGTTATATTGCTGGTTGACATGATCGCCCGTTTGCCGTGAATGAACCCCTGCTGTGCCTGGGTGACAGGGGCCTAAATCTCTCAAAATCATCTGTTGTATTGCTGGGTGACATGAACCCCTTTTGCCATGAATTAACCCCTGCTCTGCATTGCTGACAGGGGCCAAAATCTCTCAAAATCAGGGGGCGGGTTTTGGGTTGGCGGGTGTAGCGCAGGAGTTATTGTCCGGGATGTTGGCCTTGTTGTCGCGGTTGGGGCAGGGGGCGCCGCCGTCTCCCGCAGCGGTTTGGGCACCTGCTCCTACTTCGGCAGGCATGGGGGGGTTGCTGCTGTTTGCCCGGGGGTTCAGGGAGATTCGGCTGGGGCCTGTGTGGGTTCTGGGGGGGCTAGTGGCTCTGGGGCTCCCGGGAGTGCGGTGGTTGGCACGGCTGGGGCGGACGCGGGGGTTGTTGGTGGGGCGGTGGGCCCGGTGGTTCAGGTGGAGGCGGCTGTGGTTGCTCCTCCTCCACCTAGGGAGCGTTGCTGGGGACGGGGTTCGGTTGCTGCCCATCCATCCTGATAATTTTCACCTGTTGGGTTTTCATTGGGGGGGGGGGGGGGGGTTATGTTGATTGTTCTTTGCCAATGGGTTGCGCAATTTCTTGTTCGTTGTTTGAGCGTTTTAGTACTTTTTTGGAGTGGGTGGTGAAGCAGGAGTCGGGTTGGAACTCAGTGTTACACTACCTGGATGATTTTCTGTTTATCGGCCCTGCGGGCTCGCGGGTTTGTTCGGTTTTGTTGCATACGATGGAGCGGGTGGCGGCGTGTTTCGGGGTGCCGTTGGCGCGGGACAAGACTGAGGGTCCTTCCACGGTGCTGCGTTTTTTGGGGATTGAGATAGATAGCGGGGCAATGGAGTGCCGCCTGCCGGGCGATAAGGTGCAGGATTTGGTTGCGGAGTTGGTTTTTATGGTTCGGGCCAGGAGGGTGCAATTGCGGAGGGTGCAGTCGGTTTTGGGCAAGTTGAACTTTGCGTGTAGAATATTGCCCATGGGGCGCGTGTTCTGTCGTCGGCTGGCGCAGGCCACTGCAGGGGTTTCTGCCCCTTTTCATTATTTGCGGTTGTCAAGGGAGGTAAGAGAGGATTTGCGGGTTTGGCAGGTGTTTTTGGCGGATTTTAATGGTCGTGCGCTGTGGATGGAGGCTCCCGTTTCCAACGTGGACTTGGAGTTGTTTTCGGATGCTTCATGTTCGTGTGGGTACGGTGTTTATTGCCGGGGGCAGTGGAGTGCTGGGCCCTGGCCGGCTGAGTGGAGGGAGGCAGGTTTTCTGGGGAATCTGGTCTTGTTGGAGCTTTTCCCGATCGTACTGGCTACGGTTCTGTGGGGAGACAGGTTGCGGAATAAGCGGGTACGTTTCTACTGCGATAATTTGGGTGTGGTGCAGGCGATCAATAGTCAATCTGCGTCTTCTCCTCCGGTGTTGCGTTTGCTTCGGTTGTTGGTGTTGAATGGTTTGAGATTGAATGCTTGTTTTGTTTTTGTGCATCTCCGGGGGTGGAGAATTCGATTGCTGACGCCCTTTCTTGTTTTCAGTGGCAACGGTTTCGGGAGTTGGCGCCGGAGGCGGAGGTGGATGGGCTGTCATGCCCCAGTGGCTCTGGAGTAGTAATGGTCCGTGAGTAGTGTGACGTGGTTGGCTTATTCTGCGGTTTGGTCTTTGTGGGAGGAGTTGGTGGAACGGACGGGGGGTGGTTGTGCGGTTGCGGACCATCAGACCCTGTTGATATACTGCTTGGGGACGATGTTTGGCGAGGGAGTTTCGTTTTCGGTTGCCTCTAAGCGTGTTGCGGCTGTATCTTTCTGGTTGCGGTTGCGGGGATTGGTGGATGGGACGAAGGGGTTTTTGGTGCGGCAGGCCTTGAAGGGTTATCGGCGGGGAAGGGTGCATCGGGATGCACGACGTCCGGTTTCTTTTGAGGTATTGTCGCAATTGTGGGGACAGCTGGGGGTTATCTGTGTGTCGTATGGTGAGGTGCTTTTGTTCCGGGCTGCTTTTTCTTTGGCCTTTTTCGGGGCGTTTCGGATATCTGAGTTGGTTTTGGCTACTCGCAGGGGTACCGGGGGTTTGTTGCGGGAGGATGTTGATATACAGGGCGGTGTTTTGAGGTGTCGGTTGCGGAGGTCAAAAACTGACCAGGAGGGTAAGGGCGCGGTGTTGTGGTTGCGGTCTTTGGCGGGCTCGGTGTTGTGCCCGGTGCGGTGTGTGGAGGAGTTTTTGGCGGTGTGGCCGGCTGGGCCTATCCCATTGCTGGTGCATCAGGACGGTTCCAGTTTGTCGGTTTTCCAATTTGTTGCGGTGTTTCGGAAATGTTTGAGGGCGGCGGGTTTGCCGTCGTTGGAATATGCGTCGCATTCCTTTTGCATAGGCGCGGCGACGGAGGCAGCAAGATGGGGGTTGGAGGAGAAGGTGATAAAGAGAATAGGTCGATGGGAGTCATCGTGTTTTAAAGCGTATGTGCGGCCCCATTTGCTTTGATGGGCTGTTTCTGTTGGGGTCTTTTGTTTGTTGTTCATCATAGGGGTAGTTTTTAAGCGAATGTTCTTATTATGTTTTGTAAGTTCGGCGACCTGCTTGGCGTGGATATTTGGCCATTCATACGTCTACTGGGGTGCCCTGAGGGCTGACGTGCGGCGGAATGGTAGGCAGCTGGGTTTTTCCCCGGCTGTGCTAAGGGTCCGGTGGATTGGTTTGCGGGGCCTCCTGTGGGGGCGGGTGCTGCCTGAATTTCACGCCAATGTCGCGTTGGACCGGGTGCCCGACGTTGTCGTGCTCCATGTGGGTGGGAACGACTTAGGTGTTCGTAGGTCCCGGGACGTTATTCGGGATATAAAGTTGGATGTTCTCCGTTTGCTGGCGGAATTTCCAGATTTGATCGTGGTTTGGTCGGACGTGGTGGCTAGGGGGAGTTGGCGGTTTGCGCGGTCCGTCAATCGCATTAACAAAGCGCGGGCGAAGCTCAATAAAGAGGTGGGGCGTTTTGTCCGTCGTCAGGGTGGATTGGTGGTGCGTCATCAAGAGCTGGAGGCTGCTTCGTCTCAGTTTTTGAGGGCGGACGGGGTGCATCTGAATGACCTGGGGATTGATATGTGGGCCCTTGGGATTCAGGAGTTTTTGAAATTGGCTCTCAAGGTGTGGCAGGACGCCCGCAGGTGAGGTGTCACCGGTGGTCGTCGGTGGCAGTGTCAGATATTGGGATCCTGGGGGGCAATTCATGGCTAAGAGATGCGTTATATAGTGTAAAACGCGTCTCTTGGAGGTAAATAGGGAGTTGAATACTTGGAAGTTTGTGGAACAGGTGTCCTTGGGTCGGTAAAATGCGGCCAAGGGCAAGGAAAGTCATAAGGAATTGGATGATGAGGGAATACAACGTGTTTGGGGTTGCCTCCCAGGATCTCTCGAATAGGTTAACAGCGGTTTTACAAGTTTAAATGATGATCTGTTATTTATTATGGTTGAAAATGTGTATTATGTTAAATAAAAGGTATGTTTTATATAAGTTAATAAAGGTGCCCGCTACGGCCATATTTTACCACGATAATGGCTGGTGTGTTATTTAGGGGAAGTTGGGAGGTTTAAATGGGAAGCCGGAAGGTGATTCTTCCATCCCATTAAGTCAGAAAAGCAATGGAGCGTGCGCAGCATAGCGGAATGCGCTATTGACTTGGGGGGAAGACTGTAGGCAGAGCAGTGGTTAAATGGGAGAAGGGTTAGACGGAAGTTAGAGTGGGGGGTGGAGTCAGGGAACCAGTTCGCGGGCAGGATATAGAGAGAGTGGGAAGGAAGTGCAGGAAGGGGTAGAGCGAGCAGGAGAAAATTCCCGCCCACCCGCCCCTTTGTTCTAGTTGTTCAGTGTGGCTTACCGGTTGTCGGAGGTGGTTACGGGTTTTAGCAAGGCAGTGTTGGATATTGGGATCCTGGGGGGCAATTCATGGCTAAGAGATGCGTTATATCGTGTAATACGCGTCTCTTGGAGGTAAATATGGTGGGTGCGACTCCTGTGGGCTAAGAAGGCCTAGGGAGTTGAATACTTGGAAGTTTGTGGAACAGGTGTCCTTGGGTCGGTGAAATGCGGCCAAGGGCAAGGGAAGTCATAAGAAATTGGATGAGGGAATACAACGTGTTTGGGGTTGCCTCCCAGTATCTCTCGAATAGGTTAACAGCGGTTTTACAAGTTTAAATGATGATCTGTTATTTATTATGGTTGAAAATGTGTATTATGTTAAATAAAAGGTATGTTTTATATAAGTTAACAAAGGTGGCCGCTACGGCCATATTTTACCACGATAACGGCTGGTGTGTTATTTAGGGAAAGTTGGAAGGTTTAAGTGGGAAGCCGGAAGGTGATTCTTCCATCCCATTAAGTCAGCCTAAATCTCTCAAAATCCTCTGTTGTATTGCTGGGTGACATGATCCCCCTTTTGCCAAGAATGAACCCCTGCTGTGCCTGGGTGACAGGCCTAAATCTCTCAAAATCCTCTGTTGTATTGCTGGGTGATATAAACCCCATTTTGCCGTGAATAAACCTATGTTCTGGATTGCTGAAAGGGGCCTAAAGCTCTAAAAATCCGCTGTTGTACTGGTAGGTAAAATGAACCACCCCTTTTTGACGTGAATGAACCCTTGCTCTGCATTGCTAAAATGGCCTAAATCTCTCAAAAATCTCTGTTGTATTGCTGGGTGACATGATCCCACTTTTACAGTTAATGAACCCCTGCTGTGCCTGGGTGACAGGGGCCTAAATCTCGAGAAATCCTCTGTTGTATTGCCGGGTGACATGAACTCCCTTTTGCCATGAATGAACCCCTGCTCTACATTGCTGACAGGGGCCAAAATCTCAAGAAATCCTCTATGTATTGCTGGGTTACATGATCCCCCTTTTGCCGTGAATGAACCCCTGCTATGCCTGGGTGACAGGGGCCAAAATCTCTCAAAATCCTCTGTTGTTTTGCAGGCTGACATAAACTTCCTTTTGCCATGAATGAACCCCTGCTATGCCTGGGTGACAAGGGCCTAAATCTCTCAAAATTCTCTGTTGTTTTGCAGGGTGACATAAACTCCCTTTTGCGTGAATAAACCCCTGCTCTGTATTGCTGACAGGGGCCTAAATATCTCAAAATCCTCTGTTGCATTGCTGCGTGACATTAACCCCCGTTTGCCGTGAATGAACCCCTGCTGTGCGTGAGTGACAGGGGCTTAATTCTCTCAAAATCCTCTGTTGTATTGCTAGGTGAAATGAACCACCCCCTTTTTCCGTAAATAAACCCCTGCACTGCATTGCTGACAGGGGCCTAAATCTCTCAAAATCCTCTGTTGTATTGCTGGGTGACATGAACCCGCTACTGCTGTGAATGAACCCCTGCTCTGCATTGCTGACAGGGGCATAAATTTCTCAAAATCCTGTTGTATTGCTGGGTGATATGGCCTTTTGCCGTGAATGAACCCCTGCTGTGCCTGGGTGGCAGGGGCCTAAATCTCTCAAAATCCGCTGTTGTTTTGCTATGCGACATGAACCCCCTTTTGCCGTGAATGAACCCCTGCTCTACATTGCTGAAAGGGGCCTAAATCTCTCAAAAACCTCAGTTTTATTGTTGGATGACATGATGCCCCCTTTGCCGTGAATGAACCCCTGCTATGCCTACGTGGCAAGGGCCTAAATCTCTAGAAATCCTCTGTTGTATTGCTGGGTGACATGAACCACCCTTTTGTCGTGAATGAATCCCCTCCTCTGCATTGCTGACAGGGGCCTAAAGCTCTCAAAATCCTCTGTTGTATTGCTAGGTGACATTAATCCCCTTTTGCCTTGAATAAACTCCTGCTCTGCATTGCTGACAAGGGCCTAAATCTCTCGAAATCCTCTGTTGTATTGCTGGGTGACATGATCCTCCTTTTGCCATGAATGAACCCCTGCTGTGCTTGGTTGACAGGGGCCTAAATCTCTCAAAATCCTCTGTAGTATTGCTGGGTGACTTAAACCCCCTGTTGCCGTGTATGAACCCCTGCTGTGCCTGGGTGACAAGGGCCTAAATCTTTTAAAATCCTCTGTTGTATTGCTGGTTGACATGAACCCCCTTTTGCAGTGAATGAACCCCTGCTCTGCATTGCTGACTAGGGTCTAAATCTCTCAAAATACTCTGTTGTATTGCTGGGTGACATGATCGCCCGTTTGCCTTGAATGAAACCCTGCTGTGCCTGGGGTACAGGGGCCTAAATATCTCAAAATCATCTGTTGTATTGCCGTGTGACATGAACACCTTTTGCCATGAATTAACCCCTGCTCTGCATTGCTGACAGGGGCCTAACTCTCTCAAAATCTTCTGCTCTATTGTAGAGGGAAATGAACCCCCTTTTACAGTGAATCAACCCCTGCTCTGCATTGCTGACTGGGGTCTAAATCTCTCAAAATCCTCTGTTGTATTGCTAGGTGACATTAACCCCCTTTTGCCTTAAATGAAACCCTGCATTGCTGACAAGGGCCTAAATCTCTCAAAATCCTCTGTTGTATTGCTGGGTGACATAATCCTCCTTTTGCCATGAATAAACCCCTGCTGTGTTTGGGTGACAGGGGCCTAAATCTCTCAATATCCTCTGTTGTATTGCTGGGTGACTTGAACCCCCTTTTGCCGTTTTTGAACCCATGCTGTGCATGGGTGACAGGGGCCTAAATCTATTAAAATCCTTTGTTGTATTGCTGGATGACATGAACCCCCTTTTGCAGTGAATCAACCCCTGCTCTGCATTGTTGACTGGGGTCTAAATCTCTCAAAATCCTCTGTTATATTGCTGGGTGACATGATCGCCCGTTTGCCGTGAATGAACCCCTGCTGTGCCTGGGTGACAGGGGCCTAAATCTCTCAAAATCATCTGTTGTATTGCTGGGTGACATGAACCCCTTTTGCCATGAATGAACCCCTGCTCTGCATTGCTGACAGGGGCCAAAATCTCTCAAAATCTTCTGTTTTATTGTAGGGGGAAATGAACCCACTTTTACAGTGAATCAACCCCTGCTCTGCATTGCTGAATGGGGTCTTCTTAATCTTTCAAAATCCTCTGTTGTATTGCTGGGTGACATGATTCCCCGTTTGCCAAGAATGAACCCCTGCTGTGCCTGGGTGACAGGCCTAAATCTCTCAAAATCCTCTGTTGTATTGCTGGGTGATATAAACCCCATTTTGCCGTGAATAAACCTATGTTCTGGATTGCTGAAAGGGGCCTAAATCTCTAAAAATCCTCTGTTGTACTGGTAGGTAAAATGAACCACCCCTTTTTGCCGTGAATGAACCCTTGCTCTGCATTGCTAAACTGGCCTAAATCTCTCAAAAATCTCTGTTGTATTGCTGGGTGACATGATCCCACTTTTACAGTGAATGAACCCCTGCTGTGCCTGGGTGACAGGGGCCTAAATCTCTAGAAATCCTCTGTTGTATTGCTAAGTGACATGAACCCCCTTTTGCCATGAATGAACCCCTGCTCTGCATTGCTAACAGGGGCCTAAATCTCCCAAAATCCTCAGTTGAACTGCTAGGTGACATGAACCTCCTTTTGCCGTGAATGAACCCCTGCTCTGCATTGCTGACAGGGGCCTAAATCTCTCAAAAATCTATGTTGTATTGCTGGGTGACACGATCCCACTATTACAGTGAATGAACCCTATGCTGTGCCTGGGTGACAGGGGCCTAAATCTCTAGAAATCCTCTGTTGTATTCCTGGGTGACATGAACCCCCTTTTGCCATGAATGAACCCCTGCTCTGCATTGCTAACAGGGGCCTAAATCTCCCAAAATCCTCTGTTATATTGCAGGGTGACATTAACCCCCTTTTGCCGTGAATGAACCCCTGCTCTGCATTGCTGACAGGGGCATAAATCTCTCAAAATCCTCTGTTCTATTGCTAGTTGACCTGAACATCCTTTTGCCGTGAATGCACCCCTGCTCTGCATTGCTGACAGGGTCCTAATTCTCTCTAAATCCTCTCTTCTTATGCTGTGTGACATGAACCCTCTTTTACCATGAATAAACCCCTGCTGTGCCTGGGTGACAGGGGCCTAAATTACTCAAAATCCTCTGTTCTATTGCTGGGTGACATGAACCCTCTTTTGCCGTGAATTAACCCCTCCTCTACATCGCTGACGGGGGCCTAAATCTCTCAAAATCCTCTGTTATATTGGCTGAGTGACATAAACCCCTTTTTGCGTGAATGAACCCCTGCTCTGCATTGCTAACAGAGCCTAAATCTTCCAAAATCCTCTGTTGTACTGCTGGGTGACATGAACCTCTTTTTGCCATGAATGAACCCCTGCACTGCATTGCTGACAGGGGCCTAAATCTCTCAAAATCCTATGTTCTATTGCTAAGTGACATGATCCCCCTTTTGCCGTGAGTGAACCCCTGCTATGCCTGGGTGACAGGGGCCTAAATCTCTCAAAATCCTCTGTTGTTTTGCTGGGTAACATGAACTCCCTTTTACCATGAATGAACCCCTGCTCTGCATTGCTGACAGGGGCCTAAATATCTAAAAATCCTCTGTTGTATTGCTGCTAGACATTAACCCCCGTTTGCCGTGAATGAACACCTGCTGTGCCTGCGTGACAGGGGCTTAATTCTCTCAAAATCCTCTGTTGTATTGCAAAGTTAAATGATCCACCCCCTTTTTCCATGAATAAAACCCTGCTCTACATTGCTGACAGGGGCCTAAATTTCTCAAAATCCTCTGTTGTATCGCTGGGTGACATGATCCCTCTTTTGCCGTGAATGAACCCCTGCTGTGCTTGGGTGACAGGGGCCAAAATCTCTAAAAATCCTCTGTATTGCTAGGTGACATGAACCCGCTATTGCTGTGAATGAACCCCTACTCTGCATTGCTGACAGGGGCCTAAATATCTTAAAATCCTCTGTTGTTGTATTGCTGCGTGACTTAAACCGTCGTTTGCCGTAAATGAACCCCTGCTGTGCTTGGGTGACAGGGGCTAAATTCTGACAAAATCCTCAGATTTATTGCTAGGTGAAATGAACCACCCTCTTTTTCCGTGAATATACCCCTGCTCTGCATTGCTGACAGGGGCCTAAATATCTCAAAATCCTCTGTTCTATTGCTGGGTGACATAAACCACCTTTTGCCGTGAATTAACCCCTCCTCTACATCGCTGACGGGGGCCTAAATCTCTCAAAATCCTCTGTTCTATTGCTGGGTGACATGAACCCTCTTTTGCCGTTAATTAACCCCTCCTCTACATCGCTGACGGGGGCCTAAATCTCTCAAAATCCTCTGTTGTATTGCTGCTAGACATTAACCCCCGTTTGCCGTGAATGAACACCTGCTGTGCCTGCGTGACAGGGGCTTAATTCTCTCAAAATCCTCTGTTGTATTGCAAAGTTAAATGATCCACCCCCTTTTTCCATGAATAAAACCCTGCTCTACATTGCTGACAGGGGCCTAAATTTCTCAAAATCCTCTGTTGTATCGCTGGGTGACATGATCCCTCTTTTGCCGTGAATGAACCCCTGCTGTGCTTGGGTGACAGGGGCCAAAATCTCTAAAAATCCTCTGTATTGCTAGGTGACATGAACCCGCTATTGCTGTGAATGAACCCCTACTCTGCATTGCTGACAGGGGCCTAAATATCTTAAAATCCTCTGTTGTTGTATTGCTGCGTGACTTAAACCGTCGTTTGCCGTAAATGAACCCCTGCTGTGCTTGGGTGACAGGGGCTAAATTCTGACAAAATCCTCAGATTTATTGCTAGGTGAAATGAACCACCCTCTTTTTCCGTGAATATACCCCTGCTCTGCATTGCTGACAGGGGCCTAAATATCTCAAAATCCTCTGTTCTATTGCTGGGTGACATAAACCACCTTTTGCCGTGAATTAACCCCTCCTCTACATCGCTGACAGGGGCCTAAATCTCTCAAAATCCTCTGTTCTATTGCTGGGTGACATGAACCCTCTTTTGCCGTTAATTAACCCCTCCTCTACATCGCTGACGGGGGCCTAAATCTCTCAAAATCCTCTGTTATATTGGCTGAGTGACATAAACCCCTTTTTGCGTGAATGAACCCCTGCTCTGCATTGCTAACAGAGCCTAAATCTTCCAAAATCCTCTGTTGTACTGCTGGGTGACATGAACCTCTTTTTGCCATGAATGAACCCCTGCACTGCATTGCTGACAGGGGCCTAAATCTCTCAAAATCCTATGTTCTATTGCTAAGTGACATGATCCCCCTTTTGCCGTGAGTGAACCCCTGCTATGCCTGGGTGACAGGGGCCTAAATCTCTCAAAATCCTCAGTTGTTTTGCTGGGTAACATGAACTCCCTTTTACCATGAATGAACCCCTGCTCTGCATTGCTGACAGGGGCCTAAATATCTAAAAATCCTCTGTTGTATCGCTGCGTGACATTAACCCCCGTTTGCCGTGAATGAACACCTGCTGTGCCTGCGTGACAGGGGCTTAATTCTCTCAAAATCCTCTGTTGCATTGCAAAGTTAAATGATCCACCCCCTTTTTCCATGAATAAAACCCTGCTCTGCATTGCTGACAGGGGACTAAATTTCTCAAAATCCTCTGTTGTATCGCTGGGTGACATGATCCCTCTTTTGCCGTGAATGAACCCCTGCTGTGCTTGGGTGACAGGGGCCAAAATCTCTAAAAATCCTCTGTATTGCTAGGTGACATGAACCCGCTATTGCTGTGAATGAACCCCTGCTCTGCATTGCTGACAGGGGCCTAAATATCTTAAAATCCTCTGTTGTTGTATTGCTGCGTGACTTAAACCGTCGTTTGCCGTAAATGAACCCCTGCTGTGCTTGGGTGACAGGGGCTTAATTCTGACAAAATCCTCAGATTTATTGCTAGGTGAAATGAACCACCCTCTTTTTCCGTGAATATACCCCTGCTCTGCATTGCTGACAGGGGCCTAAATATCTCAAAATCCTCTGTTCTATTGCTGGGTGACATGAACCACCTTTTGCCGTGAATGAACCCCTGCTCTGCATTGCTGACAGGGGCCTAAATCTCTTAAAATCCTCTGTTGTATTGCAGGGTTACATGAACCCCCTACTGCCGTGAAAGAACCCCTGCTCTGTAATGTTAAAAGGGGCCTAAATCTCACAAAATCCTCTGTTCTATTGCTGGGTGACAAAAACCCCCTTTTGAGTGAATGAACCCCTGCTCTGCTTTGCTGACAGGGGCCTAAATATCTCAAATTCCTCTGTTGTAATGCTGGGTGACATGATCCCATTTTTGCCGTGAATGAACCCCTGCTATGCCTAAGTGACAGGGGCCTAAATCTTTGTTGTATTGTTGGGTGACATGAACCCGCTATTGCTGTGAATTGACCCCTGCTCTGCATTGCTGACAGGGGCCTAAATATCTAAAATCCACTGTTGTATTGCTGCGTGACATTAACCCTCCTTTGCCGTTAATGAACCCCCGCTGTGCCTGGGTGACAGGGGCTTAATTCTGTCAAAATCCTCTGTTGTGTTGCTAGGTGAAATGAACCACCCTCTTTTTCCGTGAATATACCCCTGCTCTGCATTGCTGACAGGGGCCTAAATATCTCAAAATCCTCTGTTCTATTGCTGGGTGACATAAACCCCCTTTTGAGTGAATGAACCCCTGCTCTGCTTTGCTGACAGGGGCCTAAATATCTCAAATTCCTCTGTTGTAATGCTGGGTGACATGATCCCCTTTTTGCCGTGAATGAACCCCTGCTATGCCTAAGTGACAGGGGCCTAAATCTCTCAAAATCCTTTGTTGAATTGTTGGGTGACATGAACCCGCTATTGCTGTGAATGGACCCCTCCTCTGCATTGCTGACAGGGGCCTAAATATCTAAAATCCACTGTTGTATTGCTGCGTGACATTAACCCTCCTTTGCCGTTAATGAACCCCCGCTGTGCCTGGGTGACAGGGGCTTAATTCTGTCAAAATCCTCTGTTGTGTTGCTAGGTGAAATGAACCACCCTCTTTTTCCGTGAATATACCCCTGCTCTGCATTGCTGACAGGGGCCTAAATATCTCAAAATCCTCTGTTTTATTGCTGGGTGACATAAACCCCCTTTTGAGTGAATGAACCCCTGCTCTGCTTTGCTGACAGGGGCCTAAATATCTCAAATTCCTCTGTTGTAATGCTGGGTGACATGATCCCCTTTTTGCCGTGAATGAACCCCTGCTATGCCTAAGTGACAGGGGCCTAAATCTCTCAAAATCCTTTGTTGAATTGTTGGGTGACATGAACCCGCTATTGCTGTGAATGGACCCCTCCTCTGCATTGCTGACAGGGGCCTAAATATCTCAAAATCCTCTGTTGTATTGCTGCGTGACATTAACCCTCCTTTGCCGTTAATGAACCCCTGCTGTGCCTGGGTGACAGGGGCTTAATTCTGTCAAAATCCTCTGTTGTGTTGCTAGGTGAAATGAACCACCCTCTTTTTCCGTGAATAAACCCCTGCTCTGCATTACTGACAGGGGCCAATATCTCTCAAAATCCTCTGTTGTATTGCTGTGTGACATGATCCCCCTTTTTGCCATGAATGAACCCATGCTGTGCTTGGGTGACAGGGACCTAAATCTCTAAAAATCCTCTGTTGTATTGCTAGGTGACATGAACCACCTTTTGCCATGAATGAACTCCTGCTATGCATTGCTGACAGGGGTCTAAATCTCTCAAAATCCTCTGTTCTATTGCAGGGGGACATGGTCCCCCTTTGTCCGTGAATGAACCCGTGCTGTGCCGGGGTGACAGGGGCATAAATCTCTCAAAATCCTTTGTTGTATTTCTGCGTGACATAAACCCGCAATTGCTATAAATGAACCCCTGCTGTGCATTGCTGACAGAGGCCTAAATCTCTCAAAATCCTCTGTTGTATTGCTAGGTGACATGCACCCCCTTTTGCCGTGAATGACCCCCTGCTGTGCCTGGGTGACAGGGGCCTAAATCTCTCAAAAACCTCTGTTGTATTGCTGGGGGACATGATCCCCCATTTACTGTGAATGAATCCCTGCTGTGCATGGGTGACAGGGGCCTAAATCTCTAGAAATCCTCTGTTCTATTGCTTGGTGACATTAATCCCCTTTTGCCTTGAATAAACCCCTCCTCTGCATTGCTGACAAGGGCCTAAATCTCTCAAAATCTTCTGTTGTATTGCTGGGTAACATGATCCCCCTTTTGCCGTGAATGAACCCTTGCTGTGCCTAGGTGACAGGAGCCTAAATCTCTCAAAATATTCTGTTGTATGGCTTGGTGACATGATCCCCCTTTTGCCGTGAATGAACCCCTGCTGTGCCTGGATGACAGGGGCCTAAATCTATCAAAATCCTCTGTTCTATTGCTGGGTGACATGAACCCCCTTTTGCCGTGAATGAACCCCTGTTCTGCATTGGTAAAAGGGGCCTAAATCTCGCAAAATCCTCTGTTCTATTGCTGGGTGACATGACCCCCCTTTTGCCGTGAATAAACCCCTGCTGTGCCTGGGTAACAGGGGCATAAATCTTTTAAAATCCTCTGTTGTATTGCTGGGTGACATGATCTACTTTTGCCGTGAATGAACCCCTGCTGTGCCTGGCTGACAGGGGCCTAAATCTCTCAAAATCCTCTGTTCTATTGCTGGGTGACATGATCCCCTTTTGCCGTGAATGAACCTCTGCTCTTCATTGCTGACAGGGGCCTAAATCTCTCAAAATCCTCTGTTCTATTGCTGGGTGACATGAACCCTCTTTTGCTGTGAATTAACCCCTTCTCTACATCGCTGACAGGGGCCTAAATCTCTCAAAATCCTCTGTTGTATTGCTGAGTGACATGAACCCTCTTTTGCTGTGAATTAACCCCTACATCGCTGACAGGGGCCTAAATCTCTCAAAATCCTCTGTTGTATTGCTTAGTGACATGAACTCTCTTTTGCGTGAATGAACCCATGCTCTGCATTGCTAACAGGGGGCTAAATCTCCCAAAATCCTCTGTTGTACTGCTGGCTGACATGAACCCCCTTTTGCCATGAATGAACCCCTGCTATGCCTGGGTGACAGTGGCCTAAATCTCGCAAAATCCTCTGTTGTATTGCTGGGTGACATAAACCCCTTTTGCGTGAATGAACCCCTGCTCTGCATTGCTGACAGGGGCCTAAATCTCTCAAAATCCTCTGTTGTATTGCTGGGTGACATGATCCCCCTTTTGCCGTGAATGAACCCCTGCTATGCCTGGGTGACAGTGGCCTAAATCTCGCAAAATCCACTGTTGTATTGCTGGGTGACATAAACCCCTTTTGCGTGCATGAACCCCTGCTCTGCATTGCTGACAGGGGCCTAAATCTCTCATAATTCTCTGTTGTATTGCTGAGTGACATGATCCCCCTTATGCCATGAATGAACCCCTGCTGTGCTTGGGTGACAGGGGCCTAAATCTCTAAAAATCCTCTGTTGTATTGCTGGGTGACATGAACCCGCTATTATGGACACTGCGAGATATGATTGGGAGATAAAAAGACAGCTCATTGATAACTCAGTTTACCGTCTGATTGATCATGACCCAAAGTTTGAGATCTCTCGGAAGATCAAACTTCTGGTAGATGACGCGTACGCTGAGGATATCATTGATAGTCCACTACATGACTACTTGATAGTCACACATCCTGTCACTCCGGTACTGTACACCCTACCCAAGATACATAAGAACAGGGTTGATCCACCAGGATGCCCGATTGTGTCCGGCATCAACTCTGTTTTTTCACGACCAGCTATGTTCTTGGATGGGGTGTTACAACCATATGTAACAAAAGCATTGTCTTATGTTAAAGATACCACCTATTTTTTGTGTAAATTGAAAGAATTAAAGATTGAACCTGGAGACAGGCTGGTCTCGTTTGACGTGGTCAGTCTATATACTAGTATTGAACATGCCAAAGGTTTGGAGGCAGTTAGACATGCCTTGAATGACTCAGAATATACACCAGACATGGTAAATTTTATTTTGATGTTATTAGAGACTATACTGACCTGCAGCTATTTTAAGTTCAAGGGCCAATTATTTTTACAACCTAGGGGGACAGCGATGGGGTCTAAAGCCGCACCTGTGTATGCCAACATTTATATGTTATATATAGAGGATCAGTTTGTGTATCCATCCAGCTCCTTCAAATTTGTGAGGGGCTGGATGAGATACATTGCCAATATATTTTGTATATGGACAGGTACAGAACTGGAATTACATACATTCAATGAGCACCTAAATAACATCCATCCAGCTTTAAAATTCACGAGAGTCAGCTCTATGACCGAGCTACAATTCCTGGACACATTGGTATGTATCCAGAATGGAAAATTGGGCACGGACATATACATGAAAAATACTGACAAAAATAACATCCTACAATATGACAGCTCACATCCCCGGGATATGATAAAATCATTGCCGTACAGTCAATTCCTACGGGTTCGTAGAATTGTCAGTGATGAGGAAAAAGTGGGGATAAGGTTGGGGGAAATGAACAAAAAATTTATAAATAGGGGATACCCTAAGCAGCTGACGAACAAACATCAAGATAGGGCTCACAGAATGGAAAGGGAGAAACTACTTGAGAAAAACACAGATAAATCAAGTGTTCAAAATAGGATCCCCTTTGTTTCCAGGTATACAATGTTAAGCAGGCAGGTGGCTGCGGTGTTTAGGAAGAACTGGACGCTTCTTACACAAGCGTTTCCAGATACCCCAGAGTTTAGAAATCCACCTCTATTCTCATACAGGAGAGGCCCTAATGTGAGGGACAGGTTAGTACATGCAGACAAACCTCCAAACGTACAAGCACAGAAACAAATAGGATGTTATCCTTGTAATAATATGATAAAAGGAAAAACATTTGCACTCCCACATACTGGGAAAAAATATAAAATCAAACAATTCTATACTTGTAATTGATCCTTTGTCATTTACACTCTTCAATGTCCGTGTGGGCTCCTTTATGTGGGAGAGACCACACCAGGAGATAAAAAAGAGGATCACACAACACAAATCTAAGATTAGAAAAAAAGCTTTGGATCTCCCAGTACCAGATCATTTTAATAAATTGGGACATAACTTGTCACAACTCCGGTTTCAAGTTATAGATGGGATTACACCACTGCGGAGGGGGGGAGATCGGGAGACCCTCCTTAAACAATTAGAGTTGAAATGGATTTATAGATTAGACGCATGTGAACCTAGGGGACTCAATAGAGATTTCTATCTGGGGGTCTTCCTATAGGGGATTCTGTGTATCTCTCCCTCTTAAGTGTAGACTGGACCAATATTTGTTATTTTGTGTAACTTAAGATTGTGCCCAACTTGGTTGTGATGATTTTAATCTATTTATTATTATTCGTTTTTGAATTGTTCACCAACACGAATATTTTTGTCTCTCCTTAGGGATGTCTTCACTGGGGTCCTTCCCTGTTCCGCAGTTCCTAATGTCGATGTCCCCAAGGTCATACAGTCGTTTGTCCAGGTTGTATGGTCGACGGGCGTGTCCAGAGTGGGGGGTGAGTCCTATCCGTGGTCTATTACCTCTAAAATGAAGAATATAGTGTATGTTTGGATGGACGTGGAGGGCCACGGGGGCTATTGTCACTAAACATGACTGGCCCTTGTGACAATAAGTACGACCTGAAGAAATCCCAATAGGAGGCATCTGCTCCATCGTGTGATATGGATGGGACGGGGCCGCTCACTTGAAGGGATGGTATGTTTGAGATATGGTGTCTTCAGAGGAGTGTATGGCTGAAGGAGAACGGTGATCACTCTGGAAGAACCATGTCGAATAGTTAGTGAATACGGGGATTCTCGAATTCACTTTGTTAAGAAATTACCCCAAATGGAATGTTGGAGGTATTTTGACCCAAGGAGGAGGGACTTACACCCATCAGGATATGTCCGGGAACCGATTGAGTAGTGACAGAGGGAGGAGTCGGGTGACGCATGCGTCATATGGATGTTTATGTTAACGACCGCGCCTCCATGACGAGAACCACGTCACTGACAAGGGACAAGGTGGATGCACTACAATGACGTGGAACAAAATCTGCTCCCACGTCATTGACAACAGGTGACGTCAGTTGAGGAATTTTTCTCATTGGCTGATGACTGAAGGGGACGCATGCGCATTACAACTCTGGGACGCTGAATGTGGTTCGTTCTAAGAAGAACTTGCGGAGAGGGAATGAGGCCCCGTGGACACTACCCCTATAGGAGAGGTAACTTAATGTACTACACATTGCACCGGAAAGTTGTTTATTAATGATTATATGTGGTGACGTATCATTACTATATACTAATGAGGATGTATTGATTCACCTGGGGGAGGGTTTACCCCGTCTATTAGGCACTATAAAAGACACATGTTATGTATCCATTGTATTGCTTGAAAAAGACCGGGAACGGTCGAAACGTCGGATCATCTTGCTGTTTTCTATGGAATAAAACTACACTATATTTGCTACAATCGACGAGTGCTGCGGATGTTTTGTATTTTCATAAACCCGCTATTGCCATAAAGGAACCCCTGCTCTGCATTGTTAACAAGGGCCTAAATCTCTTAAAATCCTCTGTTGTATTGCTGGGTGACATGATCGCCCTTTTGGCGAGAATGAACCCCTGCTGTGCCTGGGTGACAGGGGCCTAAATCTCTGAAAATCCTCTGTTATATTGCAAGGTAACATGAACCCCCTTTTGCCGTGAATGAACCTCTGCTCTGCATTGCTGACAGGGGCCTAAATCTCATAAAATCCTCTGTTCTATTGCTGGGTGACATGAACCCTCTTTTGCTGTGAATTAACCGCTCCTCTACATCGCTGACAGGGGCCTAAATCTCTCAAAATCCTCTGTTGTATTGCTGAGTGACATGAACCCTCTTTTGCGTGAATGAACCCCTGCTCTGCATTGCTAACAGGGGGCTAAATCTCCCAAAATCCTCTGTTGTACTGCTGGCTGACATGAACCCCCTTTTGCCATGAATGAACCCCTGCTCTGCATTGCTGACAGGGGCCTAAATCTCTCAAAATCCTCTGTTGTATTGCTGGGTGACATGATCCCCCTTTTGCCGTGAATGAACCCCTGCTATGCCTGAGTGACAGTGGCCTAAATCTCTCAAAATCCTCTGTTGTTTTGCTGGGTGACATGAACTCCCTTTTACCATGAATTAACCCCTGCTCTGCATTGCTGACAGGGGCCTAAATATCTCAAAATCCTCTGTTGTATTGCTGCGTGACATTAACCCCCGTTTGCCGTGAATGAACCCCTGCTGTGCCTGGGTGACAGGGGCTTAATTCTCTCAAAATCCTCTGTTGTATTGCTAAGTGAAATGATCCACTCCCTTTTTCATGAATAAACCCCTACTCTGCATTGCTGACAGGGGCCTAAATCTCTCAAAATCCTCTGTTGTATTGCTGGGTGACATGATCCATCTTTTGCCGTTAATAAACCCATGCTGTGCTTGGGTGACAGGGGCCAAAATCTCTAAAAATCCTCTGTTGTATTGCCGGGTGACATGAACCCGCTATTGCTGTGAATGAACCCCTGCTCTGCATTGCTGACAGGGGCCTAAATATCTCAAAATCCTCTATTGTATTGCTGCATGACATTAACCCCCGTTTGCCGTGAATGAACCCCTGCTGTGCCTGGGTGACAGGGGCCAAAATCTCTAAAAATCCTCTGTTGTATTGCCGGGTGACATGAACCTGCTATTGCTGTGAATGAACCCCTGCTCTGCATTGCTGACAGGGGACTAAATATCTCAAAATCCTCTGTTGTATTGCTGCGTGATATTAACCATCTTTTGCCTTGAATGAACCCCTGCTGTGCCTGGGTGACAGGGGCTTAATTCTGTCAAAATCCTCAGTTGTATTGCTAGGTGAAATGAACCACCCCCTTTTTCCATGAATAAACTCCTGCTCTGCAATGCTGACAGGGGCCTAAATCTCTCAAAATCCTCTGTTGTATTGCTGGGTGACATGATCCCCCTTTTGCCGTGAATGAACCCCTGCTCTGCATTGCTGACAGGGGCCTAAATCTCTCAAAATCCTCTGTTGTATTGCTGGGTGACATGAACTCCCTTTTACCATGAATTAACCCCTGCTCTGCATTGCTGACAGGGGCCTAAATATCTCAAAATCCTCTGTTGTATTGCTGCGTGACATTAACCCCCGTTTGCCGTGAATGAACCCCTGCTGTGCCTAGGTGACAGGGGCTTAATTCTCTCAAAATCCTCTGTTGTATTGCTAAGTGAAATGATCCACTCCATTTTTCATGAATAAACCCCTATTCTGCATTGCCGACAGGGGCCAAAATCTCTAAAAATCCTCTGTTGTATTGCCGGGTGACATGAACCCGCTATTGCTGTGAATATACCCCTGCTCTGCATTGCTGACAGGGGACTAAATATCTTAAAATCCTCTGTTGTATTGCTGCGTGATATTAACCATCTTTTGCCTTGAATGAACCCCTGCTGTGCCTGGGTGACAGGGGCTTAATTCTGTCAAAATCCTCAGTTGTATTGCTAGGTGAAATTAACCACCCCCTTTTTCCATGAATAAACTCCTGCTCTGCAATGCTGACAGGGGCCTAAATCTCTCAAAATCCTCTGTTGTATTGCTGGGTGACATGATCCCCCTTTTGCCGTGAATGAACCCCTGCTGTGCTTGGGTGACAGGGGCCTAAATCTCTAAAAATCCTCTGTATTGCTAGGTGACATGAACCCCCTTTTGCTATGAATGAACCCTGTGCTGTGCCTGGGTGACGGGCATAAATCTCTCAAAATCCTTTGTTGTATTGCTGGGTGACATGAACCCGCAATTGCTATGAATGAACCCCTGCTCTGCATTGCTGACAGGGGACTAAATCTCTCAAAATCCTCTGTTGTATTGCTAGGTTACATGCACCCCATTTTGCCGTGAATTAACCCCTGCTCTGCATTGCAGACAGGGGACTAAATCTCTTGAAATCCTCTGTTCTATTGCTTGGTGACATTAAACCCCCTTTGACGTGAATGAACCTCTCCTCTGCATTGCTGACAGGGGCCTAAAACTCTCAAAATCCTCTGTTGCATTGCTGGGTGACATGATCCTCCTTTTGCCATTAATGAACCCCCACTATGCCTGGGTCACAGGGGCCTAAATCTCTCAAAATCATCTGTTGTAATTCTGGGTGACGTGAAGCCCCTTTTGCCGTGAATGAACCCCTGCTGTGCCTAGGTGACAGGGGTCTAAATCTCTCAAAATATTCTGTTGTATTGCTGGGTGACATGATCCCCCTTTTGCCGTGAATAAACCCCTGCTGTGCCTGGCTGACAGGTGCCTAAATCTCTCAAAATCCTCTGTTCTATTGCTGGGTGACATGAAACCCCTTTTGCCTTGAATGAACCCCTGTTCTGCATTGCTGACAGGGGCCTAAATCTCTCAAAATCCTCTGTTCTTTTGCTGTGTGACAAGAACCCCCTTTTGCCGTGAATGAACCCATGCTGTGCATTGCTGACAGGGGCCTAAATCTCTCAAAATCCTCTGTTGTATTGCAGGGTGACATAAACCCCCTTCTGCCGTGAATGAACCCCTGCTCTGCATTGCTGACAGGGGCCTAAATCTCTCAAAATCCTCTGTTCTATTGCAGGGTGACATGAACCTCCTTCTGCCGTGAATGAACCCCTGCTCTGCTTTGCTGACAGGGGCCTAAATCTTGCAAAATCCTCTGTTCTATTGCTGGGTGACAGGAACCCCCTTTTGCCGTCAATGATCCCCTGCTCTGCATTGCTGACAGGGGCCTAAATCTCTCAAATTCCTCTGTTGTATTGCTGGGTGACATGATCCCCTTTTGCCATGAATAGGGATGAGCGAACTCGAACTGTATAGTTCGGGTTCGTACCGAATTTTGGGGTGTCCGTGACACGGACCCGAACCCGGACATTTTCGTAAAAGTCCGGGTTCGGGTTCGGTGTTCGTCGCTTTCTTCGCGCTTTTGTGACGCTTTCTTGGCGCTTTTTGAAAGGCTGCAAAGCAGCCAATCAACAAGCGTCATACTACTTGCCCCAAGAGGCCATCACAGCCATGCCTACTATTGGCATGGCTGTGATTGGCCAGAGCACCATGTGACCCAGCCTCTATTTAAGCTGGAGTCACATAGCGCCGCCCGTCACTCTGCTCTGATTAGCGTAGGGAGAGGTTGCGGCTGCGACAGTAGGGCGAGATTAGGCAGATTAACTCCTCCAAAGGACTTGATTAACTGATCGATCTGCAGCTGTGGATCATTGAGCTGCTGATCCTCAATTGCTCACTGTTTTTAGGCTGCCCAGACCGTTTGTCAGTCACATTTTTCTGGGGTGATCGGCGGCCATTTTGTGTCTTGTGGTGCGGCCAGCACAAGCTGCGACCAAGTGCATTTAACCCTCAATGGTGTGGTTGTTTTTTGGCTAAAGCCTACATCAGGGTGAAGCTGTCACACCAAGTGCATTTAACCAGCAATAGTCTGTTCATTTTTTGGCCATATACAAAATCAGGGGCAAGCTGCGCCTGTCACCAAGTGCATTTAACCCTCAATGGTGTGGTTGTTTTTTGGCTAAAGCCTACATCAGGGTGAAGCTGTCACACCAAGTGCATTTAACCAGCAATAGTCTGTTCATTTTTTGGCCATATACTAAATCAGGGGCAAGCTGCGCCTGTCACCAAGTGCATTTAACCCTCAATGGTGTGGTTGTTTTTTGGCTAAAGCCTACATCAGGGTGAAGCTGTCACACCAAGTGCATTTAACCAGCAATAGTCTGTTTATTTTTTGGCCATATCCCAGTCTAATTCTGTCACTAAATCCATACCGGTCACCCAGCGCCTAAATACTAGGCCTCAAATTTATATCCCGCTAAATCTGTCCCTAGTGCTGTAGCTGGGCGAGTTATTTAGTGTCCGTTCAAGCACATTTCTTGTTCTGGGTTGAAATACAATTCCCAATTTAGCAATTTCATAATTTAGTGGTTTCTGCTATATCAGAGCTATTTGAAATCTATCCCTAAAAGGGTATATAATATTCAAGGTGCACATTGGGTCATTCAGAATAACTTCACACACACCCGCTACTGTGTATTTCCAAGTCTAATTCTGTCACTAAACCCATACCTGTCACCCAGCGCCTAAATACTAGGCCTCAAATTTATATCCCGCTAAATCTGTCCCTAGTGCTGTAGCTGGGCGAGTTATTTAGTGTCCGTTCAAGCACATTTCTTGTTCTGGGTTGAAATACAATTCCCAATTTAGCAATTTCATAATTTAGTGGTTTCTGCTATATCAGAGCTATTTGAAATCTATCCCTAAAAGGGTATATAATATTCAAGGTGCACATTGGGTCATTCAGAATAACTTCACACACACCCGCTACTGTGTATTTCCAAGTCTAATTCTGTCACTAAACCCATACCTGTCACCCAGCGCCTAAATACTAGGCCTCAAATTTATATCCCGCTAAATCTGTCCCTAGTGCTGTAGCTGGGCGAGTTATTTAGTGTCCGTTCAAGCACATTTCTTGTTCTGGGTTGAAATACAATTCCCAATTTAGCAATTTCATAATTTAGTGGTTTCTGCTATATCAGAGCTATTTGAAATCTATCCCTAAAAGGGTATATAATATTCAAGGTGCACATTGGGTCATTCAGAATAACTTCACACACACCCGCTACTGTGTATTTCCAAGTCTAATTCTGTCACTAAACCCATACCTGTCACCCAGCGCCTAAATACTAGGCCTCAAATTTATATCCCGCTAAATCTGTCCTTAGTGCTGTAGCTGGGCGAGTTATTTAGTGTCCGTTCAAGCACATTTCTTGTTCTGGGTTGAAATACAATTCCCAATTTAGCAATTTCATAATTTAGTGGTTTCTGCTATATCAGAGCTATTTGAAATCTATCCCTAAAAGGGTATATAATATTCAAGGTGCACATTGGGTCATTCAGAATAACTTCACACACACCCGCTACTGTGTATTTCCAAGTCTAATTCTGTCACTAAACCCATACCTGTCACCCAGCGCCTAAATACTAGGCCTCAAATTTATATCCCGCTAAATCTGTCCCTAGTGCTGTAGCTGGGCGAGTTATTTAGTGTCCGTTCAAGCACATTTCTTGTTCTGGGTTGAAATACAATTCCCAATTTAGCAATTTCATAATTTAGTGGTTTCTGCTATATCAGAGCTATTTGAAATCTATCCCTAAAAGGGTATATAATATTCAAGGTGCACATTGGGTCATTCAGAATAACTTCACACACACCCGCTACTGTGTATTTCCAAGTCTAATTCTGTCACTAAACCCATACCTGTCACCCAGCGCCTAAATACTAGGCCTCAAATTTATATCCCGCTAAATCTGTCCCTAGTGCTGTAGCTGGGCGAGTTATTTAGTGTCCGTTCAAGCACATTTCTTGTTCTGGGTTGAAATACAATTCCCAATTTAGCAATTTCATAATTTAGTGGTTTCTGCTATATCAGAGCTATTTGAAATCTATCCCTAAAAGGGTATATAATATTCAAGGTGCACATTGGGTCATTCAGAATAACTTCACACACACCCGCTACTGTGTATTTCCAAGTCTAATTCTGTCACTAAACCCATACCTGTCACCCAGCGCCTAAATACTAGGCCTCAAATTTATATCCCGCTAAATCTGTCCCTAGTGCTGTAGCTGGGCGAGTTATTTAGTGTCCGTTCAAGCACATTTCTTGTTCTGGGTTGAAATACAATTCCCAATTTAGCAATTTCATAATTTAGTGGTTTCTGCTATATCAGAGCTATTTGAAATCTATCCCTAAAAGGGTATATAATATTCAAGGTGCACATTGGGTCATTCAGAATAACTTCACACACACCCGCTACTGTGTATTTCCAAGTCTAATTCTGTCACTAAACCCATACCTGTCACCCAGCGCCTAAATACTAGGCCTCAAATTTATATCCCGCTAAATCTGTCCCTAGTGCTGTAGCTGGGCGAGTTATTTAGTGTCCGTTCAAGCACATTTCTTGTTCTGGGTTGAAATACAATTCCCAATTTAGCAATTTCATAATTTAGTGGTTTCTGCTATATCAGAGCTATTTGAAATCTATCCCTAAAAGGGTATATAATATTCAAGGTGCACATTGGGTCATTCAGAATAACTTCACACACACCCGCTACTGTGTATTTCCAAGTCTAATTCTGTCACTAAACCCATACCTGTCACCCAGCGCCTAAATACTAGGCCTCAAATTTATATCCCGCTAAATCTGTCCTAGTGCTGTAGCTGGGCGAGTTATTTAGTGTCCGTTCAAGCACATTTCTTGTTCTGGGTTGAAATACAATTCCCAATTTAGCAATTTCATAATTTAGTGGTTTCTGCTATATCAGAGCTATTTGAAATCTATCCCTAAAAGGGTATATAATATTCAAGGTGCACATTGGGTCATTCAGAATAACTTCACACACACCCGCTACTGTGTATTTCCAAGTCTAATTCTGTCACTAAACCCATACCTGTCACCCAGCGCCTAAATACTAGGCCTCAAATTTATATCCCGCTAAATCTGTCCCTAGTGCTGTAGCTGGGCGAGTTATTTAGTGTCCGTTCAAGCACATTTCTTGTTCTGGGTTGAAATACAATTCCCAATTTAGCAATTTCATAATTTAGTGGTTTCTGCTATATCAGAGCTATTTGAAATCTATCCCTAAAAGGGTATATAATATTCAAGGTGCACATTGGGTCATTCAGAATAACTTCACACACACCCGCTACTGTGTATTTCCAAGTCTAATTCTGTCACTAAACCCATACCTGTCACCCAGCGCCTAAATACTAGGCCTCAAATTTATATCCCGCTAAATCTGTCCCTAGTGCTGTAGCTGGGCGAGTTATTTAGTGTCCGTTCAAGCACATTTCTTGTTCTGGGTTGAAATACAATTCCCAATTTAGCAATTTCATAATTTAGTGGTTTCTGCTATATCAGAGCTATTTGAAATCTATCCCTAAAAGGGTATATAATATTCAAGGTGCACATTGGGTCATTCAGAATAACTTCACACACACCCGCTACTGTGTATTTCCAAGTCTAATTCTGTCACTAAACCCATACCTGTCACCCAGCGCCTAAATACTAGGCCTCAAATTTATATCCCGCTAAATCTGTCCCTAGTGCTGTAGCTGGGCGAGTTATTTAGTGTCCGTTCAAGCACATTTCTTGTTCTGGGTTGAAATACAATTCCCAATTTAGCAATTTCATAATTTAGTGGTTTCTGCTATATCAGAGCTATTTGAAATCTATCCCTAAAAGGGTATATAATATTCAAGGTGCACATTGGGTCATTCAGAATAACTTCACACACACCCGCTACTGTGTATTTCCAAGTCTAATTCTGTCACTAAACCCATACCTGTCACCCAGCGCCTAAATACTAGGCCTCAAATTTATATCCCGCTAAATCTGTCCTAGTGCTGTAGCTGGGCGAGTTATTTAGTGTCCGTTCAAGCACATTTCTTGTTCTGGGTTGAAATACAATTCCCAATTTAGCAATTTCATAATTTAGTGGTTTCTGCTATATCAGAGCTATTTGAAATCTATCCCTAAAAGGGTATATAATATTCAAGGTGCACATTGGGTCATTCAGAATAACTTCACACACACCCGCTACTGTGTATTTCCAAGTCTAATTCTGTCACTAAACCCATACCTGTCACCCAGCGCCTAAATACTAGGCCTCAAATTTATATCCCGCTAAATCTGTCCCTAGTGCTGTAGCTGGGCGAGTTATTTAGTGTCCGTTCAAGCACATTTCTTGTTCTGGGTTGAAATACAATTCCCAATTTAGCAATTTCATAATTTAGTGGTTTCTGCTATATCAGAGCTATTTGAAATCTATCCCTAAAAGGGTATATAATATTCAAGGTGCACATTGGGTCATTCAGAATAACTTCACACACACCCGCTACTGTGTATTTCCAAGTCTAATTCTGTCACTAAACCCATACCTGTCACCCAGCGCCTAAATACTAGGCCTCAAATTTATATCCCGCTAAATCTGTCCCTAGTGCTGTAGCTGGGCGAGTTATTTAGTGTCCGTTCAAGCACATTTCTTGTTCTGGGTTGAAATACAATTCCCAATTTAGCAATTTCATAATTTAGTGGTTTCTGCTATATCAGAGCTATTTGAAATCTATCCCTAAAAGGGTATATAATATTCAAGGTGCACATTGGGTCATTCAGAATAACTTCACACACACCCGCTACTGTGTATTTCCAAGTCTAATTCTGTCACTAAACCCATACCTGTCACCCAGCGCCTAAATACTAGGCCTCAAATTTATATCCCGCTAAATCTGTCCTTAGTGCTGTAGCTGGGCGAGTTATTTAGTGTCCGTTCAAGCACATTTCTTGTTCTGGGTTGAAATACAATTCCCAATTTAGCAATTTCATAATTTAGTGGTTTCTGCTATATCAGAGCTATTTGAAATCTATCCCTAAAAGGGTATATAATATTCAAGGTGCACATTGGGTCATTCAGAATAACTTCACACACACCCGCTACTGTGTATTTCCAAGTCTAATTCTGTCACTAAACCCATACCTGTCACCCAGCGCCTAAATACTAGGCCTCAAATTTATATCCCGCTAAATCTGTCCCTAGTGCTGTAGCTGGGCGAGTTATTTAGTGTCCGTTCAAGCACATTTCTTGTTCTGGGTTGAAATACAATTCCCAATTTAGCAATTTCATAATTTAGTGGTTTCTGCTATATCAGAGCTATTTGAAATCTATCCCTAAAAGGGTATATAATATTCAAGGTGCACATTGGGTCATTCAGAATAACTTCACACACACCCGCTACTGTGTATTTCCAAGTCTAATTCTGTCACTAAACCCATACCTGTCACCCAGCGCCTAAATACTAGGCCTCAAATTTATATCCCGCTAAATCTGTCCCTAGTGCTGTAGCTGGGCGAGTTATTTAGTGTCCGTTCAAGCACATTTCTTGTTCTGGGTTGAAATACAATTCCCAATTTAGCAATTTCATAATTTAGTGGTTTCTGCTATATCAGAGCTATTTGAAATCTATCCCTAAAAGGGTATATAATATTCAAGGTGCACATTGGGTCATTCAGAATAACTTCACACACACCCGCTACTGTGTATTTCCAAGTCTAATTCTGTCACTAAACCCATACCTGTCACCCAGCGCCTAAATACTAGGCCTCAAATTTATATCCCGCTAAATCTGTCCCTAGTGCTGTAGCTGGGCGAGTTATTTAGTGTCCGTTCAAGCACATTTCTTGTTCTGGGTTGAAATACAATTCCCAATTTAGCAATTTCATAATTTAGTGGTTTCTGCTATATCAGAGCTATTTGAAATCTATCCCTAAAAGGGTATATAATATTCAAGGTGCACATTGGGTCATTCAGAATAACTTCACACACACCCGCTACTGTGTATTTCCAAGTCTAATTCTGTCACTAAACCCATACCTGTCACCCAGCGCCTAAATACTAGGCCTCAAATTTATATCCCGCTAAATCTGTCCTTAGTGCTGTAGCTGGGCGAGTTATTTAGTGTCCGTTCAAGCACATTTCTTGTTCTGGGTTGAAATACAATTCCCAATTTAGCAATTTCATAATTTAGTGGTTTCTGCTATATCAGAGCTATTTGAAATCTATCCCTAAAAGGGTATATAATATTCAAGGTGCACATTGGGTCATTCAGAATAACTTCACACACACCCGCTACTGTGTATTTCCAAGTCTAATTCTGTCACTAAACCCATACCTGTCACCCAGCGCCTAAATACTAGGCCTCAAATTTATATCCCGCTAAATCTGTCCCTAGTGCTGTAGCTGGGCGAGTTATTTAGTGTCCGTTCAAGCACATTTCTTGTTCTGGGTTGAAATACAATTCCCAATTTAGCAATTTCATAATTTAGTGGTTTCTGCTATATCAGAGCTATTTGAAATCTATCCCTAAAAGGGTATATAATATTCAAGGTGCACATTGGGTCATTCAGAATAACTTCACACACACCCGCTACTGTGTATTTCCAAGTCTAATTCTGTCACTAAACCCATACCTGTCACCCAGCGCCTAAATACTAGGCCTCAAATTTATATCCCGCTAAATCTGTCCCTAGTGCTGTAGCTGGGCGAGTTATTTAGTGTCCGTTCAAGCACATTTCTTGTTCTGGGTTGAAATACAATTCCCAATTTAGCAATTTCATAATTTAGTGGTTTCTGCTATATCAGAGCTATTTGAAATCTATCCCTAAAAGGGTATATAATATTCAAGGTGCACATTGGGTCATTCAGAATAACTTCACACACACCCGCTACTGTGTATTTCCAAGTCTAATTCTGTCACTAAACCCATACCTGTCACCCAGCGCCTAAATACTAGGCCTCAAATTTATATCCCGCTAAATCTGTCCCTAGTGCTGTAGCTGGGCGAGTTATTTAGTGTCCGTTCAAGCACATTTCTTGTTCTGGGTTGAAATACAATTCCCAATTTAGCAATTTCATAATTTAGTGGTTTCTGCTATATCAGAGCTATTTGAAATCTATCCCTAAAAGGGTATATAATATTCAAGGTGCACATTGGGTCATTCAGAATAACTTCACACACACCCGCTACTGTGTATTTCCAAGTCTAATTCTGTCACTAAACCCATACCTGTCACCCAGCGCCTAAATACTAGGCCTCAAATTTATATCCCGCTAAATCTGTCCTTAGTGCTGTAGCTGGGCGAGTTATTTAGTGTCCGTTCAAGCACATTTCTTGTTCTGGGTTGAAATACAATTCCCAATTTAGCAATTTCATAATTTAGTGGTTTCTGCTATATCAGAGCTATTTGAAATCTATCCCTAAAAGGGTATATAATATTCAAGGTGCACATTGGGTCATTCAGAATAACTTCACACACACCCGCTACTGTGTATTTCCAAGTCTAATTCTGTCACTAAACCCATACCTGTCACCCAGCGCCTAAATACTAGGCCTCAAATTTATATCCCGCTAAATCTGTCCCTAGTGCTGTAGCTGGGCGAGTTATTTAGTGTCCGTTCAAGCACATTTCTTGTTCTGGGTTGAAATACAATTCCCAATTTAGCAATTTCATAATTTAGTGGTTTCTGCTATATCAGAGCTATTTGAAATCTATCCCTAAAAGGGTATATAATATTCAAGGTGCACATTGGGTCATTCAGAATAACTTCACACACACCCGCTACTGTGTATTTCCAAGTCTAATTCTGTCACTAAACCCATACCTGTCACCCAGCGCCTAAATACTAGGCCTCAAATTTATATCCCGCTAAATCTGTCCCTAGTGCTGTAGCTGGGCGAGTTATTTAGTGTCCGTTCAAGCACATTTCTTGTTCTGGGTTGAAATACAATTCCCAATTTAGCAATTTCATAATTTAGTGGTTTCTGCTATATCAGAGCTATTTGAAATCTATCCCTAAAAGGGTATATAATATTCAAGGTGCACATTGGGTCATTCAGAATAACTTCACACACACCCGCTACTGTGTATTTCCAAGTCTAATTCTGTCACTAAACCCATACCTGTCACCCAGCGCCTAAATACTAGGCCTCAAATTTATATCCCGCTAAATCTGTCCTTAGTGCTGTAGCTGGGCGAGTTATTTAGTGTCCGTTCAAGCACATTTCTTGTTCTGGGTTGAAATACAATTCCCAATTTAGCAATTTCATAATTTAGTGGTTTCTGCTATATCAGAGCTATTTGAAATCTATCCCTAAAAGGGTATATAATATTCAAGGTGCACATTGGGTCATTCAGAATAACTTCACACACACCCGCTACTGTGTATTTCCAAGTCTAATTCTGTCACTAAACCCATACCTGTCACCCAGCGCCTAAATACTAGGCCTCAAATTTATATCCCGCTAAATCTGTCCCTAGTGCTGTAGCTGGGCGAGTTATTTAGTGTCCGTTCAAGCACATTTCTTGTTCTGGGTTGAAATACAATTCCCAATTTAGCAATTTCATAATTTAGTGGTTTCTGCTATATCAGAGCTATTTGAAATCTATCCCTAAAAGGGTATATAATATTCAAGGTGCACATTGGGTCATTCAGAATAACTTCACACACACCCGCTACTGTGTATTTCCAAGTCTAATTCTGTCACTAAACCCATACCTGTCACCCAGCGCCTAAATACTAGGCCTCAAATTTATATCCCGCTAAATCTGTCCCTAGTGCTGTAGCTGGGCGAGTTATTTAGTGTCCGTTCAAGCACATTTCTTGTTCTGGGTTGAAATACAATTCCCAATTTAGCAATTTCATAATTTAGTGGTTTCTGCTATATCAGAGCTATTTGAAATCTATCCCTAAAAGGGTATATAATATTCAAGGTGCACATTGGGTCATTCAGAATAACTTCACACACACCCGCTACTGTGTATTTCCAAGTCTAATTCTGTCACTAAACCCATACCTGTCACCCAGCGCCTAAATACTAGGCCTCAAATTTATATCCCGCTAAATCTGTCCTTAGTGCTGTAGCTGGGCGAGTTATTTAGTGTCCGTTCAAGCACATTTCTTGTTCTGGGTTGAAATACAATTCCCAATTTAGCAATTTCATAATTTAGTGGTTTCTGCTATATCAGAGCTATTTGAAATCTATCCCTAAAAGGGTATATAATATTCAAGGTGCACATTGGGTCATTCAGAATAACTTCACACACACCCGCTACTGTGTATTTCCAAGTCTAATTCTGTCACTAAACCCATACCTGTCACCCAGCGCCTAAATACTAGGCCTCAAATTTATATCCCGCTAAATCTGTCCCTAGTGCTGTAGCTGGGCGAGTTATTTAGTGTCCGTTCAAGCACATTTCTTGTTCTGGGTTGAAATACAATTCCCAATTTAGCAATTTCATAATTTAGTGGTTTCTGCTATATCAGAGCTATTTGAAATCTATCCCTAAAAGGGTATATAATATTCAAGGTGCACATTGGGTCATTCAGAATAACTTCACACACACCCGCTACTGTGTATTTCCAAGTCTAATTCTGTCACTAAACCCATACCTGTCACCCAGCGCCTAAATACTAGGCCTCAAATTTATATCCCGCTAAATCTGTCCCTAGTGCTGTAGCTGGGCGAGTTATTTAGTGTCCGTTCAAGCACATTTCTTGTTCTGGGTTGAAATACAATTCCCAATTTAGCAATTTCATAATTTAGTGGTTTCTGCTATATCAGAGCTATTTGAAATCTATCCCTAAAAGGGTATATAATATTCAAGGTGCACATTGGGTCATTCAGAATAACTTCACACACACCCGCTACTGTGTATTTCCAAGTCTAATTCTGTCACTAAACCCATACCTGTCACCCAGCGCCTAAATACTAGGCCTCAAATTTATATCCCGCTAAATCTGTCCCTAGTGCTGTAGCTGGGCGAGTTATTTAGTGTCCGTTCAAGCACATTTCTTGTTCTGGGTTGAAATACAATTCCCAATTTAGCAATTTCATAATTTAGTGGTTTCTGCTATATCAGAGCTATTTGAAATCTATCCCTAAAAGGGTATATAATATTCAAGGTGCACATTGGGTCATTCAGAATAACTTCACACACACCCGCTACTGTGTATTTCCAAGTCTAATTCTGTCACTAAACCCATACCTGTCACCCAGCGCCTAAATACTAGGCCTCAAATTTATATCCCGCTAAATCTGTCCCTAGTGCTGTAGCTGGGCGAGTTATTTAGTGTCCGTTCAAGCACATTTCTTGTTCTGGGTTGAAATACAATTCCCAATTTAGCAATTTCATAATTTAGTGGTTTCTGCTATATCAGAGCTATTTGAAATCTATCCCTAAAAGGGTATATAATATTCAAGGTGCACATTGGGTCATTCAGAATAACTTCACACACACCCGCTACTGTGTATTTCCAAGTCTAATTCTGTCACTAAACCCATACCTGTCACCCAGCGCCTAAATACTAGGCCTCAAATTTATATCCCGCTAAATCTGTCCCTAGTGCTGTAGCTGGGCGAGTTATTTAGTGTCCGTTCAAGCACATTTCTTGTTCTGGGTTGAAATACAATTCCCAATTTAGCAATTTCATAATTTAGTGGTTTCTGCTATATCAGAGCTATTTGAAATCTATCCCTAAAAGGGTATATAATATTCAAGGTGCACATTGGGTCATTCAGAATAACTTCACACACACCCGCTACTGTGTATTTCCAAGTCTAATTCTGTCACTAAACCCATACCTGTCACCCAGCGCCTAAATACTAGGCCTCAAATTTATATCCCGCTAAATCTGTCCTTAGTGCTGTAGCTGGGCGAGTTATTTAGTGTCCGTTCAAGCACATTTCTTGTTCTGGGTTGAAATACAATTCCCAATTTAGCAATTTCATAATTTAGTGGTTTCTGCTATATCAGAGCTATTTGAAATCTATCCCTAAAAGGGTATATAATATTCAAGGTGCACATTGGGTCATTCAGAATAACTTCACACACACCCGCTACTGTGTATTTCCAAGTCTAATTCTGTCACTAAACCCATACCTGTCACCCAGCGCCTAAATACTAGGCCTCAAATTTATATCCCGCTAAATCTGTCCCTAGTGCTGTAGCTGGGCGAGTTATTTAGTGTCCGTTCAAGCACATTTCTTGTTCTGGGTTGAAATACAATTCCCAATTTAGCAATTTCATAATTTAGTGGTTTCTGCTATATCAGAGCTATTTGAAATCTATCCCTAAAAGGGTATATAATATTCAAGGTGCACATAGGGTCATTCAGAATAACTTCACACACCCGCTACTGTGCATTTCCAAATCTAATTCTGTCACTAAACCCATACCTGTCACCCAGCGCCTAAATACTAGGCCTCAAATTTATATCCCGCTAAATCTCTCGTTACCGCTGTCCTGTTGTGGCTGGGAAAGTTATTTAGTGTCCGTCAAAGCACATTTTTTGTTCTGGGTTGAAATACAATTCCCAATTTAGCAATTTCATAATTTAGTCGTTTCTGCTATATCAGAGCTATTTGAAATCTATCCCTAAAAGGGTAGATCATATTGAAGGTGCACATAGGGTCATTCAGAATAACTTCACACACACGCTTCTGTGCATTTCCAAGTCTAATTCTGTCACTAAATCCATACCGGTCACCCAGCGCCTAAATACTAGGCCTCAAATTTATATCCCGCTGAATTTGAATACAATACATTGGGCCAAATAATATATTTGTTGTTGTGGTGAACCATAACAATGAGAAAAACATCTAGTAAGGGACGCGGACGTGGACATGGTCGTGGTGGTGTTAGTGGACCCTCTGGTGCTGGGAGAGGACGTGGCCGTTCTGCCACATCCACACGTCCTAGTGTACCAACTACCTCAGGTCCCAGTAGCCGCCAGAATTTACAGCGATATATGGTGGGGCCCAATGCCGTTCTAAGGATGGTAAGGCCTGAGCAGGTACAGGCATTAGTCAATTGGGTGGCCGACAGTGGATCCAGCACGTTCACATTATCTCCCACCCAGTCTTCTGCAGAAAGCGCACAGATGGCGCCTGAAAACCAACCCCATCAGTCTGTCACATCACCCCCATGCATACCAGGGAAACTGTCTCAGCCTCAAGTTATGCAGCAGTCTCTTATGCTGTTTGAAGACTCCGCTGGCAGGGTTTCCCAAGGGCATCCACCTAGCCCTTCCCCAGCGGTGAAAGACATAGAATGCACTGACGCACAACCACTTATGTTTCCTGATGATGAGGACATGGGAATACCACCTCAGCATGTCTCTGATGATGACGAAACACAGGTGCCAACTGCTGCGTCTTTCTGCAGTGTGCAGACTGAACAGGAGGTCAGGGATCAAGACTGGGTGGAAGACGATGCAGGGGACGATGAGGTCCTAGACCCCACATGGAATGAAGGTCGTGCCACTGACTTTCACAGTTCGGAGGAAGAGGCAGTGGTGAGACCGAGCCAACAGCGTAGCAAAAGAGGGAGCAGTGGGCAAAAGCAGAACACCCGCCGCCAAGAGACTCCGCCTGCTACTGACCGCCGCCATCTGGGACCGAGCACCCCAAAGGCAGCTTCAAGGAGTTCCCTGGCATGGCACTTCTTCAAACAATGTGCTGACGACAAGACCCGAGTGGTTTGCACGCTGTGCCATCAGAGCCTGAAGCGAGGCATTAACGTTCTGAACCTGAGCACAACCTGCATGACCAGGCACCTGCATGCAAAGCATGAACTGCAGTGGAGTAAACACCTTAAAACCAAGGAAGTCACTCAGGCTCCTCCTGCTACCTCTTCTGCTGCTGCCGCCTCGGCCTATTCTGCTGCTGCCGCCTCGGCCTCTTCCTCCGCCTCTGGAGGAACGTTGGCACCTGCCGCCCAGCAAACAGGGGATGTACCACCAACACCACCACCACCACCTCCGTCACCAAGCGTCTCAACCATGTCACACGCCAGCGTTCAGCTCTCCATCTCACAAACATTTGATAGAAAGCGTAAATTCCCACCTAGCCACCCTCGATCCCTGGCCCTGAATGCCAGCATTTCTAAACTACTGGCCTATGAAATGCTGTCATTTAGGCTGGTGGACACAGACAGCTTCAAACAGCTCATGTCGCTTGCTGTCCCACAGTATGTTGTTCCCAGCCGGCACTACTTCTCCAAGAGAGCCGTGCCTTCCCTGCACAACCAAGTATCCGATAAAATCAAGTGTGCACTGCGCAACGCCATCTGTAGCAAGGTCCACCTAACCACAGATACGTGGACCAGTAAGCACGGCCAGGGACGCTATATCTCCCTAACTGCACACTGGGTAAATGTAGTGGCAGCTGGGCCCCAGGCGGAGAGCTGTTTGGCGCACGTCCTTCCGCCGCCAAGGATCGCAGGGCAACATTCTTTGCCTCCTGTTGCCACCTCCTCCTTCTCGGCTTCCTCCTCCTCTTCTTCCACCTGCTCATCCAGTCAGCCACACACCTTCACCACCAACTTCAGCACAGCCCGGGGTAAACGTCAGCAGGCCATTCTGAAACTCATATGTTTGGGGGACAGGCCCCACACCGCACAGGAGTTGTGGCGGGGTATTGAACAACAGACCGACGAGTGGTTGCTGCCGGTGAGCCTCAAGCCCGGCCTGGTGGTGTGTGATAATGGGCGAAATCTCGTTGCAGCTCTGGGACTAGCCAATTTGACGCACATCCCTTGCTTGGCGCATGTGCTGAATTTGGTGGTGCAGAAGTTCATTCACAACTACCCCGACATGTCAGAGCTGCTGCATAAAGTGCGGGCCGTCTGTTCGCGCTTCCGGCGTTCACATCCTGCTGCTGCTCGCCTGTCTGCGCTACAGCGTAACTTCGGCCTTCCCGCTCACCGCCTCATATGCGACGTGCCCACCAGGTGGAACTCCACCTTGCACATGCTGGACAGACTGTGCGAGCAGCAGCAGGCCATAGTGGAGTTTCAGCTGCAGCACGCACGGGTCAGTCGCACTACAGAACAGCACCACTTCACCACCAATGACTGGGCCTCCATGCGAGACCTGTGTGCCCTGTTGCGCTGTTTCGAGTACTCCACCAACATGGCCAGTGGCGATGACACCGTTATCAGCGTTACAATACCACTTCTATGTCTCCTTGAGAAAACACTTAGGGCGATGATGGAAGAGGAGGTGGCCCAGGAGGAGGAGGAGGAGGATGAGGAAGAGGGGTCATTTTTAGCACTTTCAGGCCAGTCTCTTCGAAGTGACTCAGAGGGAGGTTTTTGGCAACAGCAGAGGCCAGGTACAAATGTGGCCAGCCAGGGCCCACTACTGGAGGACGAGGAGGACGAGGATGAGGAGGAGGTGGAGGAGGATGAGGATGAAGCATGGTCACAGCGGGGTGGCACCCAACGCAGCTCGGGTCCATCACTGGTGCGTGGCTGGGGGGAAAGGCAGGACGATGACGATACGCCTCCCACAGAGGACAGCTTGTCCTTACCCCTGGGCAGCCTGGCACACATGAGCGACTACATGCTGCAGTGCCTGCGCAACGACAGCAGAGTTGCCCACATTTTAACCTGTGCGGACTACTGGGTTGCCACCCTGCTGGATCCACGCTACAAAGACAATGTGCCCACCTTACTTCCTGCACTGGAGCGTGATAGGAAGATGCGCGAGTACAAGCGCACGTTGGTAGACGCGCTACTGAGAGCATTCCCAAATGTCACAGGGGAACAAGTGGAAGCCCAAGGCCAAGGCAGAGGAGGAGCAAGAGGTCGCCAAGGCAGCTGTGTCACGGCCAGCTCCTCTGAGGGCAGGGTTAGCATGGCAGAGATGTGGAAAACTTTTGTCAACACGCCACAGCTAACTGCACCACCACCTGATACGCAACGTGTTAGCAGGAGGCAACATTTCACTAACATGGTGGAACAGTACGTGTGCACACCCCTCCACGTACTGACTGATGGTTCGGCCCCATTCAACTTCTGGGTCTCTAAATTGTCCACGTGGCCAGAGCTAGCCTTTTATGCCTTGGAGGTGCTGGCCTGCCCGGCAGCCAGCGTTTTGTCTGAACGTGTATTCAGCACGGCAGGGGGCGTCATTACAGACAAACGCAGCCGCCTGTCTACAGCCAATGTGGACAAGCTGACGTTCATAAAAATGAACCAGGCATGGATCCCACAGGACCTGTCCGTCCCTTGTCCAGATTAGACATTAACTACCTCCCCATAACCATATATTATTGGACTCCAGGGCACTTCCTCATTCAATCCTATTTTTATTTTCATTTTACCATTATATTGCGAGGCTACCCAAAGTTGAATGAACCTCTCCTCTGCCTGTGTGCTAGGCCTAAATATATGCCAATGGACTGTTGCAGTGGTGGCTGACATGAAGCCTGATTCTCTGCTATGACATGCAGACTAATTCTCTGCTGACATGAAGCCAGATTGTCTGTTACGGGACCTCTCTCCTCTGCCTGGGTGCTGGGCCTAAATTTATGACAATGGACTGTTGCAGTGGTGGCTGACGTGAAGCCTGATTCTCTGCTATGACATGCAGACTGATTCTCTGCTGACATGAAGCCAGATCCTCTGTTACGGGACCTCTCTCCTCTGCCTGGGTGCTGGGCCTAAATTTATGAAAATGGACTGTTGCAGTGGTGGGTGACGTGAAGCCTCATTCTCTGCTATGACATGCAGACTGATTCTCTGCTGACATGAAGCCAGATCTTCTGTTACGGGACCTCTCTGCTCTGCCTGTGTGCTAGGCCTAAATATATGCCAATGGACTGTTGCAGTGGTGGGTGACGTGAAGCCTCATTCTCTGCTATGACATGCAGACTGATTCTCTGCTGACATGAAGCCAGATTCTCTGTTACGGGACCTCTCTCCTCTGCCTGTGTGTGCTGGGCCTAAATATATGCCAATGGACTGTTGCAGTGGTGGGTGACGTGAAGCCTCATTCTCTGCTATGACATGCAGACTGATTCTCTGCTGACATGAAGACAGATTCTCTGTTACGGGACCTCCCTCCTCTGCCTGGGTGCTGGGCCTAAATATATGCCAATGGACTGTTGCAGTGGTGGCTGACGTGAAGCCTCATTCTCTGCTATGACATGCAGACTGATTCTCTGCTGACATGAAGACAGATTCTCTGTTACGGGACCTCCCTCCTCTGCCTGGGTGCTGGGCCTAAATATATGCCAATGGACTGTTGCAGTGGTGGCTGACGTGAAGCCTCATTCTCTGCTATGACATGCAGACTAATTCTCTGCTGACATGAAGACAGATTCTCTGTTACGGGACCTCCCTCCTCTGCCTGGGTGCTGGGCCTAAATATATGCCAATGGACTGTTGCAGTGGTGGCTGACGTGAAGCCTCATTCTCTGCTATGACATGCAGACTAATTCTCTGCTGACATGAAGACAGATTCTCTGTTACGGGACCTCTCTCCTCTGCCTGTGTGTGTGCTGGGCCTAAATATATGCCAATGGACTGTTGCAGTGGTGGCTGACGTGAAGCCTCATTCTCTGCTATGACATGCAGACTGATTCTCTGCTGACATGAAGACAGATTCTCTGTTACGGGACCTCCCTCCTCTGCCTGGGTGCTGGGCCTAAATATATGCCAATGGACTGTTGCAGTGGTGGCTGACGTGAAGCCTCATTCTCTGCTATGACATGCAGACTAATTCTCTGCTGACATGAAGACAGATTCTCTGTTACGGGACCTCTCTCCTCTGCCTGTGTGTGTGCTGGGCCTAAATATATGCCAATGGACTGTTGCAGTGGTGGGTGACGTGAAGCCTCATTCTCTGCTATGACATGCAGACTGATTCTCTGCTGACATGAAGCCAGATCGTCTGTTACGGGACCTCTCTGCTCTGCCTGTGTGCTAGGCCTAAATATATGCCAATGGACTGTTGCAGTGGTGGGTGACGTGAAGCCTCATTCTCTGCTATGACATGCAGACTGATTCTCTGCTGACATGAAGCCAGATTCTCTGTTACGGGACCTCTCTCCTCTGCCTGTGTGTGTGCTGGGCCTAAATATATGCCAATGGACTGTTGCAGTGGTGGCTGACGTGAAGCCTCATTCTCTGCTATGACATGCAGACTGATTCTCTGCTGACATGAAGCCAGATCGTCTGTTACGGGACCTCTCTGCTCTGCCTGTGTGCTAGGCCTAAATATATGCCAATGGACTGTTGCAGTGGTGGGTGACGTGAAGCCTCATTCTCTGCTATGACATGCAGACTGATTCTCTGCTGACATGAAGACAGATTCTCTGTTACGGGACCTCCCTCCTCTGCCTGGGTGCTGGGCCTAAATATATGCCAATGGACTGTTGCAGTGGTGGCTGACGTGAAGCCTCATTCTCTGCTATGACATGCAGACTAATTCTCTGCTGACATGAAGACAGATTCTCTGTTACGGGACCTCTCTCCTCTGCCTGTGTGTGTGCTGGGCCTAAATATATGCCAATGGACTGTTGCAGTGGTGGCTGACGTGAAGCCTCATTCTCTGCTATGACATGCAGACTGATTCTCTGCTGACATGAAGACAGATTCTCTGTTACGAGACCTCCCTCCTCTGCCTGGGTGCTGGGCCTAAATATATGCCAATGGACTGTTGCAGTGGTGGCTGACGTGAAGCCTCATTCTCTGCTATGGGACCTCTCTCCAATTGATTTTGGTTAATTTTTATTTATTTAATTTTTATTTTAATTCATTTCCCTATCCACATTTGTTTGCAGGGGATTTACCTACATGTTGCTGCCTTTTGCAGCCCTCTAGCTCTTTCCTGGGCTGTTTTACAGCCTTTTTAGTGCCGAAAAGTTCGGGTCCCCATTGACTTCAATGGGGTTCGGGTTCGGGACGAAGTTCGGATCGGGTTCGGATCCCGAACCCGAACATTTCCGGGATGTTCGGCCGAACTTCTCGAACCCGAACATCCAGGTGTTCGCTCAACTCTAGCCATGAATGAACCCCTGCTGTGCTTGGGTGACAGGGGTCTAAATCTCTAAAAATCCTCTGTTGTATTGATGGGTGACATGAACCCGCTATCAGTGGCGGCTCTTCCATTAGGCCACTTAGGCCGCCGCCTAAGGCCTCGCGCTGGTCGGGGCCTCGCTCTGGCTCCCACCAGCACCTGACACCGCCGCAATTTAATTGTCTGCACTCTGCTTCTCCGGACCTAGTGAAGACATTAACAAGCCACCACGGCCAGGCCGCTCGAGCCCCTCTGCTCTCTGCCTCTTTAAGTGAGCAAAGGCTGCTGGAGCTCAGAGCGTGCCGCCGCACAGGCACGTCTCTCAATGCAACGGCAGATCCGCCCCGCCCCCAGAGTTGGCAGGGAAAGAAGGAGCGCCAGCCGCCAGTTCCCTGCTCACCTCACTGGCTGTGTCTGTTGTCCAGTGACCCGACCGTTCTGGCTGCTGCCAGCGCCGCCCTGGAGACAGTCAGTGGTGGTGGACTGTCACTGTGGAGTGTGGACTGGTGCCACCGAACCGAAGAAGAATCCTCCAGGGTGTTCAGGTGTGTGTCCTTGTCCTGCTGGCTGCTGAAACCTCTTCTGAGTCCCCCCTTCCTGGCAGTGTGGCGGGCAAATTACTTAATGGGGGCAGTGTAGGGGGCAAATTACAAACCGGATTCCAAAAAAGTTGGGACACTATACAAATCGTGAAAAAAAACTGAATACAATCATGTGGCGGTGGCAAATGTCAATATTTTATTTGTATTAGAACGCAGATGACAGATCAAACGTTTAATCCGAGTAAATGTATCATTTTAAAGGAAAAATACGTTGATTCAAAATTTCACGGTGTCAACAAATCCCCAAAAAGTTGGGACAAGTAGCAATAAGAGGCTGGAAAAAGTAAATTTGAGCATAACGAAGAGCTGGAAGACCAATTAACACTAATTAGGTCAATTGGCATGATTGGGTATAAAAAGAGCTTCTCAGAATGGCAGTGTCTCTCAGAAGCCAAGATGGGTAGAGGATCACCAATTCCCACAATGTTGCGCAGAAAAATAGTGGAGCAATATCAGAAAGGTGTTACCCAGCGAAAAATTGCAAAGACTTTGCATCTATCATCATCAACTGTGCATAACATCATCCGAAGATTCTGAGAATCTGGAGCAATCTCTGTGCGTAAGGGTCAAGGCCGTAAAACCATACTGGATGCCCGTGATCTCCGGGCCCTTAAACGACACTGCACCACAAACAGGAATGCTACTGTAAAGGAAATCACAGAATGGGCTCAGGAATACTTCCAGAAACCATTGTCAGTGAACACAATCCACCGTGCCATCCGCCGTTGCCAGCTGAAACTCTACAGTGCAAAGAAGAAGCCATTTCTAAGCAAGATCCACAAGCTCAGGTGTTTTCACTGGGCCAGGGATCATTTAAAATAGAGTGTGGCAAAATGGAAGACTGTTCTGTGGTCAGACGAGTCACGATTCAAAGTTCTTTTTGGAAATCTGGGACGCCATGTCATCCGGACCAAAGAGGACAAGGACAACCCAAGTTGTTATCAACGCTCAGTTCAGAAGCCTGCATCTCTGATGGTATGGAGTTGCATGAGTGCGTGTGGCATGGGAAGCTTGCATGTCTGGAAAGGCACCATCAATGCAGAAAAATATATTCAGGTTCTAGAACAACATATGCTCCTATCCAGACGTCATCTCTTTCAGGGAAGACCCTGCTTTTTTCAACAAGATAATGCCAGACCACATTCTGCATCAATCACAACATCATGGCTGCGTAGGAGAAGGATCCGGGTACTGAAATAGCCAGTCTGCAGTCCAGATCTTTCACCTATAGAGAACATTTGGCGCATCATAAAGAGGAAGGTGCAACAAAGAAGGCCCAAGACGATTGAACAGTTAGATGCCTGTATTAGACAAGAATGGGAGAGCATTCCTATTTCAAAACTTGAGAAACTGGTCTCCTCGGTCCCCAGATGTCTGTTGAGTGTTGTAAGAAGAAGGGGAGATGCCACACAGTGGTGAAAATGGCCTTGTCCCAACTTTTTGGGGATTTGTTGACACCATGAAATTCTGATTCAACATATTTTTCCCTTAAAATGGTACATTTTCTCAGTTTAAACTTTTGTTCCGTGATTTATGTTCTATTCTGAATAAAATATTAGAAGTTGGCACCTCCACATCATTGCATTCAGTATTTATTTGCGATTTGTATAGTGTCCCAACTTTTTGGGAATCCGGTTTGTACATGATGGGGCAGTGTGGCGGACAAATTAATGGGGGCAGTGTGGGGGGCAAATTACTTAATGGGGGCAGTGTGGGGGGCAAATTACTTCATGGGGGTAGTCTGGGGGGCAAATTACTTAATGGGGCAGTGTGGGGGGCAAATTACTTAATGGGGAGAATGTGGGGCAGTGTGGCGGACAAATTAATGGGGGCAGTGTGGCAAACAAATAATGGGGGCAGTGTGGGGGGCAAATTACTTAATGGGGGCAGTGTGGGGGGCAAATTACTTAATGGGGAGAATGTGGGGGGGAAATTACTTAATGGGGAAAATTACATAGTGTGGGGCAGATTACATAATGGGAGCAAATTACATAGTGTGGGGCAGATTACATAATGGGAGCACTGTAGGGGGCAGTATTACTAATGAGGGCACTCTAGAAGGGAATTACTATTGGTGGGACTATGAGGAGCACTATTACTATGGGGCACTATTATTTCTTCAGGATAGTATTTGGGGGTATTGGGGGCACAGTGAAGCATCAGGATAACACTGTTGGGGACTCCAGGTTGGGGGATGATGATAGAAAAGTAAGGAAGCTAAGATGTCTGTGTGTCACACTCTGCAGAGACGAGGCGGCAGAGAGAAGTGTCCGGACTGAATGGAGAAAATAATGACAGAGACGATCTACATCCGAGGAGACGTCACCTGAAGGCCCTGGATGTAACAGGTATGAGCTGCTGTATAGCGAGTACAGCAAAATGTGTGTGTGCGGGGGGAGGGTCGATTTAGAGAACTAGGCCAGGGGAAATGCAAAGTGTTAATATGCACTGTGAATATAAGCCCTGTACTGTGTTGTCACTGTGCATATTAACCCTTTACTGTGATGTCACTGCATATTAAAGGGGTACTCCGGGATAGGAAAATAAATCCCCTATCCAAAGGATATGAAATAAGTGTCTAATCGGGGGAAGGGGGGTCTGGCCGTTGGGATCCCGGTCGATCTCCTGTATGGTACTCCGGATCTCCTTGTGCTCGGAGCGGTGGTCAACACTCCCCCTTAATGTATCTATGGGAGAGCTGCAGATACAGCACTTGTGTATCTCCGAGTCTTCCATAGAGATACATGGAGGGGGAGTGTTGACCACACCACTGCTCCGTGCGGTGGTTCACACAGCTTATTTCTAGAGGACTGAGCCGTGGCGCCGTACGGGAGAACACGGGCTTCCCAACGATCTTCGTGGGGCCTCATGTTTGAGTTTCGCCTAAGGCCTCACAAAGTCTAGAGCCGCCTCTGCCCGCTATTGCCATAAATGAACCCCTGCTCTGTATTGTTGAAAGGGGCCTAATTCTCTTAAAATCCTCAGTTGTATTGCTGGGTGACATGATCGCCCTTTTGCAGTGAATTAACCCCTGCTGTGCCTGGGTGACAGGGGTCTAAATCTCTGAAAATCTTCTGTTGTATTGCTGGGTGACTTGAACCCACTATTGTCATAAATGAACCCCTTTTCTGCATTGTTGACAGGTGCCTAAATCTCTCAAAAACATCTGTTGTATTGCTGGGTGACATAATCCCCCATTTACTGTGAATGAATCCCTGCTGTGCATGGGTGACAGGGGCCTAAATCTCTAGAAATCCTCAGTACTTTACTTGGTGACATTAATCCCCTTTTGCCGTGAATGAACCCCTCCTCTGCATTTCTGACAAGGGCCTAAATCTCTCAAAATCCTCTGTTGTATTGCTGTGTGACATGATCCCCCTTTTACCATTAATGAACCCCTGCTAAGCCTGGGTCACAGGGGCCTAAATCTCTCAAAATCCTCTGTTGTAACTCTGGGTGATGTGAAGCCCTTTTTGCCATGAATAAACTCCTGCTGTGCCTAGGTGACAGGGGCCTAAATCTCTCAAAATATTCGGTTGTATTGCTGGGTGACATGATCCCCCTTTTGCCGTCAATGAACCCCTGCAGTACCTGGGTGACAGGGGCCTAAATCTCTCAAAATATTTGGTTGTATTGCTGGGTGACATGATCCCCTTTTGCCGTGAATAAACCCCTGCTGTGCCTGGGTGACTGGGGCCTAAATCTCTAAATATCCTCTGTTGTATTGCTGGGTGACATGAACCCCCTTTTGCCGTGAATAAACCCCTGCTCTGCATTGCTGACAGGGGCCTAAATCTCTCAAATTCCTCTGTTGTATTGCTGGGTGACATGATCCCCCTTTTGCCATGAATGAACCCCTGCTGTGCTTGGGTGACCAGGGCCGATCCTAGGGTCACAGGCGCCTGGGTGCAGAAATATTTCTGGCGCCCCCACTTGGGCGTGGTTATCTTACAAACTCCTCCCCTTTACAATGTTTCTATGGCAACAACTTCAGCCCCCAACTTCAGCCCCACCCCCTTGCAGTCTAGGGGCGGAGCCAAACCCGGAAGCACAATTGAGGGGCAGGGCCAGCCACCAGTAAGATAGGAAGGCTTCAGCCAACACACAAGCTTTGCAACAATATAGGAAGCTACAGAAAAGTCTTATAATATCCTTAGTGGATCTCAACCTCCCAATCCTCCACACCCTGTACAGGTCAGTGCCCCCGAAATTGCACTCACAGTTCTCCAGCAACTCTGGCAAATACCACCTATTCCGTACAGGGTGGGTTTACATCTGCGTTATGCCATTCCGTTATAGGTTCCGTTTCAAACGGAATATAACGGAATGGCCAGATGGAATGCAAAACGGAAACCTTTAAGGGTCCATTCACACGTCCGTTGTTTCTTTCCTGATCTGTTCCGTTTTTTGCGGAACAGATCTGGACCAGTTCTGTACCCATTCATTTTCAATGGGTCCTGAAAAAAAATCTGAAATTGAGCTGTCCGATTTTTTTCAGGACCCATTGAAAATGAATGGGTCCAGATCTGTTCCGCAAAAAACGTAACAGATCAGGAAAGAAACAACGGACGTGTGAATGGACCCTAAGAGGCATTCCGTTTTGCTCTGTCCTAATAGAAGTTTATGAGAAAGCATAACGGATCAGTCTGGGTCCCCTTATGCAAGACGGACTTTGTTTTCAGTCTTGCATAACAGGAACCAGATGGATCAGTTTTGATTCCCATAGACTTTTAAGAGGACGGAGAGCAAACGGAAAGCCTCTTGCGGAGTCTGCACTGTACGAGAGAGAGATAGCAGTGGCTGTGAAGGGAAAAGTACCAGAGCACAATGACAGCCCCAGAGCCTCTCTGCTGCCTGACCAACCGTATGCTGCCACAGCGCCAGCCCAGCCTGCAGGACATCAGAGAGGCCTGGGGTCCACATTATAGCACCACTACATTTACTTATTATCAAAAAGCATCATACATAACCAAGCAAAAGCCAGAATATAATAAAAGACAAAAACATTAAACTACATTTATAATAAAACAATTTACTTACAAAAGAAGCGATTCAGTCGTCTGCTGTACCGTCCTCTGCTTGCTTCCACTGATTATGTGCCCTCCTTTCTGTCTCTCCTCAGTGCGCAGGCGCACTGTTATGGGGGATCTGTGGATGACAGTATGACACACTGTTATGGGGGATCTGTGGATGACAGTATGACGCACTGTTATGGGGGATCTGTGGATGACAGTATGACGCACTGTTATGGGGGATCTGTGGATGACAGTATGACGCACTGTTATGGGGGATCTGTGGATGACAGTATGACGCACTGTTATGGGGGATCTGTGGATGACACACTGTTATGGGGGATCTGTGGATGACGCCCTGTTATGGGGGATCTGTGGATGACAGTATGACACACTGTTATGGGGGATCTGTGGATGACAGTATGACACACTGTTATGGGGGATCTGTGGATGACACACTGTTATGGGGGATCTGTGGATGACGCACTGTTATGGGGGATCTGTGTATGACGCACTGTTAGGGGGCATCTGTGGATGACGCACTGTTATGGGGGATCTGTGGATGACACACTGTTATGGGCATCAGTGGATGACGCACTGTTATGGGGGATCTGTGTATGACGCACTGTTAGGGGGCATCTGTGGATGACGCACTGTTATGGGGGATCTGTGGATGACACACTGTTATGGGCATCAGTGGATTACACACGGTTATGGGGGCATCTGTGGATGACACTGTTATGGAACTTATGGGGACATCTGTGGGTGACACACTGTTATGGGGCATCTGTGGATGACACTGTTATAGGTGGCCGGGGGGATCTGTGGATGACACACATATATGGCAGGCAGCGCAAGCATCTTGTGCTATATAAATGTGTCATCATCCACATATCACTTCTCCTCCCCCCCCCCCCATAACAGTGTCCCACCCTATTGTAAGACGTCCGTTCCTTTATGTAAGTGAGCTATTGAGCTTGTAAATAAACTTGTGCAAAGTATATGAGTAGTTAGTAACTACTCATATAGTTTGCAGTTTGCACAAGTTTATTTACAAGCTCAATAGCTCACTTAGGGCTCTTTCACACCTGCGTTATAGTCTTCCGGCATAGAGTTCCGTCGTCGGGGCTCTATGCCGGAAGAATACTGATCAGGATTTTCCTAATGCATTCTGAATGGACAGTCCGTCCTTCAGGATGCATCAGGATGTCTTCCGTTCCGGAACGGAACGTTTTTTGGCCGCAGCAAATAGCGCAACATGCTGCGCTTTTTGCTCCGGCCAAAAATCCGGAACACTTGCCGCAAGGCCGGATCCGGAATGAATGCCCATTGAAAGGCATTGATCCGGATCCGGCCTTAAGCTAAACGTCGTTTCGGCGCATTGCCGGATGCGACGTTTAGCTTTTTCTCAATGGTTACCATGGCTGCCGGGACGCTAAAGTCCTGGCAGCCATGGTAGAGTGTAGTGGGGAGCGGGGAGCAGCATACTTACCGTCCGTGCGGCTCCCGGGGCGCTCCAGAGTGACGTCAGGGCGCCCCAAGCGCATGGATCACGTGATCGCATGTACACGTCATCCGTGCGCCTGGGGCGCTCTGACGTCATTCTGGAGCGCCCCGGGAGCCGCACGGATGGTAAGTATGCCGCTCCCCCGCTCCCCACTACTACTATGGCAACCAGGACTTTAATAGCGTCCTGGGTGCCATAGTAACACTGAAAGCATTTTGAAGACGGATCCGTCTTCAAATGCTTTCAGTACACTTGCGTTTTTCCGGATCCGGCGTGTAATTCCGGCAAGTGGAGTACACGCCGGATCCGGACAACGCAAGTGTGAAAGAGGCCTTACATAAGTTACTATCTTATCTAATATAATCTATCACTAATCATCACTATTCAGTATTCACTCTAACTTACTGCCTGGGACAGTCAGGAGTCAGGACTCAGTCAGGAGGACTCCAAATGTATTCTCACAGCGAACTTAGTACAAGCCAGTTGGCACTACTAGGGCGCAGGGGCGGGCACTGGCAGGCAGAAGCTGGTGGCGTGGCTGGCGTGGCACTGGCAGTGCTCCAGTCCCGCTCTTCAATATTCAAAATTGGCGGCCGCGGCAGCGTAACTGTAACGTGACGTGACGTCACTCACTACGTTACGTCGCAGTGAACGACGTTACGCTGCCGGCCGGAAGATGGGAGGCAGTCAGGCAGAGCACGGAGGCGGAGCACAGGAGGCGGAGCACGGAGGCGGAGCACGGAGGCGGAGCACAGGACAGGAGGCAGAGCACAGGAGGCGGACTACAGGAGGCGGACTACAGGAGGCGGTCTCAGTCTCACACGTGAGTCACGTCAGTATATGTGTGTGTCTGTGTCTGTTCTTTGTGTCACGGACTCGTCACTGTCACGGCACACCCCCGGCCCCACTCGAACCCTGAGGCTGAGGCGGCCCGGCCCACCGGGCGGTCCGGAGGTGGTTAAAAAAAAAAAAAATATCAAAAAAAAAAAAGTCCCGGCGGCTCGCTCGGCGCCTTTCGGGTGACAGCGCTGGGGTGCGGGGCACCCACTGCACCCCGTGTAGGATCGGCCCTGTGGGTGACAGGGGCCTAAATCTCTTAAAATCCTCAGTTGTATTGCTGGGTGACATGATCGCCCTTTTGCAGTGAATTAACCCCTGCTGTGCCTGGGTGACAGGGGCCTAAATCTCTGAAAATCCTCTGTTGTATTGCAAGGTGACATGAACCCCCTTTTGCTGTGAATGAACCTCTGCATTGCATTGCTGACAGGGGCATAAATCTCTCAAAATCCTCTGTTGTATTGCTGGGTGACATGATCCCCGTTTGCCGTGAATGAACCACTGCTATGCCTGGGTGACAGGGGCCTAAATCTCTCAAAATCCTCTATTTTATTGCTGGGTGACATGAACCCCCTTTTGCCGTGAATGAACCCTGTTCTGCATTGCTGACAGGGGCCTAAATCTCTCAAAATAATATGTTCTTTTGCTGGGTGACATGAACCCCATTTTGCCGTAGATGTACCTCTGCTCTCCATTGCTGACAGGGGCCTAAATCTCTCAAAATCCTCTGTTGCATTGTTGGGTGACATGAACACCCTTTTGCCGTGAATGAACCCCTAATTTGCATTTCTGACAGAAGCCTAAATCTCTCAAAATCCTCTGTTGTATTGCTGGGTGACATAATCCCCCTTTTTCGGTGAATGAACCCCTGCTGTTGTAACGGTCAGCAGAGGAAGAGACCGTAGAGCAGGACTCAAGTACAGTGCAGCAGACAAGGAGGCTGAAGTAGAAACCGTCTTTATTAAAAGAGAACTCTAACTGCCGGAGAAGCAGATTTACAATATGAACAGCTTGAGAATTCACAATAAAGATAATGGAAATTTGCATAAAGAAAACAAATGAATCACAAACACAAGTACAGACAATAGCAGGCTACTCTCTTCTAGGTAGTCCTATCTGTCCCCGCTACCCGGGGTGCACCTCTACGGTGCACTAAACTAAATCCTATTCCACTATGTCCTAGCTCAGGTTAGCATCAGTGCACTCACAGTTCGGTGTCCCACACATGCAGGCAGATACAGTCTGGGTCCCGATCTGGTTGCTTGCTTGCTTGCTTCAGCGTGGCTCAGCTCTGGCCTCTCTTTGTAGTCTCTGTAACTCTGGTTAGAGATAATCAGCAGCTCTGGACGTGTAATCAGGCAGGGCCTGGAATTCACTCACAGTTCCTCTGGTAAGTGCCTCACACTACAGCAGTCTCTCTTCTACACCAGGACACATCAGCTCAGTCAGAGAGCAAACACACTCTAATGTCCCAGATACTGTGTCAGCAGGCAGGGAGCAATCACTCTAATCTTCCCTGTGGATCTCCCTCTCAGTGCACAGCGTCCTTCTTCCTGTGTACTCAGACACCTTCAGCCCAGGCTCTCTGCTCACCCCGGGAAAAACACTTAACTCCTTGTCCTCTGGAAACAACTCCTCTCACTGTCCTACTCAGCCACAGTGGCCTCTGGTGGCTGGAGGGAAACATGACAGTCTGCTATATATATATATATGTGTTGGAAATGTTGCTGGATGATCAGGGCTGCCTCTTACATACCTCCCCACTTAAAGGTGGCCGTCCTCGGCCTTGCTATATAGTCCATAGAAATAATGGTTAGTGTAACTTTTTATACAGCAGTACAACATTGTCCACAATACATACAGGTGGACCAAATGAACTCATCAGCAGCGTACCTGTTTGGTGGAACCCCTGCAGTAAGTCTACTGGATCTCCGGAGGTCCTGGCTATCTGTTACGACCTGACTCTCTCCACTAGGAACTGCCAGTCTGGATTCATCCACCACAATAGGAGGTTCGGGTGTGTCCGAGGGCCCCTCTCCATTACGGGCTGGCAATGGTTCTGTGACAGTGCCTTCATCACCTGTAACCTGGGAGGCTTCTTCAGTGTTGGGAGCAGTCCACCAGTCTTCACCATAATCTCCATCAGAGATAACAAGTTCTGAGTATGGGGCAGGAGGAGGTGTCCTCTGAACAGGTGCGGGATCTTTGGACCGGCATGGCCGTAACATATTCCTATGTAGAGTCCGTGAAGCAAATTCCTCATTCTCAACCTGCACTTCGTAGACCGGACCATTAGGGTACACTCTATTGATCACTTTATACGGCTGTACTTCCCAACGCTCACTCAACTTGCCTCTGGGACGTTTCTCTCGTACCAGTACCCGATCCCCAGGCTGCAATGGAACCTCCTGAACTGGAGGACGGTCTGTATGAGCTCTCTCCTGTAACCGCTGACCTGCCAACCGGCGAATGGTCTGGAGACGCCGACGGTGTTCTTTCACCCATGAGGTGGTTGATCGCTCTATTAGGTCTTCTGGCTGTTCTAGGTTTAATTCCACGATCTCTCGACCAGCCCTACCGAACAGTAACATGTATGGGGTGTAACCGGTGGTGGTGTGGACACGATTATTGTAAGCCCAGACTAATTCTGGCAGGTAGTCAGGCCAGTGTGCCCTCTTGTCTTCCTCTAGCGTCCTCAGCATTTGCAGCAATGTGCGGTTAAAGCGCTCACAGGCTCCGTTTCCTTGGGGATGATAAGGAATTGTCCTGGATTTTTCAATGCCGTACAGTCGATGTAGCTCTTCCATCTCTTTTCCTTGAAAGCACGCCCCTTGATCTGAATGGATCCGCTTTGGACACCCATAGACCCGAATGAAGTCTTGACAAATGGCTCGTGCAGCGGACTCGGCCGTCTGGTCCCGAGTTGGGGTGACTACTGCAAACTTGGAGAAGTGGTCGATCATGACCAGGCAATACTGTGGACCTCTTGACGATTGTCCCACAAGAAGATAGTCTATCATCAACACTTCCAGCGGTTCTGTGGTCTGGATGGACTGTAGGGGTGCTCTCTGTTCTGTACTCTTCGTGAGTTCACACACTCGACACTGTCGGCAAACTTCTTCAACTGTGGCCTCCAGTCGCGGACAATACACATAACGCTGCAGCCACTGGTATGTCTTGACTGGCCCGAAGTGAGCTCCAAACTCATGAGCCTCTTTGGCTATCTCCCGTGCCATTCTTCTGGGTATCACTACCTGCCACCTCACCTCTAGGTCGGCAGGCTGTTGCCACTTGCGGAACAAAACAGCTCCATGCACTTCCAGTCTGTCCCATTGATGTAGAACGGACTTCATCTCGGCATCCAGATCAGTCCTTTCTTCTTTGTTGGGTTTCCTGCACTGGGTTACCCAGCTTTTCATTTGCTGCAGTCCAATGTCTTCATCTTGCAATCTGCCCCATTCTTCATTAGTTCTCCCCAATGCTTTGGGTAGCTTACGGGCCTCCCCACTTGTCTGGGCCGCGACTGTTGGGGGAGCGAACTTGCGGAAGTCAGGAGTTTCATCTCCTTCCTTTTGTCCATCCATATCCCCTACTGGAGTTTCAAAAGTAACCCTCGAGAGACCATCAGCATTAGTGTTCTCTGTAGCGGAGCGGTAGCGAATTGAGAAGTCATACTTTGTGAGGCGAGCCGCCCAGCGTTGCTCCAGGGCTCCCAACTTGGCAGTACCCAGATGGGCCAGGGGATTGTTATCCGTCCGTACGAAGATCTTAGCTCCTGTCAGATATCCTGCAAATTTCTCCGTCATAGCCCACACCAGGGCAAGGAGTTCCAGCCGGAAGGAACTGTAGTTATTGGGGTTTCGCTCCGTATCTCGCAAGGATCTACTGGCATAAGCAATCACTTTCTCATGTCCATCTTGTACCTGCGACAGGGCTGCCTCAAGTCCGTAGAGGCTGCCATCAGTAGCTAAGATGAATGGTTTATCAAAATCGGCATAAGCCAAGATGGGGGCCGATGTCAGGGCTTCTTTCAGGGCCTGGAAGGCCTCTTCCTGTTTCTGTCCCCAGGGGATACTTTGGCCCTTGGGTTGCCCAGCCGTTCCTCTCAACAACTCATTCAGAGGGCCCGCTATTTTTGCGTAGTCTTTGATGAACCGCCGGTAGTACCCAGTCAGTCCCAGGAAGGCCTTCAACTCACGCAGTGTTCTCGGCACTAGCCATTGTCGTATTGCAGCCACTTTGTCTTGGGACGGTAGCACTCCGTCTTGGGACACCCTATGGCCCAGGTACTCGATCTCTCTCTTGAAGAGATGACACTTCTTTGGCTTTACCTTCAGGCCATGGGATCGCAGTCGCTCGAGTACCTGCCCTAGCCGATTCAAGTGTTCTTGAAAAGTAGCAGAGTATACGATGATATCGTCTAGGTGTATCAGAGTGGCTTCAAAATTCAGGTCTCCCAGGCATCTCTCCATCAGCCGCTGGAAGGTTCCAGGGGCATTAGTCAGTCCGAATGGCATCCTGTTGAATTCAAATAACCCCATGGGGAGTATGAATGCTGTCTTTGCCTTGTCCTGCTCAGCCACTGGTACTTGCCAGTACCCACTTGCTAGATCCAGGGTGGAGAAGTATTTGGCTCGTCCTAGAGCCGTCAGAGACTCCTCGATGCGTGGCAGAGGATATAAGTCTCGCGCAGTGCAAGCATTCAACCGCCGGTAATCCACACAAAATCGAATAGTGCCGTCCTTCTTCTTGACAAGCACCACTGGGGCTGCCCAAGGGCTCTGGCTTCCCCGAACCACTCCGGAATCTATCATCTGTTTCAATAGCGTCTTCACTTCCTGGTACAACTTGGGTGGAATCTGTCGATATCTCTCCCGAATTGGTGGAGTGTCCCCCGTCGGTATATCATGTGTGATAGCATTCGTGCAGCCAAAGTCATCGGCGTGGCGGGCAAACGCATCCTGATTCTCCCACAGCATGGTTTCAACTGCTTGCTGTTGGTCTAAACTGAGAGCCTTAACATCTATCTCCATTTGATCCAAGATGGTTCCCCCATTCCATTCTGGGGTCGGCGCCTCTTCTGCACTGGCAGTAACTGCCAGGGTCCAACCAGCATCCCCTACCGGAGCTAGAGTCACTTCTCTCTGACTCAGGATTTCTCCCTGATGTAGGTACACACGAGCCAGTTCCACCCCTGGCATCAAGGGAACTTCTAGATATCCCACATTCACAGCTCTTATGGGTACTCGTCCATTCTGGACCACTCCCAGTGTCCGGGCCACCAGGACGTCCTGACCCAGCTCTCCTAGGCCTGTTGGTTCAACGAACACCTCCATGCCTTCAAGATTATGGAAAGTTCCCACGGGTAACGTCAGCACGGTCTCCCGACCAGGGGGAAGGGTGAAGGTAGCCTTTCCTGGCGCTCGGATCGTTCCCACCGCCTGGTGTGCTGGTACACTTTTCTGTGTTCCACAAAAACGGATTAGCCGTTGAAATGCTTTCTGGGTAGGTTTGTGCGGGGTGGCTTGTTTCCAGTAACCCGGCCCCCGTTTGGTGAACATGATCTGATCCAATTCTCGCAGGATATTCATGCCCATTATCACCGACACGTCTTCTTTGAACGTTTCGGGGACCAACAAGATACCTTTCCGCCCCACTTCCTGTCCACATAGCCGTACATTCATCCACACGACCCCTGTGACAGGAATCTGTTGTTGGTTAGCCGCTGTAACCCGGACCAGTGTCTCTCGTTCTGGCTTGGCCAGCGCTTGAAAGTAACGGTAGAAGAATGACTCGGGCATAGTTGTCACCTGAGACCCAGTATCCACTAAGCAGTCGACAGGAACACCTTCGAACTCAGCTCGTATAGTGGGGCACCCTGCGACCAGGTGTTCGGAGCTTTGCTGGGTAACTTGGCTCTCCACCTCCCCTGCAGTATGCCCCACTACTGCAGGGGTCGGTAGTTTAACGGCGGCTCTTGGCGTCCATTTGGATTATTCCGACACTCTCTGGCGAAATGTCCTAGATCTCCACACCGCCAACACTGTGCCCCTTGACGGCCCACTTTTTGCCTGCGAGTGGGAGGTGCCCTCAGAGCTTGGCTGGATGGCCCCACTGAAGGGTAATGAGGGGCTTGATGGTATGGTAAACTAGCATAAGGGCATTCGGGTGTAGGAACCCACAGAGTCGCCTGATAGGTTTGTTGTCGGGCTGGATAGGCAGCCTCAGTAGTATGGCGCGACTCTATCCGTTTCTCCAGGTGTGTCAACTTTTCGTGCATGGCACTCAGGGAGCTCTGCAAGTCTTGTACCACTCTGACCAGGGCTTCCTCATTTCTTGTAACCCCGGGGGGTGTAACGGTCTGGGTCCGTATTACTCCAGAAGCATAGCCGTCTTCTTTGTTTCGCGTCACGGCCTCTGCCAAAATTTGTCGAAAGCTTAGGGTAGGGTCTACTCTGACTCGTTCCCGCAGAGCCTGTTTCAGCGGATTGCTGTAGAGCCCCAGAATAAATTGTTCCCGCAGTATCCAGTCTATGGGTCCCATGCCAGTAACCCCATCTGCCTCTTTTTTTTGTACCTCGGCCAACACTTCCTGTAGGGCTGTAGCGTACTGAGAGACACCTTCGTCTTCCCGTTGAATCCAGTAAAAAAACTTTGCCCGGAGGTGCCCTGCACTGGCTGTTTCCCCATATATTTCTTCCAGGAATCTCACCATTTCTTGCAATGTATTGCGCGTGGCTTCTGGTTGTAGGAGAACATTTCTTCGGGCCTCACCCTCGAGAGCGGCCAAAGCAATTTCTACTTGAAGTTCTGGGCTGACATTGTAAATCCTAACAACACTCTGTAACCTTGTCACCCAGTCTGACAGTGTCATGTTCTGGCCATCAAATTTGGGTAGCAAGTTGAACAACGTGCCAATAGGAAGGGCCCTTGCAAGGGTTCCATCATTGCCTGAGGTACTCACATTAACATCATGCACATTGCCTTCAGCCGCCTCCATCTCTGTGACTGTACCCTGCTCGCAGCGCCAATTGTAACGGTCAGCAGAGGAAGAGACCGTAGAGCAGGACTCAAGTACAGTGCAGCAGACAAGGAGGCTGAAGTAGAAACCGTCTTTATTAAAAGAGAACTCTAACTGCCGGAGAAGCAGATTTACAATATGAACAGCTTGAGAATTCACAATAAAGATAATGGAAATTTGCATAAAGAACACAAATGAATCACAAACACAAGTACAGACAATAGCAGGCTACTCTCTTCTAGGTAGTCCTATCTGTCCCCGCTACCCGGGGTGCACCTCTACGGTGCACTAAACTAAATCCTATTCCACTATGTCCTAGCTCAGGTTAGCATCAGTGCACTCACAGTTCGGTGTCCCACACATGCAGGCAGATACAGTCTGGGTCCCGATCTGGTTGCTTGCTTGCTTGCTTCAGCGTGGCTCAGCTCTGGCCTCTCTTTGTAGTCTCTGTAACTCTGGTTAGAGATAATCAGCAGCTCTGGACGTGTAATCAGGCAGGGCCTGGAATTCACTCACAGTTCCTCTGGTAAGTGCCTCACACTACAGCAGTCTCTCTTCTACACCAGGACACATCAGCTCAGTCAGAGAGCAAACACACTCTAATGTCCCAGATACTGTGTCACAGCAGGCAGGGAGAAATCACTCTAATCTTCCCTGTGGATCTCCCTCTCAGTGCACAGCGTCCTTCTTCCTGTGTACTCAGACACCTTCAGCCCAGGCTCTCTGCTCAGCCCGGGAAAAACACTTAACTCCTTGTCCTCTGGAAACAACTCCTCTCACTGTCCTACTCAGCCACAGTGGCCTCTGGTGGCTGGAGGGAAACATGACAGTCTGCTATATAAATATATGTGTTGGAAATGTTGCTGGATGATCAGGGCTGCCTCTTACACTGTGCCTGGGTGACGGGCCTAAATCTCTCAAAATCTTCTGTTGTATTTCTGGGTGACATGAACCCCCTTTTTCAGTGAATGAATCCCTGTTCTGCATTGCTGACAGGGGCCTAAATCTTTCAAAATAATATGTTCTTTTGCTGGGTGACATGAACGCCCTTTTGCCGTCGATGCACCCCTGCTCTGCATTGCTGACAGGGGCCTAAATCTCTCAAAATCACCTGTTGTATTGCAGGGTGACATGAACTCCCTTCTGCCGTGAATAAACTGCTGCTTTGCATTGCTGACAGGGGCCTAAATCTCAAAAAAATCCTCAGTTCTATTGATGGGTGACATGATCCCCCTTTTGCCATGAATGAATCCCTGTTCTGCATTGCTGACAGGGGCCTAAATCTTTCAAAATAATATGTTCTTTTGCTGGGTGACATGAACGCCCTTTTGCCGTCGATGCACCCCTGCTCTGCATTGCTGACAGGGGCCTAAATCTCTCAAAATCACCTGTTGTATTGCAGGGTGACATGAACTCCCTTCTGCCGTGAATAAACTGCTGCTTTGCATTGCTGACAGGGGCCTAAATCTCAAAAAAATCCTCAGTTCTATTGCTGGGTGACATGATCCCCCTTTTTCCATGAATGAACCCCTGCTATGCATAAGTGACAGGGGCCTAAATCTCTCAAAATCCTCTGTTGTATTGCTGGGTGACATTAACCCCCTTTTGCGTGAATGAACCTCTGCTCTGCATTGCTGACAGGGGGATAAATCTCTCAAAATCCTCTGTTGTATTGCTGGGTGACATGATCCCATTTTGCAGTGAATGAACCTCTGCTATGCCTGGGTGACAGGTGCCTAAGTCTCTCAAAATCCTCTGTTGTATTGCTGGGTGACATGAAACCCCTTTTGCCGTGAATGAACCCCTGTTATGCATTGTTGATAGGGGCCTAAATCTTTCAAAATAATATGTTCTTTTGCTGGGTGACATGAACCCCCTTTTTGCCGTCGATGCACCCCTGCTCTGCATTGCTGACAGGGGCCTAAATTTCTCAAAATCCTCTGTTGTATTGCTGTGTGACATGATCCCCCTTTTACCATTAATGAACCTCTGCTAAGCCTGGGTCACAGGGGCCTAAATCTCTCAAAATATTCTGTTGTATTGCTGGCTGACATGATCCCTCTTTTCAGAACGGATCCGATCAAGCGAAAGTGTGAAAGTAGCCTAATTTGCATTTCTGACAGAAGCCTAAATCTCTCAAAATCCTCTGTTGTATTGCTGGGTGACATAATCCCCCTTTTTCGGTGAATGAACCCCTGCTGTGCCTGGGTGACGGGCCTAAATCTCTCAAAATCTTTTGTTGTACTGCTGGGTGACATGAACCCCCTTTTGCCGTGAATGAATCCCTGTTCTGCATTGCTGACAGGGGCCTAAATCTTTCAAAATAATATGTTCTTTTGCTGGGTGACATGAACCTCCTTTTGCCGTCGATGCACCCCTGCTCAGCATTGCTGACAGGGGCCTAAATCTCTCAAAATCACCTGTTGTATTGCAGGGTGACATGAACTCCCTTCTGCCGTGAATAAACTGCTGCTCTGCATTGCTGACAGGGGCCTAAATCTCAAAAAAATCCTCAGTTCTATTGATGGGTGACATGATCCCCCTTTTGCCATGAATGAAACCCTGCTCTGCATTGCTGACAGGGGCCTAAATCTCAAACATTCCTCTGTTGTATTGCTGGGTGACATGATCCCCCTTTTTCCATGAATGAACCCCTGCTATGCATAAGTGACAGGGGCCTAAATCTCTCAAAATCCTCTGTTGTATTGCTGGGTGACATTAACCCCCTTTTGCGTGAATGAACCTCTGCTCTGCATTGCTGACAGGGGGATAAATCTATCAAAATCCCCTATTATATTGCTGGGTGACATGATCCCCTTTTGTCGTGAATGAACCCCTGCTATGCCTGGGTGACAGGTGCCTAAATCTCTCAAAATCCTCTGTTGTATTGCTGAGTGACATGAACCCCCTTTTGCCGTGAATGAACCCCTGTTCTGCATTGCTGACAGGGGCCTAAATCTTTCAAAATAATATGTTCTTTTGCTGGGTGACATGAACCCCCTTTTGCCGTCGATGCACCCCTGCTCTGCATTGCTGACAGGGGCCTAAATCTCTTAAAATCCTCTGTTGTATTGCTAGGTGACATGATCGCTTTTTTGCCATGAATGAACCCCTGCTCTGCATTGCTGACAGGGGCCTAAATCTCTTAAAATCCTCTGTTGTATTGCTAGGTGACATGATCGCTTTTTTGCCATGAATGAACCCCTGCTCTGTTCTATTGTAGGGGGAAATGAACCCCCTTTTACAGTGAATCAACCCCTGCTCTGCATTGCTGACAGGGGCCTAAATCTCTCAAAATCCTCTGTTGTATTGCTGGGTGACATGATCTCCCATTTTCCGTAAATGAACCCCTGCTGTGCCTAGGTGATGGGTCTAAATCTCTCAAAATCCTCTGTTGTATTGCTGTGTGACATGATCCCTCTTTTGCCGTGAATGAACCCATGCTCTGCATTGCTGACAAGGGTCTAAATCTCTCAAAATACTCTGTTCTATTGGCCGTGAATAAACCCCTGCTGTGCCTGGGTGACAGGGGCCTAAATCTCTATAAATCCTCTGTTGTATGTTGTATTGCTTGGTGACTTTATCCCCCTTTTGCCGTGAATGAACCCCTCCTGTGACTGGGTGACAGGGGCCTAAATCTCTATAAATCCTCTGTTGCATTGCTGGGTGACATGAACCCCCTTTTGCCGTGAATGAACCCCTGCTCTGCCTTGCTAAAATGGCCTAAATCTCTCAAAATCCTCTGTTGTATTGCTGGGGGACATGATCCCCCTTTTACTGTAAATGAATCCCTGCTGTGCCTGGGTGACAGGGGCCTAAATCTCTAGAAATCCTCTGTTCTAATGCTGGGTGACATTAATCCCCTTTTGCCTTGAATGAATACCTCCTCTGCATTGCTGACAAGGGCCTAAATCTCTCAAAATCCTCTGTTGTATTGCTGGGTGACATGATCCCCCTTTTGCCATTATTGAACCCCTGCTATGCCTGGGTCACAGGGGCCTAAATCTCTCAAAATCATCTGTTGTAATTCTGGGTGATGAAGACCCTTTTGCCGTTAATGAACCCCTGCTGTGCCGAGGTGATAGGGGCCTAAATCTGTCAAAATATTCTGTTGTATTGCTGAGTGACTTTATCCCCCTTTTGCCGTGAATGAACCTCTGCTATGCTTGGTTGACATGGGCTAAATCTCTGAAAATCTTCTGTTGTATTGCAAGGTGACATGAACCCCTTTTTTGCCGTGAATGAACCTCTGCTCTGCATTGCTGTCAGGCGCATAAATCTCTCAAAATCCTCTGTTGTATTGCTGGGTGAAATGAACACCCTTTTGCCGTGAATGAACCCCTGCTGTGCCTAGTTGACGGGCCTAAATCTCTCAAAATCCTCTATTGTATTGCTAAGTGACATAAAACCCTTTTTGCCGTGAATGAACCTCTGCTCTGCATTGCTGACAGGGGTCTAAATCTCTATAAATCCTCTGTTGTATTGCTGGGTGACATTATGCCCCCTTTTTCCGTGAATGAACCACTGCTGTGCCTGGGTGACGGGCCTAAATCTCTCAAAATCCTCTGTTGTATTGCTGGGTGACATGAACCCCTTTTTGCCGTTAATGAACCCCTGCTCTGCATTGCTGACAGGGGCCTAAATCCCTCAAAATCTTCTGCTGTATTGCTGGGTGACACAAACCCCCTTTTGACGTGAATGAACCCCTGCTCTGCATTGCTAAAATGGCCTAAATATCTAAAAATCCTCTGTTGTATTGCTGGGTGACTTGAACCCGATATTGCCACAAATAAACCCCTGCTCTGAATTGTTGACAGGGTGCTAAATCTCTCAAAAACCTCTGTTGTATTGCTGGGTGACATGATCCTCCATTTACTGTGAATGAATCTCTGCTGTGCATGGGTGACAGGGGCCTAAATCTATAGAAATCCTCTGTTGTATTGCTTGGTGACATTAATCCACTTTTGCCGTGAATGAACCTCTGGTCTGCATTGCTGACAAGGGCCTAAATTTCTCAAAATCCTCTGTTGTATTGCTGGTTGACATGATCCCCCTTTTGCCATTAATAAACACTGTATTGCATGGGTCACAGGGGCCTAAATCTCTGAAAATCATCTGTTGTAATTCTGGGTGACATGAAGACCCTTTTGCCGTGAATAAACCACTGATGTGCCTAGGTGACAGGGTCCTAAATCTCTAAAATATTCAGTTGTATTGCTGGGTGACATGATCCCCCTTTTGCCGTGAATGAACCCATGCTGTGCCTGGGTGACAGGGGCCTAAATCTCTCAAAATCCTCTGTTGTATTGCTGGGTGACATGATCCCCTTTTGCCGTGAATGAACCCCTGCTGTGCCTGGCTGACAGGGGCCTAAATCTCACAAAATCATCTGTTCTTTTGGTGGGTTACATGAACCCCCTTTTGCCGTGAATGAACCCATGCTCTACATTGCTGACAGGGGCCTAAATCTCTCAAAATCCTCTGTTGTATTGCTGGGTGACATGAACCCACTTTTGCCGTGAATGAACCCCTGCTATGCCTGGGTGACAGGGGCCTAAATCTCTCAAAATCCTCTGATGTATTGCTAGGTGAAATGAACCCCCTTTTGCGTGAATGAGCCCCTGCTCTGCATTGCTGACAGGGACCTAAGTCTCTTAAAATCCTTAGTTGAATTGCTCGGTAACATGATCCACCTTTTGCCGTGAATGAAACCCTGCTGTGCTTGGGTGACAGGGGCCTAAATCTATAAAAAATCCTCTGTTTTATTGCTGGGTGACTTGAACCCGGTATTGCCATAAATAAACCCCTGCTCTGAATTGTTGACAGTGGCCTAAATCTCCCAAAAACTTCTGTTGTATTGCAGGGTGACATGATCCTCCATTTACTGTGAATGAATCTCTGCTGTGCATGGGTGACAGAGGCCTAAATCTCTAGAAATCCTCTGTTCTATTGCTTGGTGACATTAATCCCCTTTTGCCGTGAATGAACCACTGCTCTGCATTGCTGACAATGGCCTAAATCTCTCAAAATCCTCTGTTGTATTGCTTGGTGACATGATCCCCTTTTGCCATTAATGAACCACTGCTGTGCCTGGGTGACAGGGGCCTAAATCTCTCAAAATATTCTGTTGTATTGCTGGCTGACATGATCCCTCTTTTGCCGTGAATGAACAACTGCTGTGCCTGGGTGACATGGGCCTAAATCTCTCAAAATCCTCTGTTCTATTGCTGGTTGACATGAACCCCCTTTAGCTGTAAATGAACCCCTGTTCTGCATTGCTAACACGCACCTAAATCTCTCAAAATTATCTGTTCTTTTGCTGTGTGACATAAACCCCCTTTTTCCGTGAATGAACCCCTGCTCTGCATTGCTGACAGGGGCCTAAATCTCTCAAAATACTCTGTTCTTTTGCTGTGTGACATAAACTCCCTTTTACCATGAATGAACCCCTGCTCTGCATTGCTGACAGGGGCCTAAATCTCTAAAAAAAAATCCCCTGTTGTATTGCAGGGTGACATGAACCCCCTTCTGCTGTGAATAAACCACTGCTTCTGCATTGCTGACAGGGGCCTAAATCTCAAAAAAAAATCTTCTGTTCTATTGCTGGGTGATATGAATCCCCTTTTGCCATGAATGAACCACTGCTCTGCATTGCTGACAGGGGCCTAAATCTCTAACATTCCTCTGTTGTATTGCTGGGTGACATGATCCCCCTTTTGCCATGAATGATCCACTGCTATGCCTAAGTGACAGGGGCCAAAATCTCTCTAAATCCTCTCTTGTATTGCTGGGTGACATAAACCCCCTTTTGCCATGAATGAACCCCTGCTCTGTATTGCTGACAGGGACCTAAATCTCTCAAAATCTTGTGTTCTATTGTAGGAAGAAATTAACCCCCTTTTACAGTGAATCAACCCCTGCTCTGCATTGCTGACTGGGGTCTAAATCTCTCAAAATCCTCTGTTGTATTGCTGGGTGACATGAACACCCTTTTGCCGTGAATGAACCCCTGGTCTGCATTTCTGACAGAAGCCTAAATTTCTTAAAATCCTCTGTTGTATTGGTGGGTGACACAATCCCCCTTTTTCCGTGAATGAACCCCTGCTGTGCCTAGGTGATGGGCCTAAATCTCTCAAAATCCTCTGTTGTATTGCTGGGTGACATGAACCCCCTTTTGCCGTGAATGAACCCCTGTTCTTCATTGCTGACAGGGGCCTAAATCTCTAAAAATCCTCTGCTCTATTGCTGCGGAACATGGTCCCCCTTTGGCCGTGAATAAACCCCTGCTGTGCCTGAGTAACAGGGGCCTAAATCTCTCAATATCCTCTGTTGTATTGCTGGGTGACATGAACCCCCTTTTGCTGTGAATGAACCCCTGTTCTGCATTGCTGACACACGCCTAAATCTATCAAATCCATCTGTTCTTTTGCTGTGTGACATGAACCCCCTTTTGCCGTTATTGAACCCCTGCTCTGCATTGCTGACAGGTGCCTAAATCTCTCAAAATCACCTGTTGTATTACAGGGTGACATGAACCCACTTCTGCCGTGAATAAACCCCTGCTCTGCATTGCTGACAGGGGCCTAAATCTCAAAAAAATCCTCTGTTCTATTGCTGGGGGACATGAACCCCCTTTTGCCATGAATGAACCCCTGCTCTGCATTGCTGACAGGGGCCTAAATCTCTAAAATTCCTCTGCTGTATTGCTGGGTGACATGATCCCCCTTTTGCTATGAATGAACCCCTGCTATGCCTAAGCGACAGGGGACTATATCTCTCAAAATCCTCTGTTGTATTGCTGGGTGACATGAACCCCCTTTTGCGTGAATGAACCCCTGCTCTGCATTGCTGACAGGAAAATAAATCTCTCAAAATCCTCTGTTGTATTGCTGGGTGACATGATCCCCTTTTGCCGTGAATGAACCCCTGCTATACCCGGATGACAGGTGCCATATCTCTCAAAATCCTCTGTTGTATTGCTGGGAGACATGAACCCCCTTTTGCCGTGAATGATCCTTTGTTCTGCATTGCTGACAGGGGCCTAAATCTTTCAAAATAATATGTTCTTTTGCTGGGTGACATGAACCCCCTTTTGCCGTCGATGCACCCCTGATCTGCGTTGCTGACAGGGGCCTAAATCTCTCAAAATATTCTGTTGTATTGCTGGGTGACATGATCCCCCTTTTGCCCTGAATGAACCACTGCTGTGCCTGGGTGACAGGGGCCTAAATCTCTCAAAATCCTCTGTTGTATTGCTGGGTGACATGATCCCCTTTTGACGTGAATGAACCCCTGCTATGCCTGGGTGACAGGTGTCTAAATCTCTCAAAATTCTCTGTTGTATTGCTGGGGGACATGAACCCCCTTTTGCCGTGAACGAACCCCTGCTCTGCATTGCTGACAGGGGCCTAAATCTCTCAAAATCATATGTTCTTTTGCTGGGTGACATGAACCCCCTTTTGCCTTGAATGTACCGCTCCTCTACATTGCTGACAAGGGCCTAAATCTCTCAAAATCCTCTGTTCTATTGCATGGTGACATGAACCCCCTTCTGCCATGAATGAACCTCTGCTCTGCATTGCTGACAGGGGCCTAACTTTCTCAAAATCCTCTGTTCTATTGCTGGGTGACATGAACCCCCTTTTGCCGTGAATGAACCCCTGCTCTGTATTGCTGACAGGGGCCTAAATCTCTCAAAATCCTCTGTTGTATTGCTGGGTGACATGATCCCCCTTATTCCATGAATGAACCTCTGCTGTGCTTGGGTGACAGGGGCCTAAATCTCTAAAAATCCTCTGTTGTGTTGCTGGGTGACATGAACCCACTATTGCCATAAATGAACACCTGCTCTGTATTGTTGACAGGGGCCTAAATCTCTTAAAATTCTCAGTTGTATTGCTAAATGATATGATCGCCCCTTTGCCTTTAATAAACCCCTGCTGTGCCTGGGTGACAGGTGCCTAAATCTCTGAAAATCCTCTGTTGTATTGCAAGGTGACATGAGCCCCCTTTTGCCGTGAATGAACCTTTGCTCTGCATTGCTGACAGGGGCATAAATCTCTCAAAATCCTCTGTTGTATTGCTGGTTAAAATGAACACCCTTTTGCCGTGAATGAACAGGTGGTCTGCATTTCTGACAGAAGCCTAAATATCTCAAAATCCTCTCTTGTATTGCTGGGTGACATGATCCCCCTTTTTCCAGTGAATGAACCCCTGCTGTGCCTAAGTGACAGTGGCCTAAATCTCTCAAAATTCTCTGTTGTATTGCTGGGTGACATGAACCCCCTTTTGCGTGAATGAACCCCTGCACTGCATTGCTGACAAGGGCCTAAATCTCTCAAAATCCTCTGTTGTATTGCTGGGTGACATGATCCCCCTTATTCCATGAATGAACCTCTGCTGTGCTTGGGTGACAGGGGCCTAAATCTCTAAAAATCCTCTGTTGTGTTGCTGGGTGACATGAACCCACTATTGCCATAAATGAACACCTGCTCTGTATTGTTGACAGGGGCCTAAATCTCTTAAAATTCTCAGTTGTATTGCTAAATGATATGATCGCCCCTTTGCCTTTAATAAACCCCTGCTGTGCCTGGGTGACAGGTGCCTAAATCTCTGAAAATCCTCTGTTGTATTGCAAGGTGACATGAGCCCCCTTTTGCCGTGAATGAACCTTTGCTCTGCATTGCTGACAGGGGCATAAATCTCTCAAAATCCTCTGTTGTATTGCTGGTTAAAATGAACACCCTTTTGCCGTGAATGAACAGGTGGTCTGCATTTCTGACAGAAGCCTAAATATCTCAAAATCCTCTCTTGTATTGCTGGGTGACATGATCCCCCTTTTTCCGTGAATGAACCCCTGCTGTGCCTAGGTGACGGGCCTAAATCTCTCAAAATCCTCTGTTGTAATGCTGGGTGACATGAACCCCCTTTTGCCGTGAATGAACCCCTGCTCCGCAATGCTGACAGGGGCCTAAATCTCTCAAAATCCTCTGTTCTATTGCTGGGGGACATGGTCCCTCTTTGGCCGTGAATAAACCCCTGCTATGCCTGGGTGACAGGGGCCTAAATCTCTCAAAATCCTCTGTTTTATTGCTGGGTGACATAAACCCACTTTTGCAGTGAATGAACCTCTGCTCTGCATTGCTGACAGGCACCTAAATCTCTATAAATCCTCTGTTGTATTGACTTAAAGGATGGAAGGTACTCAGGCATATAAGCCTACCATCTACCTTACTACCCCCTCCTATCCCCAATTAACACACCGAGACATCTTCTTGGGAAAAGAGCCTTCTCGGCCAATTTTATTCAACAACATTAATTATCACTTAACATAAATACGTAATAACACGCATAACATATCAATCACCATAACAATTACCATAACATCTGAACCATTGAATAGGATCCTAGAAGGCAACCGGTAAGCTGTGTTTTCCACCATTCACCTCCACTTGTCATATCGCCTTACCCTCGGCCGCGGTCACCGACCCGAGAGCACCGAATACTCCAAACTGTAATTATTCTCCCCTGTAGGCCCATCTGCCCAACAGGAGCCCCATGCACAAGCTTACCGAACCTCCTGAGATGCACACTCCACCTTGGCATGCACCTCTTAAACTTATCATTGCCTTCCAGGACCCTCCATTACCACGCCACAACAAACCCTTCAACCCCCTGCCAAAATACCGGTCGGGCGGGAAAAAACCTTCCTCCTTTCTTCCCCAGCACCGTTTGGTCAACTCCGCCCCCCAGTCCCCTCATATACTGCCCGGGAAAAATGCCCCTCCCCAAGACTTAACCTTAACCCCTAACTGCCTGGACTTCCCCCCAAGTCAAAGAGCACTCCGCCCAGGCTGCGCCTAGCTCCGTTTTCTCCCATGCTGGGTGACATGATCCCCCTTTTTTCGTGAATGAACCCCTGCTATGCCTGAGTGACGGGCCTAAATCTCTCAAAATCCTCTGTTGTATTGCTGGGTGACATTAACCCCCTTTTGCCGTGAATGAACCCCTGCTCTGCGTTGCTGACAGGGGCCTAATTCTCTCAAAATCCTCTGTTCTATTGCTGGGGGACATGGTCCCCCTTTGGCCGTAAATAAACCCCTGCTGTGCATGGGTGACAGGGGCCTAAATCTCTCAAAATCCTTTGTTGTATTCCTGGGTGACATAAACCCCCTTTTGCCATGAATGAACCTATGCTTTGCATTGCTGACAGGGGCCTAAATCTCTATAAATCCTCTGTTGTATTGCTAGGAAAAATGAACCACCCCCTTTTGCCGTGAATGAACCCCTGCTCTGCATTGCTAAAATGGCCTACATCTCTCAAAATCCTCTGTTCTATTGTTTGGAGACATGATCCCCCTTTTACTGTAAATTAATCCCTGCTGTGCATGGGTGACAGGGGCCTAAATCTTTAGAAATCCGCTGTTCTATTGCTGGGTGACATTAATCACCTTTTGCCGTGAATGAACCCCTCCTCTGCATTGCTGACAAGGGCCTAAATCTCTCAAAATCCTCTATTGTGTTGCTGGGTGAAATGATCCCCCTTTAGCCATTAATAAACCCGTGCTATGCCTGTGTCACAGGGGCCTAAATATATCTAAATCATCTGTTGTAATTCTGGGTGACATGAAGACCCTTTTGCCGTGAATAAACCCCTGCTGTGCCTAGGTGGCAGGGGCCTAAGTCTCTCAAAATATTCTGTTGTATTGCTGGGTGACATGAACCCCCTTTTGTGTGAATGAACCCCTGCTCTGCATTGCTGACAGGGGCCTAAATCTCTCAAAATCCTCTGTTGTATTGCTGGGTGACATGATCCCCCTTTTGCAATGAATGAACCCCTGCTGTGCTTGGGTGTCAGGGGCCTAAATCTCTTAAAATCCTCTGTTGTCTTGCTGGGTGACATGAACCCACTATTGCCATAAATGAACCCCTGCTCTATATTGTTGACAGGGGCCTAAATCTCTTAAAAATCTCAGTTGTATTGCTGGGTGACGTGATCCCCTTTTGCCGTGAATGAACCCTTACTATGCCTGGGTGACAGGGGCCTAAATCTCTCAAAATCCTCTGTTGTATTGCTAGGTGACATAAACCTCCTTTTGCCATAAATGAACCCCTGCTCTGCATTGCTGACAGGGGCCTAAATCTCTCAAAATCTTCTGTTCTATTGTAGGGGGAAATGAGCGCCCTTTTACAGAGAATCAACCCCTGCTCTGCATTGCTGACTGGGGTCTAAATCTCTCAAAATCCTCTGTTGTATTGCTGGGTGACATGAACACCCATTTGCCATGAATAAACCCCTGGTCTGCATTTCTGACAGAAGCCTAAATCTCTTAAAATCCTCTGTTGTATTGCTGGGTGACATGAACCCACTATTGCCATAAATGAACCCCTGCTCTACATTGTTGACAGGGGCCTAAATCTCTTTAAATTCTCAGTTGTATTGCTGGGTGACATGATCAACCTTTTTGCCGTGAATGAACACCTGCTGTGCCTATGTGACAGGGGACTAAATCTGTGAAAATCCTCTGTTGAATTGCAAGGTGACATGAACCCCCTTTTGGCGTGAATGTACCTCTTCTCTGCATTGCTGACAGGGGCCTAAGTCTCTCAAAATTCTCTGTTCTATTGCTGGGAGACATGAACCCCCTTTTGCCGTGAATGAACCCCTGTTCTGCATTGCTGACAGGCACCTACATCTCTCAAAATCATCTGTTCTTTTGCTGTGTGACATGAACCCCCTTTTGCCATGAATGAACCCCTGCTCTGCATTCCTGACAGGGGCCTAAATCTCTAAAATTCATCTGTTGTATTGCTGGGTGACATTATCCCCCTTTTGCCTTGAATGAACCCCTGCTGTGCTTGGGTGACAGGGTCCTAAATCTCTAAAAATCATCTGTTGTATTGCTGGGTGACATGAACCCACTATTGCCATAAATGAACCCCTGCTCTACATTGTTGACAGGGGCCTAAATCTCTTAAAAATCTCAGTTGTATTGCTGGGTGACGTGATCCCCTTTTGCCGTGAATGAACCCTTGCTATGCCTGGGTGACAGGGGCCTAAATCTCTCAAAATCCTCTGTTGTAATGCTAGGTGACATGAACCTCCTTTTGCCGCGAATTAACCCCTGCTCTGCATTGCTGACATGGGCCTAAATCTCTCAAAATCATCGGTTGTATTGCTGGGTGACATGAACCCACTATTGCCATAAATGAACCCCTGCTCTATATTGTTGACAGGGGCATAAAATCTCTTAAAAATCTCAGTTGTATTGCTGGGTGACGTGATCCCCTTTTGCCGTGAATGAACCCTTACTATGCCTGGGTGACAGGGGCCTAAATCTCTCAAAATCCTCTGTTGTATTGCTAGGTGACATGAACCTCCTTTTGCCATAAATGAACCCCTGCTCTGCATTCCTGACAGGGGCCTAAATCTCTCAAAATCTTCTGTTCTATTGTAGGGGGAAATGAGCCCCCTTTTACAGAGAATCAACCCCTGCTCTGCATTGCTGACTGGGGTCTAAATCTCTCAAAATCCTCTGTTGTATTGCTGGGTGACATGAACACCCATTTGCCATGAATAAACCCATGGTCTGCATTTCTGACAGAAGCCTAAATCTCTAAAAATCCTCTGTTGTATTGCTGGGTGACATGAACCCACTATTGCCATAAATGAACCCCTGCTCTACATTGTTGACAGGGGCCAAAATCTCTTTAAATTCTCAGTTGTATTGCTGGGTGACATGATCGACCTTTTTGCCGTGAATGAACACCTGCTGTGCCTGGGTGACAGGGGACTAAATCTGTGAAAATCCTCTGTTGAATTGCAAGGTGACATGAACCCCCTTTTGGCGTGAATGAACCTCTGCTCTGCATTGCTGACAGGGGCCTAAGTCTCTCAAAATTCTCTGTTCTATTACTGGGAGACATGAACCCCCTTTTGCCGTGAATGAACCCCTGTTCTGCATTGCTGACAGGCACCTACATGTCACGGCTGACGGTGGGGGAAACCCCCAGCCGTGCGGTGCCAGGAGATGATAGGGTTACCCCTTGGCCAGGACCCCAGAGTTAGGGAGCAGGTCACCTCCTATAGCGTCCCTAACGCCTACCCTGTCTCCTGTCTGTATGAGCCGACCTTGGTGGTAGGAGGACTCATACGCCGGAACCTTAAAGTCCCTACGAGCCCTCAAGTCGGCCCTGTACTAGGGGACAGAGTGAGACGACCTGCTCCTCCTAGGAACTGGGGAGCAGGAGTCTCAACGGCCAAGCAACACAGGGGAATACAATAACAGACTTATGGCAATGACAGGCAAATGGGACCAACACATCACTCACCTGCCACAGACAACAAACCCTGGATTCCATGTGCAGGTGCTGCGGTTCAGACACCAACGAACACAGCACACACCAGACATCCCACAGGAACCCAGGACCACAAGCTGCACTAACATAAAACCCCACACACACCTAAATAACACAGTGAAACATAGAAATTCCCGACAGAGGTTTTATAGGCCAAGTGGCCCCACCCACCGGTCAGACACAACCAGTGACTCACAGACACACTGGGAAGGGAATTAACCCTTCCAACACCACAGAAGGGAAGGGAAGACAGCAACTAAAAGGAACAGTGTCCACACACACAACAAACACACTGTGCCCACCAATAAAAGGCACACCTAAAGGAGAGGTTGCCAGGTGCAACCGCATGCCTACCGCAGCAAGCTGCCTAACACCGCTCAGGCAGCGCTGCTGCCACATATCCAATGTTGCCAGCGGCAACCACACCTAGACCGCAGGCAACTGCATGCGGTCACAAGAAGTCACGACCATGACCAAAGGTCGTGACACTCCCTCCCCTCAAAGCCCCCCCCAACCGAAAAGGGAAGCTGGTGGGACCAAACAACAGGGAGGGGGGGGGGAGGGGCAATGCCTGCTAATCACCAGTGTCTCCCTCCAGTGCTGCCGCCAACAAACCTGGACCGTACACAACAGTCCCAGGTTGCCAGCCAACAAAGCAGACTGGAAGGGAGAACAACTGGAGGCACTGCCAGACAGATGCCCGTATCTCCCCCCAGGACTGCCGCCAACTGACCTGGACCGTACACAACAGTCCCAGGTCGCCAGCCAACAAAGCAGTCCGGAGGAGGAGCACAGGACACCCGACAGATGCCCGTATCTCCCCCCAGAACTGCCGCCAACAGACATGGACCGTACACAACAGTCCCAGGTTGCCAGCCAACAAAGCAGTCTGGAGGAAGAAAACAGGACACCGCATCCAACTCAGGGAAAACGTTCCTACTCCAGGTTGCTGCCAGCAGACACTCCCCAACCAGCACACCTGCTGGAACACCAAAGGAATGCTGCCAGCAGACGACTAGAGATAGGAACCCTGAGAGGGACGAGGGGTCACCAACACGGACACGGTTAGCAAGGTGGCGGGAAAAAGCCACCAACCGCGCCGTTAACGGTGAACCCCGTAACGCTCTCCCTCCGGAGAACGCGCATGCACCCCAACGGTCAATGGATGCATGCTTCACCCTCTTACGAAGGAGACCAGGTGAGGTGCCAGTTCTGGTCATACTGTCACGGCTGACGGTGGGGGAAACCCCCAGCCGTGCAGTGCCAGGAGATGATAGGGTTACCCCTTGGCCGGGACCCCAGAGTTAGGGAGCAGGTCACCTCCTATAGCGTCCCTAACGCTGACCCTGTCTCCTGTCTGTATGAGCCGACCTTGGTGGTAGGAGGACTCATACGCCGAAACCTTAACCACTTCAGCCCCGCTAGGTGAAACCCCCTTAATGACCAGAGCACTTTTTACACTTCGGCACTACACTCCTTTCACCGTTTATCGCTCGGTCATGCAACTTACCACCCAAATGAATTTTACCTCCTTTTCTTCTCACTAATGGAGCTTTCATTTGGTGGTATTTTATTGCTGCTGACATTTTTACTTTTTTTGTTATTAATCAAAATGTAACGATTTTTTTGCAAAAAAATGACATTTTTCACTTTCAGCTGTAAAATTTTGCAAAAAAAACGACATCCATATATAAATTTTTTGCCAAATTTATTGTTCTACATGTCTTTGATAAAAAACAATGTTTGGGCAAAAAAAAAATGGTTTGGGTAAAAGTTATAGCATTTACAAACTATGGTACAAAAATGTGAATTTCCGCTTTTTGAAACAGCTCTGACTTTCTGAGCACCTGTCATGATTCCTGAGGTTCTACAATGCCCAAACAGTAGAAAACCCCCACAGATGACCCCATTTCGGAAAGTAGACACCCTAAGGTATTCGCTGATGGGCATAGTGAGTTCATAGAACTTTTTATTTTTTGTCACAAGTTAGCGGAAAATGATGATGATTTTATTTATTTATTTTTTTCTTACAAAGTCTCATATTCCACTAACTTGCGACAAAAAATAAAAAAAATAGGAACTCGCCATGCCCCTCACGGAATACCTTGGGGTGTCTTCTTTCCAAAATAGGGTCACTTGTGGCGTAGTTATACTGCCATGGCAATTTAGGGGCCCAAATGTGTGAGAAGAACTTTGCAATCAAAATGTGTAAAAAATGAACGGTGAAATCCGAAAGGTGCACTTTGGAATATGTGCCCCTTTGCCCACCTTGGCAGCAAAAAAGTGTGACACATCTGATATCGCCGTACTCAGGAGAAGTTGGGGAATGTGTTTTGGGGTGTCATTTTACATATAACCATGCTGGGTGAGAGAAATATCTTGGCAAAAGACAACTTTTCCTATTTTTTTATACAAAGTTGGCATTTGACCAAGATATTTTTCTCACCCAGCATGGGTATATGTAAAATGACACCCCAAAACACATTCCCCAACTTCTCCTGAGTACGGCGATACCAGATGTGTGACATTTTTTTGCAGCCTAGATGCGCAAAGGGGCCCAAATTCCTTTTAGGAGGGCATTTTTAGACATTTGGATCCCAATCTTCTTCTCACACTTTCGGGCCCCTAAAAAGCCAGGGCAGTATAAATACCCCACATGTGACCCCACTTTGGAAAGAAGACACCCCAAGGTATTCAATGAGGGGCCTGGCGAGTTCCTAGAAATTTTTTATTTTTTGCATAAGTTAGCGGAAATTGATTTTTTTGGTTTTTTTCTCACAAAGTCTCACTTTCCGCTAACTTAGGACAAAAATTTCAATCTTTCATGGACTCAATATGCCCCTCAGCGAATACCTTGGGGTGTCTTCTTTCCGAAATGGGGTCACATGTGGGGTATTTATACTGCCCTGGCTTTTTAGGGGCCCTAAAGCGTGAGAAGTCTGAAATATAAATGTCTAAAAATGTTTACGCATTTGGATTCCGTGAGGGGTATGGTGAGTTCATGTGAGAATTTATTTTTTGACACAAGTTAGTAGAATATGAGACTTAGTAAGAAAAAACAAAAACAAACAAAAAATTTCCGCTAACTTGTGCCCAAAAAAATGTCTGGGGGGGGTGATCAATGACAGGGGGGTGATCAATGACAGGGGGGTGATCACCCATATAGACTCCCTGATCACCCCCCTGTCATTGATCACCCCCCTGGTAAGGCTCCATTCAGACGTCCGTATAATTTTTACGGATCCATGGATCGGATCCGCAAAACACATGCGGACGTCTGAATGGAGCCTTACAGGGGGGTTATCAATGACAGGGGGTGATCAGGGTGATCACCCCCCTGTCACTGATCACCCCCCCCTGTAAGGCTCCATTCAGACATCCGCATGATTTTTTATGGATACATGGATCGGATCCACAAAACACATGCGGACGTCTGAATGGAGCCTTACATGGGGGTTATCAATGACAGAGGGTGATCAGGGTGATCACCCCCCTGTCACTGATCACCCCCCCTGTAAGGCTCCATTCAGACATCCGCATGATTTTTTACGGATCCATGGATACATGGATCGGATCCACAAAACACATGCGGACGTCTGAATGGAGCCTTATAGGGGGGTTATCAATGACAGGGGGTGATCAGGGTGATCACCCCCCTGTCACTGATCACCCCCCCTGTAAGGCTCCATTCAGACATCCGCATGATTTTTTACGGATCCATGGATACATGGATCGGATCCACAAAACACATGCGGACGTCTGAATGGAGCCTTACAGGGGGGTTATCAATGACAGGGGGTGATCAGGGTGATCACCCCCCTGTCACTGATCACCCCCCCTGTAAGGCTCCATTCAGACATCCGCATGATTTTTTACGGATACATGGATCGGATCCACAAAACACATGCGGACGTCTGAATGGAGCCTTACAGGGGGGTTATCAATGACAGGGGGTGATCAGGGTGATCAGGGTGATCACCCCCCTGTCACTGATCACCCCCCCCTGTAAGGCTCCATTCAGACATCCGCATGATTTTTTACGGATCCATGGATACATGGATCGGATCCACAAAACACATGCGGACGTCTGAATGGAGCCTTACAGGGGGGTTATCAATGACAGAGGGTGATCAGGGTGATCACCCCCCTGTCACTGATCACCCCCCCTGTAAGGCTCCATTCAGACATCCGCATGATTTTTTACGGATCCATGGATACATGGATCGGATCCACAAAACACATGCGGACGTCTGAATGGAGCCTTACAGGGGGGTTATCAATGACGGGGGGTGATCAGGGTGATCACCCCCCTGTCACTGATCACCCCCCCTGTAAGGCTCCATTCAGACATCCGCATGATTTTTTACGGATCCATGGATACATGGATCGGATCCACAAAACACATGCGGACGTCTGAATGGAGCCTTACAGGGGGGTGATCAATGACAGGGGGGTGATCAGGGAGTGTATATGGGTGATCACCCGCCTGTCATTGATCACCCCCTGTAAGGCTCCATTCAGACGTCCGCATGTGTTTTGCGGATCCGATCCATGTATCCGTGGATCCGTAAAAATCATACGGACGTCTGAACGGAGCCTGACAGGGGGGTGATCAATGACAGGGCGGTGATCAATGTTAGGGGGGTGATCAGGGAGTTTATATGGGGTGATCATGGGTGATCAGGGGTTTATAAGGGGTTAATAGGTGACGGGGGGGGGGGGTGTAGTGTAGTGTGGTGTGGTGTTTGGTCGACTGTACTGACCTACCTGAGTCCTCTGGTGGTCGATCCTAACAAAAGGGACCACCAGAGGACCAGGTAGGAGGTATATTAGACGCTGTTATGAATACCGCCGCTGGCAGGCTGGAGATCCACTTGCTTACCTTCCGTTCCTGTGAGCGCGCGCGCCTGTGTGCGCGCGTTCACAGGAAATCCCGGCCCTCGCGAGATGACGCATATATGCGTGACTCTGCGCAGGGCCGCCACCTCCGGACCGCAGATCTGCGTTAGGCGGTCCGGAGGTGGTTAAAGTCCCTACGAGCCCTCAAGTCGGCCTTGTACTAGGGGACAGAGTGAGACGACCTGCTCCTCCTAGGAACAGGGGAGCAGGAGTCTCAACGGCCAAGCAACACAGGGGAATACAATAACAGACTTATGGCAATGACAGGCAAATGGGACCAACACATCACTCACCTGCCACAGACAACAAACCCTGGATTCCATGTGCAGGTGCTGCGGTTCAGACACCAACGAACACAGCACACACCAGACATCCCACAGGAACCCAGGACCACAAGCTGCACTAACATAAAACCCCACACACACCTAAATAACACAGTGAAACATAGAAATTCCCGACAGAGGTTTTATAGGCCAAGTGGCCCCACCCACCGGTCAGACACAACCAGTGACTCACAGACACACTGGGAAGGGAATTAACCCTTCCAACACCACAGAAGGGAAGGGAAGACAGCAACTAAAAGGAACAGTGTCCACACACACAACAAACACACTGTGCCCACCAATAAAAGGCACACCTAAAGGAGAGGTTGCCAGGTGCAACCGCATGCCTACCGCAGCAAGCTGCCTAACACCGCTCAGGCAGCGCTGCTGCCACATATCCAATGCTGCCAGCGGCAACCACACCTAGACCGCAGGCAACTGCATGCGGTCACAAGAAGTCACGACCATGACCAAAGGTCGTGACACTACATCTCTCAAAATCATCTGTTCTTTTGCTGTGTGACATGAACCCCCTTTTGCCATGAATGAACCCCTGTTCTGCATTCCTGACAGGGGCCTAAATCTCTAAAATCCCTCTGTTGTATTGCTGGGTGACATTATCCCCCTTTTGCCATGAATGAACCCCTGCTGTGCTTGGGTGACAGGGTCCTAAATCTCTAAAAATCCTCTGTTGTATTGCTGGGTGACATGAACCCACTATTGCCATAAATGAACCCCTGCTCTACATTGTTGACAGGGGCCTAAATCTCTTAAAAATCTCAGTTGTATTGCTGGGTGACGTGATCCCCTTTTGCCGTGAATGAACCCTTGCTATGCCTGGGTGACAGGGGCCTAAATCTCTCAAAATCCTCTGTTGTAATGCTAGGTGACATGAACCTCCTTTTGCCGCGAATTAACCCCTGCTCTGCATTGCTGACATGGGCCTAAATCTCTCAAAATCATCTGTTCTATTGCTGGGTGACATGAACCCACTATTGCCATAAATAAACCCCTGCTCTATATTGTTGACAGGGGCCTAAATCTCTTAAAAATCTCAGTTGTATTGCTGGGTGACGTGATCCCCTTTTGCCGTGAATGAACCCTTACTATGCCTGGGTGACAGGGGCCTAAATCTCTCAAAATCCTCTGTTGTATTGCTAGGTGACATGAACCTCCTTTTGCCATGAATGAACCCCTGCTCTGCATTGCTGACAGGGGCCTAAATCTCTCAAAATCTTCTGTTCTATTGTAGGGGGAAATGAGCCCCTTTTACAGAGAATCAACCCCTGCTCTGCATTGCTGACTGGGGTCTAAATCTCTCAAAATCCTCTGTTGTATTGCTGGGTGACATGAACACCCATTTGCCATGAATAAACCCCTGGTCTGCATTTCTAACAGAAGCCTAAATCTCTAAAAATCCTCTGTTGTATTGCTGGGTGACGTGATCCCCCTTTTTCCATGAATGAACCCCTGCTGTGCCTGGGTGGAGGGCCTAAATCTCTCAAAATCCTCTATTGTATTGCTGTGTGACATGAACCCCCTTTTGCCGTGAATGAACCTCTGCTCTGCATTGCTGACAGGGGCATAAATCTCTCAAAATCCTCTGTTGTATTGCTGGGTGAAATGAACACCCTTTTGACATGAATGAACCTCTGCTATGCCTAAGTGACAGGGGTCTAAATCTCTCAAAATCCTCTGTTGTATTGCTGGGTGACATGATCCACCTTTTGCCATGAATGAACCCCTGCTGTGCTTGGGTGACAGGGGCCTAAATCTCTGAAAATCATCTGTTGTATTGGTGGGTGACATGAACCCACTATTGCCATAAATGAACCCCTGCTCTGCATTGTTGACAGGGGCCTAAATCTCTTAAAATTCTTATTTGTATTGCTGGGTGACATGATCGCCCTTTTGCCGTGAATAAACCCCTGCTGTGCCTGGGTGACAGGGGCCTAAATCTCTGAAAAACCCTCTGTTGTATTGCAAGGTGACATGAACCCCCTTTTGCCGTGAATGAACCCCTGCTCTGCATTGCTGTCAGGGGCATAAATCTCTCAAAATCCTCTGTTGTATTGCTGGGTGAAATGAACACCCTTTTGCCATGAATGAACCCCTGCTCTGCATTTCTGACAGAAGCCTAAATCTCTTAAAATCCTCTGTTGTATTGCTGAGAGACATAATTCCCCTTTTACTGTAAATGAATCCCTGCTGTGAATGGGTGACAGGGGCCTAAATCTCTAGAAATCCCCTGTTTTATTGCTGGGTGACATTAATCCCCTTTTGCTGTAAATGAACCCATGCTGTGAATGGGTGACAGGGGCCTACATCTCTCAAAATCCTGTGTTGTATTGCTGGGTTTTATGATCCCCCTTTTGCCATTAATAAACCCCTGCTATGCCTGGATTACAGGGGCCTTAATCTCTCAAAATCATCTGTTGTAATTCTGGGTGACATGAAGACCCTTTTGCTGTGAATCAACGCCTGCTGTGCCTAGGTGACAGGGGCCTAAATCTCTCAAAATATTCTGTTGTATTGCTGGGTGACATGATCCCCCTTTTTCCGTGATTGAACCCCTGGTCTGCATTTCTGACAGAAGCCTAAATCTCTCAAAATCCTCTATTGTATTGCTGTGTGACATGAACCCCCTTTTGCCGTGAATGAACCTCTGCTCTGCATTGCTGACAGGGGCATAGATCTCTCAAAATCCTCTGTTGTATTGCTGGGTGAAATGAACACCCTTTTGCCATGAATGAACCTCTGCTATGCCTAAGTGACAGGGGCCTAAATCTCTCAAAATCCTCTGTTGTATTGCTTTGTGACATTAACCCCCTTTTGCGTGAATGAACCCCTGCTCTGCATTGCTGACGGGGACCTAAATGTCTCAAAATCCTCTGTTGTATTGCTGGGTGACATGATCCACCTTTTGCCATGAATGAAACCCTGCTGCGCTTGGGTGACAGGGGCCTAAATCTCTAAACATCCTCTGCTGTATTGCTGGGTGACATGAACCCACTATTGCCATAACTGAACCCCTGCTCTGCATTGTTGACAGGGGCCTAAATCTCTCAAAATCCTCTGTTGTATTGCTGGGTGACACGATACCCTTTTTGCCATGAATGAACCCCTGCTATGCCGGCGTGACAGGGGCCTAAGTCTCTCAAAATCCTCTGTTGTATTGCTGGGTGACATGAACCCGCTATTGCCATAAAGGAACCCCTGCTCTGCATTGTTGACAGGGGCCTAAACCTCAAAAAATCCTCTGTTGTATTGCTGGGGGACATGAACCCCCTTTTGCCGTAAATTAACCCCTGTTTTGCATTGCTGACAGGGGCCTAAATCTTTCAAAATAATTTTTTTCTTTTGCTGGGTGACATGAACCCCCTTTTTCCGTAAATGCACCCCTGCTCTGCATTGCTGACAGGGACCTAAATCTCTCAAAATCCTCTGTTCTATTGCTGGGTGACATGAACCCCCTTTTTCCGTAAATGCACCCCTGCTCTGCATTGCTGACAGGGACCTAAATCTCTCAAAATCCTCTGTTGTATTGCTGGGTGACATAATCCCCCTTTTGCCGTGAATATTCCTCTGCTATGCCTGGGTGACAGGGGCATAAATCTCTCAAAATCCTCTGTTGTTTTGCTAGGTGACATGAACCTCCTTTTGCCGTGAATTAACCCCTGCTCTGCATTGCTGACATGGGCCTAAATCTCTCAAAAACCTCTGTTGTATTGCTGGGTGACATGATCCCCCTTTTGCCGTGAATGAATTCCTGCTCTGCATTGCTGACAGAGGCCTAAATCTCTAAAAATCCTCTGTTGTATTGCTTGGTGACATAATCCCCCTTTTGCCGTGAATGCGCCCCTGCTATGCCTGGGTGACAGGGGCCTAAATCTCTTAAAATCCTCTGTTGTATTGCAGGGTGACATGTACCTCCTTTTGCTGTGAATGAACCCCTGCTCTGCAATGCTGTCAGGGGCCTACATCTCTGAACAAACTCTGTTCTATTGCTGATTGACATTAACCCACTTTTGCCGTGAATGAACCCCTGCTGTGCCTGGGTGACAGGGGCCGAAATCTTTCAAAATCCTCTAATGCATTGCTAGGTGAAATGAACCACCCCCTTTTGGCATTAGTGAACCCCTGCTCTGCATTGCTGACAGGGGCCTAAATCTCTCTAAATCCTCAGTTGTATTGCTAGGTGACATTATCCCCCTTTTGCCATGAATGAACCCCTACTGTGCATTGCTGACAGCGGCACTAAGTCTTTCAAAATCCTCTGTTGTATTGCTGGGTGACATGAACCCCCTTTTGCCATGAATGATTCCCATCTCTTCATTGCTGACAGGGTCCTAAATCTATCAAAATCCTCTGTTTTATTGCTTAACCCCTTAAGGACACAGGGCGTGCAGGTACGCCCTTGTGCCCTGGTACTTAAGGAGACAGGGCGTACATGTACGCCCTGTGCATTTTCAATCACCGCCGCGCGGCCGGCGGCGATCGGAACCCCGTGCCTGCTCAAATCATTGAGCAGGCACTTGGGGCAAATGCGTCGGGGGGTCCGGTGACCCCCCCATGTATGCGATCGCAGAAAACCGCAGGTCAATTCAGACCTGCGGTTTTCTACGTTTCCGGGTTTTTCGGGTCTCTGAAGACCCGATAACCCGGAACAGGATGGTGGTGTGATTTCACTCCACCAATCACCATCCAGCGATCCTGAGTGGTGATGGTGACATCACCACTCAGGATCGCTTTCTGATTGGTCTGTGGGCGGTCCGGCGGCAGATTCAAAAGAGGCAGGCGCCCCTCTCCTCCTCCTTTTGTGTTCCGGAGCCGGAGGAGAGAGGAGCTGCCTGCACGTGTCTGCTGCCACCGCTGCACCGCTGCCTGCACCCGATCTGTGCCCCCCCCCAAGACCCGATCTCTGCCCCCAGCACCCCATCAGGTACATAGGGACAGCTAGGGAAAGTTTGGTTTAGGCAGGGGAAAAAAAAGGGAAAGGTAGTTTTTTTGAACTTTTATTGCATCACCCCAGTTAGGGTGTCTGGGGTCCACAGCACAGCTGTGTGACCCTAGACCCCCCAGGGGTGCTGCCACTTGCCCCCCCCCCCACCTTTTTTGGGGTGCTTTTTTTTTTTTTGAGTTCGCTGACTGTGGCCGGCACTTAGCGTCCGGCCACTGTTAGCGCATCGCACACCCCACCGCTGATCAACTTCGGACGGTTGATCAGCAGTTTTGAATTTTTTTTCCCCACATTTTTTGCCCTTTTTTTAGTTAGTTTATTTATTTTTTCTGTTAGTTTTAGGGTGAGTTCGTGAACACCCGTGCCCCCTCACACACGCACACCAAATAAAGAGTTACACACACGCACATATACACGCAGACACACACTCCCCTATGGCCCGCCGGACGTTCTCGGCCGAGGAGGCATACGCCCAGCTTGCCTCCGAGTCCGAGAGTCCCAGTGAGGATGACCCCACATTCCTGTTGTCATCCGCATCCTCCTCATCATCTAGCGATGATGATGAGCCCCCAAGGCGGCGGAGCAAGGGGACCGCCATGTTAGGGACCCTGTGGCCCACACTAGTACGAGCAGCTCTGGGGCTCGTACTGGTTTCCCGGCCCACCAGTTAAATCCACCGGAGCACCCTGCCGGTGAACTTGTCTGGTGTAGCCCAGAGCGATACGAGCCCGTGATTCCCGATTTCGTAGGCCAATCAGGAATCCAGATTTCCACAGTGGGCTACACTGAATATGACTTTTTTTGTCATTTTTTCAGTGACCCACTGGTAAATCTGATGGTGGAGCAGACGAATCTGTACGCCCAACAGTTCGTCGCTCAACACCCGGGCTCCTTTTTGGCCAGGCCTGGTGGCTGGACGCCGGTCAGTGCAGCCGAAATGAGGACATTTTGGGGCCTCGTGCTGCATATGGGCCTGGTCAAGAAACCCAGTGCCAGGCTGTACTGGAGTGGGGACGTCCTATATCAGACCCCACTTTACAGTACGGTTATGACACGCTCCCGGTTTGAGGCCATCCGGAAATGTCTGCATTATTCCGATAATGCAGCATGTCCACCCCGAGGTGATCCTGCTGTAGTGTACGGGAGAGTAATACCCCGTCACTACAGAAGGGTCACTTGGGTACTGTCGTTCCCCCTGTATTTATGGGGAGGTTGGTATAAACCATCTTGTTAATGTAATGCTATGTACTTCCTGTTACTGTGAAATGTGCATGTGCAGGCCGGCTAGGGTGTCATTCCAGCTCTGAGTCACTAGAGGGAGCTAGGGAACCCTAGTTTATATAAGGCCCAGTCAGGAAGTAGAAAGCAGGCAGACAGTGGGAGAAAGGAGTCAGAGATGATCCTGTGTCTGAGTCAAGGCCAGGCCATGGGCCTGTGAGAGTAGAGCAGGCCTGAAGCCTGCCGACCAGGAGAGGGTAGTAAAGGCCCTGTAACCGGGTTCCGGATCCAAGGAAAAGGTTCCCCTCCTGAGTTATCATCCGTTTTAGCTGAACCATCCTAAGTAACCAGCCGGGACACAGAATACAACAGAGGCCAATCTGATAAAGCAAGAGGTACTCAAGATAACAGAGGAGGTACTAGATAAAGACAGCTTCAAGGATACGCCAGATATAGGGCATTAGACCTTGGAGAATAAGTCACATGTTTCAGGACCAGTCAGGAATAGTGTGTAAGCCGCCTGTACTGCATCTCCTGTAATTAACACTCTGTAAAGAACATTGCTATAACCGGCCAGTCTGTACTTCTAAGAACCAACTGTATTCAAATAGAAACCAACTGTCTTCCATGGAACTGCGCTTCCAACTGCGTCCATGTATGATTCTCACTGACATTCAGTAAAGTTCCAGTTTTGGTTGGCTAACCCGTGGTTGTTCCGTTATTCCACATTACTTTACACGGCGTGTCACCGTTTAATTGACACTGGCGTCACGAACATTAAATACCTGCCTGTTCCAGTATTTGCCCCGATTGAAGACGACAGTGGATCCCAGGTTAGTGGGTTAATCTGCACTACAAAGCCCAGCATACACTACTGACCCCCTGGGACACTGCATCGCTCTTTTTGGCGTCACGAATAGGATCCGCATACTTCTGAAGTGCAGAGAAGTGTGAACTGTGTGCTTTAACTATTCCACCACCGTATTGCGAGGACTGTACCCTTTATTTCCAAGCCGGTGGATTAAAATTGTGCCTGGGAGGAATCAGAGACGCTGTACTGTGTTGCGCTACCCCCAGAGAGAAAATCGTATTTGTGGACTGTGATTTATTGGACTTTCCATCAACCTGCTTGCTGTCATTGGATTGCGGCATCAGGACACCCAAAATGGCCGCCGACGCCATGGAGCTTTTTGCTGCGCCACCACGAGGTACAGAGGCGCGAATATTTGGCGCCAAAACCCTCCAAGAGAGAGGAGGAGATTGCCCTGGAGCGCCACCCACCTTGAGGAGTGATGATGCGGCTGACTTCCCTGGAGAGTTACGCCTGGGAGGCGGGCCTCAGATGGAGGTAGACCGGCCCAGTGTGTGGGAGGAGTCAGTGTCGACTCTGCACACAGCGAGAGAAGAGATGGCAATGGCGGGTGTCGAGGAGCTTGAAGTTGATGCCACGTGTGAGTGGGGCGCCACTCCACCGGACTTTCCTGATTTGGAGGCATGGGACCCTCTAGCCTGGACGGCCAGTTCCTGGGGACAAGCCATGGATCTGAGTATAACTCGTCCCCGATCCCCACCGATCCGTCGCCGGCATGCACAATGGCCGACAATCATGGCCGAATTAAAAGCCGCGGTCGCGAAGAAGAATACCAGCCGGAAGAAAAGATTTGAAGAGATGGCTAAATCCATTCAAGGGGACTCCTTCCCAGGTAAGCCCCAGCTGGAACGGCGCCGCGGGATCGTGGTGGCATTTGATAAGGAGAGGGGGTTCGGATTCATCCAGGAGCTGGGGACTGGCCGGGACTTCTTTGTCAACCGGCGCTCAGTAAAGCGGCACTATCTTCCGGAGCACCTCCATAACCTGACCCTGGGGGAAATAGTTGAGTATACCCCAGCGGAAAGCTTAAGGGGCCCCTATGCTACCGCCGTCACTCGCCCGAAGGCGCCGGCTGAAACTTGGGACACAGAGAAAGAGGAGACAGACCCGAGTGAGGCAGAGGAGGCGAGAATTGGGCCGGCCCGAACCACGCACCTGCATAGTCAGATTTATCTAAGCCCCAATGTCTTTTGGGAGCCCATCGTCTTGCAGGGGCCAGAAGAACAATACCCCCCTCCCGATGCGGTGAAGCGAGAAGAGGAGAAAGAGCGGCTAGACAGCTACCAGCGGGCGGAAGAATGCGCTGAGGCCCGGCGTCTAGCAGTGGCTGCCACAGTTACCCTAGAGGCCACTGTTACCGGACCTCCGGTAGCACCACTGACCTGCACAAAGGCCGACATAGAGGCTCTGCGTAAGAGAATTTACTGGGTGGAGAACCTCGGGTACGCAGGGTGCGTGCAGTGTATCCCGTTTCCCAGAACCGATGCAGAGATGGAGGCAATGAAAGACAAGCCTCCCCCTTTAAAGATTATCAGAGGGGACGGATTCCAGATGTGGCCTGCCTTACCGGAACAGTTGCTGCAGGAACCTTTTATCGAGTCTTCATCGGATGAGGAGTATGACACCCGTTTGTGAGTAGGCCTTACTATAAGTTCTCCTCCCTAATGGCCGAGTTGTCCCTCCGTTTGGCAAAGCTGGTGAAGCTTGCTGCCAGTTATACACGGCCGGTGGCATTCTAACCGAATGATGGTGCCACTGTATACCACTGCTTCCCGCTGCCCATGTTGTGTTTGGGACACCCGGCCTGCTGCTAAAATCCCAGTTGTGCCTAAGTTTGCACTGTTTTTCCCTTTTACCCCCATTTCAGGTTGAAAAGACATTTTTATGTCAGCACTATTTTAAAGGGTAAGCAGGACTTGCCAGGATAACATGGCCCTGGTATTGTCAGAGTCCTGTATTGTCATTTTATATATGTGCTGCTGACAGTATTTAATAACCGGTTTTTATTCACGTCTATGTGCCCAGAGATGGACTTCCTATGTGCAAGCCTCTGAGAGGTTGATTTTACTATGGACTTATTTATTGTCATGGACTATCCTGGTTCTTTAAACATCCGCTGTGCCAGGTCAGCGCCCCAGTTCCACTCACTATCCTGAGAAGAAGAGATCGACGCCCCTTGTCACCGCACTTCACCTTTGCCAATTGGGTCTGATATGAGTGTAAATGACATATATGTATGCATGCATGTGTCTTTCTCTGTTTCAGGTAATGATTCCAGTTGGGCGGGCCCTGATGGAGTACGAGGTCGTACTCAGCTTAAAGCAGCGGGGTATGTAGTGTACGGGAGAGTAATACCCCGTCACTACAGAAGGGTCACTTGGGTACTGTCGTTCCCCCTGTATTTATGGGGAGGTTGGTATAAACCATCTTGTTAATGTAATGCTATGTACTTCCTGTTACTGTGAAATGTGCATGTGCAGGCCGGCTAGGGTGTCATTCCAGCTCTGAGTCACTAGAGGGAGCTAGGGAACCCTAGTTTATATAAGGCCCAGTCAGGAAGTAGAAAGCAGGCAGACAGTGGGAGAAAGGAGTCAGAGATGATCCTGTGTCTGAGTCAAGGCCAGGCCATGGGCCTGTGAGAGTAGAGCAGGCCTGAAGCCTGCCGACCAGGAGAGGGTAGTATAGGCCCTGTAACCGGGTTCCGGATCCAAGGAAAAGGTTCCCCTCCTGAGTCATCATCCGTTTTAGCTGAACCATCCTAAGTAACCAGCCGGGACACAGAATACAACAGAGGCCAATCTGATAAAGCAAGAGGTACTCAAGATAACAGAGGAGGTACTAGATAAAGACAGCTTCAAGGATATGCCAGATATAGGGCATTAGACCTTGGAGAATAAGTCACATGTTTCAGGACCAGTCAGGAATAGTGTGTAAGCCGCCTGTACTGCATCTCCTGTAATTAACACTCTGTAAAGAACATTGCTATAACCGGCCAGTCTGTACTTCTAAGAACCAACTGTATTCAAATAGAAACCAACTGTCTTCCATGGAACTGCGCTTCCAACTGCGTCCATGTATGATTCTCACTGACATTCAGTAAAGTTCCAGTTTTGGTTGGCTAACCCGTGGTTGTTCCGTTATTCCACATTACTTTACACTGCGTGTCACCGTTTAATTGACACTGGCGTCACGAACATTAAATACCTGCCTGTTCCAGTATTTGCCCCGATTGAAGACGACAGTGGATCCCAGGTTACTGGGTTAATCTGCACCACAAAGCCCAGCATACACTACTGACCCCCTGGGACACTGCACTGCCCATGACCGTCTGTACAAGATACGGCCGGTCATCGATCACTTTGGGGCCAAATTCATGGAGGCCTATGTACCTGGAAGGGAGGTCGTGGTTGATGAGTCTCTCATTGCGTTCAAGGGGAGACTCATTTTCCGCCAGTATGTGCCTTCCAAGCGGGCGAGGTATGGCGTGAAGCTATACAAAATTTGTGAGAGTACCTCAGGGTACACTTACAAATTTCGTTTATACGAGGGGCGAGATTCCCGGATTCAACCCCCAGAATGTCCCCCCACTCTGGGTGTTACCGGGAAACTTGTGTGGGACCTTATGCACCCACTGCTGGATAAGGGTTACCACTTGTACGTGGATAACTTTTATACCAGTATCCCCTTGTTCCAGTCCCTTGCCGCCAGATCCACGTCCGCTTGTGGGACCGTGCGGAAAAATCAATGCGGCCTCCTTGCCCACCCCCTCCAGGTACCTATCCCCAGGGGTGAGACCCGTGCCCTTACCACTGGAAACCTGTTGCTGGTCAGGTATAAGGACAAGAGGGATGTCCTTATGCTGTCCACAATTCATGGTAACGGCATCACCCCTGTCCCTGTGCGAGGTACCGCGGCAACGGTCCTCAAGCCCGATTGTATCGTCGCCTACAATCGGTATATGGGAGGAGTTGATCTCTCGGATCAAGTCCTCAAGCCATATAACGCCATGCGCAAAACCCGGGCATGGTACAAAAAAGTTGCGGTCTACTTGGTACAGGTTGGCATGTACAACTCTTTTGTACTATCCCGAAGCGCTGGCAGCACAGGGACATTCCTCCAGTTCTATGAGGCAGTCCTCAAGGCCCTGATCTTTTCGGACCGGGAAAGAGCAGGCCGGAGTACCTCGGGAACTGTAGGCGCCCGGATCGTCCCTGGCCAACACTTTCCAGGTGTGGTCCCCCAAACTGGAAAGAAGGGACGAACCCAAAAAAAGTGCAGAGTGTGTCGCAGGAGGGGGATACGGAAGGACACGACTACTCAGTGCGACACATGCCCCGATCATCCGGGCCTCTGCATTGACGGTTGCTTCAGGGAGTATCACACTTCCATGGAGTACTAAATTTATATCCCAATTTAGCACTGACATCATATAAAAAAAAATGGTTCTCAGACTTGAGACACCCAAAAAAACTAAAATAATTTATTAAAAGTAGACATAGGTATTGCCGCGTCGGTAATAATCTCCTCTATAAAAATGCCCCATGACCTAACCCCCCAGATTAACACGGTCCAGAAAAAAAAAAAAGGTGCAAAAAAAGTTTTTTTTTGTCACCTTACATAATAAAAAGTTTAATAGCAAGCGATCAAAAAGTCATATAGCCCCCAAATTAGTGCCAATAAAACCGTCATCTCATCCCGCAAAAAATGAGCCCCCACATAAGATAATCAGATAAAAAAAAATATAGAAAATGACTCTTAGACTTTAGAGATACAAAAAATTTTTTATGGTATCAAAAAGGATAATATAGTCTAAAACCTAAATAATTGTAAAAAAAAAGTTGACTTATTAGGTATCGCCGCGTCCGTAAGAATCTCCTCTATAAAAATACCCCATGACCCAACCCCCCAGATTAACACAGTAAAAAAAAAAAAAAAAAAAATAGGTGCAAAAAAATATTTTTTTTGTCACCTTACATAACAAAAAGTTTAATAGCAAGCGATCAAAAAGTCATATAGCCCCCAAAATAGTGCCAATAAAACCGTCCGCTCATCCCGCAAAAAATGAGCCCCCACATAAGATAATTGGCTAAAAGAAAATAAAAAAATGACACTTAGACTTTAGAGATACCCAAAAAAAAATGTATCAAAAAAGATAATATAGTCAAAAACCTAAATAATTGTAAAAATTAGATATTGCCGCGTCCGTAAGAATCTCCTCTATAACAATATCCCATGACCTAACTACCCAGATTAACACGGTTAAAAAAATATAAAAAAAAACAGTGCAAAACTGCTATTTTTGGCACTTTTCCATTTCAGTCCGTTTTTTCCGGTAACAAAACAAGGGTTAACAACCAAACAAAAGTTAAAATTTATTACCCTGATACTGCAGTTTACAGAAACGCCACATTTGTGGTCGTAAACTGCTGTATCCGTAAAAGGGAGGCCGCAAAAGGAAAGGACCGACATGGTTTCTGGAAGGCCGATTTTGATGGCCTTTTTTATTGACACCATATCCCTTTTGAAGCCCCCCTGATGCCCCCCTAGAGTAAAAACTCCCTAAAATTGACCCCATCTAAGAAACTACACCCCTCAAGGTATTCAAAAATGATTATACAAACTTTATTAACCCTTTAGGTGTTCCTCAACAGTTAATGGCAAATGGAGATGAAATATCAGAATTTCAATTTTTGGTAACCTTGCCTCACAAAAATGTAATATAGAGCAACCAAAAATTATATTTGCCCTAAAAATACTCCCCCAAAAAATGCCACCTTATCCCGTAGTTTCCAAAATGGGGTCACTTTTAGGGAGTTTCGACTCCAGGGGTGCATCAGGGGGGTTGAAACAGGACACGGTGTAAATAAACCGGTCCATAAAAATCAGCCCTCCAAAAACCAAACGGCGCACCTTTCATTCTACGCCCCGCTGTGTGGCCGTACAGTAGTGTACGGCCACATATTGGGTGTTTCTGTAAACGGCAGAGTCAGGGTAATAAAGATACAGTCTTGTTTGGCTGTTAACCCTTGCTTTGTTAGTAGAAAACATGGGTTAAAATGGAAAATAAGGCAAAAAAATGAAATTTTCCAATTTCATCCCCATTTGCCAATAACTCTTGTGCAACACCTAAAGGGTTAACGACGTATGTAAAACCAGTTTTGAATACCTTGAGGGGTGTCGTTTCTTAGATGGGGTCACTTTTAGGGAGTTTCGACTCCAGGGGTGCATCAGGGGGGTTGAAACAGGACACGGTGTAAATAAACCGGTCCATAAAAATCAGCCCTCCAAAAACCAAACGGCGCACCTTTCACTCTATGCCCCGCTGTGTGGCCGTACAGTAGTGTACGGCCACATATTGGGTGTTTCTGTAAATGGCAGAGTCAGGGTAATAAAGATACAGTCTTGTTTGGCTGTTAACCCTTGATTTGTTAGTGGAAAACATGGGTTAAAATGGAAAATAAGGCAAAAAAATGAAATTTTCTAATTTCATCCCCATTTGCCAATAACTCTTGTGCAACATCTAAAGGGTTAACGACGTATGTAAAACCAGTTTTGAATACCTTGAGGGGTGTAGTTTCTTAGATGGGGTCACTTTTAGGGAGTTTCTACTCCAGGGGTGCATCAGGGGGCTTCAAATGGGACATGGTGTAAATAAACCAGTCCATAAAAATCAGCCCTCCAAAAACCACACGGCGCACCTTTCACTCTACGCCCCGCTGTGTGGCCGTACAGTAGTTTGCGGCCACATATTGGGTGTTTCTGTAAACGGCAGAGTCAGGGCAATAAAGATACAGTCTTGTTTGGCTGTTAACCCTTGATTTGTTAGTGGAAAACATGGGTTAAAATGGAAAATAAGGCAAAAAAAGAAATTTTCTAATTTCATCCCCATTTGCCAATAACTCTTGTGCAACACCTAAAGGGTTAACAACATATGTAAAATCACTTTTGAATACCTTGAGGGGTGTAGTTTCTTAGATGGGGTCATTTTTGGGTGGTTTCTATTATGTAAGCCTTGCAAAGCGACTTCAGACCTGAAATGGTCCCTAAAAATTTTGTTTTTGTAAATTTCAGAAAAATTTCAAGATTTGCTCCTAAACTTCTAAGCCTTATAACATCCCCCAAAAATAAAATATCATTCCCAAAATAATTCACACATGAAGTAGACATATGGGGAATGTAAAGTCATCACAATTTTTGGGGGTATTACTATGTATTACAGAAGTAGAGAAACTGAAACTTTGAAATTTGCTAATTTTTCAAAATTTTTGATAAATTTGGTATTTTTGGGTGCAAAAAAAAATATTTTTTTGACTTAATTTTACTAGTGTCATGAAGTACAATATGTGACGAAAAAACGTCAGATATCAAAAGATGTCAGAACGGCCTGGATAAGTGAAAGCGTTTTAAAGTTATCAGCACTTAAAGTGACACTGGTCAGATTTGCAAAAAATGGCCTGGTCCTAAGGTGTAAAAAGGCTGTGTCCTTAAGGGGTTAAGGACATGGTCCCCCTTTGGCCGTGAGTGAACCTCTGCTGTGCCAGGGTGACAGGGGCCTAAATCTCTCAAAATCCTCTGTTGTATTGCTGGGTGACACTAACCCTCTTTTGCATTGGATAAACTTCTGCTCTGCATTGATGACAGGGGCCTAAATCTCTCAAAATCCTGTTCTATTGCTGGGTGACATGATCCCCCTTTTGCCGTGAATGAACCCCTGCAGTGCCTGGGTGACGGGCCTAAATCTCTCAAAATCCTCTGTTATATTGCTAGGTGACATGACCCCCATTTTGCCGTGAATGAACCCCTGCTCTGCATTGCTGACAGTGGCCTAAATCTATCAAAATCCTCTGTTGTATTGCTGGGTGACATGAACCCCCTTTTGCCTTGACTGAACCCCTGCTCTGCATTGCTGACAGTGGCCTAAATCTTTCAAAATCCTCTGTTCTATTGCTGGGGGACATGATCTTCTTTTTGCCTTGCATGAACACCTGCTATGCCTGTGTGACAGGGGCCTAAATCTCTCAAAATCCTCTTTTGTATTGCTGGGTGACATGAACACCCTTTTGCGTGAATGAACCCCTGCTCTGCATTGCTGACAGGGGCCTAAATCTCTCAAAATCCTCTGTTGTATTGCAGGGTGACATGAACCCTCTTTTGCCTTGAATGAACCCCTGCTCTGCATTTCTGACAGTACCCTAAATCTCTCCAAATCCTCTGTTGTTTTGCTGGGTGACATGATCCCCCTTTTGCCGTGAACGTACCCCTACTTTGCCTGGGTGACGGGCCTACATCTCTCAAAATCCTCTGTTGTATTTCTGGGTGACATGAACCCCCTTTTGACGTGAATGAACCCCTGCTCTGCATTGCTGACAGGGGCCTAAATCTCTCAATATCCTCTGTTGTATTGCTGGGTGACATGAACCCCCTTTTGCCTTGAATGAACCCCTGCTCTGCATTAGTGATAGGTGCCTAAATGTATTGAAATCCTCTGTTCTATTGCTGGGGAACATGATCCCCCTTTTGCCTTGCATGAACACCTGCTGTGCCTGTGTAACAGGGGCCTAAATCTCTCAAAATCCTCTGTTGTATTGCTGGGTGACATGAACCCCCTTTTGCGTGAATGAACTCCTGCTCTGCATTGATGACAGGGGCCTAAATCTCTCAAAATCCTCTGTTGTATTGCTGGGTGACATGAACCCTCTTTTGCTGTGAATGAACCCCTGCTCTGCATTTCTGATAGAAGCCTAAATTTCTCAAAATCCTATGTTATACTCATACTATAATTATATTTCATAGGTACATTTTCCAGTAAACCAAGTGAAGTAATTCCACTTTGTAAAGCCTGAGCCATCATTTTTAAATTCGTATATAATATTCTATTTGGATATCTATACATGCCCTGGCTACTTCTGACTTTTGTTCACTTCTGATCAAACTTAAAGTAACATCTTGAAGATGCGAAACAGAAGATCCTAAAATAACTACAGAATTAACAATCATTTTTTCCAAAAGCTAATTTAGACTTTTCTGTACATTAATTCCTTTCTTTCCCAGATAACCTATGGTTTTTAAATCTGATTGTAATGAATTTATATTCATTGTATTGACCAAGCTTCCAAAGGTACCTATTCCTCCAAAAATACCCTCTACTATACCTCTTTTAATTCTAGTTTGCTTGGAAATACTATTCCCAGACCATCGTTCTAAACCTTTCTCCATGTGAGCAAGATGCTTTCCACATTGAGGATACTTTGATGATATTTTCCAGTCTGATATTTTAAATGTCCACATTATGGTGACATACAGTCATGTGAAAAAATTAGGACACCCTTTGAAAGCATGTGGTTTTTTGTAACATTTTTAATAAAAGGTTATTTCATCTCCGTTTCAACAATACAGAGAGATTAAAGTAATCCAACTAAACAAAGAAAACTGAAGAAAAGTCTTTTCAAGATCTTCTGTAAATGTCATTCTACAAAAATGCCTATTCTAACTGAGGAAAAAGATAGGACACCCTCACATGTATTCCCTCTTAAATTGGCTCAGATCTCACACAGGTATATCACACCAGGTGCACATAATTAGTAGATCGTTACTCTGCATGTTGAATGAGGCTTGCCCTATTTAAACCTCAGACATTTAGTTTGGTGTGCTCCTGACTGTTGAAGTGAGAGTGAGCACCATGGTGAGAGCAAAAGAGCTGTCAGAGGACTTCAGAAAAAAGATTGTAGCAGCCTATGAGTCTGGGAAGGGATTTAAAAAGATCTCAAAAGATTTTGAAATCAGCCATTCCACTGTCCGGAAGATAGTCTACAAGTGGAGGGCTTTCAAAACAACTGCCAACATGCCCAGGACTGGTCGCCCCAGCAAGTTCACCCCAAGAGCAGACCGCAAGATGCTAAAAGAGGTCTCCAAAAACCCTAAAGTGTCATCTCGAGAACTACAGCAGGCTCTGGCTACTGTTGATGTAGAAGTACATGCCTCTACAATCAGAAAGAGACTGTACAAGTTTAACTTGCATGGGAGGTGTGCAAGGAGGAAACCTTTGCTTTCCAAGAGAAACATCGAGGCCAGACTGACATTTGCCAGAGATAAAGTTGACAAAGACCAGGACTTCTGGAATAATGTTCTTTGGACAGATGAGTCCAAAATTGAATTATTTGGACACAACAGCAGAGGACATGTTTGGCGTAAACCAAACACAGCATTCCAAGAAAAGAACCTCATACCAACTGTGAAGCATGGAGGTGGAAGTGTCATGGTTTGGGGCTGCTTTGCTGCAGCAGGACCTGGTCAGCTCACCATCATAGAATCCACAATGAATTCTACTGTGTATCAGAAGGTGCTTAAAGAAAATGTGAGACCATCAGTTAGAAAATTAAAGCTGAAGCGGAACTGGACCATGCAACATGACAATGACCCAAAACATACTAGTAAATCAACCAAAGATTGGCTGAAAAAGAAGAAATGGAGAGTCCTGGAATGGCCAAGTCAAAGTCCAGATTTGAATCCCATTGAGATGCTGTGGGGTGACTTGAAAAGGGCTGTACGTGCAAGAAACCCCTCAAACATCTCACAGCTGAAAAAGTTCTGCATTGAGGAGTGGGGTAAAATTTCCTCAGGCCGATGTCGAAGACTGGTAGATGGCTACAAGAACCGTCTCACTGCAATTATTTCAGCCAAAGGAGGTAACACTCGCTATTAGGGGCAAGGGTGTCCTATCTTTTTCCTCAGTTAGAATAGGCATTTTTGTAGAATGACATTTACAGAAGATCTTGAAAAGACTTTTCTTCAGTTTTCTTTGTTTAGTTGGATTACTTTAATCTCTCTGTATTGTTGAAACGGAGATGAAATAACCTTTTATTAAAAATGTTACAAAAAACCACATGCTTTCAAAGGGTGTCCTAATTTTTTCACATGACTGTATGTACCATTTCTCAAAAGAGACTTCGACTGGAAGTGATTATTCTGGAAAGGACTAGATGGTTCAAATTTAACCTTGGTACAAATATTTTCTGTAGGTGACCACACAGTGACATTTACAGTTTCACATTGTTTATGATTATTTATAGTTAATATGCAACACTGATAAATTCCTGAATCTTTGGAAGATGGATGGTCATGATAAAATATGAACTTTTTATCAAACCATTTCACATTCCCAGATTGACCTTTATGAATCATTTTAGTTGGACCATTAGAGAAACTACCTAAAAATACCTCTCCTTTTGTCCAAGTTACCACTGATTCAGATGGAATCTCCAATCTTGTGTTGCATTTTAAATATAATGGATCTGTTCCTTCCTGAATATTCACCAATGTTGGAGCGATTTGAACTTCAGGATTAATAACATTTGTACCTCTGAAATTTACGGTTATATTAACTTCAACAGGTTCCCTAATTATTTGGAATCTCCAATTTTCCACCCAATCTTCATCAACTTTTCCTATTATGGGAAAAATTGATGAATCCATTATTTTTACATAATTCTGGGTTTGAAACCAGATTTTCCTACTCTTCCTAATGATATCTTATCATTTGTGAGGTCTCCAGACCATGTAGCTGACTCATTTCCTTTTATCACGATACTCCAGTATAATACATCTATCGATGTACACTCCCATGTACCTGTTCTATTGTTATGTGTGAATGTTCCTTGTAATTGAGTGTACTTTGTTTTGGGTCCTGCTGTTGCATGTAATGTAATGTGTGTATCATGTCTGAAGTGTACTTCAATACAACAGTTAACGCCATAACCCATGCAAAGACTTCTCCTTCGTGCAAGGATTGAAGTCTCTGTATCATGGTCACTCTTTTTATCATGAAAAAATTCTGCGAACGTAGTTGTGAACATCATCATCAACAATGACATTCTCATCATGAAACTGTTTTTCTGAAGACATCTTTTTCCATTGTAGAATGCATATTCCATGAAGAATTTCATTCCCTATGAAGAAAAGCAGTATCATTATTTTGGTACATACAATTTACATTGATCAACATGTACCCACAATTTATGTTGTCTGCGAGTATTCTTTAAAGCATTTGGTGCTCTTTGAACAAAAATCATTAATTGTCCCATAGTATCAATGATTTCAAAGGGACCTTCCCAATTACTTTCCCAAGGTACACTCTTCCTGAAGGTTTTAATCATTACAAAAGTACCTTTCACAAATTTTGAAGAGTGAGGTGGTTTCCTACGTTGCATTTTGGATGCAGCATATGGAAGAATTGTACTTAAATTCTCTTGTAATAACTGTAACCACCTGGACCTTGCTACTGCATCTTTTTGAGGAGTAGACAAGAATGGTTCGTTTGGGAAAATAAATGGCATTGTTCTTCCCGTCATCAATTCAAATAGAGTATATTGTGTCGTAGAGGAAACAGTTCCTCTTATACTCATCAGTACAAAGGGTACAACCCATGTATTCCGTTTGTCTAATAACATTTTTGCAATCCTTGTCTTAATTGTTCTGTTCATTCTTTCCACAATGCCTGCAGATTGTGGGTGATACGATACATGGAACTGTTGTTTTAAGCCTAGAATAGCACAAACTGTTTGCATGATTTTACCTGCAAAATGACTTCCTCTGTCAGATGTAATCATTCTTGGGATCCCCCAAGTACAAAACACATGATTCATCAATGCCCTTGCTGTAGACAGAGCATCATCCTTCCTGACAGGTAAGATCTCTACCCATTTTGAAAATACATCCACCACCACTAATGCATACCTCAGTCCATGTTTACCTGAAGGTAGAGGACCTATGTAGTCTATCTGTAATGTAGACCAAGGACCATCTGCAGGTGCAATTCATAAAAGTGGAGGCTTTTGTCCTTTAGGTCGCGGGTTGACTTGAGCACAAATGAGATATGACTGAACAACATCTTGGACAGTCTTCTCCATTTTGTCCCAGTAAAATTTCTCTTTGAGAACTCCTAACAATTTTTCCTGACCCAAATGACCTAAACTCTCATGATTGTATTTGGTGAATGTATTTGCTGTACAGAAGAGGGCGCTGTCATTCAGAGCCCATCTTCATAGCAGCAGTCCCAGCAACTACCATCACAAAGCCTTGCTACACCAAGAAGCGCCAGAAAAACAAAGCACCCTGCAACTAGTGATGGCCCGAACTATTCGCCGGCGAACAGTTCCCGGCGAACATAGCTTGTTCGCGTTCGCCACGGCGGGCGAGCATATGCGATGTTTGGTCCGCCCCCTATACATCATCATTGAGTAAACTTTGACCCTGTGCCTCACAGTCAGCAGACACATTCCAGCAAATCAGCAGCAGACCGTCCCAGATCCTCCCACCTCCTAGACAGCATCCATTTTAGATTCATTGCATTCTCAGTGAGAGGAGGGACAGTGCTCCAGTGAGGCCGTACTGGACGCAGTTGGGGGAGGCCGACATGAGGGGTTTTGGTGGGAGGGGGCCTGTAGTGATAGGGTTAAGTGGAGGTAGGAATTGCGGGGGGTGGAGTTAAAGGGGGGTGGTCTAGGAAGGTTATATTAAGGGGAGTGCTGGCGGAGCCATTTTAGATTTAAAAATTGGTGGTGACGGAGCGAACTCCCACCCTCCCTCCCTTGGTGAAGGCTTTGGGGGGTAGGTGGTGTGTTTGGCTGGGGGCATGGGTTTTATGTGTTGTGTTTGTGTGTTATGTCGCGGCAGTCTAGGCGGTGGGAGGTCCACGAAGTTGGTGGTAAGGATGTTTGGCTAGTGGCTAGGCCTCCACTCATACCGTTACAGGGTGTCATTCACTCAAATACCTTGCAGAAAAAAAAAATTCTATTTAAAATGTTTCTGTGATATAATTACATTTGCAAGCCCGTGTGTGTCAGGCCCACACACACAGACTGTACTGTGGCCACTGGCTAGGCCTCCACTCATACCGTTACAGGGTGTCATTCACTCAAATACCTTGCAGATAAAAAAAATTATATTTAAAATGTTTCTGTGATATAATCATAGTTGCAAGCCTGTGTGTGTCAGGCCCACACAGACTGTACTGTGCCCACTGCCCACCACTTATATAGGGTGGCAAAATACCTTGCACGCATAGTACCACTTATCTAAAAAAAAATTGACAGGCAGAGGCAGGCCACCCCGAAGATGCCATCGTGGTGCTGTGATTAACACTGGCCCTGGAATAATGCCCAGTGTTCAGAGGCCACGTACCCTGAACCCCAAAAATTCGGAGAAAATAGTTGACTGGCTTACACAGGACACCCAATCTTCAACAGCTTCCGCTAAGAACCTTGATGCACCAGCCTCCTCCAGCTCAGCTTTGGTCACCTGCTCTCAAGTTACCACTCTCCCACCCGCCGCCACCACTACCACTACCACCACAGCCACCAGAGCCGCTTCACTTGATCCCTCAGATGAGTTATTTACACATCATTTGGATGAAATTAGTGATGCAGTCAGGCAGCATTACACACATGGACGTACAGTGTGATGATGATGTTGTACCCGCTGCTGCTTCCTTTGCTGAGGTGTCAGATACAAGTGAAGTGGTTGATGATGACGATGTGACCGTGGATGCCACGTGGGTGCCTGCTCGAAGAGAAGAAGAAGAGGGGGAAAGTTCAGAAGGGGAGACAGAGAGAAGGAGGAGACGAGTTAGAAGCAGGGGGAGCTCGTCGCAAGGAGCTAGTGGCACAGTCATACAGCATGTATCGGCACCCGGGGTCAGCCAGACAGCACGCCAATAAACACATGCTGTTGCCACCACCAGAATGCCGTCATTGCAAAGCTCAGCAGTGTGGCATTTTTTTTGTGTGTCTGCCTCTGACAACAGCGATGCCATTTGCAACCTGTGCCAAAAGAAACTGAGTCGTGGGAAATCCAACACCCACCTAGGTACAACTGATTTGCGAAGGCACATGAGCACACACCACAAACGCCTATGGGATCAAAACATGATGACGAGTAGAAGCAGCACACAAGCTCAAAGCCACCATCCTCCTCCTGGTCCAGCATCTTCAGCCACGTCAACCACTGCTGTCCTCCTTGCCCCCTCTCAACCACCCGCCACTCCGCCTCTCACCTTTAGCAGTTCCATCTCATCTTCCCACAGTCAGGTGTCTGTAAAGGAAATGTTTGAGCGCAAGAAGCCAATTTCACAGAGTCACCCCCTTGCCCGGCATCTGACAGCTGGCTTGACGGAACTCTTAGCCCACCAGCTTTTACCATACCAGCTGGTGGAGTCTGAGGCCTTCAAAAAATGTGTTGCTATTGGGACACCACGGTGGAAGCTACCCGAACAATTTTTTTTTTCAAATAAGGCAATCCCAAACCTCTACTCAGTGATTGAAAAGGAAGTCATGGCATCTCTGGCATACAGTGTTGGGGCAAGGGTCCATCTGACCACTGATACCTGATCTGCAAAGCACGGTCAGGGCAGGTATATCACCTACACTGCGCATTGGGTCAACCTGCTGACGGCTGCCAAGCATGAAATGTGTGGCTCTGCAGCGGAGTTGGTGACACCACCACGACTTGCAGGCAGGCCTACTGCCACCTCCTCTACTACTCCTACTCCATCCTCTTCCATAACCTCCTTGGCTGAGTCCTCTTCTGCTGCAGCATCTGGCTGCACATCAACTGAATCCCCCCAGCTCCCCAGGGGCTATTCCACATCCCGGATACGACAGTGTCACGCTGTCTTGGGGTTGACTTGCCTGAAAGCAGAGAGCCACACTGGACCAGCACTCCTGTCCGCCCTGAACGCACAGGTGGATCGGTGGCTGACCCTGCACCAACTGGAGATTGGCAAAGTGGTGTGTGCATGGCACATGTGTTGAATCTCATCGTACAACGCTTTGTGTCTAAGTAGCCAGGCTTACAGGACGTCCTCAAGCAGGCCAGGAAGGTGTGTGGTCATTTCAGGCGTTCCTACACAGCCATGGTGCACTTTTCAGACATTCAGGGCCGAAACAACATGCCAGTGAGGCGCTTGATATGCGACAGCCCGACACGTTGAAATTCAACACTCCTAATGTTCGACCGCCTGCTCCAACAAGAAAAAGCCGTCAACGAGTATTTGTATGACCGGGGTGCTAGGACAGCCTCTGCGGAGCTGGGAATTTTTTTGCCACGTTACTGGACGCTCATGCGCAATGCCTGTAGCCTCATGCGTCCTTTTGAGGAGGTGACAAACCTAGTCAGTCGCACCGAAGGCACCATCATCGACCTCATCCCATCTGTTTTCTTCCTGGAGCGTGCCCTGCGAAGAGTGCTGGATCAGGCTGTAGATGAGCGTGAAGAGGAAGAGTTGTGGTCACCATCACCACCAGAAATGGACCTGCGGCAACGCTGGAAGAGGAGTATGAGGAAGAGGGGTCAGAGGAGGAATGTGGCTTTGAGGAGGAGGAAGACCAACCACAGCAGACATCCCAGGGTGCTCATTGTTGTCACCTATCTGGGAACCGTGGTGTTGTATGTGGCTGGGGGGAAGAACAGACCGTCAATGACATCAGGAACGAGGAACGGGAAATGAGTAGCTCGGCATCCAACCTTGTGCAAATGGGGTCTTTCATGCTGTCATGTCTGTTGAGGGACCCTCGTATAAAAAGGATGAAGGAGAACGACCTGTACTGGGTGGCCATGCTACTAGACCCCTGGTATAAGCAGAATGTGGCGGAAATGTTACCAAATTACCGAAAGTCAGAAAGAATGAAGCAGTTCAAAACCAAACTAAAAAATATGCTTTGCACAGCTTATAAGGGGGATGTCACAGCACAATGGGAATCTAACAGGGGAAGAGGTGAAAGTAATCCTCCTCCTTCCATGACCACGGCGGCAAGGACAGGACGCTTTACAGATGTGTTGTTGATGGAGGACATGCAGAGATTTTTCAGTGCTACACATCGCCACAGCCCTTCGGGATCCAGACTTAGAGAACGACTCGACCGACAGGTAGCAGACTACCTCGCCTTAACTGCAGATATCGACACTCAGAGGAGCGATGAACCCCTTGACTACTGGCTGTGCAGGCTTAACCTGTGGTCTGAACTATCCCAGTTTGTGATAGAACTTCTGGCCTGCCCCGCTTCAAGTGTCCTGTCAGAAAGGACCTTCAGTGCAGCAGGAGGCATTGTCACTGACAAAAGAAGTCACCTCGGTCAAAAAAGTGTTGATTACCTCACCTTCATTAAGATGAATGAGGCATGGATCCCGAAGGGACAGGGGGATACGCTTGACTAACAAAAGGCCTGATGACATGCCTTGGCCTTAAAATGGTCCCCACGCTGCTGTATTTAATGTCTGCATACCGGATAACTTTCGTGAATTCTCCGTCACCAACTAGGGTTCAAGCCGCAATGTTTTAGTCACCTTTCTGCCTGGAAAACATGCAGCGGCTGCAACAATACCTAATTTTTCTGGCCTCTAGTGCTGCACTGTGGCTGCAAAAACAAAACAAAAAATAAGGTACATCTATGTGCCAATTCCCCTTCGTGATCGGTACCTTATTGTGGTGAAGGGGCTTGCGTATCACAATGAAGCGATCATCACCTCTATGAGTGTGTTATCAATGTTGCCACACCCCAGATAAGGCCGTTGCTTCATTATGACTAAAAGCGATCGACTGGATAATTTTTCATAGAAAAAACATTATTTTTTTTTTTTTTTTTTTAAGTTGTATGGGTTTTTAATACATAAAATACAAAAATCATAATAAAGTCTCTTAATAGTTTATTAGAAATAATGCAGACAATTTAAAAAATCCCCATCAATTCCAATACAAAGCAAAGTACAGAGCTCAGAACAAAATTATTTCAGGATGTTGTTAATCCACAATGATTAATCAATTCGACACACGTCCCCACATAGGGGACGTAACAGGGATTAGATAGGAATAGAACTAGTTAAGACACCACTCATATAGGGTGTCCCAGCACATTGCTCCGTGCACGCGCAGTGCCCCAACTTGGGAGTAAGAGGACTGACCAAGCTGCTTTTTCCATCTCCCGGTTCCTAAAATCAATTCAGTTTGGTGTATCAGAGTTTGGTCTGTCACTGTGAAGGCAGTCGAAGGTACCCAGCCAAATTTTTTTTTCACAAAAGGCAATCCCTGATATGGGACGTAACAGGGATTAAACTGATGAGAATAGTACTACAGAAAATACCACTCATATCGGGTGTGACAGTAAATTGCACGGCGCAGACACAGTGACAATGGCCTGGATTCAAACAAAGGGGAGGGAGCCAGCGTTTTTTTAACCATCTCCCCGTTCGGAAAATCTATTCAATTCACGTTTCGGGGACCCTTGATGTTGTACGTGGCTGGGTGGAGGAAGAAACCTTCAATAACATCAACGGGACATGGCTATCTTGGTATCCAACCTTGTGCAAATGAGAAGTTTGCAGTTGGGCAAATGGACTGTTTGCGGTTGTTTGCGGTGCATTAAAATAGGAGTTTGGTCTGTCAATGTCTGTGAAGCGGGCGTAACCCTTACACTACCTGATTGATACAACATCATACCTGATCGTATACACACACTGGATGTTTTAAACCACGTTGTTAAAAAAAAAAATTAGGATTGTTAGGTGATTTATGCCCTTTATGGATTAAAATCCAATTCTGTGTCAACTATGTAATTTTCCATGGGAGTTTTGCCACGAATCCCCCTCCAGCATGCCACAGTCCAGGTGTTAGTCTCCTTGAAACAACTTTTCCATCACTACTGTGGCTAGAAAGAGTCCCTGTGTGTTTTAAAATTTGTCTGCCTATTGAAGTCAATGGCGGTTCGCCCGGTTCGCCCGTTCACAAACATTTGCAGAAATTTGCATTCGCCGTTCACGAACGGAGAATTTTTTGTTTGTGACATCTCTAATCCTGATTAGTCACGCTTAATTGAGCTCCTGTGTCAATGAGAAATGTAACCTCTTTGCCCTGTAAAGATCCCCTTACAAACGGTCTCCCACACTCATCCAATGAAACTGGGGCTACTATTTCCAAAGGACGAGAGGTCATAGTTCGTCCTAGTCATGGGGAAGGTAACAAACCAGTTGTCCCCTCAATCTTATCACCATAAGTTTTCCCCTTGTACGTTGTGTTATTCAATGTTAATTCTCTAATTTGTCGTATTAGAGGTGCATACGGTGACTGTGACTGATACTGCTCTGGAAAAGTAGCTGTTGGCACAAAACCATTTTCTTTCCCTGAATTTTGTATCTCACTAAAGAACTTCCTACATTGCCATTTTAAATGTCCTATTTTCCCACAATGATAACAAGTAACTTGTCCTTTGTGAAATGACACCTTTCCTTTCTGTTTGGAATATTCCCCTTTCATGGGAGGGTTTGATTTAAGATGACTTTAATTAGTTACCTGTTTTTCATCCTTTTTTTGGACAGCAACAACTTTGGCCTTAACACTACTTTGTTTCATCGATCTCCTAATCTGATAAATAAATGTTGCTGCCTCTTGTAAACTAAGCTTTCCTAATGCTAACTCCCTGGAGACTGGATCAAGGCATTTGAATCTTTTTACAAATGACTTTATCATTGAGGTGGGTTCAGAATCATCCTCAATTTCCATGACCATTCTATAAGCCTGTTAAAATTTTATTAAGAATGAAAATGGATCATCCTATAAAGTAATTTCCTCCTCTTGACTTCCTCAGCCTCTATGTCTTCATCTACATCAGCTGGACTAGTGTCTGGAAGGTAGGACGCACCCGTATCTTTGCCACTTTTTGTAAGAACAGAAATTGTTTTCATACTATGGCGTAATTTTGATATTAGTTGTGTCCAAGTTTCCATCTGATCTTCCAGAGCTTCTATGTGTTGTGCCAAAATGTGACAATTTAGACAATCATTAAAATCAACCTCCTCTAAATGTTCTTGTGTGTCAGTATTATGTGTATCTTTATTATTCACACATATACTATGTTTCTGATTCTGTTACTGCCTGTCTTCAAGAACTAATGTATTTAATATTTTGACCATATGTAACACATTTCTAAGTTTCGTCTGAAATGTATCTATACATAACAACTACAGTGGGATGCGAAAGTTTGGGCAACCTTGTTAATCATCATGATTTTCCTGTATAAATCGTTGGTTGTTACGATAAAAAATGTCAGTTAAATATAGCATATAGGAGACACACACAGTGATATTTGAGAAGTGAAATGAAGTTTATTGGATTTACAGAAAGTGTGCTATAATGAGAAAGTGTGCAGAATAAGAATCAAGAAATTCCATTACTTACTCAGGTACAATGTCCTCGATGTCCCCTTCACGTCTTGTTCTACAGTCTATGAAAGGATCCCTGTGTAGTTTCTTCACAGGCCTCTGTCTGTAATACGTCTCGGAAGTGACACTTTGGACACGTGAAACAGATGTATGGCTCACTCCTTCTTGTATAAGTTTGTTTTTGCTGATTTCCTGAAGCTTGTAATAATAATTACTTAGTAGATCCCCCTTTTCAAGCAGAAGGAAAATCAGAAAAAATCAGATCCTGGCTCGCCACTAGTTAAATATCGTCCAGCATTTCGTAATTTTGTAAGGAGCTCTCAAAATCCTCTGTTGTATTGCTGGGTGACATGATCGCCCTTTTGCCTTGAATGTACCCCTGCTGTGCCTGGGTAACAGGGGCCTAAATCTCTCAAAATCCTCTGTTGTATTGCTGGGTGACATGATCGCCCTTTTGCCATGAATGAACCCCTGTTCTGCATTGCTGACAGGGGCCTAAATCTCTCAAAATCCTCTGTTCTATTGCTGGGTGACATGAACCCCTTTTGCCGTGAATGAACCCCTGCTCTGCATTGCTGACAGGGGCCTAAATCTCTCAAAATCCTCTGTTCTATTGCTGGGGGACATGATCCCCCTTTTGCCTTGAATGAACCCCTGCTTTGCCTGGGTGACAGGGGCCTAAATCTCTCAAAATCCTCTGTTGTTTTGCTGGGTGACATGATCCCCCTTTTGCCGTGAATGAACCCCTGCTCTGCATTGCTGACAGGGGCCTAAATCTCTCGAAATCCTCTGTTGTATTGCTGGGTGACATGATACCTATTTTGCCGTGAATGAACCCTTCCTTGCTGTGCCTGGGTGACTGGCGCCTAAATCTCTCAAAATACTCTGTTGTATTGCTGGGTGACATGATCCCCCTTTTGCCGTGAATGAACCCCTGCTGTGCCTGGGTGACAGGGGTCTAAATCTCTCAAAATCCTCTGTTGTATTGCTGGGTGACATGAACCCCCTTTTGCCATGAATGAACCCCTGCTATTCATTTCTGACAGGGGCCTAAATCTCTCGAAATAATCTGTTGTATTGCTGGGTGACATGATACCTATTTTGCCGTGAATGAACCCTTCCTTGCTATGCCTGGGTGACTGAAGCCTAAATCTCTGAAAATCCTCTGTTGTATTGCTGGGTAACATGATCCCCCTTTTGCCGTGAATGAACCCCTACTCTGCACTGCTGACAGGGGCCTAAATCTCTCAAAATCCTCTGTTGTATTGCTGGGGGACATGAACCCCCTTTTGCTGTGAATGAACCCCTGTTCTGCATTGCTGACAGGGACATAAATCTCTCAAGATCCTCTGTTGTATTGCTGGGTGACATGATCACCCTTTTGCCTTGAATGTACCCCTGCTGTGCCTGGGTGACAGGGGCCTAAATCTCTCAAAATCCTCTGTTGCATTGCTGGGTGACATGAACCCCTTTTGCCGTGAATGAACCCCTGCTCTGCATTGCTGACAGGGGCCTAAATCTCTCAAAATCCTCTGTTCTATTGCTGGGGGACATGATCCCCATTTTGCCGTAAAATGAACCCCTGCTTTGCCTGGGTGACAGGGACCTAAATCTCTCAAAATCCTCTGTTGTATTGCTGGGTGACATAAAAACCCCTTTTGCTGTGAATGAATCTCTGCTTTGCATTGCTGACAGGGGCCTAAATCTCTCAAAATCCTCTGTTGTATTGCTGGGGGACATGATCCCCCTTTTGCCGTGAATGAACCCCTGCTTTGCCTGGGTGACAGGGACCTAAATCTCTCAAAATCCTCTGTTGTATTGCTGGGTGACATAAAAACCCCTTTTGCTGTGAATGAACCTCTGCTTTGCATTGCTGACAGGGGCCTAAATCTCTCAAAAATCTCTTTTGTATTGCTGGGTGACATGATCCCCTTTTGCGTGAATGAACCCCTGCTGTGCCTGGGTGACAGGGGCCTAAATCTCTCAAAATACTCTGTTGTATTGCTGGGTGACATGATCCCCCTTTTGCCATGAATGAACCCCTGCTGTGCCTGGGTGACAGGGGCCTAAATCTTTCAAAATCCTCTCTTGTATTGCTGGGTGACATGAACCCCCTTTTGCCATGAATGAACCCCTGCTATGCCTGGGGGCGACTGGTGCATAAATCTCTCAAAATCCTCTGTTGTATTGCTGGGTGACATGAAACCCCTTTTGCTGTGAATGAACCCCTGCTCTGCAGTGCTGACAGGGGCCTAAATCTCTCAAAATCCTCTGTTGTATTGCTGGGTGACATGAACCCCCTTTTTCCACGAATGAACTCCTGCTATTCATTTCTGACAGGGGCCTAAATCTCTCAAAATCCTCTGTTGTATTGCTGTGTGACATGATACCCCTTTTGCAGTCAATGAACACTTCCTTGCTGTGCCTGGGTGACTGGGGCCTAAATCTCTGAAAATCCTCTGTTGTATTGCTGGGTGACATGAACCCCCTTTTGCCGTGAATGAACCCCTGCTCTGCATTGCTGACAAGGGCCTAAATCTCTCAAAATCCTGTGTTGTATTGCTGGGTGACATGAAACCCCTTTTGCTGTGAATGAACCTCTGCTTTGCATTGCTGACAGGGGCCTAAATCTCTCAAAATCCTCTGTTGTATTGCTGGGTGACATGATCCCCCTTTTGCCGTGAATGATCCCCTGCTCTGCATTGCTGACAGAGGCCTAAATCTCTCAAAATCCTCTGTTGTATTGCTGGGTGACATGATCCCCCTTTTGCCGTGAATGAACCCCTGCTATGCCTGGGCGACTGGTGCCTAAATCTCTCAAAATCCTCTGTTGAATTGCTGGGTGACATGAAACCCCTTTTGCTGTGAATGAACCTCTGCTTTGCATTGTTGACAGGGGCCTAAATCTCTCAAAATCCTCTGTTGTATTGCTGGGTGACATGAACCCCCATTTGCCATGAATGAACCCCTGCTATTCATTTCTGACAGGGGCCTAAATCTCTCGAAATCCTCTGTTGTATTGCTGGGTGACATGATACCTATTTTGCCGTGAATGTATGGATCCTGAAATTATATAGAGGGATACGCATGGGATTATAATCATCCCATTAGGTTTTATTAGTTTGTGGCGGGAAAATTTCCCGCCTAAAAGTGTGTTAGGTGAGCTAAAAATAGTTGGTTACTGGGGGTCTGGGGCAGATATCAATCATTGGGTCAGTAAGTGACCTATGGAGTAGTGTTGCTGGGCAGAGTGGCCTGAGATGCCCAGCAACAGTGGGTCATTGGTGGGACAGTTTCAAGGCCCCCCATAGTTAGGGCTATATAGTAGCGGTAGCGGGCAGTGTTAGGCTGTCATCTCAACAGCATCTGGAGGCAACAGTGGGTCATTGGTGGGACAGTTTCAAGGCCCCCCATAGTTAGGGCTATATAGTAGCGGTAGCGGGCAGTGTTAGGCTGTCATCTCAACAGCATCTGGAGGAGGTGCTGCCTGCCTGCATACCTGATGGAGGAGTTCGTGGCTGAGCTGCGGAGGCGTGCGGGAGATGGAGAGACGGCGTCCTGGCTGGAATCCTGCTTAGCTGACTGGTCTGCATCGGTGGCTGTTCCGGCGGTAGTGTCCGATCCTGGCGATGTCCCGGTCCCGGCGGTGTCTGCGGCTGACTTATCCGAAGGTCTCCCTGTGGTGCCTGCGCTGCGCTCTTCAAGAAGAGAGAAGAGGCAGCGCACCCGTTTCTCTCCCTCCCCCTGTAGGTCTGTCCCGGAAAGGAGAAGATTGGATAGACGGAGTGCTGCTGTAGAAGAAACCGGAAGTGGCCGCTTGGGGATGACATCACAGGCTTAGGTCCGTCCTGAATCGGCGTCCCCAGGAAACTTGGAGCAGCTTTTTGGTTCCGCTTCTACCCTGCAGCATTTTGGTTCCCAGGAAGGTCATGCTGTGAGAAGAGCATCGCTTGAGCCCCCTGCACATCCTTCGCGGCAACATGGACGTAGACGACGCAGAATGGAGCCACAGCCTGTGCAGCACCAGTCCCTGCCGCTCCGCTCCGGTGTTGAGCAGCGGGACGGTGTGTGCTTGGAAAGCGTGACGCAGAGACAAGAGGCATCCGCATCTTCTTCTGGTGTCCGGAGTGCTACTCCAGCGGGTGGTGAGTTCCCCAGGGATCTGGGCACCGTTATTGCATCCTTGTCTTCTGTACTTTCTTCTTTGCAGAGTATTGCTCCTCTTCCCCCCCCCTGCTCCTGAATGGGCTGGTACGGCAGGCGATTTTTCTGATGCTTGGCATTTTAGCGGTCGGGGGACGGGAGGGGATTATGATAGTGATGACTCTCTCCCTCTTCCAGCGGTGGCTAAACGTGGAGGAGTGTCGGAGTCATCTTATAAAGAAATGTTACCATGTGATATTTCGCCTTTAGGCTTTCATCTCTCCATGTCGGTTAAAGAAAAGATATGGAGAAATGAATTTGTGGACATTTTGTCGCTGTTGCCTGCTTCAAAAGATTTTGTTGCTAAATTAGATAAAAGGGAGGATAAGTCTGAAGAAGATAGGAGGCGCCCGATCCCTCGTACTTTTAATAATTGGTTGCAGGCATATTGTATCTTTTGCAGCGTGATGGGTGAGAAATTCCCTGCAAAATGTTCAGGGCTTTTTCAACATTTAGATAATGTTTTAGAGGCGTATAAGAATTTTGGGGGGATAGGTTGGTTTGTGTATGATGAAAATTTCAGACAGAGGCTGTCCGTTTATCCTAGCATGCGGTGGGGCACAAAGGATGTTGGGCTGTGGCTTAATTTATTGTTGCCACAGCGTTCATCTTATTCTGCTCCTAAACAGCAGCCAGCCTCTGCTGCACCGCAGTCTCAATTGTTAAAAAAGGGCACCTGCTTTGCGTTTAATGAAGCACAGTGTAGGTGGCCTGCGTCATGTAAATATCGCCATGAATGTGCCTTTTGCGGGGGCAGTCACCCGATGGTTCGCTGTTATAAAAGAGCTAACATGCCTACCATGCCATCCACAAAAGAGTTTATTGCAAAAAGCATGGACACCAGTAAAGCTGGTGACCATGCATCCCTGGTTAGAGCGTTACCCAAATTGCAAGATGGCGGAGCTGCTACTTGACGGTTTTGCTTTGGGTTTTCAGTTGCCATCGTTTTCTGGCGTTGGTTGTGAATGGGTTAATAATTTGTCTTCGGTTGATCAATTGCCTGTGGTTGTGAGGGATAAATTGGCAAAGGAACTGGAGTTAGGCAGGATCGCTGGTCCTTTTTTCCTCTCCGCCTTTCGCTAATTTTCGTCTTTCTCCATTGGGAGTTGTTCCGAAGAAGGAACCCAATGCTTTTCGTTTAATTCATCATTTATCCTTTCCTTATGGTGCATCCTTGAATGATGAAATTGATAAAGCATTGTGTTCGGTCAAGTATGCCACATTTGATTCAGCAATTGATCTGATACGTAGTTTTGGTAAAGGTGCTTTGATGGGAAAGGCGGACGTTCAGTCCGCTTTTCGCCTGCTACCTGTACATCCTTCTTGTTTTAACTCACTTGGTTTTCAATTTCAGGGTTTATTTTATTTTGATAAATGTATTCCAATGGGTTGTTCCTTGTCTTGTTTCTATTTTGAAGTTTGTTCCTCGTTTATTGAATGGGTAGTAGCAGTCAGGTGTATGCGGGGTGCAGTGACGCACTATTTGGACGATTTCTTGTTCATTGGTCCAGCGGATTCTTCAGCATGCTTTGAAAGTTTGGAATCCTTTTTTGCAGTTTGTTCTGAGTTTGGTGTTCCGTTAGCTGAGGATAAGACGGTGTACCCTACTAATTGTTTGGAATATTTGGGGATTGTCATAGATTCTGTGAAGGGCGAATTTTGTCTTCCACCACAGAAAGTGTCAAAAATCTGTATCGCTTTATCTTCATTGCTAAGTAAGCGTACAGCTAAGGTGAAAGAGATTCAGTAGGTTTTGGGTATGTTAGCTTTTGCCAGTAGGATTATGCCAATGGGCCGGGTGTTTTGTCGGCAATTGTCTGCAAAGATTTCTGGTGTGAGGAACCCTGGTTTTCATGTTAGTCTATCTAAGGAGGTTAAGGAAGATTTTATGATTTGGTTGGAATTCTTTCAGCTATATAATGGCAGGTCATATTGGCAGGAAGATTTTGTTTTAGCTTCTTCTATGGATTTGTTTACGGATGCTGCTGGTTCTTGCGGTTTTGGTGCATATTGGAACGGACATTGGTGTGCATCAGAATGGCATCCTGCTTGGATTTTGAATGGAGTGACTAAGAATATTGTTTTGTTAGAACTGTTTCCTGTGGTGGTTTCGCTAGCTTTATGGGGGAGTTGTTTTTCCAATAAGAGAATTATTTTGCATACTGACAATAAGGGTGTTTTATTTGCAGTTAATTGTTTATCATCAAAATGTCCGTTAGTAGTTAAATTGTTACGTCATCTGGTGCTTCTCTGTTTAAAATTGAATATTTGGTTGAAAGCTCGCCATATCCCTGGGATAGATAATTCAATTGCTGATTCGCTTTCCCGTTTTCAGTTTCAGACATTCCGGCAGTTGACGGAAGGGGCCGATCTGAAAGGGGAATCGTGCCCTGCGTACCTGTGGAATCTGATTTGGTCCTAGGTATGTCTTACTTACAGTCTTCTGTGGCTCCGGCGACATGGTCGGATTATAGCCGTTCATGGCTTAGGTGGTGTAGTTTTACAGCTGATAGAGGTTGGTCTTCTCATGGTAGTGGTGAGGTTGCTGCATTAGCATTCTGTGTGGCATTGTTTAGGGAGGGTCTGGCTTACTCTACTGTTTTAAGGATTTTGTCAGGTGTTTCATTTTTTCTTCGGGTTTTTGGTTCTCCTTCGTTATTAGATTATTTCCTGATTAAGCAGATGTTAAAGGGTTACAAACGTGGTAATTGTTCTCTTGACAATAGATGTCCTATTTCTCCCACACTGTTATTATCATTATGTCAAGCTACTTCTTTAGTTTGTTTTGATAGTTTTGAAGAGTTGCTGTTTTCCACTTCCAAGAAATTGTGAGGCAGGTTTGGGATTGGCCTTGAAGCATGTCCATGTTCATGTTAATTATGTTTTGTTTTTCCTTCCGACGTCAAAGATGGATCAATCAGGTAAGGGTACCTGGATCCGAGTGAACAGAGTTGGGTCGGGTGGTATTTGTCCGGTGAGTATGATTTCTCAGTATTGGCTTCGCAGACCAGGGGGTGGTACTGCTTTCTTTGTGCATGCGAATACTTCTCCTTTAACACAATATCAATTTAGATCCGTGCTAAGGAAATGTTTAAAGGAATTGGGTTTAGATGGTGTCCGGATTACGTCGCATTCTTTCCGGATTGGAGCCGCCACTGCGGCGGCTCGGTCGGGTTTGAGTGCGTCAGTGATTAAGCGGATTGGAAGATGGTCGTCTAATTGTTTTAAAATGTATGTGCGTCCTGATGTTTCTGTGATCTAATGATTCTTTATATTATAGTTTTTACAGGTCTCACCGTATGGATTATCGGCCATTCTTTCGTATACTGGGCCCATCGCAGAGCTGTAGAAAGATCGTACAGTGACAACCTCTCTTGGTCCACAGATACGGTTTGAATATATTGGAATGGGGTCAGGGGTCTTCTTTGGGAAGGTTTGATGGATGTAATGTTGGAAATGTGTGATTTATACCCTGATCCTGATATAATAATTTTTCATGCAGGGGCAAATGATGTGGGCAAATTTGGCACCATTGAATTGGCTTTCTGTATGAAACATACAATGGTAAGGGCAAGGCGATTGTTCCCTGATGCACGTTTAGTTTTTTCGGAAATGATTCCACGTTTACTTTGGTTATCCTGTTCTAATTTTAAATATCTGGATAAGATGAGGATACGTTTGAATAGAATTATGGCTCGTTTTATGCCATTAATTTGGGGGTTTTCGTTTCGGCACGTGGACCTGGAAGGTGGTTTGCCCGGCCTTTATTTTTCGGACAAGATTCATTTGTCACAGATTGGTTTGGACATTTTCAATTTGGACATGCAAGCTATAATTGAGATAGTTATAGGTGGGGTGGGGCCCACGCCGCCTTGTTAGCCGGCATGGTCCGGTGGGTGTAAAGTCGCTCACTGTAATGGTGAGCGGACGAGTTAAGTCTGAAGTTTAGGCCGAGCTTATGGCTGGTCTAATTATTGTTTATGAAGTTATTGGTATATATTGATACAGTTTAATTTTGGATTAAGCTAATCTTTAATAAAGCCGGCCGTGGCCTAATTTATTCCACCAAAAATATTTGTGTCCACGTGTTTTCTTACTTATTTATAGAGTTGAAGATGTGTAAGTAATCTTATGGTACATTCATATGATTTATAATCCCATGTATGGATCCCGAAATTATATAGAGGGATCCGCATGGGATTATAATCATCCCATTAGGTTTTATTAGTTTGTGGCGGGAAAATTTCCCGCCTAAAAGTGTGTTAGGTGAGCTAAAAATAGTTGGTTACTGGGGGTCTGGGGCAGATATCAATCATTGGGTCAGTAAGTGACCTATGGAGTAGTGTTGCTGGGCAGAGTGGCCTGAGATGCCCAGCAACAGTGGGTCATTGGTGGGACAGTTTCAAGGCCCCCCATAGTTAGGGCTATATAGTAGCGGTAGCGGGCAGTGTTAGGCTGTCATCTCAACAGCATCGGGAGGAGGTGCTGCCCCCGCCCGCCCTTCCCTGTTGAAAGCTTGTTTTGATTGTCACGGCTGCTTTATTAGAAGGAGGGTGTAAAGTCGCTCACTGTAATGGTGAGCGGACGAGTTAAGTCTGAAGTTTAGGCCGAGCTTATGGCTGGTCTAATTATTGTTTATGAAGTTATTGGTATATATTGATACAGTTTAATTTTGGATTAAGCTAATCTTTAATAAAGCCGGCCGTGGCCTAATTTATTCCACCAAAAATATTTGTGTCCACGTGTTTTATTACTTATTTATAGAGTTGAAGATGTGTAAGTAATCTTATGGTACATTCATATGATTTATAATCCCATGAACCCTTCCTTGCTGTGCCTGGGTGACTGGGGCCTAAATCTCTGAAAATCCTCTGTTGTATTGCTGGGGGACATGAACCCCCTTTTGCCGTGAATGAACCCCTGCTCTGCATTGCTGAAAGGGGCCTAAATCTCTCAAAATCCTCTGTTGTATTGCTGGGTGACATGAACCCCCATTTGCCATGAATGAACCCCTGCTATTCATTTCTGACAGGGGCCTAAATCTCTCGAAATCATCTGTTGTATTGCTGGGTGACATGATACCTATTTTGCCGTGAATGAACCCTTCCTTGCTATGCCTGGGTGACTGGGGCCTAAATCTCTGAAAATCCTCTCTTGTATTGCTGGGTAACATGATCCCCCTTTTGCCGTGAATGAACCCCTACTCTGCACTGCTGACAGGGGCCTAAATCTCTCAAAATCCTCTGTTGTATTGCTGGGGGACATGAACCCCTTTTTGCCGTGAATGAACCCCTGTTCTGCATTGCTGACAGGGACATACATCTCTCAAGATCCTCTGTTGTATTGCTGGGTGACATGATCACCCTTTTGCCTTGAATGTACCCCTGCTGTGCCTGGGTGACAGGGGCCTAAATCTCTCAAAATCCTCTGTTGCATTGCTGGGTGACATGAACCCCTTTTGCCGTGAATGAACCCCTGCTCTGCATTGCTGACAGGGGCCTAAATCTCTCAAAATCCTCTGTTCTATTGCTGGGGGACATGATCCCCCTTTTGCCGTGAATGAACCCCTGCTTTGCCTGGGTGACAGGGACCTAAATCTCTCAAAATCCTCTGTTGTATTGCTGGGTGACATAAAAACCCCTTTTGCTGTGAATGAACCTCTGCTCTGCATTGCTGACAGGGGCCTAAATCTCTCAAAAATCTCTTTTGTATTGCTGGGTGACATGAACCCCCTTTTGCCATGAATGCACCCCTGCTGTGCCTGGGTGACAGGGGCCTAAATCTCTCAAAATACTCTGTTGTATTGCTGGGTGACATGATCCCCCTTTTGCCATGAATGAACCCCTGCTGTGCCTGGGTGACAGGGGCCTAAATCTTTCAAAATCCTCTCTTGTATTGCTGGGTGACATGAACCCCCTTTTGCCATGAATGAACCCCTGCTATGCCTGGGGGCGACTGGTGCATAAATCTCTCAAAATCCTCTGTTGTATTGCTGGGTGACATGAAACCCCTTTTGCTGTGAATGAACCCCTGCTCCGCATTGCTGACAGGGGCCTAAATCTCTCAAAATCCTCTGTTGTATTGCTGGGTGACATGATCACCCTTTTGCCGTGAATGAACCCCTGCTCTGCATTGCTGACAGGGGCCTAAATCTCTCAAAATCTTCTGTTGTATTGCTGGGTGACATGAACCCCCCTTTTCCACGAATGAACCCCTGCTATTCATTTCTGACAGGGGCCTAAATCTCTCAAAATCCTCTGTTGTATTGCTGTGTGACATGATACCCCTTTTGCCATGAATGAACCCTTCCTTGCTGTGCCTGGGTGACTGGGGCCTAAATCTCTGAAAATCCTCTGTTGTATTGCTGGGTACATGATCACCCTTTTGCCGTGAATGAACCCCTGCTCTGCATTGCTGACAGGGGCCTAAATCTCTCAAAATCCTGTGTTGTATTGCTGGGTGACATGATACCCCTTTTGCCGTGAATGATCCCCTGCTCTGCATTGCTGACAGAGGCCTAAATCTCTCAAAATCCTCTGTTGTATTGCTGGGTTACATGATCCCCCTTTTGCCGTGAATGAACCCCTGCTATGCTTGGGCGACTGGTGCCTAAATCTCTCAAAATCCTCTGTTGAATTGCTGGGTGACATGAAACCCCTTTTGCTGTGAATGAACCTCTGCTTTGCATTGCTGACAGGGGCCTAAATCTCTCAAAATCCTCTGTTGTATTGCTGGGTGACATGAACCCCCATTTGCCATGAATGAACCCCTGCTATTCATTTCTGACAGGGGCCTAAATCTCTCGAAATCCTCTGTTGTATTGCTGGGTGACATGATACCTATTTTGCCGTGAATGAACCCTTCCTTGCTGTGCCTGGGTGACTGGGGCCTAAATCTCTGAAAATCCTCTGTTCTATTGCTGGGGGACATGATCCCCTTTTGCCGTGAATGAACCCCTGCTGTGCCTGGGTGACAGAGGCCTAAATCTCTCAAAATCCTCTGTTGTATTGCTGGATGATATGAACTTCCCTTTGCCATGAATGAAACCCAGCTCTGCATTGCTGACGGGGGCCTAAATCTCTCCAAATCCTCTGTTGTATTGCTGGGTGACATGAACCAACTTTTTGCATGAATGAACCCCTGCTGTGCCTGGGTGACAGGGGCCTAAATCTGTCAAAATCCTCTGTTGTATTGCTGGGTGACATGATCCCCCTTTTGCCATGAATGAACCCCTGCTGTGCCTGGGTGACAGGGGCCTAAATCTTTCAAAATCCTCTCTTGTATTGCTGGGTGACATGAACCCCCTTTTGCCATGAATGAACCCCTGCTATGCCTGGGGGCAACTGGTGCATAAATCTCTCAAAATCCTCTGTTGTATTGCTGGGTGACATGAAACCCCTTTTGCTGTGAATGAACCCCTGCTCCGCATTGCTGACAGGGGCCTAAATCTCTCAAAATCCTCTGTTGTATTGCTGGGTGACATGATCACCCTTTTGCCGTGAATGAACCCCTGCTCTGCATTGCTGACAGGGGCCTAAATCTCTCAAAATCTTCTGTTGTATTGCTGGGTGACATGAACCCCCCTTTTCCACGAATGAACCCCTGCTATTCATTTCTGACAGGGGCCTAAATCTCTCAAAATCCTCTGTTGTATTGCTGTGTGACATGATACCCCTTTTGCAGTGAATGAACCCTTCCTTGCTGTGCCTGGGTGACTGGGGCCTAAATCTCTGAAAATCCTCTGTTGTATTGCTGGGTGACATGAACCCCCTTTTGCCGTGAATGAACCTCTGCTTTGCATTGCTGACAGGGGCCTAAATCTCTCAAAATCCTGTGTTGTATTGCTGGGTGACATGATACCCCTTTTGCCGTGAATGATCCCCTGCTCTGCATTGCTGACAGAGGCCTAAATCTCTCAAAATCCTCTGTTGTATTGCTGGGTTACATGATCCCCCTTTTGCCGTGAATGAACCCCTGCTATGCTTGGGCGACTGGTGCCTAAATCTCTCAAAATCCTCTGTTGAATTGCTGGGTGACATGAAACCCCTTTTGCTGTGAATGAACCCCTGCTCTGCAATGCTGACAGGGGCCTAAATCTCTCAAAATCCTCTGTTGTATTGCTGGGTGACATGAACCCCCATTTGCCATGAATGAACCCCTGCTATTCATTTCTGACAGGGGCCTAAATCTCTCGAAATCCTCTGTTGTATTGCTGGGTGACATGATACCTATTTTGCCGTGAATGAACCCTTCCTTGCTGTGCCTGGGTGACTGGGGCCTAAATCTCTGAAAATCCTCTGTTCTATTGCTGGGGGACATGATCCCCTTTTGCCGTGAATGAACCCCTGCTGTGCCTGGGTGACAGAGGCCTAAATCTCTCAAAATCCTCTGTTGTATTGCTGGATGATATGAACTTCCCTTTGCCATGAATGAAACCCAGCTCTGCATTGCTGACAGGGGCCTAAATCTCTCCAAATCCTCTGTTGTATTGCTGGGTGACATGAACCAACTTTTTGCATGAATGAACCCCTGCTGGTCCTGGGTGACAGGGGCCTAAATCTGTCAAAATCCTCTGTTGTATTGCTGGGTGACATGAACCCCCATTTGCCATGAATGAACCCCTGCTATTCATTTCTGACAGGGGCCTAAATCTCTCGAAATCCTCTGTTGTATTGCTGGGTGACATGATACCTATTTTGCCGTGAATGAACCCTTCCTTGCTGTGCCTGGGTGACTGGGGCCTAAATCTCTGAAAATCCTCTGTTCTATTGCTGGGTGACATGAACCCCCTTTTGCCGTGAATGAACCCCTGCTGTGCCTGGGTGACAGAGGCCTAAATCTCTCAAAATCCTCTGTTGTATTGCTGGATGATATGAACTTCCCTTTGCCATGAATGAAACCCAGCTCTGCATTGCTGACAGGGGCCTAAATCTCTCCAAATCCTCTGTTGTATTGCTGGGTGACATGAACCAACTTTTTGCATGAATGAACCCCTGCTGTGCCTGGGTGACAGGGGCCTAAATCTGTCAAAATCCTCTGTTGTATTGCTGGGTGACATGATCCCCCTTTTGCGTGAATGAACCCCTGCTATGCCTGGGTGACTGGGGCCTAAATCTCTCAAAATCCTCTGTTGTATTGCTGGGTGACATGAACCCCCTTTTGCATGAATGAACCCCTGCTGTGCCTGGGTGACAGGGGCCTAAATCTCTCAAAATCCTCTGTTGTATTGAATGGGTGACATGAACCCCCTTTTGCCGTGAATGAACCCCTGTTCTGCATTGCTGGCAGGGGCCTAAATCTCTCAAAATCCTCAGTTGTATTGCTGGATGACATGAACCCCCTTTTGCCGTGAATTAACCCCTGCTTTGCATTGCTGACAGGGGCCTAAATCTCTCAAAAATCTCTGTTGTATTGCTGGGTGACATGATCCCCCTTTTGCCGTGAATGAACCCCTGCTGTGCCTGGGTGACAGGGGCCTAAATCTTTCAAAATCCTCTGTTGTATTACTGGGTGACATGAACCCCCTTTTGCCATGAATAAACCCCTGCTATGCCTGGGGCGACTGGTGCCTAAATCTCTCAAAATCCTCTGTTGTATTGCTGGGTGACATGAAACCCCTTTTGCTGTGAATGAACCCCTGCTCCGCATTGCTGACAGGGGCCTAAATCTATCAAAATCCTCTCTTGTATTGCTGGGTGAAATGAACCCACTTTTGCGTGAATGAACCCCTGCTATGCCTGGGTGACTGGGGCCTAAATCTCTCAAAATCCTCTGTTCTATTGCTGGGTGACATGAACCTCATTTTGCCGTGAATGAACCCCTGCTCTGCATTGCTGACAGGGGCCTAAATTTAGTGAAAACATCTGTTACTGATCGGAAGATGCGCGATTACAAGCACACGTTGATGATTTCATTTCCACCTGACTGCGGGGGGCACAGTGGAAGCACAAGGCAAAGGCAGAGGAGGAGGAAAAGGTTGCCAACGCATCTGGGGCACCACGAGCACCTGAGAAAGCAGGGTTTGCATGGCCAAAATGTTGAAAAGCTTTGTCAGCCTTGGAGGTGCTGACCTGCCCTGCAGCCAGTGTGTAGTGTGAACGTGTTTAGCACGGCAGAGAGCATTATCACAGGCCACAGCCAATGTGGACAAGCTTACGTTTATTAAAATGAACCAGGCATGGATCCCACAGGACTTGTCCATACCTTGTGCAGAATAGACATTTAAACCAGCCTCAACCATCCATTCTTGTACTCAAGTGCACTTATTCTTAGTTTTATTTTGTTATATGTCCCAATATTTTGAGGGATGCCCCAATTAAAAAATAAAAAATAACACAAATCAGTGATGACTGCCTATACCTCCTTCACTGCTGCTTCCACCTTCACCGCCACGTGAACCTACACCGCCACATCCCCTGCCTCCTCAACCTCCTACTCCTAGATCAAGATGGTTATTTTAAAATGTTCTGTATTTTATGTTATTTTAAGTCATTTCCCTATCCACAGTTGTTTGCAGAACAGTTGTCATGCTCTTAAGCACATTTTGATGCCTTTTGCAGACCTCTAGCCCTTTACAGGACTATTTTAGAGCCATTTTAGTGCCCAAAAGTTCGGGTCCCCATTGACTTCAATTGTGTTTGGGTTCAGGGTCTAGTTCAGGTCCCGAACCCAAACTTTCTTTTCAAGTTTGGCCGAACCTGCCGAACACGAACATCCAGGTGTCCGCTCAACTCTAGCTGTGGGCACTTTGAAATAATCACTATCATGCCTAGTATTGGCATGGCTGTGATTGGCTGCGCAGCACGTGACCCTGCCTGCATAAATGCTGGATTACGTGTTGCACCACCATTCTGCTCTAATTAGTGTAAGGACACTGCTGCAGTGAGGGACAGTGTTAGGCTTTTGATATAAGTGACCGATAGGCAATTTTTTTGTGGGTGCAATACGCTTCCTTTGTACCTCTGATACAAATACAAAACTTAGTAGGAAAGCCCCATCTGTAAGGAATCTTATTTTCTCTCAGGCATGAAGTTATTGGATAGAATTTCTTTCTTTCCAGTATAGTTGCTTGTGAAAGGTCGGTGAATAGGATAACGTGCCCATATGGTTGGGGTAGAGATTGCAGTTTTCTCGCCGCAGACATGATTTCTTCTTTGATATGGTAGAAGAGGATACATTTTATTGTCCTCTATTATCTTTTATTGATACTAAACCAATAAAAACTATTGAAACAAATACAATACTTAATTGGGCTGTTTATTCTGTTGGTGGCCTATAGCCATTTTTTGGGGTGCCAAACGCCTTCTTTGCATCTGCCACACTGAAATAGAATATTTAATCAGCCTGTTAATTTTGTGGGTGCTCTCAAAGAATGAGGAGAACATCAAATAAGGGACGTGGCCAGTGTCAGACTGGGGTGCCTAGGGCCCACCAGTAAAATTTATTTTGGGGGCCCATCGTACGGATACATTCAAATATTAGCTGCTCACACAGCAGCAAGATGCTACCAGATGATTGAATATGGGGGTCCCTGCAGCAACTTTGAGAAGGCAGGTCCTGGAGAAAAGAGGATACTGGCTAGCTTTCCTCTATACCTAGAAGTCATCTTAGCTCTGATCGTGTCTATAATAATAAACTGGGGAGTTTCATTAATAATCAAGTTTTTTTATGTGAACATAAGCTGGTTTAAGTGCTCTACAATGAATTTATGTATGCAGTTCAGAAAGTCTACTCTGTTATTCCCCAGTTGTGTAGGGAGTAGGAGACTAAGGGCCCAGCTTGCTCAGGCCGTGGCCGTGGTCGTGGTGCTGCTGGTGTTGGAGTCCCTGCTGCAGCAAGAGGACTTTGTCTTTGTGCCAGCAATGCACCCAAATGAACCTTCCTCTGGTGCACGCAAGCATCAGGACATTCTGTCATTTTGTAGGCCTGAATACCGCTGTAAAAATTAGGAGGCCAGAACAAGTAGTGGCAGTATTAGATTGAATGACTGACAGTGCCTCCAGTTCCTATACATTGTCTTCCAACCGGTCCCCTACTGAAAGAGCAAAGTTGGCACCGACGGCCCATGGGCATCTGTCTTTCACCTCACCCTTTGCTCATCAGCCAAGAAGTCGGAGATTCAAGTCATGCAGCAGTCCCTTATGCTTTTTGATGACTCTGCTGGCGGGGTTTTCGTGGGCCATCCACCTAGCCATGCCCCAGAACTGGAAGAGATTAAGTGCACAGATGCCCAACCACTTATGTTTGAAGACGAGGACATGGGAGGACCACCGCAGCACGTCTCTGATGATGACAAAAGACAGGTGTCAACTGCTGTGGCTTTTTCTGCAGTGTTCTGCAAGGAGGGAAGGGGTGAGGAGTGGGTGGAAGATGATGTGGAGGATGATGTTGTCCTACTAGACGTCACATGGAATTCAGTTCATCTGAGTGACGTGTGCAGTTTGGAGGAAGAAGTGGTGGTCACGCAGCACCACTCATCTGGAAAAAGAGGAAGCAGGGTGTAAAACCACATAGGCTAGCCCCAGCCAGTATGCCTGCTACTGCTCACCGCACCAAGGGACAGAGCACACCAAAGCCAGCTCAAAGGAGTTCTCTGGTGTGGCAGTTCTTCAGGCAATGTGCTGAAGACAAGACATGGGTGGTTTGCATGATGTGCAAGCAGAGCCTTCAGCGAAGCATACAGTAAATTTTCTAAACTGGAGCACCACCTGCATGACCAGGCATCTAAATGCAAAGCACAAGCTGCAGTGGAGTAAACACCTGAAAAATGTTCTGCACCCCTACTGCCATTGCACATTGTGGTGAGTGCCATCATCATTACTTTATTCTGGAATCACTTGTGAACTTTATTTTTGGGATTGAGCACCACAATTAGTCCTGAGTCAATCATTTCACCACGTTTTCTCCTACCATGATGTACTTTCTGGCGCAGAGCAGTGCCATCCAGCACTTTTCTAACCGTTTTTGAATTTAGAGAACATTCCTGAAAAACCACAAAAGATCTGAGGCTCGTACTGCTCCCTCTTCTGCTGGGGTCTCTGCCTCTTCCTCCCCCTCTGGAGTGGCAGGGCCACCTGGCCCCTATTAGAAGAGGATGTGATAGCAACATCGCCAGCAGTGTCACTGAGCATCTCCACACTGTCCCATGGAAGCGCTCAACTGTCCATCCCCCAAACACTGGAGAGAAAGAGAAAGTACCCCCCTACCCACCCGTGAGCCCTGGACCCTGAAATGCTGCCATTCTGTCTGGTAGAGACGGACAGTAATATTTGCACATGCCCCGTGCAGCTATCACGTATATAAACGTTCTGGCAGCTCTTTAATTCAAGCGCTGCAAAGCGCTTGGATTAAAGCTTCTGCCCCTGCACTGCTGCTTTCACGAACAGCATACAGTGCAGTAATGCCGGCAAGGGACCAATCAGAGTGGCCCCTTGCCGGCAATCGATCCGATTGGTTAGTCTGTGCAGACTAACCAATCGAAAGCCTCTCTCAATGTTGCTGGCCGTACATCCCCCCCGCGCCCCCCCCCTTTCCAGCGCTGCCCCCTCTGCCCCCTTGCCGTGCGGTCCCCCTGCTGTGTGTGATGGTGGCGGCTCCATTCCTGAGCCGCCGCCATAAGCAGAGTGTCAGCTCTATGCTGACACTCTGCTGTAACCCCATAGATGCCGCGATTGCAGCACCGCTTTTGCCACCGCTGTTGCCACCTACAGGGCATCTAATGGTATTATACTTTGCAATGCAAGAACATTGCAAAGTATGGTACAGCTATCAGCCCCACTGGATCTTCATGATCCAAGAGGGACTTGATAAAAAAAAGAAAGTGAAAATAATAAAAATAAAAAATAAAAAAATAAATTAAAATGTAAATTAAAAAAATAAATTGCCTTTTCCTAGAAAAAAATGAAAAAATAAAATACACATATTAGGTGTCACTGCGTCCGTAATGACTGTCTCTATAAATATATCACATGATAGACCCCGTCCGATAAACACCATAAAAAAATGAAAAAAAACGGTGCCAATTTTTTTTGTCACCTTACATCACAAAAAGTGCAACAGCGAGCGATCAAAAAGGCTTATGACCCCAAAAATAATACCAATCAAACCATCACCTCATCCCTCAAAAAATGATACCATATTTAAGACAATCGCCCAAAAAATAAAAAAGCTATGGCTCTCAGAGTATGGAGACACTAAAACATCATTTTTTTGGTTTCAGAAATGCTATTATTGTGTAAAACGTAAAGAAATAAGAAAAAGTATACATATTAGGTATTGCCACGTCCGTAACGATCTGCTCTATAAAACTATCACATGACCTAACTCCTCAGAAGAACGCTGTAAAAATAAATAAATGAAAACTGTTCCAAAACAGCCAATTTTTGGGTCACCTTGCCCCATAAAGTGTAATAATGAATGATCAATATATCCTATGTACCTCAAAATGGTACCAATAAAAACCAACACTTTCTGCAAAAAACGAGCCCCTGCACATGGCGCATATGGCGTTCAGAAAACCAATCCAGCAAAATCTGCCTTCCAAAAAACGGATGGCATTCCTTTCCTTCTGCGCCCTGCCGTGTGCCCGAACAGCAGTTTACGACCACATATGGGGTGTTTCTGTAAATTGCGGAATCAGAGTAATAAATATTGTGTTTTTTTGGGCTGTTAACCCTCAATATGTTAAAGAAAAAAATTTTATAAAGTGGAAAATCTGCCAAAAAGTTAAATTTAGAAATTTCATCTCCATTTTCCTTTAATTCTTGTGGAACACCTAATGGATTAACAAAGTTTGTAAAATCAGTTTTGAGTAACTTGAGGGGTGTAGTTTCTACAATGGGGTCATTTATGGGGGTATCTACTATGTAGGCCCAACAAAGTGACTTCAGACCTGAACTGGTCCTTAAAAAGTGGGTTTTGGAAATTTTCTTAAAAATTTTAAGAATTGCTTCTAAACTTCTAAGCCTTCTAACGTCTTAAAAAAATAAAATGACATTTCCAAAATGATGCCAACATAAAGTAGACATATGGGGAATGTTAAGTAATAAATATTTTATTAGGTATCACTTTCTGTTTAAGAAGCAGAGAAATTGAAATTTGGAAAATGGTGAATTTTTCCAAATTGTGGGTACATTTTGTATTTTTTCATAAATAAAGGTGAAATATATTGACTCAAATATATGACTATCCTGAAGTATAATGTGTCACGAGAAAACAATCTCAGAATGTCTTGGATAAGTAAAAGTGTTCTAAAGCTATTACCACATAAAGTGACGCATGTCAGATTTGTAAATTTTGACCTGGACACTAGGCCATCAATGACCCTTGGTCATGAAAGGATTAATGATGGTGGCTGTCCCACAGTAGATGGTTCTCAGCCACCACTACTTTTCCAAGTGGGCCATCCCTGCTGTGCATGAACAACTGGCGGACAACCAATCAGGTGTGCGCTGCACAATACCATCATTGGCAACGTTCACATAACCACTGATATGTGGACCAGTAAGCATGGGCAGGGACATTATATCTCCCTAACTTCCTACTGGGAAAATGTAGTGGCAGCTGGGCCTAAGACAGAAAACAGTTTAGCGCATGTCATACTGCCAATGAGGATTGCTGGACATTTCTCAGTGCCTCCTGTTGCCTCCTTCTCCACCAACATGGGCAGAGCTGATGACACCATCATCAGCGTTACTATACCACTTCTATGCAGAGTAGGAGGAGGAACAGGCCAGTCATCCACACATGGCTCGGAAGGGGGGTTCCTGCACCAACAGCAGGCAGGTACACAACTCTCCAGCCAGGAGGATGAGGATGAGGAACCATATTCACAGCAGGGTGGCACCCAAATCAGCTCACCGGTATCAATGTAGCGTGGCTGGGGAGAGGGATACAGAGGATACAGACAATACACCTCCCACTGAGGACAGTTTGTCGTTGCCTCTGGGCAGCCTAGCACACATGTGAGTACATGCTGCAGTGCCTGCGCAACGACCGTCTAGTTACTGTTATTGTTACCAGTGCTGATTACCAGCCTGCTGGATCCCCACTACAAGGACAAAGGACGCACTACTAATTGCATTCCCGCCTGACAGCAGGGGCTCAGTGGAAGCACAAGGTAGAGAAGGAGGAGGAAGTAGCCAATTCAGCTGGGGCACCGGCGCAACCTCAGAAGGGAGGGTGAACATGCCCAAAATGTGGAAAAGCTTGGTCAGCATGCCACAACATCTAGCACCACCATCTGATGTTTTTAGCAGGAGTCAGTGCTTCAGCAACATGGTGGAAGAGTATGTATTCGCACGTCTGCACATACTGACAGATGGGTTTGTCCCATTTAACTTCTGGGTCTCCAAATTGGACACATGGCCTGAGCTTGCCCTTTATGTTTCGGAGGTGCTGGTCTTCCATGCGGCAAGTGTATTGTCTGAACGTGTGTTTAGTGTCCTAGTATGTGTAATCACGGACAGGCGCAGCCGCCTGTCCACAGCCAACATGGACAAGCTCATGTTCATTAAAATTAACCAGGCATGGATCCCACAGGACTTGTAGAGTAGAGCAGAGTATAAAAGTATACCGGCTGCCCCCAGCCATTGTTATACTCCAGCACAGTTTGTTCTGTTTGCCATCTCCCAATGTTTTGGGGCCTCCCCAAATAAGAATATATATATTTTTTAAAAACAAAACACAAAAACAGTGTTAGCTGCCGCCTCTTCTGCCTCTTCCACCTACACCAAAATGTCCACCTCCTCAACTCGGACCTCCACCTACTCATTCAAGAATATTATTTGTTATATTGGCTAGTGTTGTGCATGCTTGGCCGAAAACCAGTTCGGCTCGAGAATCGCTATGCTCGGCACATCGCTGTGTTCGGATGAATATCGCGTGTGCTCGAGCCAGTGTATTTAAAGGGAACCTGTCATCAACTTTATGCTGACCTCACAGAGGGCAGCATAAAATAGTGACAGAAATGCTGATTTCAGTGGTGTGTCAATCTTGAGCAAAAAGTAAGTAGTTGCTGAGAACCAGCATCTGTCACGGCTGAGGATGGGGAAAACCCTCAGCCGTGCGATGCCCAAAGATGTTAACCGCTGCTCTGCCAGGACGAGAGAATTAGGGAGCAGGTCACCTCCTAGAACATCCCTAATCCGTCCCTAACTCCTAGCTGCATGGGCCGACCTTGAAGGTAGGAGGGCCCATGCTCAGGAACCTCGGATTCCTACTCACCCTCTGACCGGTCCCTGAACTAGGAGTGAGGGTAAGACGACCTGTTCCTTCTGGACGTGGAGGAACAGGAGTCTCACTGGCCAAGCTGCAAGGAATGGGGAACAAATACAACATACAGATATGACAGGCGAACTACAGTAATTCCAAACATACCTGTCACAGCCACGCTGACTGGAACCCATGCATGACTACTAATGTCCACAGAACACTAAAGGACACAACACACATATCACACAGGTAACCAGGACATCCGTAGTTGCAATAAACAGATAACAAAGGAAAACATCAACTGAACACCATGACATAAAACTTAAACTTATGACCACAAGGGTGGCCCCCACTGGCAGGTTGAATACACAGGAGGCTGCTCCAGCTAACCATGGCTGAAGTAACCCTCAGACACGTGCTAAACACTGAGGCTTTATAGGCCCAAGTAGCCACACCCAGTGATCACACACACAGAAGGGAATTAACCCTTCCAACACCAGGAAGTGTAGTGAGACCACATAAAGGGAAATACACACAAATACTTACTGCAGCTGTTACCGTTGACAACGACATGTGTGGCAAACGTGTCCTGGGAGCCGGCCAAAAGGCCGAGACACTGCCACCACATGAACAAACACCAAACATTGCCACGGGCAGCCACAGATGAAAGGAAAATGTCAGAGTGCACACCAAACATAAAACAGAGTGCACACCAGACATTCAAAGTGCATAACATACACACACACACACACAACACAGGTGTAACCGCATGCACTTGACAGTAAGCTACCAAGCACCAGCTCAGGCTGCTATACTGCCAAGTACAATCACATGTTGCCAGTGGCAACCACAAGTGAGGCAACATACTATCCAAACTCACAACCTTCTACATTACAGCCAAGAATGTTAACCACTACACTATAGAGCTGCATAGACAGTTGCGTAAAAAAAAAAAAAAAAATATAGGAGACTTCTGCTGTAAAGGAATACTTACTATTAGTAACAGTGTTTGCTACCTCCTTCTCCTCTTCTACCTACACCTCCACAGTCTCCTCAACCTCCTACTGCACTTGGACCTCCGCCTCCTGGTTCAAGATTATTATTTATTTGTATGTATTATAAATTATTTAAGTCATTTCCCTATCCACATTTGTTTGCAAGGCAATTGACCTGTTCTTACCCCCATTTTGCTTCCTTTTGCAGCCCCTCTAGCCCTTCCTATGACTATTTTACAGCACTAAAGTTTGTGTCCCCATTGACTTCAGTAGGTTTGGTACCCGAACCGAACTTTGAACCAAAGTTCAGCCGAACCCATCAAACCCAAACATCCACGGGTCTGCTCATCTCTATTCCTGAGATATTCTCTAAAAATGTATTAGCCAATAGCTTGCAGGCATAGGCATCGCTACAGGACGGGCAATTGCCCCTTAAGTTATTCCTTGCCCCCCTATGTGCCCCCCTGCTGATTCCCTGGGTATGTAGTAATCAGTGGCGGATTATAATTGGGGCTGGGGCGTTTGGGTCTGCAGCCCTGTGCCCAGCATTTCTGGGGGGCCCAACGCAGACTCAAACGCCCACAACTACGGCGGGGCACGGGAGCGCATAGTTAACTTCCCTGCCCTGCCGATAGCAGGCGGGCGGGATGACGTTATCGCGCGCCTGTGCCAGGAGGCAGCACAGTGATGTGCACGCCTGCCTACCATCTATGAGTGAGTGCCAGGAGTCTGGGACATAGGTATTAGCTTGTTTTTTTGTGTGCCAACTTTGGGGGACATTACTGGGGGGCACAGGAGGATATTACTGAAGGGACAGTGGGGGGAAAATTACTACTGAGGGGGCAGTGTGGGGGACAATTACTACTGTGGGAGCAGTGTGGGGGACAATTGCTACAGTGTCATCCACAGATCCCCATAACAGTGTCATCCACAGATGTCCCCATAACAGTGTGTCATACAAAGATGCCCCCATAACAGTGTGTCATCCACAGATACCCCATAACAGTGTCATCCACAGATGCCCATAACAGTGCCCCTGCACACTGAGGAGAGACAGAAAGGAGGAAAAAGAATCCAGAATCATCGGAAGAAAGAATCGGAAGCAAGCAGACGACAGCACAGCAGACGACTGAATAGCTTATTTTGTAAGTAAATAGTATTATTATAAATATAGTTAAGTTTAACCCCTTAAGGACTCAGGGCGTACCGGTACGTCCTAAGTTTAAATCGCGATTGTGGCGCCGCGGGGGTTAATCCGAACAGGCATCCTGTCACAACGCCCGGTAATGTGACCCCCCGTATCGACGATCGCCGCAAACCGCTGGTCAATTCAGACCTGTGGTTTGCTGCGTTTTCTGCAGTTTCTGATCAGAAACTTTAATGTGCAGAAACTATACATTTTTCACCCCCCCTGCACCCCTGAATGATTTGATGCCGGCCGCTGGTGCAGGGGGGGTGTTACAGGCGGTGCGATCCCCCGCCCGCCTCCTCTTGAATATTTATTGGTGGCCAGTGGGTATACCACAGTGTCAGCACATTGCTGACACTCTGGTATAAACAGCTGACATCTGTGTAGATGCCAGCCGTTTAACCCTTTCCATACAGCGGTCCGTACGGACCGCTGTATGGAAAAGGTTAACAGTCAGGGTCAGGGAGCTCCCTCCCTCTCCGATTGGGGGGGGGGCTGCTGTGCCTTTGCAGCCCCCAGACAGGATGGGGTCATAGAGGGAGGGAGACCCCCTCCTTACCCTTCTCCTTACCCTTCCCCGGGGAAGGTTCCCATGGCAACAGGACGCCTTCTCAGGCATCCTGCTGTCAATGGTGCTGAACAGATCTGTGCTAAAGGCATAGATCTGTTCAGAAAAAGTGTAAGTAAAATACAGTACAATACACTATATAGTGTACTGTACTGTATTATACAGACATCAGACCCACTGGATATTCAAGAACCAAGTGGGTCTGGGTCAAAAAAAATGTGAAAAAAGTGAAAAAAGTAAAGATAAAAAAACACATTTATCACTGAATAAAAATTAAAAAAATAAAATACACTACACATATTAGGTATCACCGCATCCGTAATGACCTGATCTATAAAACAGTCATGTTACTTTGCCCGCACGGTGAACGCCATAAAATTAAAAAAATAAAAACTATGGGAAAATTTAAATTTTGCCCACCTTACTTCCCAAAAAAGGTAATAAAAGTGATCAAAAAAGCTGCATGTACGCCAAAATAGTACCAATCAAACCGTCATCTCATCCTGCAAAATCGTACCCTACCCAAGATAATCGCACAAAAACTGAAAAAAACTATGGCTCTTAGACTATGGAAACACTAAAACATGTTTTTTTTTTTGTTTAAAAAATGAAATCATTGTGTAAAACTTGCATAAATAAAAAAAAATAGTATATATATTAGGTATCGGCGCGTCCGTATCGACCGGCTATATAAAAATATCACATGATCTAACCCCTCAGATGACCACCGTAAAAAAATAAAAATAAAAACGGTGTAAAAAAAGCCATTTATTGTCATCTTACGTCACAAAAAGTTTAATAGTTATTACTTTACATTTCCCATATGTCTACTTCATGTTATGATCATTTTGGGAATTACATTTTATTTTTGGGGGACATTACAAGGCTTAGAAGTTTTAAGGACCAGTTCAGGTCTGAAGTCACTTTGTGAAGCTTACATAATAGAAACCACCCAAAAATGACCCCATTCTAGAAACTACACCTCTCAAGGTATTCAAAACTGATTTTACAAACGTCGTTAACCCTTTAGGTGTTCCACAAGAATTAATGGAAAATAGAGATACAATTTCAAAATTTCACTTTTTTAGCAGATTTTCCATTTTAATATTTTTTTTCCAGTTACAAAGCAAGGGTTAACAGCCAAACAAAACTCAATATTTTTGGCCCTGATTCTGTAGTTTACAGAAACACCCCATATGTGGTCGTAAACTGCCGGGCACACGGCAGGGCGCAGAAGGAAAGGAATGCCATACGGTTTTTGGAAGGCAGATTTTGCTGGACTGTTTTTTTTGACACCATGTCCCATTTGAAGCCCCCCTGATGCACCCTAGAGTAGAAAATCCAAAAAAGTGACCCCATTTTAGAAACTACGGGATAGGGTGGAAGTTTTGTTGGTACTAATCTAAGTTTTACATAATGATTTCATTTTTTAAACAAAAATAATTATGTTTTAGTGTTTTCATAGTCTAAGAGCCATAGTTTTTTCAGTTTTTGGGCGATTATCTTGGGTAGGGTATGATTTTTGTGGGATGAGATGTCGGTTTGATTGGAACTATTTTGGGGTGCATATGACTTTTTTATCGCTTGCTATTACACTTTTTGTGATATAAGGTGACCAAAAATGGTTTATTTAGCACAGTTTTTATTTTTTATTTTTTACGGTGTTCACCTGAGGAATTTTTATAGAGCCGGTCGATACAGACGCGGCAATACCTAATATGTATTTTTTTAATTTATTTTTTACTTGAAACTTTTAATTTTTTTGTAAAACTTTAATTTTATTAACTATTTTTTTCCCCACACTGGGACTTCTACATTACAGGGTCTGATCCCTGTTTCAATGCAGCACGATACATCTGTATTGTGCTGTATTGAACTGTTAGTGTCTTACACTGTAAGACGCTAACAGTTGCCTAGGAGACCCAGCCTGGGGGCTGAGCCTCCTAGGCCTCCGTACATGACAGGCCCCAAGCCTTGGAATGTCTTGGGGCTGCCATGGCAACCATCGAGTCCCTGCCACAGCAGTGCGGGGACCCGATGTATGAGGTGAGGGAGCGCAAACCTCCCATATGGTCAGCGCTGACCACGGCATATGAGGGGTTAATCCACCGGCATCGGCATTATCGCCGATGCTGGTGGATGCAGCAGGGATCCGGCTGTCAGTAACATGAAAGACTGCAGGACGAGAACGCTCAGCGATTTAGGACGACCATTCTCGTCCTAGGTCGTTAAGAGGTTAATGTCTGTTTTTGACTTTTATTATATTTTGGCTTTTAAAGGGACAGTAAAAATGTCACAGAAGGTGTACAGGAAACAAGACAACACAAAATGAATATACGACTCACTGGATCCAAAACTAAGGAACAAAAGGGAGACCCCTGCATCAGACCTGGCTCTCTCCCTTACTGCTCAGCCTATGCGATAATCCCAATGGTAGATAATCGCATATCCTCGTACCTCGGTTGTATAACACCTGAACACCCTATAATAGTGAGGGGACACGACCACCGGCTCCCTACACTAGATACAGAGGGAGTCAGGGTCACCTGGGATCCAGCAAACCGAAAAACACAAAAGAATGCACAACACTTAACTTGTAGAAGACTGGGAAGTAGGATCAGCATGCACACACACTCCAGGAAGAAATATAAACCGCACACTGATGGAATTTAAAGGGATGCAATCAGTCCAACTACATGACAGCTGAGAGAGGCTAACGAGATGAGGAACTGAAAGCAAAACAAAGGAAGCTCAAGGAGGAGGTTCTGAAAGGCATCTGTCAGAGCTTCTCAGATGTCTGGTGGTGACAAAAACATTTTTTTTTTGTTATGCATGATGCTTTTAGATAATAAATAAATGTAAAAGTAGTGGTGCTATAATTTGAATCCCAGGGCTCTCTGATGTCCTACAGGCTTCGGTAGTTGTTTCAACCGCAGCTTGAGGCTTGATGTTGTTTGCCTCAAGTGCGGTTGCCGCGGACAACAGCTATGTGTGCGGTTCCCTTGGAGTTGTGTGCGTTTGTGTAGGCACTTTTGTATGTCTGGTGTGCACTGTGTTTTATGTTTGGTGCGCACGGACATCTTCCTTTCACTGTGGCTGCCCGTGGCAACGTTTGGTATGTTGTACATGTGGTGGCAGTGTCCTGGCCTTCGGGCTGTCTCCCAGGACGGCTGCCACCCATGTCGTTGCCTGCGGCAACAGCCACAGGGTGATCTTAGTTTGGTCACTTCCCCTTTATGTGTGTTTCCCTTCTGTAGTGCTGGAAGGGTTAACTCCCTTCCCAGTGTGTGATGTCACTGGGTGTGTCCGACTGTGGGGTGTGGCTTCTTGCCCTATTTTGCCTTGGTATTTGGCATGGCTCAGTCGGTTGCTTCAGTCATGCTTGGCTGGAGCAGCCTCCTGTGCATATTACCTGCCAGTGAGAGCCACCCCTGTGGTCATAAAGATATTGTCGTTATGTTTTATGTGATGTCTATGTTATGTTCTGTTGGGACCTTCCTATGTGTTTTGGTGCAGCTTACGGTTCTGGATTCCTGTTTGCTCAGGGATCCAGTCAGCAAGGCTGTGGCAGGTTGGTGGAACTTCTTGTTCGCCTGCCATTCCCGTAAAGCTGTTTGTGTTCCCCTTTTCCCAGCAGCGTGGCCATGGAGACTCCTGCTCCTCCGTGCCTAGGAGGAGTAGGTCGTCTTACCCAGCTCCTAGCTCAGGGATCTGCGGAGGGTAAGTCAGGGCTCCGAGGTTCCTGCGCATGGGTCCTCCTACCTTAAAGGTTGGCCCATGCAGGTAGGAGCTAGGGTCAGGTTAGAGATGCTTGAGGAGGTGACCTGCTCCCTATCCTGTTCTCCTGGCCGACCAGCCATAACAGCATCTGGCATCACACGGCTGAGGGTTTCCCCCATCCTCAGCCGTGACATGGGCGCTGTGAAGGTCACTGTTATAGGGTTAGCATATCTCTCTTCAGCAAGTGGCATTTATCACGTAGAGAAAGTTCTTACTAGTGTTGGGCGAGCATGCTCTGCCGAACACAAATTTTACTTGGCCGAACACAGCATGTGCTCGAGCGCGATGCTCGAGTCTCCTCCCTCACGTTTGTTGGCTGCTATGCAGCCAATAAACATGCAGGTAAGTACTGCCATTCACTGTAATGCCATACCCATGTTGGCTACTGGCATTACAGTTATTGGCTGGCCGGAACGCTTCATCGGGTGCTATATAGCACCCGATGACACGTGCTCAGCTCAGTCTTAGTCAGGGAGAGCTGTGCTGAAGAAGGGACAGATAGTGTAGAGAGTGAAATACTAATATTTTTATTGAAAAAACGTGTTTGAGACTCAAAATTCCTTTTAAGGACTATTGTTGTATCTAACAGTAATATAATTATTTGCGAAACTTGCACTAAATTGCGTGGAATTGTTAGAGAGACCCAAAAGTCCTGTTAAGGACTATTGTTGTATCTAACAGTAATATAATTATTTGCGAAACTTGCGCTAAATTGCGTGGACTTGTTAGAGACCCAAAAGTCCTTTTAAGGACTATAGTTGTATCCGGCAGCAATATATATTTTAGCACAACCTGCGCTAAATAGCTTTCAGTTGTTTGGCCGCTGCAGACAGCGACATTATCTGCGCTACATCTCCTGTCTAACGTGTGCGCAGCCTAAAAATATCTGTGACATCCAGTGTACTTTTTTGGCTGAGGACAGTTACATTAACTGCTCTACATCTCCTGTATAATGTTTGCGTATCCGAAATATCAGTGACATTCAGTGTAAATTTTTTTGACGGTTATGACAGCGACATTATCTGCGCTACATCTCCTGTGTAACATGTGTGCAGCCTAAAAATATCTGTGACATCCAGTACTTTTTCTGTAGATGGTGTTTGCTGCGGACAGTTACATTATCTGTGCTACATCTCCTGTATAACGTTTGCGTATCCGAAATATCAGTGATATTTAGTTAAGTTTATTTGCTGCTGGGGCCACGACATTAATTGCGCTATACCTCCTGTATAACATTTGTGCAACCTAAATATCAGTGACATTAATTCAGTGTAATGTTTTATTAGGCGGTGGCGACAGCGACATTACTTGCGCTATACCTCCTGTATAACGTTTGTGCATCCTAAATATCAGTGACATTAATTCAGTGTCATTTTTTATTAGCTGGTGGTGACAGCGACATTAATTGCGCTATAACGCCTGTATAATGTTTGTGCAACCTAAATATAAGTGACATTCATTCAGTGTAATTTTTTATTAGGCGGTGGTGACAGCGACATTAATTGCGCTATACCTCCTGTATAACGTTTGTGCAACCTAAATATCAGTGACATTAATTCAGTGTAATGTTTTATTAGGCGGTGGTGACAGCGACATTACTTGCTCTATACCTCCTGTATAACGTTTGTGAATCCTAAATATCAGTGACATTAATTCAGTGTCATTTTTAATTAGCCGGTGGTAACAGCTGCATTACTTGCGCTATACCTCCTGTATAACGTTTGTGCAACCAAAATATTAGTGACATTTATTCAGTGTAATTTTTTATTAGGCAGTGGTGACAGTGACATTACTTGCTCTATACCTCCTGTATAACAATTGCGCATCCTAAAATTATCCGTGACATTCAGTGTACTTTTTTCATAGAGGCTGCGGACAGCGACATTATCTATGCTACATCTCCTGTTTACCATGTGCGCATCCTAAAAATATCTGTGACATTCTGTGTACTTTTTTTGCGCATACACTTACAAAACCTGTGCTACTGGGACCATTTAATATGCGCAAGGTAAGCAGTAAGGGACGGGGAAGTGGCAGTGTTGCTGATTGTGCACGCAGAGGTGCGGAGAAACTGTGCCTGCTGCCAGAGCACAAGAAACACACTCATCCACAATACCTAGCTTCATGTCCCAGTTTTCAGGGTGGCGCAGGACACCACTCTCCAAGTCAGACCAAGTGCTGCGGTTGGATTTCAGCAGATAATGCTTCTAGTCGGTTAAGCACCACCCTGACTTCCACAAAGTCCAGTCTCAGTAGCCAAGAGTCTGGTCAACAGAATCCTCACCCTGTTCCTCCTTCCTCCCACCATGGAGAGTCTTGGCAAACACGTGATCCCACACTCGGATATTCAGAGGAGCTCTTTTCAGCACCATTCCTTTATTTGGCTCTCTCGCCAAGGCCACTTGAAGAGGGACATGAGGAGATCTTGTGCCCTGATTCCCAAACTCTTGAGCGTCCATAGTTACAAGAAGATGATAAAAAGTAAAAAGTTGGTTGGCCGAGTATCTCAGGGATCCTGATAATACCCAGGGGGTGCCACGTAGACTCCAGGGTTTACCTATAAAGTTATAGTGGATTACACTATTATCTTTGCAAAAGGTTGCACTTACTTTACCAGGGAGGAGGGCATAGGATGAAGCTCAAGACACCTATACCTCAACCTCCCCTGCCGAGATCGCTTCACAAGATATTGTAATGGCTTCCTGTAAATTTACTATCCGATCTGAGAGACTCCAACCAACTCATTACAATACTGAGAGATTTTGAATGTCGAAATGACATGTTATGGGTAACTTTGGATGTATCATCTCTATACAGTAATATTATACATACATTAGGTATTTAAGTGATTAATATGTTTTCTCCATGGACCCCTACATGCCTTCTAAACAAATTATATTTATTTTAGACTCAATAACTTTTATTTTAAATCACAATTATTTACCTATAACATTGTTTTTTATATCCAGAACCGGGGAACAGCAATGGGCATGAAATTTGCACCATCGTATGCCAATTTATTTATGGGGGCATTTGAGGAAACCTTTGGCCTACTGGATCATCCCAACATTAAACTGTCTAGATGATTTATTGACAACATTATTTTTATTTGGCAAGGGAGCAGAGACATACTACAAATTCATTTCAAACATTAATCTAAATGATTGGAACTTGAAATTCACTGCTCAGATAGATTCCTCCGACAACTGTCTTTCTCGATCTAAAATTAACCATTACTAATAGTTTGATTGAGACAAGCACACACTTTAACCACTTAAGGACCACAGGTTTATACCCCCCTAGTGACCAGGCCCTTTTTTACAAATCGGCACTCCACAACTTTAGCGGTTTATTGCTCGGTCATGCAACTTACCACCCAAATTAATTTTACCTCCTTTTCTTCTCACTAATAGAGCTTTCAGTTGGTGGTATTTCATTGCTGCTGACATTTTTACTTTTTTGGTTATTAATCGAAATTTAACGATTTTTTTGCAAAAAAATGAGATTTTTCACTTTCAGTTGTAAAATTTTGCAAACAAAAAAGACATCCATATATTAATTTTTCGCTAAATTTATTGTTCTACATGTCTTTGAGTAAAAAAAAATGTTTGGGTAAAAAAAAATGGTTTGGGTAAAAGTTATAGCGTTTACAAACTATGGTACAAAAATGTGAATTTCCGCTTTTTGAAGCAGCTCTGACTTTCTGAGCACCTGTCATGTTTCCTGAGGTTCTACAATGCCCAGACAGTACAAACACCCCACAAATGACCCCATTTCGGAAAGTAGACACCCTAAGGTATTTGCTGATGGGCATAGTGAGTTCATAGAACTTTTAATCTTTTGTCACAAGTTAGCGGAAAATGATGATTTATTTTTTATTTTTTTCTTACAAAGTCTTATATTCCACTAACTTGTGACAAAAAATAAAAACTTCCATGAACTCACTATGCCCATCACGAAATACCTTGGGGTGTCTTCTTTCCAAAATGGGGTCACTTGTGGGGTAGTTATACTGCCCTGGCATTCTAGGGGCCCTAATGTGTGGTAATTTGTTTGAAATCAAAATGTGTAAAAAAGGACCTGTGAAATCCGAAAGGTGCACTTTGGAATATGTGCCCCTTTGCCCACCTAGGCTGCAAAAAAGTGTGACACATCTGGTATCGCCGTACTCAGGAGAAGTTGGGGAATGTGTTTTGGGGTGTCATTTTACATATACCCATGCTGGGTGAGAGAAATATCTCGGCAAAAGACAACTTTTCCCATTTTTTTATACAAAGTTGGCATCTGACCAAGATATTTTTCTCACCCAGCATGGGTATATGTAAAATGACACCCCAAAACACATTCCCCAACTTCTCCTGAGTACGGCGATACCAGATGTGTCACACTTTTTTGCAGCCTAGGTGGGCAAAGGGGCACATATTCCAAAGTGCACCTTTCGGATTTCACAGGCCATTTTTTAAACATTTTGATTTCAAACTACTAACCACACATTAGGGCCCCTAGAATGCCAGGGCAGTATAACTACCCCACAAGTGACCCCATTTTGGAAAGAAGACACCCCAAGGTATTCCGTGAGGGGCATGGCGAGTTCCTGGAATTTTTAATTTTTTTGTCACAAGTTAGTGGAATATGAGACTTTGTAAGGAAAAAAAATAAATAAAAAAAATCATCATTTTCCACTAACTTGTGACAAAAAATAAAAAATTCTAGGAACTCGCCATGCCCCTCACGGAATACCTTGGGGTGTCTTCTTTCCAAAATGGGGTCACTTGTGGGGTAGTTATACTGCCCTGGCATTCTAGGGGCCCTAATGTGTGGTTAGTAGTTTGAAATCAAAATGTTTAAAAAATGGCCTGTGAAATCCGAAAGGTGCACTTTGGAATATGTGCCCCTTTGCCCACCTAGGCTGCAAAAAAGTGTGACACATCTGGTATCGCCGTACTCAGGAGAAGTTGGGGAATGTGTTTTGGGGTGTCATTTTACATATACCCATGCTGGGTGAGAAAAATATCTTGGTCAGATGCCAACTTTGTATAAAAAAATGGGAAAAGTTGTCTTTTGCCGAGATATTTCTCTCACCCAGCATGGGTATATGTAAAATGACACCCCAAAACACATTCCCCAACTTCTCCTGAGTACGGCGATACCAGATGTGTGACACTTTTTTGCAGCCTAGATGAGCAAAGCGGCCCAAATTCCTTTTAGGAGGGCATTTTTAGACATTTGGATCCCAGACTTCTTCTCACGCTTTCGGGCCCCTAACATGCCAGGGCAGTATAAATACCCCATGTGACCCCATTTTGGAAAGAAGACACCCTAAGGTATTCCGTGAGGGGCATGGCGAGTTCCTAGAATTTTTATTTTTTTGGCACAAGTTAGCGGAAATAGATTTTTTTTGTATTTTGTCACAAAGTCTCCCTTTCCGCTAACTTTGGACAAAAATGTCAATCTTTCATGGACTAAATATGCCCCTCACGGAATACCTTGGGGTGTCTTCGTTCCGGAATGGGGTCACATGTGGGGTACTTATACTGCCCTGGCATTTTAGGGGCCCTAAAGCGTCAGAAGAAGTCTGGAATATAAGTCTAAAAAAATTTACGCATTTGGATTCCGTGAGGGGTATGGTGAGTTCATGTGAGATTTTATTTTTTGACACAAGTTAGTGGAAATATGAGACTTTGTAAGAAAAAACCAAAACAAACAAAAAATTTCCGCTAACTTGTGCCCAAAAAAATGTCTAAATGGAGCCTTACAGAGGGTGATCAATGACAGGGGGGTGATCAGGGAATCTATATGGGGTGATCACCCCCCTGTCATTGATCACCCCCCTGTAAGGCTCCATTCAGACATCCGTATGATTTTTACGGATCCACTGATACATGGATCGGATCCGCAAAACACATGCGGACGTCTGAATGGAGCCTTACAAGGGGGTGATCAATGACAGAGGGGTGATCACCCAAATAGACTCCCTGATCACCCCCCTGTAAGGCTCCATTCAGACATCCGTATGATTTTTTACGGATCCACGGATACATGGATCGGATCCGCAAAACACATGCGGACGTCTGAATGGAGCCTTCCAGGGGGGTGATCAATGACAGAGGGGTGATCACCCATATAGACTCCCTGATCACCTCCGTCATTGATCACCCCCCTGTAAGGCTCCATTCAGACGTCCGTATGATTTTTTACGGATCCACGGATACATGGATCGGATCCGCAAAACACATGCGGGCGTCTGAATGGAGCCTTACAGGGGAGTGATCAATGACGGAGGTGATCAGGGAGTCTATATGGGTGATCACCCCTCTGTCATTGATCACCCCCCTGTGAGGCTACATTCAGACGTCCGCATGTCTTTTGCGGATCCGATCCATGTACCCGTGGATCCGTAAAAAATCATACGGACGTCTGAATGGAGCCTTACAGGGGGGTGATCAATGACAGGGGGGTGATCAATGACAGGGGGTGATCAGGGAGTGTATATGGGGTGATCACCCCCCCTGTCACTGATCACCCCCCTGTAAGGCTCCATTCAGACGTCCGTATGTGTTTTGCGGATCCGATCCATGTATCCGTGGATCCGTAAAAATCATACGGACGTCTGAATGGAGCCTTACAGAGGGGTGATCAATGACAAGGGGGTGATCAATAACAGGGGGTGATCAGGAAGTCTATATGGGTGATCACCCCTCTGTCATTGATCACCCCCCTGTAAGGCTCCATTCAGACGTCCGTATGCGTTTTGCGGATCCGATCCATGTATCCGTAAAAATCATACGGACGTCTGAATGGAGCCTTACAGGGGGGTGATCAATGACAGGGGGTTGATCAATGACAGGGGGGTGATCAATGACAGGGGGTGATCAATGACAGGGAAGTGATCAGGAAGTCTATATGCGTGATCACCCCCTTGTCATTGATCACCCCCCTGTAAGGCTCCATTCAGACGTCCGTATGCGTTTTGCGGATCCGATCCATGTATCCGTGGATCCGTAAAAATCATACGGACCTCTGAATGGAGCCTGACAGGGGGGTGATCAATGACAGGGGGGTGATCAATGACAGGGGGGGTGATTAGGGAGTCTATATGGGCTGATCAGTGGTTTATAAAGGGTTAATAAGTGACAGGGGGGGTGTAGTGTAGTGTAGTGGTGTTTGGCGCTACTTTAGTGAGCTACCTGAGTCCTCTGGTGGTCGATCCTAACAAAAGGGACCACCAGAGGACCAGGTAGCAGGTATATTAGACGCTGTTATCAAAACAGCGTCTAATATACCTGTTAGGGGTTAAAAAAAATCACATCTCCAGCCTGCCAGCGAGCGATCGCCGCTGGCAGGCTGGAGATCCACTCGCTTACCTTCCGTTCCTGTGAACGCGCGCGCCTGCGTGCGCGCGTTCACAGGAAATCTCGGCTCACGCGAGATGACGCCTATTGGCGTTAGTGTGACCTGGGAGAGCCGCCGCGATGACGCCTTTCGGCGTTAGCGTGGAGGCAAGCGGTTAAAGAGGTCGATGCAAACAGCTATTTGGATTACAAAAGCTGTCGCTATTACAAGTGGAAACACAATATACCATACGGCCAGATGAGGCGGGTTAGACCAATTAAAAATTATAGAGTCTAGGTTTCTAGAAAAGGGATACCCAGAGGGCCTGATTTCAGACTCAATTAATAAAATTGAAGATTATGCTAGCGTTAGTGTACTCATAATCTTAATTTTAGTAATGACAGGAGGCGAGTATTTTGCATTAAACTCTCTTTACTTACTCCACATAGCAGTAAAGAAACAGTTAAAACAGTAACCAATTAAAATGCAATAGGAGGTAATGTATTCTGAGCCGTGAGACTCCTCCTCCTCTTTCGCATGCGACATCAGAAAAAACTGGACAAACTAAAGTCAATGTCTCTCAAACCACAAACCACCGAGCGAATTCCTTGTCCTGTAGTTGTAAGGTATGAAGAAGAAATCCGGATTGAACTGTAACCGGTATCAAAAGACCTTCTGTCCGCACTCAGATCTCCGTGAGGCGAAGTCCGATCCACACGAAGAAAACTCCCTGAAGTTGGGCCGGAAACCTCAAGCATTTATACTGAAAAACAACGTGAAATGGGTTAGGAACCGAATCTGAACCTGCTTGCAGGCACGACCCACATAAAATGACAGTAAATTACATCACTTAAAAGAATCTTGGCTACTAAAACGCAAAAGGGAATGAAACCATATACTTACCCACGAGCACTTACCAAGGGTGGGAAAGAGGTGGGAAAATACTCGCCTCCTGTCATTACTAAAATTAAGATTATAAGTACACTAACGCTAGCATAATCTTCAATTTTACCACATGACAGGAGGCTTCATATTTTGCATTTTTTAACGCTGATTCACAAGACACATAGCCGCCCCCGTGCTTGGGCGAAAGTAGAATTTCCGGAAGGTAGACTCTCTCGACCAGTCCGCCGAATGTAGGATGTCTGCCAGAGAAGCGCCTGCCGAGAAGGCCGAGGAAGCAGCCTCCCCACGAACTGAATGTGCCCCAAAACAGGGGTCCACCCCCGCCAGAGACAGAAGCCACCGTATCCACCTGGCGAGTGTAGTAGTCGAGACGGGAACGTGAGGCCTAACGTAGGACACCAAAAGCTGTCCCGAGGCAGAAGCTCGAAGCGCGGAAGTGACCTCTACGTACCGAGTAAGGGTAGAAACGACACAAAGTTGCGGTTCTGAAGCAAAGAAGGGATAAAAGACCGACGTAGAGTTGGACTTGGTACGTCTAGACACCCGAAAGGTAACTCCCCCCGGAGAGACCGAAAAGGCGTCGACGTCGAAAGCCCGTACGTCCGAAACTCGACGAAAGGAAACGAGGCAAAGTAACAAAGTCAACTTGGCCGACAGTTGTCTTAGAGAGAGGTAGGTATTAGTCGGCCAATCTCTCAGAAACTGAAGAACCAAGGCCACATCCCAGAGACGAGAATATCTGGGACCCGGAGGTCTCTGCAACCTTATACCCCTAAGTAAACGGCAAACAAGTGGATCCCTACCGATTGGGATCCCAAGAGAGGGAACGTGCGCCGCCAAAATAGCGGAGCGCACCACGTTGAGAGAACGATAGGAGCGGCCCAAAGAGAACAAATGTGACAGAAAATTCAATATGGCGGTCACAGGTGCCGTAAATGGATCGAAGTCCCGTTCACAGCACCAAGAGGACCAGGAATCCCAAGCTGATAAGTAACATCTTCTAGTTCCAGGAGCCCAGGAGTCCCATATGAGGTCTCTAGCTGCCTGCGATAAATCGCTGGTCTGCCAGGCTCCCCGGAAAGAGCCCAAGCCACCAGAAGGAGACGGCCCTCGAGTACCAGGGGATGCAGATTCCCTTTCGGGTCCGTGAGGAGCATCGGGAAAGACGGTAGAAGCAACGGATCGATGTAGGAGAGCTCCAGAAGGTCTGGGAACCACGGTTGACTCCGCCAAAGCGGAGCGACGAGCAGGAGAGAAATGCGTTGATTCCTCAGGAATTGAATTGTCCGTGCGATCATGGTGAAAGGGGGAAAGGCGTATGCTCCCTTGGCTGGCCACTGTTGGAGAAACGCGTCCACCGCTAAACTCTCCGGATCCGGCAGCCAGCTGAAGTAGGCCGGAGTCTGCCTGTTGTTGCGGGAAGCGAATAGGTCCAGTCGGAAGGGGCCCCTCCTGACCGAGAGTCGTTGAAAGACCTGAGGATCCAATCTCCAGTCGCTGCTGTCCCTCCAGTGACGCGAGAACCAGTCTGCCGTCAGATTCGTCTCCCCCGGAAGGTATTCCGCCCTGAGCGAAATGTTGCGGGGAAGGCAGAAGTCGAAGATCTCCTTCGTCACCTCCGACAGTAGTCGGGAACGGGCTCCGCCCAGGCGGTTGATATAGCGGACCGCCGAGATGTTGTCCATCCGCAAGAGAATACAGCAATGTGACTTGTCCTTCGCCAGACTGCGGATAGCGAACGACCCCGCCAACAGTTCCAGGCAGTTGATGTGAAGACTCTCCTGAGCGGTCCAGGCGCCTCCTGTTGATCTGCCTCCGCCCGTCGCGCCCCAGCCCCAAAGGCTGGCGTCCGACTCCAAAACGACGTCGGGAGAGCTCCCGAAGATTGCTCGGCCGTTCCAAGCCTCCATGCTGTCGAGCCACCATCTGAATTCCTCCCTGACCTCTTCCGTTATCGGGATCGATTGATCGTAGGAAGGATTCCGATGGAGAAAGTAGGTCTTCAGACGTTGCATCGCCCTGTAGAGGAGCGGTCCCGGGAATATGGCCTGAATGGAAGCGGACAGTAGACCTACAATCCGAGCCAGAGTACGGAGTGGAATGGAGAAGCAGCGGATGACTCTGCGCAACTCCTTCTTGATAGCTGCGATCTTCGTCGCTGGTAAGCGTAGTGTGCTGGACCTGGAGTCTATCTCGAATCCCAGAAACTGGATAGTCTGAGTCGGGGACAACTCAGACTTCAAGAAGTTCACCACGAACCCCAGGGAGGTCAGGAAGTCGACGGTAAAACGTGTGTGCCGAGTCAGTCCGGACCTGTCGTCGCAAAACAGAAGCAGGTCGTCCAGGTATATAATGCACCGAATCCCTTGAGCATGAAGATGTGCGACCACAGGCTTCAGCAACTTGGTGAAACACCACGGGGCTGAACTGAGGCCGAAAGGGAGGCACGTGAACTGCCACGGACGACCTTGCCACAGGAATCTGAGGAAACGTCGGCAGGTCAAGTGGACCGGTACCGACAAGTACGCGTCTCTGAGGTCCAGTCTCGTGAACCAATCTCCGTCTCGAAGGAGGTCCCTCAGAAGGTGTATGCCCTCCATCTTGAAGTGCCTGTATCACACGTAGGAGTTGAGCTTTTTTAAGTTTAAGACTGGTCTGAAATCCCCGGTCTTTTTCTTCACCAGGAAAAGATTGCTGAAAAAGCCTCCCTGATCGTGTGCGGGCTCCACCGCACCTTTGGAGTGGAGGTCTAGTAGCTCGTTTCCTATCAACCTGTAGTCCTCTGCGGAGCAGAGAAAAGGATGTGGCAGGATCGACTGTTCTGGACGGCCCACGAAGTCTATGACGTAACCCTGCACCGTCTGGAGTATCCATGCGTCCGACGATATAGCCGCCCAGTTCTGAAAACAAAGGGAAATACGAACTGCTGTATGAGTGAGAAGAGGTACCTGCAACAGGTGACGACTTACCGTTGGAGTTGAAGCGAGCTCTGCCCCGGGCACGTGATCCACGACCTCTGTCGGCTCCTCTGGTGAAGGAGAAAGGCTGTCTATAGCCTGTTTCTGGGTAGAACGGTTGAGGCCTTTGAGAACTGGGGCCCGAAGTTCCAAAAACACCCCTTTGGGAGTTGGCTCGGAAGACCCGCTTCATGGAGGTCTGTGCTTTGTTAAGCGAGGTAAAGACATTCACATGCCTGTTGAGCTCCTTCAGAAAAGTCTCACCGAATAGCTTGCCCTGTGCCAGTGGTCCTAGTTCTTTGGTGGCCAATTCCACCAATTTTCCGTCAAGACGGAGTAATGCTGCCTTCCTCCTCTCAGAAGAGAGAGCTACGTTGGCATTGCCCACAAAACAGAAGCACCGTTGTGCCCATTCTCTAATGTCGTGAGCCCATTCACGAACCATATTAGCGTCAAACTCCTCTGATCGCGCTAGGGCATCATCCGCCAAATACAAATTGCGGGAAAGTGGGCCAATGGAGTCCAACAGCTTATCCTGTACGCCGTGGAATGCCTTCTCAACCCCTTTGCGAGGGTCCCGACCACCCCTAGACATAAAGGTGGTCATGATCTGGTCGAACTCCGGAGTTTGCGCTACGAAGTCGGGTAACAAAGGGCGAGTGCATTCGGAGCGTAAACGGTTGCGAACCGTTTTGTCCATAGGTTTGCGTAGCCATAGGTGTATAAACTTTGCGAGGTGATCCGGAGGCGTCCAGTCCCCAGAACGTGGATGACGGATGTTTCTCAGATCGAAGAGACGTTGGCCGGAGGGGTCCAGGATGGTTTCCTCATCCTCCAGCGGTGGCGCCGAGTCGTCGGGTAGCTGGGAATTTCGAGAAAGGTGCCCCTTTGGTCACCGGAAAACGCGCCCTCATCTGAGCCCCAGGCGTCCTCCGGAACGTCGGAGTCCGCGGCCTGCCACGAGTCCAGAATATTCATGGACGGAGATAGTTTATCCTCCTCGTCCGAGGAGTAGTGATGTCCAGGCGAGGGAGCGAGAGGAGTCGGTTTGTCGCGCTTGGCGGGGGCCTTGCCCCTGTCCGGATTGGTAGAGCCCTTCTCTCCTTTCCAATGGCGTCTTTGTGGCTGAGTGTCGGCACGAACCTGTGACCCCAAAGCCTCGGAATCGTAGTCCTGTTGCTGGACCTCAGCAAGGTCATCTGGCCCATCAGCCGCCGTCATAATCCTGGAGAAAGCCTTCTCCATCGAGGCAGCAACTGCCTCATTAATCATGGCCTGAAGCTGTGCAGCGTTCTGGTCCATTGTCCAACAGAACCTTGGCACAGGGTAGCATAAAGTATATATAGAGATGGTACCAGCAGTACCTATAACCCCAGCAGGGTAAATTGGGATTTTTGCACTGGGCAGCACCCAGGAATAGAGGATGTATGTCTGACACCTCTGCAGCAGCAGCAAGATCGGGGCGACACCCCAAAGCCCAGGGAATGAACCCTGCAGTGATAAGGCCTGGACAAACGGCCACTGAATTTGAGAGCCCTGCCTGGTCGTCTGACAGGCTTATGCGATCCGAGCTGTGAAGGAGGAGAGACACAGTGAGGGATCTGACACGGAGCACAAACGCAAATAGTAAGATGGCAGGGTTGTAAGGGACTTACCGCAAAGCCGAGCACGGTGGAAAAAGAGTCTCGGATATCCAAGATGGCGGCCACAGATCTCGCGAGACGCGAGCGTAATTGCCGCCACTAACGCCTGAGGAGAGAGGATCCCGCGAGCGGCAGCAGAGAAAGCGTGGCGAAAAAACCGCGAAGCGATGTGCGCAGATAGGCTGAACGTTACCCCAGGGAAAGGAAAAATAAACCACCACCAATACCGCAAAAGCGCGTGAGGTAACGGGGGGGGGGGGGGGGGGCATGGGTGCTAGTAAAGTAAGAAGGCCAAACAGGAACGGGAGACCAGCTGAGGAGAAAAAACTTCACCGGAGCCACAAACCCCCCAAAATATAGCGGTAGACATTAAATATTACCACAAGGATAGAAAGAAAAGCCCCCAAATGGAAATACGTAACCCCAAAACCTTATAACGGGGAGAGCAGAAAACTCTGACCTGTCTGTCTGATGGAGCAGTAAAGAAAGAGGAGGAGGAGTCTCACGGCTCAGAATACATTACCTCCTATTGCATTTTGATTGGTTACTGTTTTAACTGTTTCTTTACTGCTATGTGGAGTAAGTAAAGAGAGTTTAATGCAAAATATGAAGCCTCCTGTCATGTGGTAAAATTGGGAAAACAACTCAAACAGATTGCCTGCGACCGAAACATCAAACACAAACTATTGAGAAGAACCAGTATATCTAGCCCCATCCCGTCCAAAACTGAATAAATTCAATAAAGTTACCACCATTGGTTCAAAGTCCTTGGGACACTTAGATAAACCCAAGGGGTCATACAAATGTTGGCATAAATTGTGCAAATGCTGCTCCACAATTATCCACGGCACAAATGAGTTAACTATCAATTCCTCTAAAGAAAAAATCTCCCTTTCAAGCAATATGGATTGTGACACCACAAATGTAATATACGTGTTGGAATGCCCGTGTGGGCTACAACACATAGGCCGAACCACTCAAAGCATCCGAGAGAGACTCAACTCCCACTGCTCCAATATTAAGAAAAAATACGACAAACATAGCGTTTCCAGACACTTTGCACAAAAACATGATGGCGACGCATCCCTCATATGTTTAACTCCCATCGAATGGGTCCCAAAATCCTTCTAACAACTTTGTAGGAAGGAAATGTATGGGATTTTTTGTTTTAACACTTTGACTCCCTTTGGTTTAAATGAATCTCTCGAATAGAGTAACTACTAATAACCGTTGGGACACCAATTGTTCAACCAATTTGTTTTATGCGGTTTTATATATAGTCGCCACTATCATTGTTACCAATAGATTTTAATATACTCATATCCATATTTTATTGACTATTCTGTAATTGTATGCATTTATATTGCACTAGGTTTATCTATTTACTGACGTTTTTTTTTATGCACACACCTACTGGAGCGTCTGTTGTTTTATACATGCTTTGAGATACGATATTCTTTATTCACTTCCTTGAGTATTTTATATATTTATATATATTTATATTATTATTATTTATATATATATATATATATATATATATATATATCTATATATATATATATATATATATATCTCTATATATATCTATATGTTCTAGAGTTCGTATATTTTCAGACAGGTCCACATAATATTTCTTTGTGTATGTGATGTATGTATATGTGTACGTATGTATATGTATGCATATGTATATGTGTGTGTATTGTCAGGGAGCAGGTGGTGTTACCCCTACTCGGGGACCGCGGGCACGGTGCAGTGCATGGGTTCCCCTTCAGCTTGGTAGAACACCTGGTGCCCGAGGTGCGGGTGCGCGGCGGGTGCACATGCGCAGTACACAGGCTGCTCGCTCATTCCTGGGTGCATAGCGTTCCTGCATTATCCGGCTGTCAGGTGTGAGCCTTGCTGGGGGAGGTTCCCCGTACACACCTTCCACCTTCCTCGCCTGCCATTGGTTCCTGGGGAGGGTGGTTCTTACCTTCCCTGGCTATAAAGACCTGGCCTGAGCTCTGGCTCATTGCTGAGATTTTCCACCTTATGGTGAACACCTAGCCTCTCTGCAGATCCTCTTATTGCCTGTTGTTTCTTTGTATCCTTCCCGGCTACTGACCCTGGAATGTCTTCCGCCTTGAACCTTCGCTGCCTGCCTCGACCAGGATTGGACATTGACTACCCCTCTTGGATTATCCCTAAACTTGTACCGCGTTCTGGGCTGTCAGCTGCTTACTGCCAGTGGGTTCCTCATCCCACTACTGGCTCCCTGGGAGGTTTGACATGTATGTATATATGCATACTTTCATTCTCACTTTTTATTTTAACTCTGACTTTTATTCTTACTCTAATCCCTACTTTGTCCTTATACAATTATATATATATATATATATATATATATATATATATATATTGTGGGGGATTAGCTCTTTTCCGGTGGTTGCAATCACACTTTTCTTCACAGACACCAGGATTTAGGGGCCAAACTGTGCTTTATTGTGGCATACGGCATAAAGAAAGACACAAAGCCAAAATAAAATACCTTGCCCGTCTGGGCCCTATCTAAACACATAGGTTTCCCTGACTCACCTAAAGCGTACCACAGTTCACACCCGTGATGAGATGCGGCTGTCCCAGCCCAACCTCCAGCAGCCTCCAGGCTGCTCCCACACCAGGGTGTCTTGTGGGATAGTGGTCTCTCAGACCACACAGAGCCACTCCAGCCTTCTGTGTGCAAGTCCCCACCCCCTCTCACTCTGAGGATTCCTTTATCCCCAGGTGATTACTGCACCTGGTCTTTCTTCAGACCTGGCGATTCTGGGGGAAGACACAGCAAATCCTGCCATATATCTCCCCTAACAACCATGAGGCATGTCACTGCCTCGCAATATATATATATATGCATATTTACACTCTAATACCTTTGCCCCTAGCTGATGCCCCTGACTGATTGTAACCACATATACCCAATTTTCATTTTTACTCCAATACCTAAAAATAACATTACAACCCCTCAGTTTTATGTCCAACAGGTAAATAAGATATATATTGTAGGAGAGTCCCCGGAATAATAATGGACGGACGATACGTGCCACCAGAGGTCCTGGCCTCGGTGGAGTAAGAACCGGATCATTGCGGTTACAGCGGCGAATGCTGCTGGCGCAGCGTGTCCGGGCCGGTTCTTACTGTTCCCCACGGCCACCCAGGTTTTTGGTGGAGCTGGGCCTTTAAGAACCCAGCCTGCTGATGATGGGGGTGGGGTGTGTCTTGCTGAGCTGGAGATTTTCCACAGACAGAGTGAGTACTGATGGAGGAGAGTCTGGGCGCAGCACACATTGAAGGATAGTCCTGGGACCTGTGGTGCTACAAGCCAAAGGGGCTCTGGCCTGAGGGAGACAAAGGCAGATAGCCTAGAAGCCGGCAGAACTGCTGTGGTCTGTCCAAAACAAGGTGACTCAAACCTGCTGTTTATTTTCTATGGAAGGACTTTTGTTTTATGCACTATGTGGATATGCACCTGTGTGGTCTGCACATTGCCTGTTATGCCGTTGGTGTGAATAAAGTCACAGTGTATCACAAAGACTGTCTATGATTGCCTCAATACTGCCGCCGCTACCGTAGCCTACCACGAGCACATCCCCACAATTGGTGGAGGATGCGGGCATTCCTGCAGTGAGGCAGGCCTAAGGCAAAAGTTGTGTTGGACTGCATGTCATATATCAGGCCTGCAAGTTTTATGGTTCCTGACAAGATGGAGGAGGCCATTAAGCACCTGATTCAGAGTAATGTACAGCAGCAACAGGCATTGCAGGCTCAGAAAGAAAGACATGATGAGGCTATGTGTGCACAACAGCAAACAAACAATCTCCTAATGCAGCAGCTGGTAGCCATGCAAGAGTCGGTGCGAACATCCCTGCAAGGAGTTTCAACTGCGACAACCCCGACTGTGTCTACCGCCAGGGACAAAGTCCGATCCGCCCTGAGGAAAATGGGTCCGGGAGATGATATAGAGGCATTCCTGATGGTATTCGAAAGAACCGCGGAGCAAGAGAGGCTGCCGTTGGAGCAGTGGGCCGAGGTGGTGGCGCCTTTTCTGGTGGGGGACGCACAAAAGGCCTATTTTGACCTCAGCTGCGATGAGGCCAAGGACTATGAGAGGCTAAAAACTGAGGTGTTGGCCAGGTTGGGGGTAAACACCTATGTGCGAGCGCACAGGGTGTATCAGTGGGTGTTTGCCGAGTCCCGACCCGCCCGGTCACAAGCCTATGACTTACTTCACCTAGTAAAAAAATGGCTTCAGCCTGAAATATTGAGCACTTCTCAGATGGTTGAAAGGGTCGTGGTCGACAGGTTCGTGCGTACCCTCCCGAGAGCCATACAGCGCTGGGTGGGACAAGGCGATCCAGGCAACCTGGAACAACTGGTTAGCCTGGTGGAGAGGTATATGGCCACTCAGGATTTGGTGCGGGACTCAGCGGTACTACCGAAGTCACGTCAGCCCCCGCTGCCGACCCGGGATCCTGAAAAAGGGATCCCACCACATAAGGAGGGGAGTGGATCTCCAGTCCGTGGGAGGAATACCCTGGGGAGGAGGGAGGCTGCGAGGATCAGATGTTGGCATTGTCAGGACTGGGGACATGTGGCATCCAACTGCCCTAGGGCATCCGAACCCATGGACTGCGGGTTCGCTCGCCGGTCCTCATTTTATGCCCAACCGGTGTATATAGCTGACCCCCTGCTGGCGGCGGACAACCCTCCGGTGTGTAATGTCGTTGTTAATGGACACTCCGTGCAGGCCCTGCTGGACTCTGGGAGCCTTGTAACTCTGGTCCATGAGTCGCTGGTAACGGAAAAACTCCCAGAAAGGCGAACCCTTACCATTGTCTGTATACATGGGGATCGCAGGGAGTATCCCACCACTAAGGTTACCCTGGCAGTGTGTGGAAAGGAGGTACCACATGTCGTCGGGGTGGGGAGACGGCTCCCTTATGCCGCAATATTGGGGAGGGACTTTCCCCTGTTCTGGACTTTGTGGAGGAACGGGTTGCCTACCTATGGGGAAGGAAAATGTCCAGGTCCCGAGCCCGAGGACCCCGAGGCAGGGACCCCAGCTGTAGGGGTCACCGTAGAGGAGGTAGAGTGTAACCCTGACCGGTTTCCCCTAGAAGTATTGGCGGGTGAGACAGTAGAAAGTTCGTCCATCCTGGATCTGGAGGTACCCCGAGAAACCTTCGGGACCGCACAGCTCCAGGATTCGACGTTATTGCGGGCTAGAGAAGGTGTGTCGGTGGTTAATGGTGTTGCCCAGCGTCCCGGCGCCGATACCGTATTTCCTCACCTGGCCTATAACCAGGACCTGTTATATAGGGTAGACAAGGTGAGGCAGGAGGTGGTGGAACAACTGGTGGTGCCCCAGCCTTACCGGCGAATGGTCTTGGATTTAGTGCATGCGCATGTGTTGGGTGGTCATCTAGGGGTTAAGAAAACGCTGGAGCGAATTCTACAACGGTTCTATTGGCCTGGGATATATGAGGAAGTCCGGAGGTTCTGTCAGTCCTGTCCAGTGTGTCAGCTGACTAGCCCCCAACCTCACTATCGCAGTCCACTGGTACCTATGCCCATTATAGAGGTGCCCTTCGAAAGGATCGCCATGGATCTGGTAGGCCCCATTATTAAGTCAGCCCGAGGTCACCAACACATCCTGGTAGTGTTAGACTATGCCACTCGCTATCCGGAGGCGGTCCCATTGCGCCATACGTCGGCCAAGGTAATAGCTAAAGAGCTCATGAGTATGTTTGCCCGGGTGGGGATACCAAAGGAGATTCTGACGGACCAGGGGACACCCTTTATGTCCAAAGTAACAAAGGAATTGTGTAAGCTATTAAATATTAAACACCTGCACACGTCCGTCTACCATCCCCAAACCGATGGGTTAGTAGAACGGTTTAATAAGACCCTGAAGTCCATGCTAAAAAGAGTCGTGGCTAAGGACGGGAGGGATTGGGACTTACTGTTGCCCTATGTTTTGTTTGCGGTACGGGAGGTGCCCCAGGCGTCCACGGGGTTCTCGCCCTTTGAGTTGTTATATGGGCGACATCCCCGTGGGCTACTGGATATCGCTAAGGAAGCATGGGAGCAACAGCCTACGCCTCATAAAAGTGTGATAGAGCACATAGGAAAAATGCAGGACCGAATAGGGGTCGTGTTGCCGATCGTCCGTGAGCACATGGAAGCGGCACAACTGGCCCAGAGTCGGGTATATAACCGAACCGCCCGGGTAAGTGTCACGACCCTCGGTCTTGGTCGTGACTCCTTGTGAGCCGCATGCGGTTGCCCGCGTTTTGGAGTTTGTCAACCGCAGCTGGGGGCACTTAGTGGTTGCCTCAGGTGCGGTTGTCGCGGACAACAGTCATGCGTGCGGTTGCCCTTGGCAACGTGTTTTATATGTGTGCACATTCCCTGTTTGGTGTCCACAGGGTTTGAGTTGTATGCACTTCCCCTTTTAGTTGCTGTCTTCCCTTCCACTGGTGTTGGAAGGGTTAATCCCCTTCTGTGTGTTGTGAACATTGGGTGTGTCTGTGTGGGTGTGACCTCAGGCCTCCTTATAAGGTTGGTGTGTTGGAGTCTGAGGGTTCAGTTGGGATTTGGCTCAGCTTGGTGTGGAGCTCTGCTCCTGGGCTGTTTGTAATCCTGTCTGTGTGAGCCACCCTTATTTATTATTCTGTTTCCCTTGCTGTTCTGTTGTCCCCTCCGGTGTGTTTGTCATTAGGCCTAGGGTGTAGCAGGGATAGCAGGGTCCTAGGTTGGAGAGTATGAGCCCCCTTACCTTATGAGGCGGCTCATACGCTAGGAGTCCAGGGAGAGCGTTTAGGGTTACGTGAGGAGGTGACCAGCTCCCTGTTCCCTGCTATCTGGCGTTGCAGCAGCAGCTATTGCACGGTGGGGGGTTTTCCCCACTCACCACCGTGACAGTAAGGACATTTCACCCGGGGGACCGAGTTCTTGTACTCGTGCCCACGGTCGAGAGTAAATTCTTGGCCCGGTGGCAAGGACCCTATGAAGTTAAGGAGAAGGTGGGCCCAGTTGATTACAGGATATACTAGCCAGGGAGGCGGAAGCCCGAACAGGTATATCATGTGAATCTACTAAAACCTTGGAGAGACAGAGAGAATTTGTTTGCAGACAGCCCGCCCTCTGTCGGGACGTCAGGGAGTGACCCGGGGTCACCAGGTGTTCCGGAGAACGCCGCTGGGGTGACGATAGGGGACGGACTGTCGACCAAACAAGCACAAGAGGTGAAAGAATTTGTTAGTCGGAATAGGGACGTATTCTCTGACCTTCCTGGACGTACCACCTTGATCGAGCATGACATTGTCACCGAGCCCCGGGTGAAAGTCCGCCTAAGACCATACCGAGTACCGGAGGCTCGGTGACAGGCCATTTCGCAGGAGGTAAGATCGATGCTACGTCTAGGGGTCATAGAAGAGTCAAAGAGCGAGTGGGCTAGCCCGATTGTCCTTATTCCCAAGCCGGATGGTTCATTACGGTTCTGTAATGATTTTAGGAAGTTGAATGAGGTATCAAAATTTGACGCCTATCCCATGCCTCGGGTAGACGAGTTGATAGAGCGGCTGGGAAAAGCCCGGTATTTTTCGATCCTAGATCTCACGAAGGGCTACTGGCAGGTACCTCTGACGGAGGCGGCAAAGGAGAAGACGGCCTTTGTCACCCCGGAGGGGCTTTTTCAGTATAGGGTGTTGCCTTTTGGGTTGCATGGCGCCCCGGCTACGTTCCAGCGTCTGATGGATGTCGTCCTCAAGCCCCATCACCAGTATACCTCCGCGTATCTGGATGATATAGTCGTGTTTAGCCCAGACTGGGAGGGTCATTTGTCAAAACTTCAGGCAGTGATAGATTTTCTAAGGAAGGCGGGGTTAACTGCCAACCCAAAAAAATGCTCGGTGGGACTAGAGGAAGCTCGCTATTTGGGGTATGTGATTGGACGCGGAGTCATTAGGCCCCAAGTGAATAAAGTTGAAGCCATCCGGAATTGGCCTAGACCTCGTACGTCCAAGCAAGTACGGTCATTTTTGGGCCTGATTGGGTACTACATTAGGTTCATTCCCCATTTTGCCACCTTGGCAGCCCCGTTAACCGGCCTCTTGAAGGGTAGAAAGTCGGTGATGGTTCGCTGGGGGGAGAAGGAGGAGGAGGCGTTCTCCCGTTTGAAGTCGGCCCTATGTGAGTCCCCAGTTCTGGTGACGCCCGACTTCAAGCGGGAGTTTGTAGTTCAAACAGATGCCTCGGGAGTAGGACTAGGGGCTGTGCTTTCCCAAGAGCTCAACGGGGAAGAGCACCCCGTGGTTTTTCTAAGCCGCAAGCTTACCCCAGCAGAAACCCGGTATAGCATTGTGGAGAGAGAGTGCCTCGCCATCAAGTGGGCACTCGAGTCTCTCAGATATTACCTTCTGGGGAGAAGGTTCCGTCTGGTGACCGACCACTCCCCTCTCCAGTGGATGAGTCGGGCTAAGGAGGGGAGCGCTCGGGTTACCAGGTGGTTCTTGTCCCTCCAAAACTTTAAGTTCACTGTTGAGCACAGGGCCGGCCGCTTACAGGGGAACGCAGATGCCCTGTCCCGGGTACACTGCTGTGCGTGTGTTCACCCCCTCAGGCTTGAACGGTATGTTCAAGCCCTCAGGGGTGAACAAAGGGGGGGGATATGTAGGAGAGTCCCCGGAATAATAATGGACGGACGATACGTGCCACCAGAGGTCCTGGCCTCGGTGGAGTAAGAACCGGATCATTGCGGTTACAGCGGCGAATGCTGCTGGCGCAGCGTGTCCGGGCCGGTTCTTACTGTTCCCCACGGCCACCCAGGTTTTTGGTGGAGCTGGGCCTTTAAGAACCCAGCCTGCTGATGATGGGGGTGGGGTGTGTCTTGCTGAGCTGGAGATTTTCCACAGACAGAGTGAGTACTGATGGAGGAGAGTCTGGGCGCAGCACACATTGAAGGATAGTCCTGGGACCTGTGGTGCTACAAGCCAAAGGGGCTCTTGCCTGAGGGAGACAAAGGCAGATAGCCTAGAAGCCGGCAGAACTGCTGTGGTCTGTCCAAAACAAGGTGACTCAAACCTGCTGTTTATTTTCTATGGAAGGACTTTTGTTTTATGCACTATGTGGATATGCACCTGTGTGGTCTGCACATTGCCTGTTATGCCGTTGGTGTGAATAAAGTCACAGTGTATCACAAAGACTGTCTATGATTGCCTCAATACTGCCGCCGCTACCGTAGCCTACCACGAGCACATCCCCACAATATATATATATATATATATATATATATATATAACAACTACCAGTTAATTCCACTTTTCAGTTAAAGAGTTAATTTGCTTCCATGCACCGATGCGTCACAGAGTGGAACACATCGGTATAATACACTAGTGGATTGGGACAAGCTCTCACACATTGACTCCGCTCCCATGCTTCCTGCCCGATGCACTCCAAAGTGGAACGCATCGGTGCCGATGTAGTATGCTTCCTGCCCGATGCACTCCACAGTGGAACGCATAGGAGCGTTTATACTTTGCCAGGCCCCACATTAACAGTGGCCCCAGACGATGCGCTCTTGCTTTGAGCGCATCGGTTTTCTAAACAATAAAGTCCATCCTCCAATTATATTTTCGGCCCAGTGTTGCGTTCCATGATGAAAGGCACATCGGGAGCACCTTTGCGTTCCACGGTGGAACGCAAAATACACCCACTTCTGGTTTCATTTTTCTTTCAGCATTTAGGTATGGCTACATAAAAATCCTTCTCCTACGGATCTACTGTACATTTTTGACAAAGAGTCGTCACAAGATCACTGAATTTATTGGTTTTAAAATTATGCCCAATGAATACAACAGTACACAGGAAATGACATCATTCTTTGACCTTTGCTTCCCTTTGTGGAGCGAGTTGTACCCTGGGATGACACAGCTGCTACCGACTCCAACGATTGCGGCCCAACTTCCATCAGGGTTTCTGCCACCACCTATGTTAGTGGCTGCAACTCCCCCTTCTCCTCCTCCGCCTCCTCCTTCACTTCCACCTCCGAATTATCATCTTTCAGCACCAGTCAGACATCAGTCAGTAGCTGAAAGCAGTGTAGCACTGCAGTGGGGAAGCGGCAACAGGCCGAGCTTAAACTGATTTGCTTAGGTAACAAACATCACACCGCCGCAGAGCTGTGGCAGGGGATAAGGGACCAGACTAAGCTGTGGCTCTCACCACTCAAACTACAACCAGGCATGGTTGTGTCTGATAATGGCCGTCACTTGGTTGTGGCTTGGGAGGTCGGCAAGCTCACACACATACCATGCCTAGCCCACGTGTTCATCCTAGTGGTTCAGCGGTTTCTCAAAACCTACCCCAATTTGCCTGAGCTACTGGTGAAGGTGCGCCGCGTGTGTGCCCATTTCCACAAGTCATCGTCAGCTTCCGCCGTACTGGCAACGCTGCAGCAGAGCTTGCAATTGCCAGCTCATCGGCTGATGTGCGACGTGAGCTCATGTTGGCCAGGCTTTGTGAGCAGCAGAGGGCAGTAGTGGAATACCAGCTGCACATGGTTGTCGCCTTTCCAGTAAGCTTCCGCTCTTCACAAGCTACGAGTGGGCATTGATGTCTGAACTCTGTGAGGTTTTACTCAACTTTGAGGAATCAACACAGATGGTGAGCTGCGATAACGCTGTTATCAGCGTAACCATCCCACATCTGTGTCTACTCAAACTCTCGCTGCTAAAAATTAATGACGATGCTTTGCATGTGGAAGAGGTGGAAATGGGGGAAGACAGTACACAGGGGGATAGCCAGAACACCCTCAGTTCGTCTTCTCAGCACGAACTGGATAATGAGGAGGAGCAGGAGACGGTTGCCTCCGCTACAGAAGGTTGTACCGATGGAAGTTTAATTCCATCTGTTCAGAGTGGATTAATATAGAAGAGGAGGAAGCGGTTGAGGAGATTGAGAGTCATCCTCCTGATGAGGACAGCAAAGTCTTGTCTGTTGGGACTCTGGCACACATGGCTGACTTTATTTTAGGCTGCCTTTCCCGTGACCCTCGCGTTGTACGCATTTTGGACAACACTGATTACTAGTTGTTCACCCTTCTCGACCCCCGCTACAAAGAGAACTTCTCATCTCTCATTCCAATGGTGGAGAGAACAAGCAAAATGGTACTAAACCAGAAGGTCCTTGTGGAAAAATTGCTCTAAAAATTTCCACCTGACAACGCTGGCTGCAGAGTACGTAGTTCCTTGGCCAACCGAGGAGGGGAGACAAGGGGAACACACAGCAGTACCAACAGAGGCAGGGCAACACTCTCCAAGGCCTGGGACAGCCAGCACCCTTAACCTGATGCATGGCCTAGTGTCACAAGGAGGGAAAATTTTTGGAAGAAGGTGACGGAGTACATGGCAGACCGTGTCAGCGTCGTCAATGATCCCTCTGTGCCTTACAACTATTGGGTGTCCAAGCTGGACACATGGCACGAACTGGCGCTCTATGCCTTGGAGGTGCTGGCCTGCCCCGCCGCCAGCGTTTTGTCAGAACATGTATTTAGTGCTGCTAGGGGCATAATAACTGATAAGCGCATCCGCCTGTCAAATGAAAATGTTGACCGGTTGACTCTTATATTAAGAAAAAATACGACAAACATAGCGTTTCCAGACACTTTGCACAAAAACATGATGGCGACGCATCCCTCATATGTTTAACTCCCATCGAATGGGTCCCCAAATCCTTCCAACAACTTTGTAGGAAGGAAATTTATGGGATTTTTCGTTTTAACACTTTGACTCCCTTTGGTTTAAATGAATCTCTCGAATAGAGTAACTACTAATAACCCATGAGACACAAATTGTTCAACCAATTTCTTTTATGCGTTTTTATATATAGTCCCCACTATCATTGTTACCAATAGATTTTAATATACTCATATCCATATTGTATTGACTATTCTGCAATTGTATGCATTTATATTGCACTAGGTTTATCTATTTACTGAAGTTTTTTATATGCACACACCTACTGGAGCGTCTGTTGTTTTATACATGTTTTAAAACACGATATTATTTATTCAATTCCTGACTTGTCTACTTCACCAGAGGAAAGCGGCTGAACATAAAGGAACTCTAAATGTGGCTTTTATGGTGTATTAAATACACTGTATTCCCATACACCCCTTCCACCACTAAAATGGGTATATGGTTCAATCTCCTTTTTCTCGTCCTCCTCCTCCATTATATCAACATGATTATTAGGCTGCCCTTGCTCCTAATGTTTTAGAGGGTCAACTCAGCAGCGCCTTGCCCATAATGCTTTTGAGGGTTACCAGCAGGTCTTCACCCATAATGTTTTTAAGGGTCACCAGCAGTCCTTCGCCCATCATGTTTTAGATGGTCAGATCAGCAGCAAGCACTTGCCCCTAATGTTTTAGAGGGTCAGCTCAGCAGCAGACCCTCACCCCTAATGTTTTAGAGGGTCAGCTCAGCAGAAGACCCTCACCCCTAATGTTTTAGATGGTCACATCAGCAGCAGGCCCTCGCCCCTAATGTTTTAGATGGTCATCTCAGCAGCAGGCCTTCGCCCCTAAAGTTTTAGAAGGTCATATCAGCAGCAGGCACTCACCCATAATGTTTTAGAGGGTCAGCTCAGCAGCAGACCCTCACCCCTAATGTTTTAGATGGTCACATCAGCAGCAGACCCTCGCCCCTAATGTTTTAAAGGGTCAGGTCAGCAGCAGGCCCTTGCCCCTGATGTTTTAGATGGTCAGATCAGCAGGCACTTGCTCCAATAGTTTTTAAGGGTCACCAGCAGGCCATTAATCATACTTTTTCAAGGGTGTGTAGGATGCCGTCCTTTATGTGATATACAGGTTGTATCGGAGTGCCTCTCTGAGCACTTGCACTTTATATACAAGTAAATATACAGGAAAGAATGTTTCTTAACAATTTTTCCTCTAAAATCAATTTTATCTTCGGTTTTGTGCGTATTATTGTCAGTCTGTAAAAGTGGCGTACTACTTGGACAACATTGTTCCCAACATTGTGATCGGGACCGTGGGAGTGCACATACGCTAGTGCTTTTCCCTATAGTCTGCAAGAATGACCACCGCTGATGAATTGCAGGGTGGTCGTAGCCATAGAAACGAGCAGTGTATAACGTGATGAAAAATGAATGAAAGCCAGCAAAGGAAGCAATATGGATGATAACAATACAGTGCCTTGTATTAACTTTCTCTACATGATAAATGCCACTTTCTGAAGTAACAGCACATTTAAAGGGCCAGGTGCTGTGGAGGTCATTAAGGGGGCCAGGGGCTGTGGAGGTCACTGTTAAGGAGACAGGCACTGTCAAGGACATTATTGAGGGGGGGGGGGTAGAGCACTGTGGAGGTTACTGTTAAGGTGGCGTACTCTGGAAGACACTGTTATCTCTCATGCGCATGGCTAGTGCCCGTATTGTTGCCACTCGAATGGTTCCGCAATCCAGAAGGTGTGGTGCAAAATGTCAGTGTGGATTGGAAGCCCATGGAAGCGCTGAGTGCTCTGGAATTCACTGTTAAGCGAGCGGAAGCTGTGGAGGTCACTTTTAAGGAGGTAGGGCACTGTGGCGGTGACTGTGAATGCAGCCAGCCACTGGTGCAGGGGCAACACGTGAGGTGCACGGTGAACCAATGAGGGGCCAAATAATAACACACAGTTCATTAGTTTACTCACGGTTAGCAGAAAGCCTCCCTGTGCTGGCAGCACAGTGTTGAGGTGGACAGCACGAAATCCTCTGGGGCATGCTCTATGGTAGGGAAGCATCAGCCAAGATGGTGGTTGAGTCCCTTGATGTTTTTTGTCGTAACGCCAGTACCGTTAATGGTGGTACAACGAATAGTAGTAATAATGAGGTAGACAGTTGTAAGGTGCAACTCACAACTTTTACTGATGTTGACTTTGGTTGCAGCAGTACATCAATCACAATGCAGCTTTTGGTTAGCAGTAGAGTTATTCTGTGAATCCACTGTTTCTAGGCTTGTTTAGGCCTTGCTTCAGGCTGTGGTCATGGGCTACCTTATTCCTGTTGATGTGCTCAGTCCTATACCTTGTCCTTTTCCTCCAAGCTGAATATTGTGACAGGTAGCTAATTATTTTCCCAGAATTATGGTGTGGCTGCCAGAAGCTATAAGTCCTCCACCATGCGCAAAGGTGTCTGTGGCCCTAAATAATGGCTATTATCACCGATGAATCTTTCTGATGCTTGTTTCTATTCCAGGGAGGCAAACTCTCTCCTACTGGTCAGGGCTGCAAGTATATAGTCCGGCCACAGAAGGAAACTCTTCTGCGCCTCACACCTTGGTACTACCACATAGCGAAGTTGGCTCCACTCACTAATCTGTGGTGTGAAGTCTTCACTCTGCATTCTCATCTCTGTTTGAATTTGAATCCCACAAATCGAATCTGTCTCCCTAGGCCTGGCCTAGGTATATATAGAATCTAAGTTTTATCCCCATGTATGGGATGTATAAATTACACCTAATCTGCCTGGTAACAGGGATTTTGCAGATAAATTAGTACAAAGTCACATAACATAGCATAATACAATTTCTAGGGTAAAAAGTGCTTTTAAGCAGAGCCCACATACATGTAGTGGGACGCTGCATGAAGGGGTGGGGCACTGTGGAAGTTAATGTTAAGTGTCGTAGTACTGTGGAGATCACTGTTAAGGGGTGGGCACAGGGAAGGTCACTGTTTAGGGGACAGGGCTCTGTGGAGAGCATTGTTAAGAGGAACAGGGCTCTGTAGAGGGCATTGTTAAGTGGGACAGGGAGCTGTGAAAGTCATTAAGTGGTGAGGTCACTGTTAAAGTGGTGGTGTGTGTAAGTCACTGTTAAGGGGCAGGGTGCTGTGGAGGTAACTGTTGAGGTGGTGGGCGCTGTGGAGATCACAGTTAAAGGGGTTGTCCGAGTTATGAAAAAAAATAATATAGCACTGAAAATCTGATGGCAGCAATACATAACTAAGTTAAGCAAGTTTTATGCAAAAAAAATACATATTTCCTCATTTCCCTGGTTCTTTTCTGGCCCTTTGTTTACATGCAATAAAAACAATCTCTGCCCCTCCGCCTGCACTGCTAAGGGAGTGGATACAAGAGCTGCCCTGAGTGACATGTCTGTCTGCTGGGAGACTCTGCAGAATCTTGTAAGTGTAGAACTACAGGTCCCAGCTGTATAATGACACTGCTAATACACACAGGATCTTCCCCCTACCTTCTTGTGCAATTCTGTCTCTAGTCTGTCAGATCCTGTGCCCAGAATTGCCAGTATGTGCAACTGAAGGGGTTAAGAATCTTAGGAAAGAGAGAGCAGACGGCAGTAAAGGGGGCATGGCCAGCACAGTGACGTCTCGTTTACAGGCTTGTAAATGACCTTTATCAGAGCAGGGAGAGAAGCTGACATCACAGGTCATGTGACTCTCAGTGAAATCTGAGAAACCAGCCACTGGAGATAAAGTGAGTTAATTGGAAAGCTGTTACATTTGCTTAGTTAGGAACATAGAAAGAACAAAAAAATAACTCGGACAAGACTTTTAAGGGATGTGGTGCTGTGAAGGTCACAGTTAATGAGTGGGGTGCTATGAAGGTCACAGTTAAGGGGTGAGGTCTCTGTTAAAAAGGCAGGGTGCTGCGTGGGATATTGTTAAGGGGGCAGGGCACTGTGAAGGTCACTGTTAAGCGGCTAAGTGCTGTGGATGTCATTTTTAAGGGGGGAGTTCACTTTTAAGCAAACAGGGTGCTGTTGAGGTCACAGTTAGGGGGGGTACTGTGAAAGTCACTATTACGTGGACAGGGCACTGTGGAGGTCACTTATGGGGGTGGGCTTGTTTCAGAACTCGATCAATTGTACCAGAACCAAAGTTATTATTATTAATAATGTTTTTATTTAATTATTCTTAAAGCGCCATTCATTCAATGGTGCTGTACATATGATAAGGAGCATACGTACATAATACAGACAATTGCACTAAGCATAAACAAGACGAGTTAGTGACTACAAGGTATGGAGGAAGGACACAGTAGGTCAGAGTAAAGCTGGTCATGGCGGTATAGCAGCAGCAGGGTCTCTGCTTGTAGTCTGAAGAGGTGAGTTTTTAGTTTTTTTTTAAGGATTCCACTGTAGATGAGAGCCTGAAATTTTGGTATAGAGATCTCCAGAGTATGGGGAATGCACGGGAGAAATATTGGAGGAGGTTGTGGGAAGAGGTGATAAGTAGTGATGATCGAGCACCAAAGTGCTTGGGTGCTCGGGTGCTCTGGCCAAACACATTTTTTGGAGCCTTGGGTCTCATATATGATGACCCTGACCGAGTCGCCCTGGCTGAGTCGAAGTTACGGAGACTCCTACAGGGAGATCGGCCAGCAGAGGAATTTTGCTCAGAGTTCCGTAGGTGGGCTACGGATACTCAGTGGAACGACCCGGCTCTCAGGAGTCAGTTCTGCTCTGGGTTATCCGATAGGGTTAAGGATGTGCTTGGGCTATATGAGACTCCCCTTTCCCTTGATGCTGTTATGTCCCTCTCTATCAGAATAGATAGACATCTTAGGGAGAGATTGAAAATTCCTGAGCAATTGGTAATCTCTCCCAAGCAGCAGTTAGTCTGTACTGACCTAGACGAGCCAATGCAGCTAGGAGGAACTACTCGTCAGGTCCATCCTCCTGAGGCTCGCCATAGGCGTGGGGCTTGTTTTTTCTGTGGGGAAAGGGGTCATTTCATTAATGTCTGTCCTTCCTTTCTCAAAAACAAAACACCGTCGGAACCACTAACCCCAGGCTGTGGGGAGGATGTCAGCCTGGGGGTATACGTTTCCTCTATACGAACATCTCAATTTGTGTTGCCAGCGGTTATTGGTTTTGGTGTTAAGACGGAGACTATTTCTTTCTTTTTAGACAGTGGAGCAGGGGTAAATTTGATTGATGCCCACTTTGCCCGCACTATGGGTTTGTCTCTCTGTACGCTGCAGAGACCTATTCCCATATTCACTATTGATTCTGCTCCTCTGTCTCAGAGAAACCTCACTCACATTGTCCATAACTTACACCTTTGAGTAGGGGACCATCATAATGAGTGTCTTTCATGTTACGTTCTGGAGGGCCTTCCCTCTCCTGTGGTATTGGGTCTTCCCTGGTTGGTAGCGCACAATCCTGTGGTGGATTGGCAGGCCAGGGAGATATTGGAGTGTAGTGAGCATTGCAGAGAAAATTGCTTAAATAGCAATTGCTTAGTTGCCTCCATAGCTACCCTACCTACATTTATTTTGGACTTTGAGGACGTTTTTTCTGAAAAGGGTTGTCAGAAGTTACCACCTCACCGTCCTTATGATTGCCTGATTCCCGGTGCAAAATTACCCAAGACCAGGTTATATAATCTTTCGGGTCCCGAGAGACAAGCCATGAAAGATTATATCTCCGAGAGTCTGGCTAAGGGACACATCAGACCCTCCTCTTCACCCGTGGCTACAGGGTTTTTCTTTGTTAAAAAGAAAGATGGGGGCCTGCGCCCTTGCCTAGATTTCCGCGAGCTAAACCGGATAACCATCCGAGACCCATACCCTCTTCCTCTTATTCCTGACCTTTTTAATCAGATTGCGGGTGCTAAGTGGTTCTCCAAACTTGATCTTAGGGGGTCCTACAATCTGATTCGTATCAAGGAAGGGAATGAGTGGAAGACAGCTTTTAACACACCTGAGGGGCATTATGAAAATGTAGTCATGCCTTTCGGTCTGACCAATGCTCCTGCTGTATTCCAACATTTTGTTAATGATATTTTTAGTCATCTTATCGGCAGGTTTGTGGTGATATACCTAGATGATATCTTATCTGAAAACACATGAAGTACATGTCAGACAGGTACTGCAGGTCCTACGAACGAATAAATTAAAAAGTGTGTCTTCGCCGTTCAGGAAATACAGTTCCTAGGATATCTATTATCTGCTTCAGGTTTCCGTATGGATCCTAGGAAGGTCCAGCCAATTTTAGATTGGGATCTTCCTGAGAACCTTAAAGCTCTACAATGGTTTTTGGGTTTCGCAAATTTCTATAGAAAGTCGCTAAAATTGCATTTTCCTCTCTAAAAGAGAGATTTACTTCGGCACCTGTTCTAATTCAACCCGATGTCTCCCAGCCTTTTATTGTTGAAGTAGATGCGTCAGAGGTGGGAGTGGGGGCTGTACTGTCTCAGGGTCCGTCTCCTGGCAAATGGCGTCCTTGCGCTTTATTTTCCCAAAAATTATCTACAGCTGAGAAAAACAATGATATTGGAAATAGGGAACTATTAGCGATTAAACTAGCGTTTGAAGAATTGCGTCACTTCTTAGAGGGAGCAATCCACCCCGTCACGGTGATTACGGATCACAAAAACCTCTGTACCTCGAATCGGCGTCTTACCCCTAGACAAGCTAGGTGGTCGCTATTTTTTACCAGGTTTAACTTTGTCATCACCTATCGTCCTGGGGCAAAAAATACCAAGGCAGATGCATTATCTCGTAGTTTCCCTGGAGGGGGTAATGTTAGTGATCCGGTACCCATTTTACAAAGAGGAGTGGTTGTCTCTGCTGTACACTCTGTTCTGGAGGGGAAGGTTTTAGAGGCCCAGGGGGACGCCCCGGTCTCTTGCCCCTCAGAAAAATTGTTTGTACCGTTAATGTCACAACCAGACAGCTGAGAAGCTCTGACAGAAGCCTTTCAGAACCTCCTCCTTGAGTTTTCTTTGTTGTGGTGTTCAGTTCCTCATCTCGTTAGCCTCTCTCAGCTGTCATGTAGTTGGACTGATTGCTTCCCTTTAAATTCCTCCCCATAATGCATTACTGGGCGGCTTATACTTCTTCCTGGAGTGTGTGTGCATGCTGAGACTATTTCCCAGTCTGCTACTAAGTTAAGTGCTGTACATTTATCTGTTATTTTCTGTTTGCTGGATACCAGGTGACCCTGACTCCCTCCGTGTCTGGTGTAGGGAGCCGGTGGTCGTGTCCCCTCACTATTGTAGGGTGTTCAGGTGTTATATAGTCGAGGTACGTGGATATGCAACCATCCACCTTTGGGATTTTTGCATAGGCTGAGCAGCCAGGGAAAGTGCCAGGTCTTGTGCAGGGGTCTCCCTTTTGGTTCCTTAGCTTTGGATCCAGTGAGTCATATATGCATGTTGCATTGTCTTGTTTCCTGTACACCGTCCGTGACATTATATGCATGTTGCATTGTCTTGTTTCCTGTACACCGTCCGTGACATTATAAGCCGCCAAAACCGTCTCAAGCATGGATCCGGTTTCACTTTTGGCTGAACGCTTCCAGGGTCTTTTATTGGAGGTAGCTGATCTCCGTAAGACTTTTTCTCAGCTTCAAGTGACCGGTTCAGCTTGCGTTCATGGAGTTTGTTCTGAGCCTAAGATCTCGCTCCCGGATACGTTCTCCGGGGGTTGTGAGAATTTTGTGCGTTTTAGAGAGGCTTGCAAACTCCATTTTCGCCTTCTTCCCCATTCCTCTGGTGATGAGGAACGGAGGGTGGGGATCATTATATCGCTGCTCAGGGGGTAACGCTCAGTCTTGGGCCTTTTCGCTGCCGGAGGGGGCACGGCCTCTCCGTTCAGTGGATGAATTCTTTTTAGCCCTGGGTCAGATATATGATGATCCAGATCGTATTGCTCTGGCTGAGTCTAGACTACGTCTATTATGCCAGGGTAAACAATCCGCAGAGATATACTGCTCAGAATTTCGGAGATGGGCAGCTGATACTGGTTGGAATGATGCTGCACTCCGAAGTCAATTTTGCCATGGTCTTTCAGAGGGATTGAAAGATGCATTTGCCTTTCATGAGAGGCCTATTTCCTTGGACTCTGCTATGTCTCAGGCCGTTCATATTGACAGGCGTCTTAGAGAGAGAGGAGAGATATCTCCTTCCTGTCATACTCAGTCACAGGACAGTGCAGTGGTCTCATTCTGTGCGCAGGGGTCTCGGTCACTATCAGCCCCTTCTGAGCAGGAGCCCATGCAGCTGGGGTTGATTGCTTCTGACAATAGAAGATTCAGCTCGCATGGGAGGGTTTGTTTTTGTTGTGGAGATATAAATCATTTGGCAAATGTTTGTCCCTCTAGGAGATTCAGGCAGTTTTCTGGGAGTAATAAAGAAACAAACAGGAAAAAATCTTTTAAAAATGTTCCGTCTGTTACTATTGGCAGGGTTGAGGCGGAAATTGAAAGTTTTCCGTTTGCTTGTAGTTCCCGTTTTGTCCTGCCATTTTTTGTGAGATTTTTGTGGATAGTGGAGCAGCTGTCAATCTCATTGATAATCAATTTGCAATAACTCATGGTTTCCAGGTGCCCACTTTGGGAAAGGATATTCCTTTTTTGTTATTGATTCCGCTCCACTTTCTCAGAAATCATTAAAGGGCATAGTTCACAATATCCGTTTAATTGTGAGTGATGCTCATGTTGAGGATGTGTCATGTTTCGTCCTTAGCGGTTTGCCTACTCCTCTAGTGTTGGGGCTACCCTGGCTCACTAAACATAACCCCACCATTGATTGGCAAGCGAGGCAAATAAATGGTTGGAGTGACTTTTGCAGAGAGAATTGCCTCACGACATCTGTTTCTGAGGTTGCTACTAAGACTGTACCATCTTTTCTCTCTGAATTTTCGGATGTCTTCTCTGACAGTGGAGTTCAGGATTTGCCCCCGCACAGGGAGTACGATTGCCCTATTAATCTCATCCCAGGTGCCAAGCTGCCTAAATCTCGTTTATACAATCTTTCCCAACCTGAGAGGATCGCTATGCGTGCTTATATCTCTGAGAGTCTGAGAAAAGGACACATACGATCCTCGAAGTCACCTGTTGCCGCTGGTTTTTTCTTTGTTAAGAAAAAAGATGGTTCTTTAAGACCTTGTCTGGATTTGAGGGAGCTGAACAGTATCACTATTCGTGACCCTTATCCGCTTCCTCTGATCCCGGACCTGTTTAACTAGGTTGTTGGGGCTAAGGTCTTTTCCAAATTAGATCTAAGAGGGGCATACAACCTGGTCAGGGTCAGAGAATGAGACGAATGGAAGATGGCCTTCAATACTACTGAGGGCCATTTTGAGAATTTGGTTATGCCTTTTGGTTTGATGAATGCCCCAGCCGTTTTTCAGCATTTCGTGAACAGCATTTTTTATCATTTGATGGGAAAATTTGTATTAGTGTATTTGGATGACATTTGGATTTTTTCTCCTGATTTCAAGACTCATAAGGAACATTTACGTCAGGTCTTGCTCATCCTGCGGGAGAATAAATTATATGCGAAACTGGAAAAATGTGTGTTTGCGGTTCCAGAAATTCAATTTCTGGGGTTTCTTCTCTCCGCTTCTGGTTTTCGCATGGACCCCGAGAAGGTCCGCGCTGTGCTTGAGTGGGAGCTTCCTGAGAATCAGAAGGCGCTGATGCGTTTTTTGGGCTTTGCCAATTATTACAGGAAGTTTATTTTGAATTATTCCTCTATTGTTAAACCACTCACTGATATGACCAGAAAGGGGGTCGATTTTTCTTCTTGGTCAGTAGAGGCGCGTAAGGCTTTTTCTAATATCAAGGAGAGTTTTGCTTTCGCTTCCATCTTGGTGCAACCTGATATTTCTTTACCCTTCATAGTTGAGGTTGATGCTTCTGAGGTGGGTGTGGGGGCGGTCTTGTCTCAGGGTTCCTCTCCTGCCAAATGGCGACAGTGTGCCTTTTTCTCAAAGAAACTCTCCTCCGCAGAGAGAAATTACGATGTGGGAGATAGGGAATTGTTGGCCATCAAGTTGGCTTTTTGAGGAATGGCGCCATTGGCTAGAGGGAGCCAGACACCCTATTACCGTATTTACTGACCATAAAAATCTGGCCTACTTGGAGTCAGCCAAGCGTCTGAACCCGAGACAGGCCAGATGGTCTTTGTTCTTTTCTAGGTTTGAGTTTTGTTGTCACGTTCCGCCCTGGAGTTAAGAATGTGAAGGCAGATGCCCTGTCATGTTGTTTTCCGGGAGGCGGGAATTTTAAAGACCCGGGTCCCATTTTGGCTGAAGGTGTGGTGGTCTCTGCTCTTTTTTCTGAATTGGAGGCAGAGGTGCAGGCAGCCCAGTCAGAGGCTCCTCATCTTTGTCCTCCTGGGAGGTCGTTTGTGCCTCTCGCTTTAAGACACAAGATTTTTAAAGAACACCACGATACGGTCCTTGCTGGGCACCCGGGGGCAAGAGCCACAGTGGATCTCATCGCTCGGAGATTCTGGTGGCCTGCGCTTCGTAAGTCGGTTGAGGGTTTTGTGGCAGCCTGCGAGACTTGCGCTCGTGCCAAAGTCCCTCATTCACAGCCATCAAGTCCTATCCTTCCCTTACCCATTCCTTCCCATCCTTGGACACATCTGTCCATGGACTTTATAGCGGACCTGCCTCGTTCCTCGGGGAAGACTGTGATTCTGGTGGTGGTGGACCGTTTTAGCAAAATGGTGCATTTCATCCCTTTTCCTGGTTTGCCCAATGTTAAGACGCTGGCGCAGGCATTTATTGATCACATTGTCAAATTGCACGGTATTCCTTCAGACATAGTCTCTGATAGGGGCACGCAGTTTGTTTCCAGATTCTGGAAGGCTTTCTGTTCTCGCTTGGGGGTTCGGTTGTCATTCTCTTCTGCTTTCCACCCGCCGTCGAATGGCCATACAGAGCGCGTCAATCAGAATCTGGAGACATATCTGTGCTGTTTTGTGGCGCATAATCAAGAGGATTGGTGTTCTTGTTTGTCCCTTGCTGAGTTTGCTTTAAATAACCGTCGTCAGGAGTCCTCTGATAAGTCACCATTTTTTGGTGCATATGGGTTTCATCCGCAGTTTGGGACTTTCTCGGGAGAGGGGTCTTCTGGTTTACCTGATGAGGACAGATTCTCCTCGTCTTTGTCATCTATTTGACAAAATATTCAGGATAATCTAAAGAGCATGAGTGAGAGATATAAGCGTGTGGCAGATAAGAGACGTGTGCTTGGTCCGGACCTGAATGTTGGTGATCTGGTGTGGTTGTCTACCAAGAATACCAAATTGAAGGTTCCCTCCTGAAGTTGGGTCCTAGGTTTATTGGGCCTTACAAAATCCTGTCTGTCATCAATCCTGTTGCCTACCGTCTTGATCTTCTTCAGACTTGGAAGATCCATAATGTTTTTCATAAGTCCTTATTGAAACCTTATGTTCAACCCATTGTACTCTCGCCTTTGCCTCCTCCTCCGATTATGGTTGATGGGAATCTTGAATTTCAGGTCTCTAGGATTGTGGATTCTCGTCTTGTCCGCGGTTCTCTTCAGTACCTCGTTCATTAGGAGGGTTATGGTCCTGAGGAGAGGATGTGGGTCCCAGTGACGGACATTAAGGCCCGTCGTCTCATCAGGGCTTTCCATAGGTCCCATCCTGAGAAGGTGGGCTCTGAGTGTCCGGAGTCCACTCGTAGAGGGAGGGGTACTGTCACAACCAGACAGCTGAGAAGCTCTGACAGAAGCCTTTCAGAACCTCCTCCTTGAGTTTTCTTTATTGTGGTGTTCAGTTCCTCATTTCGTTAGCCTCTCTCAGCTGTCATGTAGTTGGACTGATTGCTTCCCTTTAAATTCCTCCCCATAATGCATTACTGGGCGGCTTATACTTCTTCCTGGAGTGTGTGTGCATGCTGATCCTATTTCCCAGTCTGCTACTAAGTTAAGTGCTGTACATTTATCTGTTATTTTCTGTTTGCTGGATCCCAGGTGACCCTGACTCCCTCCGTGTCTGGTGTAGGGAGCCGGTGGTCGTGTCCCCTCACTATTGTAGGGTGTTCAGGTGTTATATAGTCGAGGTACGTGGATATGCAACCATCCACCTTTGGGATTTTTGCATAGGCTGAGCAGCCAGGGAAAGTGCCAGGTCTTGTGCAGGGGTCTCCCTTTTGGTTCCTTAGCTTTGGATCCAGTGAGTCATATATGCATGTTGCATTGTCTTGTTTCCTGTACACCGTCCGTGACATTATATGCATGTTGCATTGTCTTGTTTCCTGTACACCGTCCGTGACAGTTAAACCTGCGTCTCGAATTATTAAAGGAACATCATAATTCGGCACTTGCTGGGCACCCGGGTAGTAAAGCAACCTTGGAGCTATTGTCTCGTTGTTTTTGGTGGCCAAGGTTGCGTCAGGATGTAATGGATTTTGTGTCTACTTGTTCTACTTGTGCAAGCGCGAAATTCTCTCATACACGTCCTGCAGGGTCTTTATTGCCACTTGTCATTCCCAATAGGCCATGGACACATCTGTCAATGGATTTCATCACTGACTTACCTTTGTCTGCAGGTAAAACAGTTATCTTGGTTGTAGTAGACAGGTTTAGCAAAATGGTACACTTCATTGCGTTACCCGCACTTCCTAATGCTAAGACTCTTGCTCAGGTGTTCTTCAGTGAAATCGTGAAGCTTCACGGGGTCCCTTCCGATGTGGTTTCGGATCGGGGAACCCAATTTATTTCTAAGTTTTGGAAAGCTTTTTGTTCCCGTTTGGGGGTACACTTATCTTTTTCCTCAGCTTTCCATCCTCAGTCGAATGGACAGACTGAGTGTACCAACCAAAACCTTGAGACATATCTAAAGTGTTTTGTGTCTGAAAATCAAGAGGTGTGGTCATCATATTTACCGTTAGCCGAGTTTGCCATAAATAATCGCCGTCAGGAATCCACTGGCAAGTCACCATTTCTTGGTGCATATGGTTTTCATCCCCAATTCTGTACTTTAAAAGAGGGGGGGGGGGGTCTTCTGGGGTTCCCGAAGAGGAACGGATTTCTTCTTCTCTTTCATCTGTATGGCAGAAGGTGCAAGCTAACTTGAAAAATATGGGAGGTAAATATAAATGCATGGCTGATAAGAAACGGTCGCCAGGTCCGGACCTAGGAGTGAATGACTATGTGTGGTTATCTACTAGGAATATTAAGTTGAAGGTTCCCTCTTGGAAACTGGGTCCTAGGTTCATTGGTCCTTACAAAATAGTACCCATCATTAACCCCGTGGCTTTTCGCCTGGAGCTACCTCAGACTTTTAAGATCCATAACGTCTTCCATAAGTCGTTACTCAAGAAGTATGTTCCACCTCTAGAACCATCACCACTGACACCCCCTCCTGTTATTGTGGATGGTAATCTGGAGTTTCAAAAATCCAAAATTGTTGATTCTCGTCTGGTCCGCCGCTCTCTTCAGTATTTGGTGCATTGGAGGGGTTACGGCCCAGAGGAAAGAATGTGGGTTCCAGCGTCAGAGGTAAATACCAGCAGGTTAGTTCAGGCTTTCCATGCCTCCTATCCTGAGAGACCTGGTCCTGAGTGTCCGGAGGCCCCTCGTAGAAAGGGGGGTACTGTCACGAGGGTGTCAAAAGCCACGTCTGACTCCGTTATACCCGGGGTCAGGAAGTCGCAGCGGGTGGCCGCGCTCTCTATGTCTAAAGATCACGCTGTTTCTTAATGATAGTTTTCTGTGTTTGCCTTACTATTCTTTTTGTCTCACTCGGGGATCCGTAGCTTCTCCCCCTCAGCTGTTTCTTGTCTGTCACTCCCAATCTCCTTATATTCCCCTCTCTCACTTCTCTGGTTGCCAGATATAGAGCTTCCTGCCTGGACTTCTATACTGACCCACTGGAGCTGTGAATCCTGGTTGTTGTTCCAGAGTGTTACCCTCCGGATCCCTGTTGGGCTTTTTGTTATCTTCTGTTGTTGCCAACCTGGGATTATATGTTGTCTGTATTGTCTGTCCTCCCCTTGGTGTTTTCCTTTAGAGTTAGTGGTGCGGACTAGTGTTCCCACCTCCCTATTCACTATCTAGGGCTTATCTTAGGGAAAGCCAGGGTACGCGATCTGCGTACGGGTGAGGAACCCGTCTAGAGACGTCAGGGCAGTCAGGTGCCAGCCTCAAGGTGAGATAGGGGTCACCACCTTTCCCTCTCCCTTGGGCAGAGCCTTCCCTTTTCCCTCCCTTTGTGTCACGTATGTGATAAGCACACCGGCCGTGATAGGCACTGTCACCACCAGACATCTGAGAAGCTCTGACAGATGTTCTTCAGAACCTACTGCTTGAGGTTCCTTTTGTTTTGCTTTCGTTTTCTCATCTCGTTAGCTTCTCTCAGCTGTCATGTAGTTGCACTGATTGCATCCCTTTAAATCCCTTTTCATACTGCATCACTTTGTGGTTTATACAACTTCCTGGAGTGTGCTGATGCTAGAAGCTGTTAATACTGCATCCACAAGATAAGTCTGTTTTCTTTATTTCTGTTTGCCTGTGGGCTTGATCCTAGGTGACCCTGACTCCCTTCGTATTAAGTGTAGGGAGCCGGTGGTCGTGTCCCCTCACTATTATAGGGTGTTCAGGTGCATACAGTCGAGGAACGAGGATATGCAATTTTCTACCATTGAGATTTTTGCATAGGCTGAGCAGTAAGGGAGAGAGCTAGGGCTCTTACAGGGCTTACCCTTCTGTTCCTTAGTTTTGGATCAAGTCAGTTCATTTGTGTCTTCTAGTTTTCTGTAACACCATCCGTGACAGGATCTTCTGGTATTGCACCGTTTTGCTGGTCCTCTCCACCTGAGGAATAAGAGATGAAAAGTTATCTTTGTAGCGGGGGTCGAGAAGGGTGAACAACCAGTAATCCGTGTTGTCTGATATGCGTATAAGGCGCAGGTAGCAGGAAAGGCAGCCTAACATGAAGTCAGCCATGTGTGCCAGAGTACCAACAGGCAAGACATTGCTGTTGTCATCAGGAGGGTCACTATCAATCTCCTCATCCTCTTCCTCTTTTTCTGCCCACCCAAGCTGAACAGATGGAATTAAACTTCTATGGGTACTACCCTCTATAGCAGAGGCAACCATCTCCTGCTCCTCCTCCTCTTCATTGTCCAATTCACGCTGAGAAGACGGATGTAGGGTGGTCTGGCTATCACCCTGTGTAATGTCTTCCCCCATTTCCACCTCTTCCACATGCAAAGCGTCCTCCTTCATTGTGAGCAGCGAGCGTTTGAGTAGACACAGAAGTGGAATGGTTACGCTGATAATAGCGTTATCGCCACTCACCATCTGTGTTGATTCCTCACAGAGGTCAGACATGCATGCCTACTCCTCGCTTCTGATTTACGGAAGGCGACAACCATGTTGCAGCTGGTATTCCACTACTGCACTCTGCTGCTCACAAAGCCTGGCCAACATCTGGAACATGGAGTTCCAACATGTGCTCACGTCGCACAACAGCCAGTGAGCTGGCAATTTCAAGCGCTGCTGCAGTGTTGACATACCGGCTGAAGCTGTCGATGACTTGCGGAAATGTGCACACACGCGACACACCTTCAGCAGTAGCTTAGGCAAATTGGGGTAGGTTTTGAGAAGCCGCTGAAGCACTAAGTTTAAGACGTGGACTAGGCATGGGATGTGTGTGAGCTTGCCGAGCTCCAAAGCCGCCACCAAGTTACGGCCATTATCATACACAACCATGCCTGGTTGTAGGTTGAGTGGCGAGAGCCACAGCTCAGTCTGGTTTCATCCCCTGCAACAGCTCTGCGGCAGTTTGCTGTTTGTCCCCTAACCATATCAGCTTCAGCATGGCCTGTTGATGCTTCCGCACTGCAGTGCTACACTTCTTCCAGCTTTCGGCTGATGATTGACTGGTGCTGCACGCGGATAATTTGGAGGTGGAAGTGGAGAAGGAGACAGAGGAGGAGAAGTGGGAGTTGGAGCCACTAACGTAGGAGCTGGCAGAAACCCTGATGGAATTAGGGTCCGCAATACTCTGTGTCGGTAGAATCTGTTCCATCCCAGGGTACGACTCGCTCCCGGCCTCCACAATGTTCACCCAGTGTGCCATCAGGGAAATGTAACGTCCCTGGCCAAACGCACTTGTCCATGTGTCCGTGGTTAAGTGGACCTTGCCAGTAACTGCATTGGTCAGGGCACGTGTGATATTCCGGGACACATGTTGATGTAAGGTGGGCACGACACCTCAAAAAATAGTAGCGGCTGGGGATAGAGTACCACGGGACAGCTGCCAACATCAGGCTGCGGAAGGCCTCAGAGTCCTCACGCCTAAATGGTAACATTCCCAGTGCCAGAAATTATGAAAGGTGCACATTTAGTGCTATGGCCTGTGGGTGGGTGACTGGGTTCAAATGCCAGGGGAAATGACATTTGGACGCTGCGCTGGCACATGGAAGTGGTCGCTGATGGTGCTTGCGAAGGTCCAGGTGCAGGGCAGGGGGCATCCTCGTCTGTGCCATCAACAGGCGATTGGCCAGCACGTAACATAGGGTAATAGGAGGCAGTGGTGTGACTCGCAGACACAGATTGTGGACCCAGGCGTTCGGCCCACGTATTACGGTGCTTGGATGCCATGTGGCGGATCATGCTGGTGGTGGTGAGGCTGCTAGTATTTACACCCTGGCTCATTTTGGTACTGCACAGGCTGAAAACTACTATTCTTTTATCGTATCCACTTTCCTAAAAAAAAAGAGCCATACTGCGGAACACCAACTCCTTGGCAAGGGAGATTTACGCAAGAGGGTGCTACGTGGAACAGTTGCTGGCATGTTTGGTGTGGCCCGCCTTCTCCCTTTTACCAACCCACTACCTCTTCCAGCCTGTTGCGGTGCTGAAGATCCTTCCCCCTCTGTACTGCTGTCCTCACTCGGCTTTCCACCTTCCCAGGTTGGGTTAGTGACCTCATCATCCACGACCTCCTCTTCCACTTCCTTACTCTGATCATCCTCTTGATTTGTTGACCTAACCACAACCTCAGTGATTGACAACTGTGTCTCATCCTCTTCATCAACCTCTTGAGACAGTAATTGCGGTTGACTCATTGGCAACTGTGTCTCATCATCATACACCTCATGTTCTTATGACTGTGGATGCTCAAGAGGTTGGGAATAAGGGCACAAGATCTCATGTCCCTCTTCAAGCTTGCTTGGCAAGAGGGCCAAATCAAGTAATGGCGATGAAAAAAGCTCCTCGGAATTTTCGAATGTGGGATCACTTGTTTGGCCAGACTCTCCCTGGTGGGAGGGAGGAGGATCAGGGAGAGGATTATGTTGACCAGACTCTTGGCTACTGAGACTGGACTTGGTGGAAGACAGGGTGGTGCTTAACTGACATGAAGCTAGGGACATGAACTGGGACATGAAGCTAGGTAGTATCGTAGATGATTCTTTTTCTTGTGCTCTGGCAGCAGGCACATTTTTAACGCACCCAGGACCTCGGCCTCTGCGTGAACCATCAGCATCACGGCCACTTCTCTGTGCTCGCCTTCTTCATATTAAATGTTATATGCACGCTTGACACACAAGATATGGCAATGATGTCACAGTTCACAGCAAGCACAGTATATTGAACAAGTACGTAAAAGTATGGAAAAAGGAAGATAGATTTCACTTATATTTTTCCTATATCTGGCCCTGACACACAGAAGGTATTGGACAGATGTCTTTAGTCAGTGCAGACACCCTCTATATAAAAATAATTGAAAATGATAGAAAAAAAATATATATAGCACCCAATGTCACTACCAGAGCTTTGAGACATTCTCACAGCTCTGTCTCTCCACCCCTGTGATGATGTCACTTAGAGTTTGGAGGTGTTCTCACTGTTCTGTCTCTCCGCCCCTGTGATGAGGTCTTTACTCTCAGCTGTTCCTCCTGCGTTTGATTACCCTGCCTTTAAATCACCCCTCCTCCTATTGCAGGGCGTGGATTATACTTCTCTTTTCAGTTGTAGCTCTGCCTTGAGTATCGTCACTTCTTAAGCTACTAGTTCTCTGGACCTGTGTTCTGCTGCTGCAAGCACTCCGGATATTGCCAGCGGCCCTTGGATCCGTCTTCTCTGCGGCTACAGCTCCATCAGCTAAGTGTGCAGACTTTGTTGTGTACCTGGTGATTTCCTGACTGGATCTGAGGTGGCCACGGTTCCCTCCATATTCTGAGCAGGGCATCGGTGGCCGTGCCCCTTCCACTATTGCAGGGGTTACAGGGCTCATCAGTCTAAGGTACGCGGGCATGCCTCGTTCCACCATTTGGATCCGGGCATGTGCTTTAGCAGCATAGGGAGAGTGTTGAGGGTCTGACAGGGGTCACCCTTCCTCTTCCCTAGTTTGGGTCCGGTCAGTAGCTCTTCTTACTGTGTATGCTCTGGTTACCCTTAAACAGCCGTGACATTATAATCCACCAAAACCGTCCTTGTTGACATGGATCCGCTTTCTGGCTTGGTTGACCGCATGCAGGGTCTTTCTTTGGAAGTAGCGGATCTCCGTCAATCTGTGACTCAGCTACAAACATTGGGCTCTGCTCCGGCTCATGGAGTCTGTTGCGAGCCAAAGGTCTCACTTCCGGAAACGTTCTCCGGGGGCAGTGAGAATTTTGTTCACTTCAGAGAGGCATGTAAACTCCTTTTTTGTTTGTGTCCCCACTCCTCTGGTAATGAGGAACAGAGGGTGAGGATTGTCATCTCCCTGCTCAGGGGTATTGCTCAGACTTGGGCTTTTTCGCTGTCATCAGGGGATCCCTCCCTTCGATCCGTGGAAAGATTTTTTGTGGCCCTGGGGCAGATATATGATGACCCGGATTGTGTTGCTCTGGCAGAATCAAACTTACGTGTTTTATGCCAGAACAAACTGTCTGCGGAGCTTTATTGTTCTGAATTTCGGAGATGGGCAGCTGATTCAGGCTGGAATGATGCTGCACTCCGAAGTCAGTTCTGTCATGGTCTCTCAGAGGGTTTGAAAGATGCCTTTGCTTTCCATGAGAGACCAACGTCCTTAGAGTCGGCCATGTCATTGGCGGTACGCCTTGACAGGCGTCTAAGGGAAAGAAACAAGACCTCTCCGTCCAGCCATTGTCAGTCTAGGGGCAATGGTGCGGACTCATTCAGTATGCAGGGGTCTCATCCTGTCTCGCTCCCCTCTGAGGAGGAGCCCATGCAGCTAGGCCGACTTGCCCCTGATAAAAGAGGATTTAGTCCTCAGCATATGGTGTGTTTTTGTTGTGGGGGCATAGGTCATTTGGCAAATGTTTGTCCGTCTAGGAGATTCCTGAACTGTACTAAGAGCGATAATAAGAGAAAAACCTCAAGAGGTAGATCATCAAGTTCTGCTTCATCTGCTACTTTGGGCAAAGTTGATGTGGGAATTGATGCTATTCCTCTGACCTGCAGTTCCCGTTTTCTCCTGTCTGCCAGGGTGGCACTAGAGAGCAAAGTCATTCCTTGTGAGATTTTTGTCGATAGTGGAGCGGCCGTCAATCTTATTGACACTCAATTTGTAGCCTTGCATGGTTTTCAGGTTTGTACATTAGAAAAGGATACACCTGTTTTTGCTATCGACTCTGCTCCACTCTCGCAGAGATCTCTGAAAGGCATTGTTCACAATATCCGGCTAGCTGTAGGTGACACTCATGTGGAGGAGATATCTTGTTTTGTCCTTAACGGATTGCCTTCTCCTCTAGTTTTGGGGCTACCCTGGCTCACTAGACATAACCCCACTATTGATTGGCAAGGAAGGCAAATAAATGAGTGGAGTGACTTTTGTAGAGAGAATTGTCTCTAAGCCACTCTTGCAGAGGTGTCTACTAAAACTCTGCCATCATTTCTCTCTGATTTCTCAGATGTGTTTTCCGAGAGCGGTGTTCGGGAGCTACCTCCTCACCGGGAGTTTGACTGTCCCATTGACCTCATTCCCGGCGCCAAGCTGCCAAAGGCACGCCTCTACAATCTCTCACAACCGGAAAGACTCGCAATGCGAACCTATATCTCCGAGAGTCTCGTGAAGGGGCATATTCGTCCCTCAAAGTCGCCTGTTGCCGCGGGTTTTTTTTTTGTTAAAAAAAAAGATGGCTCTCTGAGACCTTGCTTAGATTTTAGGGAGCTGAACCGTATCACGATTCGCGATCCCTATCCCCTTCCTCTGATCCCGGACCTCTTCAACCAAATTGTTGGGGCCAAGGTGTTTTCCAAATTGGATCTGAGAGGCGCGTACAACCTGGTCAGGGTCAGAGAGGGGGATGAATGGAAAACGGCCTTTAATACCCCTAACGGGCATTTCGAGAATCTCGTTATGCCTTTCGGCCTGATGAATGCTCCGGCCGTCTTTCAGCATTTTGTTAATAGTATTTTCTATCATTTAATGGGGAAATTTGTATTGGTGTATCTTGATGATATTTTGATTTTTTCCCCTGATGTTCAGACCCATCAGGATCATCTTTTTCAGGTCCTGCAGATACTGCGGGAAAATAAACTGTATGCCAAGCTGGAGAAATGTCTTTTTATGGTATCGGAGATTCAATTTCTGGGTTTTCTCCTCTCTGCTTCTGGTTTTCGCATGGATCCGGAGAAGGTCCGTGCTGTGCTGGAGTGGGAGCTTCCTGAAAATCAGAAGGCATTGATGCGCTTTCTGGGTTTTGCTAACTACTACAGAAAGTTCATTTTGAATTATTCCTCTATTGTCAAACCCCTTACTGACATGACAAAAAAGGGGACGGATTTTTCCTCTTGGTCGGAGGAGGCGCTTGCAGCCTTTTCTAAGATTAAAGAGAGTTTTGCGTCTGCTCCCATCTTGGTGCATCCCGATGTTTCCTTAACTTTTATTGTTGAGGTGGATGCTTCCGAGGTGGGTGTGGGTGCAGTCTTGTCCCAGGGCCCCTCTCCTGCCAAATTGCGACCTTGTGCCTTTTTCTCTAGAAAACTCTCCCCGGCAGAGAGAAACTATGATGTGGGAGATAGGGAGTTGTTGGCCATCAAGTTGGCTTTCGAGGAATGGCGCCATTGGTTGGAGGGGGCCAGGCACCCTATCACCGTTTTTACCGACCATAAGAATCTGGCGTACTTGGAGTCAGCCAGGCGTATGAATCCGAGACAGGCCAGATGGTCTCTGTTCTTCTCCAGATTCAATTTTGTTGTTACTTTCCGCCCTGGGATCAAGAATGTGAAGGCTGATGCTCTCTCTCGCTGTTTTCCGGGAGGAGGAAACTCCGAGGACCCGGGTCCCATTTTGGCGGAGGGGGTAGTTGTTTCTGCTCTATATTCCGATTTGGAGGCCGAGGTCCAGGCTGCCCAGTCTGAGGCACCTGCCCGTTGTCCCTCCGGGAAGTTGTTCGTGCCTCCTGAGCTACGTCACAAACTCTTTAAGGAACATCATGATACGGTTCTTGCTGGTCACCCCGGGAGTAGAGCCACGGTAGATCTCATTGCTTGGAGATTTTGGTGGCCGGCTCTTCGTAAGTCTGTGGAGGGTTTTGTGGCGGCTTGTGAGACGTGCGCTCGCGCTAAGGTCCCTCATTCTTGACCTTCAGGTTCCCTTCTCCCGTTACCCATACCTTCCTGTCCTTGGACACACCTGTCCATGGACTTTATCACGGATCTTCCTCGGGGAAGTCGGTGATCCTGGTGGTCGTGGACCGTTTTAGCAAGATGGCTCATTTCGTCCCTTTCCCTGGTTTACCCAATGCTAAAACTTTGGCGCAAGCTTTTGTCGATCATATTGTTAAATTGCACGGCATTCCCTCTGAGATTGTTTCCGATAGAGGCACGCAGTTTGTGTCCAGGTTCTGGAAGGCTTTCTGTTCTCGCCTGGGGGTTCGGCTGTCCTTCTCTTCTGCTTTTCACCCGCAGTCGAATGGTCAGACTGAGCGCCTCAATCAGAATCTGGAGACATATTTGCGCTGTTTTGTGGCAGAGAACCAGGAGGATTGGTGTTCATTTCTCCCTCTTGCTGAGTTTGCTTTGAAGAACCGTCGTCAGGAATCTTCTGATAAGTCACAATTTTTTGGTGCATATGGGTTCCATCCGCAGTTTGGGACATTCTCGGGAGGGGCTCTTTCTGGTTTACCTGAGGAGGAGAGATTTTCCTCGTCTTTGTCTACCATTTGGCAAAAGATTCAGAGTAATCTCAGAAAGATGAGTGAGAAGTATAAGCATGTGGCTGATAAGAGACGTGTGCCTGGTCCGGACCTGAATGTGGGTGATCTGGTGTGGTTGTCTATAAGAAATATTAAACTGAAGGTTCCCTCCTGGAAATTGGGTCCCAAGTTTATTGGGCCTTATAAAATTTTGTCAGTCATCAATCCTGTTGCCTTCCGCCTTGATCTTCCACGGGTATTGAAGATACATAATGTATTTCACAGATCTCTCTTAAAACCATATGTCCAGCCCATGGTACCATCCTCTTTGCCTCCTCCTCCGATTTTGGTTGATGGCAATCTGGAGTTTGAGGTTTCCAGAATTGTGGACTCTCGCATTGTCCGTGGTTCTCTTCAGTACCTCGTTCATTGGAAGGGTTATGGTCCTGAGGAGAGGATGTGGGTTCCGATGTCGGACATTAAAGCCACTCGCCTTATCAGGGCATTTCATAGGGCTCATCCTGGGAAGGTGGGTCCTGGGTGTCCGGAGTCCACCCGTAGAGGGGGGGGGGGGGGGTACTGTCACTACCAGAGCTTTGAGACATTCTCACAGCTCTGTCTCTCCACCCCTGTGATGATGTCACTTAGAGTTTGGAGGTGTTCTCACTGTTCTGTCTCTCCGCCCCTGTGATGAGGTCTTTACTCTCAGCTGTTCCTCCTGCGTTTGATTACCCTGCCTTTAAATCACCCCTCCTCCTATTGCAGGGCGTGGATTATACTTCTCTTTTCAGTTGTAGCTCTGCCTTGAGTATCGTCACTTCTTAAGCTACTAGTTCTCTGGACCTGTGTTCTGCTGCTGCAAGCACTCCCGATATTGCCAGCGGCCCTTGGATCCGTCTTCTCTGCGGCTACAGCTCCATCAGCTAAGTGTGCAGACTTTGTTGTGTACCTGGTAATTTCCTGACTGGATCTGAGGTGGCCACGGTTCCCTCCATATTCTGAGCAGGGCATCGGTGGCCGTGCCCCTTCCACTATTGTAGGGGTAACAGGGCTCATCAGTCTAAGGTACGCGGGCATGCCTCGTTCCACCATTTGGATCCGGGCATGTGCTTTAGCAGCATAGGGAGAGTGTTGAGGGTCTGACAGGGGTCACCCTTCCTCTTCCCTAGTTTGGGTCCGGTCAGTAGCTCTTCTTACTGTGTATGCTCTGGTTACCCTTAAACAGCCGTGACACCCGATGACACGTTTCGGCCAGTCAATCACTGTAATGCCAGTAGTCAACAGCTACTGGCATTATAGTGAGGGCAGTACTTACCTGCACGTTTATTGGCTGCATATCAGCCGTGAAACGTGCGGGAAAGAGACTCGATAATGGCGCTCAAGTACATGCAGTACTTGGCCGAGTACCGCCATGTGTCGAGCATAGCAATGTTCAAGCCGGCCAGCAGTTTGGCCTAGCATGCTCGCTCAAAACTAGTGATAAGAGGAGAGAAAGAGGTCTGGTAAGGATCGGAGATTATGTGTAAGGGTGTATCAGGAAAGTAGCTCAGAGATGTATGGAGGGGATAGGTTGTGGACGGCTTTATACGTATTTGTTAGAATTTTGAACTGAATTAGCTGGCCAATGGGGAGCCAGTGAATGGATTGGCAGAGGGGAGAGGCAGAGGAGTAACGGGGGGAGAGGTGGATTAGTTGGGCAGCAGAGTTGAGGATAAATTAGAGGGGTGTGGGAGTGCTAGATGGAAGTCCACAGATGAGACTGTTGCAGTCTAGGTGGGAGATGATGAGGGCATGTACAAGCATTTTTGCAGACTTACGGTTGAGGAATGCGTGCATGCGGGATATATTTTTAAGTTGGAGGCGGCAGGTGGTGGAAAGGGCTTGGATGTGCGGTCTGAAGCAAAGGGCAGAATCCAAGGTCACTCCAAGGCAGCGGACTTGGTTGACCAGGCAGAGTGGCAGCCATTGATCGTGATAGATAGGTCTGTTGGGGGCGTTGATCAAGATGGGAGAAAGATGATAAATTCAGTTTCGTCCATGTTAAGTTTAAGAAGCGAGAGGAGAAGGATATGGAAGATAGGCATTGTGAGAGTCTGGATAGTAAGGTGGTCATTAGAGATGATCAAATTTTTCAAAAATTACATTTGCCGATTCGCCAATTAAAAAAAAAAAATATTGGGTTTGATCCGAATTTATTTGCGTTACAAAATGTCTATTTCCTGGCTGCAGACAGCCTTTATAGTGGTGAAGAACACTGTGCCTTGCAGTAACACGCATAGGGAGTCTGCTGCGGTAGTGAAATTATACTGTGAGTCAGAATGACATGCAGATGACAGGCATCGCTCTTAGAATCACTGCACACTTCACTTATTTGGGCAGTCATGGGGCCAAAACTGACGAAATAACGAAAGTATGAACTTAGCCTTACAGGTCAATGTTAGCGCCAAGTAGAAGCGCACTCCTTTTACACCGTTGTTAGCTAATTCCACATAAATGTCAACAGAACCTGTTTTATTAAACGCTTATACAAGTAGAGCCCCCCGACAGAGTGGAGAGGGTGTCAGCAGAAAGTTTGTGTTGAGGTCACTGATTATTTTACCCTTCCTCTGATCTGTCAGAAATAACCCACAAAACAAGGATCCCGTCTGTGGAGCATCCGCCTTCACTATGTCAGCATTTAGTCAGAATCCATCAGTATTGCTAATGCCAAAAAAACAGGAGTGGATCTAAAATAGAGATTACACGTGAATAAAATATTTGCATTTTTTCTGTGTTTTGTACCCACTCCTGCTTTTGGCTACCAAATCACAAGCCAATTCTGATGGGACCTTACAGGCCTTACAGTTGCTTCACAGACAGGATCTGTTGTGCATCTAATTTTTCCTTCCATCTGAAACATCAGAAGAAGGGTCAAATAAATGATGATGTCAGCCAGGCCGAAAGGCAAAATATGGGCCCAGTCATGAAGTGGGGAGGGTGGGAACAGCATGAGAAGTACACAGATTGACCCTATGATAGAGTCTGTAGGTGGCGGCAGCATCAGGAGGCCATAGAGTGGCACAATGACAGTGTGGAGGTGGCAGCAGCATGAGAATACCACAGAGTGGCAAGGTGACATAGTGTCGAGGTGGCAGCAGCATCAGAAGACCATAGAGTGGCAAGGTGACATAGTGTGGGGTTGGCAGCAGCATGAGGAGGCCACTGAGTGGCAAGGTGACATAGTGCGGAGGTGGCAGCAGCATCAGGAGGTCACAGAGTGGCAAGGTGACATAGTGTGGAGGTGGGTGGAAATACCAGTACCCACTGAAGATGGTGGGTGAAAGAAGGAGCACTTGGCATCAGATGTGTGGCATCAGGCGGGTGACAGCATCAGAATAGTAGCTGAGGCAGGTAGCCAGAAGAAACCGGTCTCTTTTGTCAAAGTGCTGGTATGGCACCATGGATGATCTAGTCTGAAGTATCAGGCATTGGTAGGTGGAAATCCAGGCTGATCCACGCCTCATTCATCTTTACAAAGGTTAGTCTCGCCACATTTTCGGTGGACCGACAAGTTCTTCTTGGGGTAACCATGGCACCCGCCGCACTAAACATCCGCTCTGATGCCACACTACTGGCCGGGCAGGACATTTTTTCCAGTGCAAACTCTCCAGTTTGACTGCCCAGTAGTCCAGCGGATCTTCAATGTGGGGTGGCAGGGTACTGTCCAAGTATGCCACCCAGTGTAGTAGTGTGAGTCGCCAGTAGTGTTCATCGAGAATGCTCGGCCGAACACCAGTTTGGCTTGAGCATCTCGATGCTCGGCATATAGGGTTATTCGGACGAATACCACATGTGCTTGAGCGCAATATGCCGTAGCCATGTTGGCTGCTGGCATTATAGTGATTGGTTGGCCAGAACATGTCATTGGGTGATATATAGCACACAATGATGGCTCAGTCTTAGTCAGGGAAAGCTGTGCTGAGGAAGGGACTATTGTGTGTGGCAGCAGCAATCTGTATTTTTAGCGCAACCTGCGCTAAATAGCTAAAACTTTACAGACCTAAAAGTCCTTTGGCAGCAATATCTATTTTTAGTTCATCATGCGCTAAATAGCGTGCAATAGTTAGGCCGCTGCAGAAAAAATCCAGTGTACTTTTTCCGTAGACTGTGTCCGCTGCGGACAGTGACATTAGCTGCGCCACATCTCCTGTGTAAAGTGTGCGCATCCAAAAAATATCGGTGATATCCAGTGTACTTTTTCCGTAGATGGTGTCAGCTGCGGACAGTGACATTAACAGCGCCACATCTGCAGTGTAATGTGTGCGCTGAAAAACTTTATCTGTGAAATACAGTGTACTTTTTCAATAGACGGTGTCCGCTTCTGACAGTGATATTACCAGGGGCACAATCTCCAGTGTAACGTGTGCGGTTAAAAAATGTTTCTGTGACATACAGTGTACTTTTTCAATAGACGGTGTCCGCTTCTGACAGAGACATTACCAGTGCCACATCTGCAATGTAACGTGTGCGCTGAAAAATGTATCTGTGACATACAATGTACTTTTTCAATAGACGGTGTCTGCTTCTGACAGTGACATTACCAGGGCCACATCTGCAGTGTAACGTGTGCACTTAAAATTTTTATCTCTAGTGTAAAGTGTGTGCCTAAAAATTTTGACATACAGTGTACTTTTTGCGTAGACAATGCGGACAGTGACATTACCGGTGGTACCTCTCCTGTATAACGTTTCCTCATCCCAAATACCTGTAATTGACATTACCTGTAATTTTTTTTTTTTTTGCCGCTGGTGACAGCATTGACATTATCTGCCCATATCTCCTACATAAGGCCGAAAAAAGACATTTGTCCATCCAGTTCTGTCATCCTGCAAGTTGATCCAGAGGAAGGCAAAAAACCCCTGTGAGGTAGAAGCCAATTTCCCTCACTTTAGGGGAATAAAAATTCCTTCCCGACTCCAATCAGGCAATCAGAATAAATTCCTGGATCAACGGATTGTGTGACGTTTCCACATCCCAAATACCTTTTAAAATTTTAGGGCGCATACACTTCCAAATCTTATGCTACTGTACATGTGACATACTTTCAAGCATATATAACATTTAATATGAAGAAGTTGAGCAGTAAGGGACGGGGAAGTGGCCGTGCATGAAGAGGCCATGGCCCTGGGTGCATTGAAACTGAGCCTGCTGCCAGAACACAAGAAAAACAATCATCCATGATACCTAGCTTCATGTCCCAGTTTGCAGGGTGGCACAGGACACCACTCTTGAAGTCAGACCAGTGTGAGCAGGTGGTCGGTTGGATTGCAGCAGATAGTGCTTCCAGTCGGGTTTGCACCACCCTGTCTTCCACCAAGTCCAGTCTCAGTATCCCGGAGTCTGGTCCACATAATCCTCACCCTGATCCTCCTTCCTCCCACCATTTACAGTCTGGCCAAACAAGTGATCCCACACTCGGATATTCCAAGGACCACTTTGCATCGCCAAGCCTAGATTTGGCCCTCTCGCCAAGCACACTTGATGAGGGATAGATCTTGTGCCCTGATTCCACAGTCACAAGAAGATGACGCTGGGGACAGGCAATTACTGTTTAATGAGGTGTATGATGATGAGACAAAGTTGCCAATAAGTCCACGGCAATTAGTGTCTCAAGACGTTGATGGAGAAGATGAGACACAGTTGTCAATGACTGAGGTTGTGGTTAGGTCAAAAAGTCAGGAGGATGAGCAGAGTGAGGAAGTAGAAGAGGAGTCGGTGGATAATGAAGTCACTGACCCAACCTGGGAATGTGGAAAACCGAGCGAGGACAGCAGTACAGAGGAGGAGGGATCTGCTGCACAGCAACAGGCTGGAAGAGGCAGTGGGGTGGCAAAAGGGAGAAGACGGGCCACACCAAACAGGCCCGCAACTGTTCCACGAAGGACCCCCTTGCAGAAATCTCCCTTGCCAAGGGGTTGGTGTTCTGCAGTATGGCGCTTTTTTGAGGAAAGTGCGGATGACAAAAGAATAGTAGTTTGCAACCTGTGCAGTACCAAAACAAGCCAGGGTGTGAACACTGGCAACCTCACCACCACCAGCACCACATGGCATCCAAGCACCGTAATAAGTGGGACGAATGGCTGGGTCCACAATCTGTTTCTGCAGGTCACACCACTGCCTCTTCTTTCCCTTATGTTACGTGCTGGCCAATCCCCTGTCGAAGGCCCTTCGCAAGCACTTTCAGTGACCACATCCACTTTCATGTCCCAGCGCAGCATCCAAATGTCCTTACCCCAGGCCTTTGAATGCAGGCGCAAATACCCAGCCACTCACCCACAGGCCATAGCACTAAATGCGCAACTTTCCAAATTACTGGCCCTGGAAATGTCATTTAGGCTTGTGGACACTGAGGCCTTCCGCAGTTTGATGTCGGCAGCCGTCCTGCGCTACGCAGTCCCTAGCCACCACTATTTTTCAAAGTGTACCATGCCCGCCTTACACCATGTGTCCTGACCAACGCAGTTACTGGCAAGGTCCACCTAACCACGGACACATGGACAAGTGCATTCGGCCAGGGATGCTACATTTCCCTGATGGTACACTGGGTGAATGTTGTCAATGCCGGGAGCGAGTCGTACCCTGGGATGGCATAGGTGCTATCGACGACAAGGATAGCGGGCCCTACGTCGATGAGGGCTTCCGCCAGCACCTATGTTAATGGCTCCAACCCCCACTTCTCCTCTTCAGCCTCCTCCTCCACTTCCACCTCCGAATTATCCGCGTGCAGCACCAGTCAGCCATTAGTCGGTAGCTGGAAGCAGTGTAGCACTGTAGTGGGAAAGCGGCAACAGGCCAAGCTTAAGCGGATATCCTTAGGGGACAAACAGCACACCGCCGCAGAGCTGTAGCAGGAGATTACAGACCACACTGAGCTGTGGCTCATCGACAACTTCAGCCGGTCTGTCAACACTGCAGCAGCGCTTGAAATTGCCAGCTCACCGGCTGTTGTGCGACGTGAGCACGTGCTGGAACTCCACGTTCCACATGTTGGCAGGATTTGTGAGCAGCAGAGGGCAGTAGTGGAATACCAACAAATAAATTGATTCAAAAATCGAAAGAAAAATGTCTCAAACGATAATCTTGTTTGGAGCGCAGCAGGTCTATGGTGAGGTAGGGTCACATTCACACTTAGTCCTGAATTTCATAGAAGAGACCACACAGCTCCTAGCCATCCATAAGAAAGATGGTGATGAAAAAGGTATGCAGAGAAAGTTCCTTCAATATGGTCGATCACTGGATCCAAAGTACAGGCTTTTCCCACAGTCAAGGCAACTCTGACGAAGCAAGCAAAAGCGAAACCCGGGTCGGGCAGGTGATACAACCAGTGAACTTATGTGATTTTATATGCGATTTGTGATTTCTATTTTGTAAGTATTGTGACAGGGTGTCACAATGTTTTGCAGAGAAAGTGCTGGATGGTGTGTACATTGCACCAAGTTTCCGGCACTTCATGTGTTAAAAGGCTCCAGGAAGGTTTGGTTTTCTTTGTATCCAGAAGCTCCCTGGGAAAAAGAAAGCCAGTTTAGGGTCCTGGAGCCGGTCAGGGAAGAGTTGGGTGGGTTCCCTGACCACCCGGAGCCAGTCCGGGTTTTACCTGCCTGGGGGACTGCTCACACAGATGTACTAATTCAGCAGCCCTGACCCAGGAGCTCTCTCTCTGGGAGTCTGGGCAGTTTGTTTGAGAAGCTGCCAGCCTAGGAGCTCTGAGAGCGTTTGGCTTCTCTACCTAACTACTGAACTGTAAGTTGCTCTGTTTTCCCCTTGAAAATGCTCTTTGTGTTTTGTGTTATGAGTTTAGCTAGGGCTGCCGAGTGAGATAGGCAGGAGCCAGGTGGCTATTGTTGTTTTGTTGTTTTGTTTGTTATTTTGAGCAACTTGCAAAATAAACTAGCAACAGTCTGATGCACAAGCTACAAAGGTGTTGATTGTTCCTATTTCTGCTCAAAACAACCCCGCAGGAAGGTGTAACAGTTCACAGTATATTGAAACAAGCTTGAATTATACCAGTCTGGTGGTGCTTCACTATGTCAAGTTTTCTTGAATAACATCAGTACTAACTTTTGAATTCCTGGTCTAATTTGTGCCATTTTGGGATGTGTTAAATGTCTATGTGTATTGTAAAGGGTGGGACATTGTATATTTGAGTAAGTGATGTCTGTCCTATTGTTTCCCAGTGTGCATTGGTGATTTCCCTTTGTCCTGAGAGATAATGGAATTACACCTCGGTTGTCTCCAGGACAGAGGACATTGTGTATTGTCCTGCCTGGGATAATTATGTTAACCATTGTACCATAATTATATCACAGGCAGACGGGAGGATGTTATGTGGGTTGTAACCTTTGTGTTATGGGTTAATGTATGTTTGTTGTGGGAGTCTCCCTTGCATGGGAGCAAGGGATAAAATAAATTGTATTTTTGAATGAAGGTGCCTTCCAGTAAAGTATTTCTAGCATTCAGCTTGGGCTCATGTATAGACTTATTTGGCGATACCAGTGATACCAGCGATAATAGTAATTTATTGCTCTGTGGATTACTTGGCGGTGCTATTTCATGGGAAGAAGGGAATACTAGACGGTGACACAGATGATACCCTCACAGGTCCCCTCCTTCCACTCCGTTGTCGGAATCCGGGAAAGTTAGTTCACCTTCGGTTAGGCCCACTCTGATACTGGCGGGTGTCCATAAGGATTCCTGCTTTTGTGGGGTTTGTCCCTTGGGTTCCAATCTCGACAACACTACATGGGATAAGATCTGGTCCAATCAGTATGTGGACATATGGTCCTTAGTATCGGTTGACCAGCACTTGGTGGACAGGGAAAAACGTTTTTTAGATAAGCCGTTTGATAGGAGGTTAAAAGTGGCCAAAACTATAAACAATTGGTTACAGGCTTTCGCGGTGTTGGGCTGTGTGATGGGCCAGCGACATCCAGAACACTGTTCAGAGTTGTTCATATATTTGCACACTGTCTATAGCGCGTATAAGGCGTATGGTTGTAGCACGTTGTGGAGGTACGATGAGGAGTTTAGGCGTCATTTAGCATTACAGCCAGAATTGGGTTGGGGAGTGAAGGCAACTGATATGTGGTTGCGTTCAATGACGTCGCCTCGGCCCCCTCTCTTTCAAGGGGCGGCCGCTGGGACTGGGGTCCCCGGAGCCCAGGTCCCAGTGGCCGTCCACCGCCCTGGAACCTGTGGCTGTTTAACAAGGGGTATTGTAAATACACCGGGCTGTGCAAGTACAAGCATGAGTGCTCAGCCTGTGGAGGTCCTCATCCCGCCGGTCGTTGTACCAGACCCTAAGTTAGGCCCGCAAAGGGCTCCACTTCCGGGGAACAGAAGGACTCCGGTCAGCGTGGAAGGGATGGGCCCGTGGCTAGATAGGTACCAATAGGGAAGCTGCGGCTGCTTTACGTTGTGGTTTTGTTGAGGGTTCATTCATCCCCTTTGTTTTGAATCGGTCTCCGTTTTTTTCTGACAACCTGAAATCGGTGCGGGAACACCCTGAGGTGCTTAGGTCGAAACTGCTGAAAGAGGTGTCGGCGGGCAGGATTGTGGGTCCTTTTGTGTCATTGCCCTTCCCTAACTTGAGGGTTTCCCCGTGGGAGGTCGTTCCTAAGAAAGAGCCGGCGAAGTTTTGCTTAATCCATCACCTATCCTACCCGCGGGGATCGTTGGTTAATGATGCCATCTTGCCGGAGAAGGCTTCTGTCTCATACGTGTCGTTTGATAGGGCGGTGACCTTAGTGCGGGATGCGGGTCGTGGGGTTCTCTTGGCAAAATCCAATATAGAGTCTGCCTTTCGGCTTCTTCCTATTCACCCGGATTGTTTTCACCTCCTGGGGGGATGTTTTGAGGGGTTGTTCTATTACGATAAGTGCTTGCCGATGGGGTGTTCTATCTCCTGCCATTATTTTGAGTTCCTTCCTCGAGTGGGCAGTGCGTTTTGAGACGGGATCTTCAGCCGTGATCCATTATTTGGACGATTTCCTTTTTGTTTCTCAGGGCGAAGGGGGGAGGGGGGGTTTCTCCTTTCCACCTTTTTGCATTTGATGTCAGTTTTTGGTGTTCCCATTTCGGCCGAGAAAACGGAGGGCCCGGTTACGAGGCTTTCCTTCCTGGGGATAGAGATTGATACTGTTGAGATGGTTTTCCGCCTCCCTTTGGATAAGTTGTCTAACCTTTTGAGCCTCATTGATGGTTTTTTGGCGGTACGTAAGGTGTCCCTTCACCAAATGCAATCGCTCTTGGGTCTACTCTCCTGTGCTTCGCTTGCAGGGTGTTGCCTATGGGCAGGGTTTTTTCGCGCCGCCTTTCGCTTGCCACGTGGAGAGTGCGTTCTCCACGACATCATATTCGCCTCACGAAGTCCCTCAAGGTGGACTTGGTGGTGTGGCGAACTTTTTTATGCTCCTATAATGGTCATACCTGTTATATTTCGTGGGAAGTGTCGAATTCGGAGTTGGCTCTGTGGTCTGATGCGGCAGGGTCGTCAAGCTTTGGCACTATTCTTGGACGGGAGTGGTGTTCCGCTTCTTGGCCGGCGGAGTGGCAGGAGAATGGGCTGGTGCGGAATTTGACGTTGCTGGAATTGTTCCCAATCGTGGTGTCTGTGGAGGTTTGGGGTGCTCAATTGGTGAATAGGCATGTGTTTTTGGTCCGATAATTTGGGGACAGTTCAGTGTATTAATTCTCTTTCTTCCTCTTCTCTTCCGATTTTGTCCCTTCTTCGGCACCTGGTGCTTCGGTGCTTGGAGCGTAATATTTATTTTAGGGCCCGACATGTGCCTGGTGTTGACAATGAAATCACTGACGCTCTTTCTCGTTTCAACTGGCAGGTTTTCCGGGAGCTCCTTCCGGAGGCAGAGGTGAATGGCCTGGGGTGCCCAGGATACCTGTGGCATCTGGTGGACAACAGCTGATGTCCCTCGTGAGTTCCTTGGTGTCCCCGGCTACGTGGAATCCTCATGGTAAGGCATGAGGGGATTGGTTGTCAGTGAGAGGTTCCAGGGATGTTGCCCGGCGGGATGATCTGCGCCTTGAGGTCACTATCGAGTGGCTTTTGGGGTTGCGGGCTCAAGGGGTTTCGGCACCGGTGGCTCTTAAGCGCTTGGCAGGGGTTGCCTTTTAATTTAAACTCTGTGGTTGGGCGGATGTCACTAAGGAGTTTGCAGTTCGGCAAGCGATGCGGGGTTGGTTGAGAGGTTAAGTGGTTCGGGATAGTAGACGTCCCATTTCCTTTGCTTTGTTGTGCCGACTTGTGCTGGCATTGTGAATGGGGTGTGTTCCTCGGCGTTCGAACTTTTTTCGAGGCTTTGTGAGTAGGGGAGCTTTTGGCGCCTTCTAGCAGGAAGGCAGAGGGTTTGCTTGGTTCTGATGTAGTGGTTGGTAATAATGCGCTCCGGGTTCGGATTCGTTGGTCCAAAACGGATCAGTTTGGGAACGGTGTTTGGCTGCCTATCCAGCCGGTGGCGAGCGTAGCTTGCCTAGTCCGGCTGGTGTCGGAATACTTGATGGTGCGGCCGGTAGCGGAGAATTTTTTTTGTGCATTGTGTTGGGTCTCCTTTTATCAAGTTCCAGTTTTCTTCGGTATTGCGTTCCTGTTTGGGTCAGGCCGGGGTGGACCCCAAGGAGTTTGGTACACATTCGTTCAGGATTGGCGCAGCGATGGAAGCAGCCAGGGTGGGTTTGCCGGAGTCAGAGGTCATGCGTATCAGCCGGTGGCGCTCGGCAAATCGCTATATACGTCCGGATCTATTGGTGGGCTAGCCTGTTGCTGTGGTCAGTGTCTCAAGGAGTAAAAAAAAAAAAAAAAAATTGCTTTTAAGGACGGTTCCCCCTTTTGCACATTTGTTTATACAGTTGGTGTGTATCCTTGTTAACTGTTTTCTCTTTGCAGGTGTGGTGCGTTCGACGGTGTGGCTGTTGGGCCACTCATATGTGTTCTGGGCGGGGCAGCGAGCCGAATGCAGGCCAGGAGGTCGGAACCTCGGTTTCCGGGAGATGGAGGTGCACTGGCGGGAGATTAGGGGACTGCGATGGTCCCAGATGTTGCCGGAGGTGGTGGAGTTGGGTTTGAGATCATCGGGTCCGGTTATACTGGCAATACATGCAGGGGGTAATGATTTATGTGCTCTGCGATTGACGAAGCTGATGGCGCTTATGCGCTCTGATCTGGAACGCTTCCCCGCTTTTTTCAGGGAAGTAATACTGGTATGGTCGGAGATTGTGCCCCAAGTGGTATGGCACGGTGCAAGAGATGGTGTGGCGTTGAAGAGGAGCAGGCGGGTTTTGAACGCACGGGTTTCTCGGTTTGTGCGGTCCAGAGGGGGAGTAGTTGGCAGGCATAGGCAGCTGGAAGGTGAGAACAGGGCATTGATGCGACCGGGTGGTATGCACCTTACAGATATTGGTCTCGCCATTTTTTTGTCGGGTCTGCAGGATGGGATTGAGCAGGCCTTCTTTTTGCTGGGTGGTGGTCGGAGTCCCGTTTAGAATCGGTCCTCCTCCGTGGTGGCAAGGTTATAACAAAACGGATCGGAACAAGTGGTATTGGGCGTACGTGCACTCTAGGAGCAGAGGTTGGCACACCACAGCGGATAAATGATTGGTGGAGGAGGATGGTATGACGATTATTGCCGTGTAATCTGTAGCTGTGGCCGATCATCACCCAGTAAAGAGTTGATTAAGTTAAAGATGGTGTCCGTGTGGTTATTCGACGAGTTGATGAGCAAGGGGCCTGAGGGTCTGGTTCTCCCCCCCTTTCCATCCCTATTCCTGGGTTTCCCCGGGGACCAGTAGTCTGGTTCCCAGCAGCAACCTGGGAGTCCAAGATGCATCTAGACATCCTCCCCATGCTGTTCCCGAACCATTTCGGTCTTGTTTCCATCAATTTCTGAACTTTTCCTATGAACAAGGCACCCCTCTTCAGAGCAGGGGTGCCTGATTTAAAGCTCGGGTTCTCCCATTGACTTCTATTATGCTTGTATGCTCTGTAGACCACCCGAGCATCCCGATGTTTTCGGTCCGATCACCCGAGCACTTTGGTGCTCGATCAACACTAGTTTGGCCACTACCTTTCTTAAAGATAATGTAGTAGCAGTCTTACGTAGCACCACAGATAACACAGTAATAACTCTCTAAGTTCAGATAATGTAGTAGATGGTTGTGAGTCCCCAGATTTCAGAACACGCATAGTGTGAAGTCTGGGGCAAGGAGCGGCAGGGTGGGCCAAATTCTAAGACCAGCCTCCCATCACTACAGAACATACAGGGTAATACAGCGCCCCATACCTCTTACATCCAGTGACATCTCCTTTGATGTAGATGTTCTCTTTCCTCATCTTAGTGCCCCCCGTAGAAGACCCCATAGCACACCTCTCCCCCCTTCCCCATAGTACCCACTATATTGTGTCCCAGTATACAATGCCCCTATAGAGAGCCCCCCATATAAAATACCCCATCTTTGTGGCCTCAGTAGAAGCCCCCATAGTGTTCCTCTTCTCCCTTCCCCTATAGTGCCCCCCATATAAAATACCCCTTCTTTGTGGCCTCAGTAGATGCCCCTAGCATGTCCCCCAATAATGTGCCAGTAAGAAGTGCCCCAATAGATGCCCCCCAATAATGTGCCTGTAAGAAGTGCTCCCCATAGATGCCCCCAATCATGTGCCAGTAAGAAGTGCCCTCCAATCATGTACCAGTAAGAAGTGCCCCCCAATCATGTGCCAGTAAGATGTGTCCCCCCCAATATTTTGGCAGTAACAAGTGCTCCCATAGCGCCCCTCTCGGTATTGTACCATATAAAAAACACGTATACTTACCTCTATCAGGCTGGCAGGGATGCGATGCAGGCCTCTTCCGGCCTGTGTCCCGCTAAGTATGGCTCAGGCAGCGCAATGACGTCATCACGCCGCCTGGAGCCTTTTAGAGGAACAGGGAAGGGAGACTACTCTCCACTGCCCTGCCGCATCCATCTGTATCGCTGTCCTGAGGACGGCGATACAGAGGACTATGGAGATGAGAGCTTCCACAATGAAAGCGCTCATCTGCCTGTACTCTGCCGCCACCCCCCACTTGTTACCAGGACCTCGTCTAATTGGTGTTGCGGCCCTGCTGGCGCCCCCTGCAATTTTGCCCCTGCGGCTACGCCCCCTGGCCCTCCCCCCACGCTATGCCACTGATGCCGCCACCTGCTGGTTCAGCTCCTGCTCCAGGTCTAGCTGCTGCTAACTAGTTTCTTCACTAGGCGGGTAAGGAAAGCTGCTCATCATCAACTTTAGACTCAAGTTGCTGCTGATGGAACTGGAACTGCTCCTACCAACCCCCCCCCCCCCACCCTGCCACAGCAGCCATGGCAGAGGAACGTGAGCGCAGAGGGCCCTGCAAGAGGATTGATGATGGTGCAGATAGGCAACGGCCAATGACTACATAGAATGTCTCTATAGTAGTTTAGCTTCTCCTCCCTCTCAGTGGGTGCAAATAAGGCCCCCATTTTGGACCGGTAGAGAGGGTCCAACAAGGCGGAGAGCCAGAAGTCATCCCTCTACCAAATGGTGACAATTCAACTGTCACTATGCAAGCAAGTGAGCATGCATCGGGCCATTTGTGCAAGTGACTCGGAGGGACTCCACTGCATACTGCCACGATGTGTCTGGGTCCTCTGCCTCTCTTCCTCATCGCCCTGTAGCTCCTCTGGCTGCTCCTACTCCTCTTCTCCTGTCACCTAGGTAGCAAAACGACCCATTTCGATACACATTGCTTGTGCTCCAATATCCTCCTCCTTCAGTTCAGCCCCCAAAGGGCTCATGTGGCCGTGAGATCTAGGCGTCATGTCAGCAGTCCCCTGATCAGCTAGATTTGCCAGCATCTGTTCCAGGACATGAAGCAGTGGAATGATGTTGTTCATCCCATAGTACTGGCGACTGACAAATAACGTGGCCTCCTCAATAGGGCCTGAGCAATCGGCAGGTGTCACGCATGAGCTGCCACTGGCTGACATCAAAGTTACACAGGGGAATACAGTTGGTCCAACATATAGGGGGTGGAATTCCAACGGGTGGAAACTGCCGTTCTGCAGCTCAAGGAGGGTGTGCTTTGCGGTGTACGAGTGGCTGAAGTGCATGCAGTTTCCTGGCCATTTTTAGGATGTCTTGCAGATGGGTGGAAGAATTCAGGAACCACTGACAACCAGATTGAACACGTGCCATGCAGGGCGCATGGCTCATCTCCTCTTGATGCAGCGCCGACACCATGTTTTTACCATTGTCGGTCACCAGTCACGGTAGGTAAGATAAGGGAAGGAAACAGAACATGACAAGGCAAACAAAACAACTGACTAGGCCCCAAAAGCTAGGAAACAAAGGGGTCACCTCCTAGCAACCCCTAAAACACTTTCCCTAAGCTTCTATGACCATGTGCAGCTTCTATGACCATGGTAGATATGCACATGCCCACATAGCTAAGACTATAACACACTGAACCAAACCCTCAGCTGTAGGGAAGAGGGAAAGAGACACCCAGCTCCTTCAACAACCGAAGGAGCTAGCATCACCCTAGAGGCCTAGTAAAAACAGACACAGAAGGAAAAAGGGAAAAGGACTTTTCTAGAGATCTGTTGAAGCATACGATCCACCAAACTTCCAGAGCTCACACAAGGCAGCACTATAACCCACAAAGGCTATAGAGAGAGGGAGGAATAAATAGCCTCATCAATTACCTAAAAAACAACACCTGGGAGGAGGTGGGATTCAGTTCAAACCCACAACAAAACAAACTGTCAGATTGAGTCAGACGTTCAATAACTCTGACACATCTCCTCAGAACACCCACAGGGCAGGACGTGATAGTACCCCCCCCCCCCCCTCTACGGGTGACCTCCAGACACCCAGGTCCAACTTTATCCGGGTGTGCCCTGTGAAAGGCATTGACAAGGCAGCTAGCATTAACATCGGTAGCCAGAACCCACATTCTTTCCTCGGGACTGTATCCACTCCAATGCACCAGGTACTGAAGGGAACCCCGAAGACCACGTGAGTTGAGAATTCTAGAGATCTGAAACTCCAGATTACCATCAACCAAAACAGGAGGAGGAGGCAAAGGAGATGGTTCTGCAGGTTCCACATATTTCTTCAACAAGGACCTGTGAAACACATTATGGATCTTCCAGGCCTGCGTAAGTTCCAGACGAAACGCCACCAGATTGACAATGGCCGAGATTTTGTAAGGGCAAATAAATCTTGGACCCAATTTCCAAGAGGGTACCTTCAGCTTAATGTTTTTAGTGGACAACCACACCAAATCACCCACACACAGGTCCGGACCAGTCATACGTCTCTAGTCAGCCATCTGTTTATATCTTTGACCAATTTTTTTCAAATTAACTTGAATCTTCCGCCAGATAGATGACAAAGAGGAAGATAATCTCTCCTCTTCTGGTATGCCAGAAGATTCGGTCCCAGAAAAAGTACCAAACTGAGGGTGAAAACCATATGCGCCAAAAAATGGTGACTTATCAGTTGACTCCTGCCTACAGTTATTCAAGGCAAGCTCAGCTAAAGACAAGAACGAGGACCACTCATTCTGATTCTCAGCGACAAAACACCAGGTTTTGATTAGTGCGCTCAGTTTGAACATTCAACTGAGGATGAAAAGCCGAAGAGAGAGACAACTGAATTCCCAGACGAGAACAAAACGCCCTCCAAAACCTGGAAACAAATTGCGGCACCCTATCAGATACCACATCAGAGGGAATGCCGTGTAATGTCACAATGTTATCAATAAAAACCTGAGCGAGAGTTTTCGCATTGGGCAAACCCGATCATGGTACAAAGTGAGTCATCTTGCTGAAGTGGTCCACTACCACCAAAATCAGTTTTCCCAGAGGAACTTGGCAAATCAGTAATGAAGTCCATAGAAGAATGCATCCAAGGACGAGATGGGATGGACAAAGGAAGAAGAGATCCTGATGGCAGAGTGTGAGCCACCTTCGCGTGTGCACAGGTCTCACAAGCTGCTACATAACCCTCAACACTTTTACGCAACCCTGGCCACCAGAGCACACACAGGGCAGGGCCTGACATCACCATGGTTCTGATTTTGAGTTGTCGTGGAGAAAGCCAGGATTCAATTTCTTGACTAAGGACACAGAGCAGTTCCTCCCCTGTGTGACTCGGTTCACCAAGGCAAACGAGGTGCAGAACAGCATGACACCGCCGAGCCATGCACATGTGGTATGCTGCAGGGGCACTGTAAATTGTCCCTGCAGTGGAGCCTGAGAACACAGCGGAAGATGAGGAGACAGAGCGGACAATGTCATAGCACCAACAACGTGAGAACGTTGAGGTGGAAGTGGCGTCACCTAGCTAAGTTGCTGGTGTGTCTGTGCAGGAACCACATTCATCCAGTGGGCCGTAAAGGACATGCATTGTCCCTAACCATAGTTACAGCTCCACACGTCGGCACTGCCCACCTTCTGTTCTACATGTGTGTGCAGGGCCAGGTACTGCCTTTTTGACAGAGAAATGATCACTTGGGACTCTCCACCTCGGCTTGGCACAAGCCATCAGTTCTCTGAAAGGTGCAGAGTCCACCACTTTGAAAGGGAGGGACTGCAGCAACAGCAACTTGTCCAGGAGCACGTTCAGCTTCTGCGCCGTTGGATGAGTGCACGCATACTGTTGTCTCTTGGCAATTGCTTCGGTGATCGATTGCTGACGGAATGACTGACAAGGAGTAGGAGCATCAGGACCAGCAGATGATGGGAAGGATAGACAGTTCCTTTTGGCTGTGGTGGTGGAGCCTTGACTGCCTGAAATTGGGTGCGTGCCACTGGGTGATGCAGCGGTTGCTGCGTCAGGCTGGACCACCACATCGGAGCCACAGTTCTCCCAGGCCACTATATGGCGACGCTGCATATGTTGATGGAGGGCTGTAGTGCCAACATTGGCACCCTGGCCACACTTCACCTTCTGCCCACTATGTCCTGACTGACTGCTGCTGCTGCCTCTGTGAACCCCTCCACCACTACCTTCCGGACAGGTAGGCTCCTGTGAAGTGGGTCGTCTACCCCGGGCTTGTTTGGATCCCGACCTCCCACTGCTTCCACCCTGCTGACTCCCAGCCACGCTAGCGACTTACTGGCTCCGCTGCTGCCTCACGGGCATGCTGCCACACTCTTCTCCTGATGATGATAAAGCCCCTTCGTCACCCGGCTCCCAAGTGCGATCAGCTAGATCATCATCGAGTTCTGTCTGCACGTCACTGATGTCCTCCTCAACCGTCTTTGGGTCAGGAGCCTGACCCTCTCAACACCAGCTGCCATCGCCACTCTTCTCATCACTACTTGCCCGCCTAGTGGAGGAAGCAGCAGATGTCTTCTCCAGATCTTGGCTGGGCAGTAGCTGCTGACAGTCCTCTAGTAGCTCTTCCTTACTGTATAGTGGAGCTGAACCCACAGCATATTATACTTCTCTGGCTGAGGTAACAGAAAAGGACAGAGGCAGGTTGAGGACAGGTGAGGGCACAGGGCCTGCTCCTGGGCCATGCCAACTAAAGGTTGTGTCTGACAAACCCAACGACTCTCGGCTGGGGGTGTCTAATGTCACTTGGGATGAAGTAGATGACCCAGTCAACCATTCAAGAACCACTGGGTTGCTAGTTAAGACATGACCACTAGATGACATCGGGAGCTCAAGCCTCTCTCTGACTCCTGCTGCCACGCCCCCTTACTCCGCTGCGACCTGTGCCTGCGCCATTAACATTTAGGCCTCTGCCACTCCCCTGTGTAGGGCCTGGCACTTCTCTGTCTGACATTCTTAGATTAAACAAATAAAAAGGAAATTAAAACACCCCAAAAAAGTCTGTAATTTTTTTTCACTTCACACCACAACGGCTAATAAGCCCTTTTTTTTTCACTAATACACGCCAAAAAGGGCTTTAGAACATATGCTTGCACAGCTGAACGGCAAATAGGCCCTTATGTTTTCCCACTTATACATGCCACAAAAGGCATTAGGCCATATAAGTGCACAGCTGAAGGGCAAATATATATTTTTTTGCCACTAATACACACCAAAAAGGGATTTAGAAAATATAACTGCACCGCTGAATGGCAAATATATATTTTTTTGCCACTAATACACGCCAGAAAGGGCTGTAATTTTCTCACTTCACCGCACAACTGCAAATGCTTTTTTTTGTGCCACTAATATATGCAAAAAAGTGTGGCATACACCATTTGCTACAAGGGAATTTACTTATTACGAGCCAGGACGTGCCATATACCATCTGCTACCACTCGACCATTGTGTAGTGGGAGACTATTGACTATTTTGTATCTATGGATATCACTTTCTCTGCATGAAGAGACAGTACCTAACCCAGGATTGCATTCAATTTTGCTTATAGACAGCATTATTGATATACTATGTTTTAACACTACTATGAATTATCAATTATACCATTTTATTTTTATCAATTTATCCCATTTTATACCCCCCCCCCCTTTATTTATACTGATACAAATAAACGCCTTTTTACATATCTATGTCGTGCCAGTTGGTGAGTGCCTGACTAATACTATTTATATATTCATTTTCCACATATATGACTGGGTGAGTCATACCAGTCGGTGCACCAACCTGTAGCGACAGGGGAGCTGAGCCAGCAAATACTATTTATCCATACAATTTCCTTTATCACCCCCTTTTGGCTGAGCTCTCTCTTTTACCGCTATGGACATCTGGAGCTACAAAGAGAACCAGAAACAGAGGATAGATACATCTCTTTTGAAGAATCTACACACACTAATGTGAACATACTTAAGAACAAATCAATGACAGAAACATTTAGGGAACTAGAGACCTAATTAATTAAACAACTAAAGCAGAGATGGGAAATTAAATCCCTCAATTGATATTTAGAGCAAGGTATGATACCTAAAGGCCTACAATAGTTTAATGACCGGCATCACGCAAAGGGAGGGAAAAGGGAAGGCCCTGCCCAAGGGAGAGGGAAAGGTGGTGACCCCTGACTCACCTTGCGGCTGGCACCTGACTGCCCTGACGTCCCTAGACGGGTTCCTCACCCGTACGCCGATCACGTGCCTAAACCCTGGCTTTCCCTAAGATGAGCCCTAGGTAGTGAACGGGGCGGTGGGATCACTAGTCCGCACCACTGACACTAAGAGGAAAACACCAAGGAGAGGACAGACAATACAGACAAACATATAATCCCAGGTGGGCGACAACAGCAGACCACAAAGGCCCAACAGGGATCCGGAGGGTAACGTTCTGGAACAACAACCAGGGAACGCAGCAACACAGCTCCAGTGGGTCAGTATAGAAGTCCAGGCAGGAAGCTCTATATCTGGCAACCAGAGAAGTGGGAGAGGGGAATATAAGGAGGTTGGGAGTGCTGGACAAGGAACAGCTGAAGAGAAGGAGCTACGGATCCCTGAGTGAGCCAAAAAGGGTTGCAAAGAAAACCCAGAAAGCTACCATAAAGAAACAGCCCTATCTTTCTACATAGAACGCGCAGCCAACCGCTGTGATTTCCTGACCCCGGGTATAACGGAGCCAGGTGTAGTTCTTGACACCCTCGTGACATTTAAATGTCCAGCCGTTGACTTGTGTAATGACGAGTTTAAGAAAGAATGGAACAATTTCCTAGAGATCCAATCTAAAGCCCTCGTCCAATTAATCATCAAAAGGAGAACACATATATTTGAAGAAACCACAATCAAAATAAACCAAACAAAATAAATAATAGAACAATTCCCCAAAAAATTAAGAATACACTAGTTGGCAAGTGAGAATCTGCAAAAATTTTGGTACAATCGAACAAGACATCATCAGTAAAAAAAGATGAAAAATCTGAAATTTAAATAGAGCTGAATCACCAATATTACAAAAGGAAACACATAAGATAGAACATCAAGACCACACACACGATGTACAGTTGTGGCCAAAAGTTTTGAGAATGGCACATATATTAGTTTTCACAAAGTTTGCTGCTAAACTGCTTTTAGATCTTTGTTTTAGTTGTTTCTGCGATGTAGTGAAATATAATTGCACTTTCATACGTTTCAAAGGCTTTTATCGACAATTACATGACATTTATGCAAAGAGTCAGTATTTGCAGTGTTGGCCCTTCTTTTTCAGGACCTCTGCAATTCGACTGAGCATGCTCTCAATCAACTTCTGGGCCAATTCCTGACTGATAGCAACCCATTATTTCATAATCACTTCTTGGAGTTTGTCAGAATTAGTGGGTTTTTGTTTGTTCACCCGCCTCTTGAGGATTGACCACAAGTTCTCAATGGTCTGGGGAGTTTCCAGGCCATGGACCCAAAATGTCAATGTTTTGGTCCCAAGCCACTTAGTTATCACTTTTGCCTTATGGCACGGTGCTCCATCGTGCTGGAAAATGCATTGTTCTTCACCAAACTGTTGTTAGATTGTTGGAAGACGTTGCTTTTGGAGGGTGTTTTGGTACCATTCTTTATTCATGGCTGTGTTTTTGGGCAAAATTGTGAGTGAGCCCACTCCCTTGGATGAGAAGCAACCCCACACATGAATGGTCTCAGGATGCTTTACTGTTGGCATGACACAGGACTGATGGTAGCGCTCACCTTTTCTTCTCCGGACAAGCCTTTTTCCTGATGCCCCAAACAATCGGAAAGAGGCTTCATCTGAGAATATGACTTTGCCCCATCCCTCAGCAGTCCATTCACTATATTTTCTGCAGAAGATCAATCTGTCCCTGATGTGTTTTTTTTTTAGAGAAGTGGCTTCTTTGCTGCCCTTCTTGACACCAGGCCATCTTCCAAAAGTCTTCCTGAGCAAGCTCTGCACTGGTGGCACTTCGATCCTGCAGCTGAATCCTCTTTAGGAGACGGTCCCGGCACTTGCTGGACTTTCTTGGATGCCCTGAAGCCTTCTTAACAAGAATTGAACCTCTTTCCTTGAAGTTCTTGATGATCCTATAAATTGTTGATTGAGGTGCAATCTTAGTAGCCACAATATCCTTGCCTGTGAAGCCATTTTTATGCAACGCAATGATGGCTGCAAGCATTTCTTTGCAGGTCACCATGGTTAACAATAGAAGAACAATGATTTCAAGCATCACCCTCCTTTTATCAGGTCAAGTCTGCCATTTTAACCCAATCAGCCTGACATAATGATCTCCAGCCTTTTTTCAATATTTATGTCATTCTCAAAACTTTGGGCCACGACTGTAGATCAATTGCCTCAACCAATCGTTAAACAGACGTTTTCATATATAAAGGACACTACTCAAATTATTAAAATAGTAGAGAATTTAAAATATGAACCTCATTGGATTCTTGGCACATTAGATGTGCACTCATTATATATACGATAATTAAACACGAAAAAGGAATCCACGGTCTAAAGCAACAACTACAAATGATAGGTCATCTTAAGGAAGAACAAGTTAATTATATAGCCGAGGGAGTACATCACCCATAACTATTTTGCATACGAGTATGAGTTTTATCTACAGACAAGAGGCACGGCCATGGGCACCAGAAAAAAAAAGTTCGCCCCCAGCTATGCTAACCTATTTATGCACAGCATTAAAGTACCACAGGGTGAGGCTGAACAACTTCACCTTAAAGTGTCTGCAGCTCTGGCCAGTGCCAAACCACCTCCTTCAAACTTGACTAGAGAAGAAAGAAGGGCGGTTACATCCCTGAAGAAAGACACAAACATCACCATCCTGCCTGCGGATAAAGGAAGATGCACGGTTGTACTTAATACATCTGACTGCGATGCCAATGCCAAGGTGACGACACTCCTGGATGATAACAATACATATGAGGCCCTAAGACGAGACCCAACCAGTGGCTACAAGAAGAAGGTTATAGAACTACTACAACAACTAGAAAAGGACATTATTGATCGGGCCATGTATCATCGCCTCTACCCTGGGGAAGCCCCTCCATGTATTTATGGACTTCCTAAGATACATAAGGACGGGACCCCTTTCAGGCCAATTGTTAGCAGCATCAACTCTGTGACCTACAATGTGGCAAAATACTTAGCCAGAATCTGCCCTTGGTTGGAAACACACAACATCACATACAGAACTCTCAGGATTTCGCCACCAAAATCCAGAACTTGGTATTGGGCACAGAAGAAACAATGGTCTCCTATGATGTTACATCCCTCTTCACCTGCATACCCACTACAGAGGCAACTGAAACAGTCAGGAAACAGTTGCTACTAGACAACACCTTAGGCTGCAGAACAGAACTTAGCCCAGAGCAAGTGTGTGCCTTACTGGACCTTTGTCTGAGTACCACCTACTTCAAGTATAAGGACAAGTTCTACAAGCAAAAACATGGCAACAATATTTACGGCAACAATTACCGCTTTTACTTGTCGCTGTCATATCACTAACTCTTGCTATAAGCCAAATTATTTATTACGAGCCAGGACGTGGCATACACAACTTGCTACAAGCGAATTTACTAATCACGAGCCAGCACGTGGCATATACCATCTGCCACCACTCAACCATTGGGTAGGGACTATTAACTGCTTTTTATTATACGGATATCACTATCTCTGCATGAAGAGACAGTACCTTACCCAGGATTGCATTCATTTTTGCTTATAGACAGCATTATTGATATACTACATTTTAACACTACTGCAAATTATCAATTATACCATTTTATTTTTACCAATTTATCCACTTTTATACCCCCCTTTATTCATATTGATACCAATAAGCGTTTTTACATATCTATGTCGTGCCAGTTGGTGAGTGCCTGACTAATACTATTTATATAGTAATTGTAAACCAGTTGAACATTTACTGAAAATCAATAGTCTCTGGACAGTTGGTACGGTTCATCAATGGACAGCTTTTGCATGCATAACCAGTACAAGGGTATTTTATTTTCTGGTAGTGGCAAATGTCTATGAGGAATTGTCATTTTAGGAGTAGACTCTTGACAGGCAAGGATCCGGATAGAAATCCTATCTTTACTTCACAGCACACTGTCACGGCTGAGGATGGGGAAAACCCTCAGCCGTGCAATGCCAGAAGATGTTATTGGCTGCTCGGCCAATCTCGGCCCCTCTGACTACTGCTCTCAGCAGAAGCTATATAGGCCCAAGTAGCCACACCCACACAGACACACCCAGTGTTCACACACACACACACACACACACACAGAAGGGAATTAACCCTTCTCACACCAGGGAAGGGAAGACAGCCACTTAAAGGAGAAAGTGCACACATAACTAAAACCCTGTGCACACCAGACATACAAAAGACACACCTAACAAAGATAGGTTGCCAGGTGCAACCGCATGCACATTGCAGCAAGCTGCCTAGCACCAGCTCAGGCTGCTAAACTACAAAATAACTACATGTTGCCAGCGGCAACCACAAGTGAGGAAACATACTAGCGGCCCTCACCTGTGGTTGAACAACCAAACCAGACCACAGGCAACAGCATGCGGATACAGGAGTCATGACCATGACCATGGTCGTGACACACACTGGCACTAAAGATGCTAACAATTATTTATCTATGAGTATTGCTTTAAGGGCATCCCCCTCACGGGAGGCAAACACATCTGCTTCATTCTTTGCCAGGAAACTCTTCTAGGACTGGTTTTATGGTTTTCTCACTACTACCTGGATAGTTAAGTCAGTGATAAACGACAACTTAACCTAAGTTATCTGGTTGTGTCCAGGCACTCTATAAGCTTCCCCTGGTCACCGGTGCTAATGAGGTCTATAAACCTTGGTTAGCTGTTACCCTCAATAGTCTCCTTGCATCTCTGTGTATAGACTCACTGTCTAGTGGTGGTCCTCTGCAGATATCTTCTCTAGGCTGGATTAGGGACCAAAGAAAAGTACAGCCGTTACATTGTGGCCTAGGTCTGTCTCTTTTCTCCATGGACTTGCTTCTTACTCCGACTACATACTGCTCTTCACTAACATACTCCTCACAGCTAGACACACACCCGCTTTATATATACTATGTGGTGCCAGCACCACCTAGGGGCGAAATGACATTGCCAGCGAGAAAAAAGGGAATGCAATACACTATAATTAGAGTTGAGCGGACACCTTAATGTTCGGGTTCGAGAAGTTCGGCCGAACTTCCCGAAAATGTTCGGGTTCGGGATCCGAACCCGATCCGAACTTCGTCCCGAACCCGAACTTTTCGGCACTAAAAAGGCTGTAAAACAGCCCAGGAAAGGGCTAGAGGGCTGCAAAAGGCAGCAACATGTAGGTAAATCCCCTGCAAACAAATGTGGATAGGGAATTGAATTAAAATAAAAATTAAATAAATAGAAATTAACCAAAATCAATTGGAGAGAGGTCCCATAGCAGAGAATCTGGCTTCACGTCACCCACCACTGGAACAGTCCATTCTCAGATATTTAGGCCCCGGCACCCAAGCAGAGGAGAGAGGTCCCGTAACAGAGAATCTGTCTTCATGTCAGCAGAGAATCAGTCTGCATGTCATAGCAGAGAATCAGGCTTCACGTCAGCCACCACTGCAACAGTCCATTTTCATAAATTTAGGCCAAGCACCCAGGCAGAGGAGAGAGGTTCCGTAACACAGAATCTGTCTTCATGTTAGCAGAGAATCAGTCTTCATATCATAGCAGAGAATCAGGCTTTACGTCACCCACCACTGCAACAGTCCATTTTCATAAATTTAGGCCCAGCACCCAGGCAGAGGAGAGAGGTCCCGTAACAGAAAATCTGGCTTCATGTCAGCAGAGAATCAGTCTTCATATCATAGCAGAGAATCAGGCTTCACGTCAGCCACCAATGCAACAGTCCATTGTCAGATATTTAGGCCCAGCACCCAGGCAGAGGAGAGAGGTCCCATAACAGACAATCTGGCTTCATGTCAGCAGAGAATCAGTCTTCATATCATAGCAGAGAATCAGGCTTCACGTCAGCCACCAATGCAACAGTCCATTGTCAGATATTTAGGCCCAGCACCCAGGCAGAGGAGAGAGGTCCCGTAACAGACAATCTGCAGTGTCCCAGGGGGTCAGTAGTGTAGCTTTGGGTATGCTGGGCTTTGTAGTGCAGAGTAACCCACTAACCTGGGATTCACTGTCGTCTTCAATCTGGGCAGATACTGGAACAGGCAGTACGTAAATGTTCGTGACGCCAGTGTCAATTAAACGGTGACACGCCGTGTAATGTTATGTGGAATAATGGAGTAACCACGTGATAGCCAACCAAAACTGGAACTTTACTGGTTTTCAGTAGTAATCAGGCATGGACATAGGTGGAAACGCAGTTCCATTGAAGACAGTTGGTTTGCATATGGAAACAGTGGGTTTGCATAAGTTACAGACAGGCCGGAAATAGCAAGGTGATTTTCAGAGGGTTAAACACAGGACTTGTAGTACAGGAGGCTTGCACTCTATTCCTGACTGATCCTGAAACATGTGACTTATTCTCCAAGGTCTGATGCCCTAGCTCTGGCGTATCCTTGAATCTGTCTTTATCAAGTACCTCCTCTGTTACCTTGAGTACCTCTTGCTGATTAGATTCGCCTTCTGTTTTATTCTGGGTCTTCAGGCTGTTTAACTATGCCCTTCTTGCTTCTACGAATACGGACTCAGGAGGGGAACCTTCTCCTCGGATCTGGAATCCGGTTACAGGGCTTACTCTACCCTCTCAGCACTGAGTCTAGAAACTTCTGCCTTCCTGAGCTAGGCCCTAACCTATTTATACTGAACTGGGGGCTCCCTCTGCTGGCTGTGACAAGGATTGCCGGTAACCGGCCTGACTGGCTTAAAGGGAAATACACATTCAAATCTAGCAGTGTCGGGTAGCCTACCCGTATGCTGCACACCCCCAGACTTTAACGTGAGTAAGGCCTCGTACTCACACACATGCCTGAACCAACATAAGCTGATGCATAATTTAAACATTACATTATAAATATAATAAACAACTATTTCACACAAAAATATAACATTTGCGACTTGATGAACAAATGACGCAAGAAAAAGGGGCGTCTTCTTTCTTCTTAGGCACGGCCGCTGACCTGACACAGCGGACTTAAGGTGAACCAGGTTAGTCAATTTTTTTCCTTGACTGAAGTATAATAAAGAACTACACAGGATTTTCCTGCGGGTGTAGAACAGGCAAGGGCTCACGTGGAGGAGTCCATTCTTGCGCACACACGTCAAGCAGGCTATTTCTAGTAACAACTGTTCGGGAGGAGACACCACCAGCATAGTCAAAGTCTCCTAAATGGACTGGCGGACGTCCCCTGGTCATCCGGGTGGACCTTCTCAACACAGGGGTTTCCTCTTCCCTTAGCACCGAGGTAGAAGAGAGAGTAGCAACAGGAGGATCTCCATCCGTGAGACCTTGGTCAGGAACAACAGGAACAACAGGATCCACTAGAGGGGGAACTGGATCCGGGGCATCTGGAACCGGCTCTTCTGGAAGTAAAGGTACAGTAGGTGCCGGAGCGGGCACCAACAAGTTCAACCATGGTGTCAGAAGCCAATGCATGGGATCAGCGTCATACCTTAGATTACGGACAGCCTGCATAAGATCCTCGGGCTGTATTGATGACTCTGACACAGGGGGTTCAGATATAGAACTCTCGGCACTGGGTTCTGGTGTCAGGCAGAGCTTTAACCGGTTTCGGTGTACAATTTGGGATCCCATGCCTTCCCGGGTGATCTCATAAGTGTGAGTTCCAACATTTGGGATTGCAGTGACAACATAGGGACTTTGCTCCCATTTACTGTCCAGTTTACTGGTACGGCGGTTATTTTTTAACCATACCACAGCCCCTATTGTCAAGGGTTCTGCATGGGCTGCTTGGTCATAGTCTCTCTGCTGCCGGTCTCTAGCATAGTCCATACGTTCCTGAACAATAGCTTGGGCCGTATTCAATCGCCTTTGGTGTTCAGCAACCCAGTCGGTATTAGGTAATGGGTTGATGCAATCAGGTACGAGTACGTCCAAGGAGTGATCAGCAGGCAATAACCCTTGGCGCCCAAACATCAAATAAAAGGGGGTATACCCGGTGGAACAGTGTATGGTATGATTGTACGTGAACATGAGCTGTGGCAACAGATTAGGCCAATCTCCCCTGGTTTCAGGAGGCACGGTCCTCAGCATCTCTATCAAGGTCTGATTCATTTTTTCACATAATCCATTACCTTGCGGATGGTAGGCCGTCGTCCGGATCTTCTTACAGTTGTGCAGGCGGCACAGTTCATGGAACAGATGGGACTCAAAAGCAGGACCTTGATCAGTGAGGATCTTTTCTGGACAACCGTAGGGCAGGAGGAAGTGTTTCCAGAACAGTTCGGCTGTAGTCTTGGCCGTCTGGTCTCTCACAGGCACCGCTACAACAAACTTACTGAAATGGTCAATAATAGTCATAGCGTACACATACCCTGAGCGACTAGGCTCCAGTTTCACATGGTCGATGGCGACAAGTTCAAGAGGACGAGTACTTACAATGGGTCTCAGTGGTGCCCTCTGATCATGGTGTTCACCTCGTTTCAAGGCACAGGCTACACACTCCCGACACCACTTCTCCATGTCTTCTCTCATGCCCACCCAGTAAAACCGCTGGCGGATATTTGCCTCAGTCTTTTGGACCCCAAAGTGACCGGATTGATTGTGGTACATCTCCAACACCATACCTGCATCTCGTCGGGGTATGAGAATCTGATGCACTCTTTCGTTGGACACTGGGTCTAGGCTTCTCCGTAGCAGCAGGCCCTTTTGAATGAAGAGCTGATGGCGCTGTCTCCACAGTTTTATGAGCTCAGGATCTGTACTCTTACGCCGAATCCTCTCAGGGGCTCTGCCACTGGTAATGAAGTCCAACAATTCACCCAGCACTCTACTTTCAGACTGTAGTTTCGCCCACCTTTCTTTTTTGAGTTCAGGCCTACTGGAGGGTGAAGGAACTGCAGCTCTGTCACTGGTAGCCCGAGCCTGATCCTGTTGAGCAAATTTATGGTAGAAGGCCGGCATTTCTACATCTTCCCAAGCATTTCGCACGTCATCAGGAGCTGTCTCTGTGGGAAGCCTGGATAAAGCATCAGCATTGTCATTAGTACGTCCAGCACGATATTTTACAGAGAAATCATAGTTGGCGAGGCGAGAGGCCCATCTTTGCTCCAAAGCCCCCAATTTAGCTGTATTTAGATGTGCCAGAGGGTTATTATCAGTGAATGCAATGAATGGGGTAGCGGCTAGATAATCTTTGAATTTCTCCGTCACTGCCCACACTAATGCCAGGAACTCTAGTTTGAAGGAACTATAATTCTGGTCATTTTTCTCAGCTCCTTTCAGGGAGCGGCTTGAATAAGCTATCACTCTTTCTTTTCCCTCTTGGATCTGGGCTAACACAGCCCCCAGGCCTCGCTTGCTAGCATCAGTATACAGATGGAAGGGCTTGCTGTAGTCTGGATAACCTAACACGGGAGGCTCGGTCAGTTTCTTTTTTAACAACTGGAACGCTATCTCTCTTTCTTCATTCCACTCAATGGGCACTGGAGTTCTAGGACTTTTCTTGGGCTGTCCCCTCAAGAGTTCCTGGATAGGATCGGCTATTTGAGCAAAATGGGGGATAAAACGTCTATAGTAGCCGGCAAAACCAAGGAAACCCCTCACCTCTTTGACGGTAGTGGGGACCAGCCAGTTACGGACAGCCGCTAACTTATCAGGGTCAGGTTGTACGCTCTCTCCGCTTACCACATGCCCCAGGTATTTTACCGCAGGTTTGAGCAAGTGGCACTTGGATGGCTTTACCTTCAGGCCATATTTGATAAGGATTTCAAAGACCTCTGCTAAGTGTTTCAGATGGTCTTCATATGTTTTTGAGTACACAATGACGTCATCTAGATACAGCAGCACTGTTTAGAAGTTTTTGTGACCCAAACACCGCTCCATTAGTCTCTGGAAAGTTCCTGGGGCATTACATAACCCGAACGGCATACAATTGAATTCGAACAGGCCCATTAGAGTGGTGAAAGCAGTCTTTTCCCTATCTGCCGGGGCCATGGGTACTTGCCAGTAGCCACTGGTCGAGTCCAATGTGGAGAAATAGGCAGCGGAGCCCAGAGCAGTTAGTGACTCCTCAATGCGGGGCAGTGGGTACGCGTCTTTGTGGGTTATTTGATTAATTTTTCTATAGCCCACGCAGAAACGGATACCACCATCCTTCTTCTTTACAAGGACCAGGGGTGCTGCCCACGGGCTACGACTGCCCCGGATTACATTAGAGTCTTTCATCTCTTGGATCATTTCTTTTACAGTCTGATATGAAGTAGGCGGTAAGGGTCTGTATCTCTCCTTGATAGGAGGATGAGAGCCAGTAGGTATGGTGTGTTGTATGGCACTAACCTCTCCATAATCAGTAGCATGTTTACTGAAGTCCTGGTGGTGCTCTTTGACAAGCTGTAGTATCCCTTCTTGTTGACGTTGGGGGGTAGTCTCGTCCCAGACATGTAGCTCTTCCCACCAGGGTACTTGTGACTGGGGCACCGGCGGACATCCGCTGACTGCAGCTGGCGGCTTTTCTGTCACTGGAAGACGGATGATGTCTTGGAAGAACACCTGAGAAAGCTGGGCAACAGGGTAATGCTTAGTAAGCGCAACAGGATGATCACTCAGGTTAATCAGACGGACAGGTACTTTACCTTGGGAGACATTCACCAGGCACTTGGCAGCTCTCACATAAGGGTAATTCTCCATCTGGATTGGTTCCACCAGGGCCGGATAATCTCGGCCTTGGACTCCCAGGACAGCACGACACCATAACAGAGTTTGGGAATTAGGAGGCAAAGTCACAGGCTTATTATCACGAATCCTGGCAGTACAAATTTCTCCTTTCCCGTTAGCAAACCTCTGCTGGGCACTTAACACAGTGATAGTCTTTTGAATCACCCTCTTGGATGCAGAGGAAGCGGTGGGCAGAGTCTGGTGTAATACGGCAAGTATTTCTGCATAACAGTTTTTGAAGACATTGGTGCCTAGAATGACAGGATGTCCTCCTCTGTCGCCGGCCTGTACTACTTTCACCCCCTGTTGAGGCAAGGTTACTTCTCCCACCTGCAGGGTGGGTTCCCAGTATCCATGAATCTTTACCGGTTTGCCATTGCTGGCGATAATCTCTACCCAGGATTCAGGCGGCTGGGTCAATTGGTTGGTGTCCCAGAATCTTTCAAAGGCGGGCAGCTGAATAGTAGTGACCTGAGACCCAGTATCTAATAGGGCTTCAAAGGGGACCCTGTTAACTCTACATTGATTTTAGGATGGGATCCTACATACCGTGGCATCCAATTTGGATCTTTTGGACCTAGTGTTCTACCTCCCGAGGGGTGGTCCTCAGCCTCAGGGGTTGCCCGTTTAACTGCCAGCACGTGGATTCTGTGTGTCCCACCTTTTTGCAGTATGTACACACGGGCCGCTTGCGATCCCTATTACGCCTCCCAGGATCCCTGGGGTGAGTCTCTTGGTATGGAGGTGGGAACGGCTTAGGAGGTGACAGGAACTCTTCTTCTGACATCATAGGTTTTTCCCATTCCTCCATTTTTCTGCACACTCTCTCTAGGCTTTTAGTGAGGTGATTTACTTGCTCTGTCAGCATGGCGATAGTATCGGTAGCTGTAGCTTGAACAGCTTGACCGGCCTCAGCTCGGTTAATGATAAACGGTTTTGACCTGCAGGCTGATAACTCAGGTGGTGTGCTCAACTCTGTAGATACTGCTGACCCCAGAATTTTTATAGCCAGTTCTTTAAAGTCCAGAAAGGTACTGTTAGGGTGTTGGGTGGACAGCATCTTTAATTGGGTCCTTATTTGCTCACTAGACACTCCAGTAATAAATTGTTCCCTCAGGGTCTGATCCTGGTTATCAGCTTCCTTGGGATCTATCTGGATTACAGCCCCAAAAGCCTCCTGAAGTGATAGGGCATAGTCACGGAGGGACTCACCGGACTTCTGTTTCTTGCCAAAGAAGTGCATCTTTATCTCTGAGGCAGTCCTCGTTTCAAAAGTGGCCCTGAGGCGGGTGAATATCTGCTCTAGAGTACTCCGTTCCGCAGCAGGCCAGGATAATACCTCTCTGCGGGCAGCCCCCTCCAGTTGCGCTAGCAAGATTTCCATTTGCTGATCGGCATTTATGGGGTACAGTTTGAATAAGGCCAGCAACTTTTCTTTAAAGTCTCTTAGGGTATGGGCCTCTCCGTTATAGCGAGGAAACCATGGGGCCCCAAAATAGTGAGGCATGGTAAAGGGCATCACGCTGGGGGCTATAGGATGATTAGGAGCTGCAAGCTCTCCCGGGTCCGGCCGCTCGGCAACTCCCGGATCGGACATGTTAGTTTAATAAGATGCGGCCGCTGGCGACTAAAAGGGCCGGAACAATCCCCTTCCCTCCGGATACAAGTTCTTACCGGTATCGCCGGGTGTGAAGCAGGCCAAATCTCGAGAGACTCCGGACTTCCTGCGACCGCGGTGACGTAGAGGAAACAGGGCCCTAAGAGACATACCCTAAGAGACTTTAAAGCGATGAAGAAGAGGGGCGGACTTTTCGATGTCTTTGAAGGGATCCGCCCACGAAGGTCCTTAGCAGCGCGGGAAACTTTACTCCAGGCGGCCGGTGGCCATCTTGATCACCATCCCCTGACAGCAAGCAGGGTTGTTGAGGAGTTAATGAATTATAATCCACAACCACGATTTTCTTTTCCTGGGGGTAGCGCAACACAGCACAGCGCCTCCGATTTCTCCCAGGCACAATTGTAATCCACCGACTTGGAAATAAAGGGTACAGTCCTCGCAATACGGTGGTGGAATAGTTAAAGCACACAGTTCACACTTCTCTGCACTTCAGAAGTATGCAGATCCTGTTCGTGACGCCACAAAGAGCGATGCAGTGTCCCAGGGGGTCAGTAGTGTAGCTTTGGGTATGCTGGGCTTTGTAGTGCAGAGTAACCCACTAACCTGGGATTCACTGTCGTCTTCAATCTGGGCAGATACTGGAACAGGCAGTACGTAAATGTTTGTGACGCCAGTGTCATTTAAACAGTGACACGCCGTGTAATGTTATGTGGAATAATGGAGTAACCACGTGATAGCCAACCAAAACTGGAACTTTACTGGTTTTCAGTAGTAATCAGGCATGGACATAGGTGGAAACGCAGTTCCATTGAAGACAGTTGGTTTGCATATGGAAACAGTGGGTTTGCATAAGTTACAGACAGGCCGGAAATAGCAAGGTGATTTTCAGAGGGTTAAACACAAGACTTGTAGTACAGGAGGCTTGCACTCTATTCCTGACTGATCCTGAAACATGTGACTTATTCTCCAAGGTCTGATGCCCTAGCTCTGGCGTATCCTTGAATCTGTCTTTATCAAGTACCTCCTCTGTTACCTTGAGTACCTCTTGCTGATTAGATTCGCCTTCTGTTTTATTCTGGGTCTTCAGGCTGTTTAACTATGCCCTTCTTGCTTCTACGAATACGGACTCAGGAGGGGAACCTTCTCCTCGGATCTGGAATCCGGTTACAGGGCTTACTCTACCCTCTCAGCACTAAGTCTAGAAACTTCTGCCTTCCTGAGCTAGGCCCTAGCCTATTTATACTGAACTGGGGGCTCCCTCTGCTGGCTGTGACAAGGAATGCCGGTAACCGGCCTGACTGGCTTAAAGGGAAATACACATTCAAATCTAGCAGTGTCGGGTAGCCTACCCGTATGCTGCAAATCTGGCTTCATGTCAGCAGAGAATCAGTCTTCATATCATAGCAGAGAATCAGGCTTCACGTCACCCACCACTGCAACAGTCCATTGTCAGATATTTAGGCCCAGCACCCAGGCAGAGGAGAGAGGTCCCGTAACAGAGAATCTGGCTTCATGTCAGCAGAGAATTAGTCTGCATGTCATAGCAGAGAATCAGGCTTCACGTCACCCAACATTGGAACAGTCCATTGGCATATATTTAGGCCCCGGCACCCAGACAGAGGAGAGGTTCATTCAACTTTGGGTAGCCTCGCAATATAATGGTAAAATGAAAATAAAAATAGGATTGAATGAGGAAGTGCCCTGGAGTACAATAATATATGGTTAAGGGGAGGTAGTTAATGTCTAATCTGGACAAGGGACGGACAGGGCCTGTGGGATCCATGCCTGGTTCATTTTTATGAACGTCAGCTTGTCCACATTGGCTGTAGACAGGCGGCTGCGTTTGTCTGTAATGACGCCCCTTGCCGTGCTGAATACACGTTCAGACAAAACGCTGGCCGCCGGGAAGGCCAGCACCTCCAAGGCATAAAAGGCTAGCTCTGGCCACGTGGACAATTTAGAGACCCAGAAGTTGAATGGGGCCGAACCATCAGTCAGTACGTGGAGGGGTGTGCACACGTACTGTTCCACCATGTTAGTGAAATTTTGCCTCCTGCTAACACGTTCCATATCAGGTGGTGGTGCAGTTAGCTGTGGCGTGTTGACAAAACTTTTCCACATCTCTGGCATGCTAACCCTGCCCTCAGAGGAGCTGGCCGTGACACAGCTGCCTTGGCGACCTCTTGCTCCTCCTCTGCCTTGGCCTTGGGCTTCCACTTGTTCCCCTGTGACATTTGGGAAAGCTCTAAGTAGCGCGTCTACCAACGTGCGCTTGTACTCGCGCATCTTCCTATCACGCTTCAGTGCAGGAAGTAAGGTGGGCACATTGTCTTTGTAGCATGGATCCAGCAGGGTGGCAACCCAGTAGTCCGCACACGTTAAAATGTGGGCAACTCTGCTGTCGTTGCGCAGGCACTGCAACATGTAGTCGCTCATGTGTGCCAGGCTGCCCAGGGGTAAGGACAAGCTGTCCTCTGTGGGAGGCGTATCGCCATCGTCCTGCCTTTCCCCCCAGCCACGCACCAGTGATGGGCCCGAGCTGCGTTGGGTGCCACCCCGCTGTGACCATGCTTCATCCTCATCCTCCTCCACCTCCTCCTCATCCTCATCCTCGTCCTCCTCGTCCTCCAGTAGTGGGCCCTGGCTGGCCACATTTGTACCTGGCCTCTGCTGTTGCAAAAAACCTCCCTCTGAGTCACTTCGAAGAGACTGGCCTGAAAGTGCTAAAAAAAAGACCCCTCTTCCTCCTCCTCCTCCTGGGCCACCTCCTCTTCCATCATCGCCCTAAGTGTTTTCTCAAGGAGACATAGAAGTGGTATTGTAACGCTGATAACGGCGTCATCGCCACTGGCCATGTTGGTGGAGTACTCAAAACAGCGCAACAGGGCACACAGGTCTCGCATGGAGGCCCAGTCATTGGTGGTGAAGTGGTGCTGTTCTGCAGTGCGACTGACCCGTGCGTGCTGCAGCTGAAACTCCACTATGGCCTGCTGCTGCTCGCACAGTCTGTCCAGCATGTGCAAGGTGGAGTTCCAACTGGTGGGCACGTCGCATATGAGGCGGTGAGCGGGAAGGCCGAAGTTACGCTGTAGCGCAGACAGGCGAGCAGCGGCAGGATGTGAACGCCGGAAGCAACCACTCGTCGGTCTGTTGTTCTATACCCCGCCACAACTTCTGTGCGGTGTGGGGCCTGTCCCTCAAACATATGAGTTTCAGAATGGCCTGCTGACGTTTACCCCGGGCTGTGCTGAAGTTGGTGGTGAAGGTGTGTGGCTGACTGGATGAGCAGGTGGAAGAAGAGGAGGAGGAAGCCGAGAAGGAGGAGGTGGCAACAGGAGGCAAAGAATGTTGCCCTGCGATCCTTGGCGGCGGAAGGACGTGCGCCAAACAGCTCTCAGCCTGGGGCCCAGCTGCCACTACATTTACCCAGTGTGCAGTTAGGGAGATATAGCGTCCCTGGCCGTGCTTACTGGTCCACGTATCTGTGGTTAGGTGGACCTTGCTACAGATGGCGTTGCGCAGTTCACACTTGATTTTATCGGATACTTGGTTGTGCAGTGAAGGCACGGCTCTCTTGGAGAAGTAGTGGCGGCTGGGAACAACATACTGTGGGACAGCAAGCGACATGAGCTGTTTGAAGCTGTCTGTGTCCACCAGCCTAAATGACAGCATTTCATAGGCCAGTAGTTTAGAAATGCTGGTATTCAGGGCCAGGGATCGAGGGTGGCTAGGTGGGAATTTACGCTTTCTCTCAAATGTTTGTGAGATGGAGAGCTGAACGCTGCCGTGTGACATGGTTGAGACGCTTGGTGACGGAGGTGGTGGTGGTGTTGGTGGTACATCCCCTGTTTGCTGGGCGGCAGGTGCCAACGTTCCTCCAGAGGCGGAGGAAGAGGCCGAGGTGGCAGCAGCAGAAGAGGCCGAGGCGGCAGCAGCAGAAGAGGTAGCAGGGGGAGCCTGAGCGACTTCCTTGTTTTTAAGGTGTTTACTCCACTGCAGTTCATGCTTTGCATGCAGGTGCCTGGTCATGCAGGTTGTGCTAAGGTTCAGAACGTTAATGCCTTGCTTCAGGCTCTGATGGCACAGCGTGCAAACCACTCGGGTCTTGTCGTCAGCACATTGTTTGAAGAAGTGCCATGCCAGGGAACTCCTTGAAGCTGCCTTTGGGGTGCTCGGTCCAAGATGGCGGCAGTCAGTAGCAGGCGGAGTCTCTTGGCGGCGGGTGTTCTGCTTTTGCCCACTGCTCCCTCTTTTGCTACGCTGTTGGCTCGGTCTCACCACTGCCTCTTCCTCTGAACTGTGAAAGTCAGTGGCACGACCTTCATTCCATGTGGGGTCTAGGACCTCATCGTCCCCTGCATCGTCTTCCATCCAGTCTTGATCCCTGACCTCCTGTTCAGTCTGCACACTGCAGAAAGACGCAGCAGTTGGCACCTGTGTTTCGTCATCATCAGAGACATGGTGAGGTGGTATTCCCATGTCCTCATCATCAGGAAACATAAGTGGTTGTGCGTCAGTGCATTCTATGTCTTTCACCGCTGGGGAAGGGCTGGGTGGATGCCCTTGGGAAACCCTGCCAGCGGAGTCTTCAAACAGCATAAGAGACTGCTGCATAACTTGAGGCTGAGACAGTTTCCCTGGTATGCATGGGGGTAATGTGACAGACTGATGGGGTTGGTTTTCAGGCGCCATCTGTGCGCTTTCTGCAGAAGACTGGGTGGGAGATAATGTGAACATGCTGGATCCACTGTCGGCCACCCAATTGACTAATGCCTGTACCTGCTCAGGCCTTACCATCCTTAGAACGGCATTGGGCCCCACCATATATCACTGTAAATTCTGGCGGCTACTGGGACCTGAGGTAGTTGGTACACTAGGACGTGTGGATGTGGCAGAACGGCCACGTCCTCTCCCAGCACCAGAGGGTCCACTAACACCACCACGACCATGTCCACGTCCGCGTCCCTTACTAGATGTTTTCCTTATTGTTATCGTTCACCACAACAACAAAAATATTATTTGGCCCAATGTATTGTATTCAAATTCAGCTGAATATCAATTTGAGGCCTAGTATTTAGGCGCTGGGTGACAGGTATGGGTTTACTGACAGAATTAGACTTGGAAATGCACAGTAGCGTGTGTGTGAAGTTATTCTGAATGACCCTATGTGCACCTTGAATATTATATACCCTTTTAGGGATAGATTTCAAATAGCTCTGATACAGCAGAAACCACTAAAATAGGAAATTGCTAAATTGGGAATTGGATTTCAACCCAGAACAAAAAATGTGCTTTGACGGACACTAAATAACTTTCCCAGCTACAACAGTACAGCAGTAACGACAGATTTAGCGGGATATAAATTTGAGGCCTAGTATTTAGGCGCTGGGTGACAGGTATAGATACAATCGTTTTCATTATATGTGCGGATCCGCCTGTGCAGATACCAGACGGATCCACATGAGGTACAGTGTCCTTGTCATCCTCATCATCATTACTTACTTCACTCCATTGTCAGCCAACGATAATGAAATGTGTGGCCAAGAAACATCTCTACACGCCCAGCAGGTGCACAAGCTCTGCCATACCACTTTTTTCATTCTGCTGCCTGCTCCCACTCCCTCCTATCATACGTGATAGGAGAAAGTACCATGGTGGCTCTTAAATGGTTTCTGATGCACTATAGCGACTATACTGTGGAACTAGTGTGAACCAGTGACTCGACCAATAGACCGAATGGATAAGGGTGCTCACCTCTCGGTCCACCCAGACCGCACGAATAGACCAGAGAAAGTAGTAGATAAATGAGGGGCACTCCGTATAAGGGAATACAAACAGCAAATTAATAATGGCTAGATTTTATTAATCCTATTATATAAAGCCAATGCATCAAACAATCACAATGTTAAAAACATCCATAAAATATAATAAAATGCATAAAATAAAATGAATACCCAATGGAGAAGGGCCCTGAAAAAATTGTGGAACTGCAGATTTCTTGTGCATATGTGTGGATTTTCTGATGAGACATAATTTATTTATGTTCAATAGGAAATACTATCTCCAAATGTCGGGTGTTTCCATGGGGGCCAAACACTCACCATCTATTGCAAACATATACATGGCATGGTGGGAGCAACATTTTCTGTTTCTTGATGACAACCCCTTTGCTGGCTCTATTAAATGGTATGGACATTATATAGATGATATGCTGTGGGTTTGGTGGGGGGGGGGGGGTAGGGTGACCCAGTGCATCGAGTATCCAAATAACTGTACAGATTCCATAAAACTTACTCATATTAGCTAAAATAGATTTTCTTGATTTACATTTGGAATCGGACCTCTCTGAGGGATCGGTCACTACCTGTACCTTTAGAAAAAAGACATCTGGGAACACCATTCTTCTTGCCTCCTCCTGCCACCCACCGCATGTCATAAATAACATATCAAAGGGGGAAATTATTAGAGCTAGACGTAATTGCTCTACAGAGGGGTTGTTCTTAAAAGAAACAGAGATGGGGGGCGTGGCTAGGCTGCTGAATGAGATGGCCACCTGAGTGAAGAGCTCCTGTACCTCAGCCAGGGGCGTAGCGTGGGGGGGGCTGGGGGGGCCGTTGCCCCGGGCGCAAGACTGCAGGGGGCGCTGACTGTCCGCTGGTGCAAAATCACCTCTGCTGCACTGTGCAGAGAGTGAGCGAGGGGAGCAGTAAACTCTCAGCTCGGCCGAAGGAGCGCGCGCACGGCTGTAAGCACCTGGCACTGATATAGGCTCCGCCCACCTTTCAGACACTGCGGAGCAAGAAAAACGAAGAAAAGATGGCTGCCGCTTTAGGACCAAGCGCAACGGCGATCCAGGGTCCACTTTGGATGCCAGGCATGATCTCAAGATGCTGTTGTGAGTGACTGCAAAACAAACCTACTTACACTGCAGTCTCAATAATTACCGGTAGATCCAACCCAGGAGTGACAGAGGCATTTTGGTTAAAAAGGAGGGACCCCTAACATGTACACTGCACACACTTTCTGTCTGTCCCTCACAGTGTGAACTCAGTGACCCTCCCGGTACAGAGCTGTTCATGATCGTGCCTGCTGTACTGTGCTGGAGGCCTGGTTCTGCTGGTCACCGCTCACCAAGACATGACAACAATCCCTATACTGCATAATCTGTACCAGGGCTCTACACATGGAAGTTTTCTGCTGTATACACATTCACATTATGTATAATATATATAATAACCCCCTGTATAATTATAAATAATGGCCCCCTCTGTATTAGTATATATATTATGGCCCCTTTATATAATATCTAATGGCCCCCTCTGTAATTAATATATATATATATATAAAAAATGTCCCCTTCTGTTACTGCTGGTGGGGGCACTATTGGAGGCCTTATGTCTACTAGGGGCCCCATGGGGGAATTATTATTGAGCACATAACAATGGGATTGCTATTGGAGATACTGTGTGTCTCAACTCCAGTCCTCCAGGCCCACCAACCAGTCATGAATATCCCACAGAATGAATACCTACGGTAAGGGTCCATTCACACGTCCGTTGTTTCTTTCCTGATCTGTTCCATTTTTTGCGGAACAGATCTGGACCCATTCATTTTCAATGGGTCCTGAAAAAAAATCAGTCATTGTGCTGTCCGATTTTTTTCAGGACCCATTGAAAATGAATGGGTCCAGATCTGGTCCAGATCTGTTATGCAAAAAACGGAACAGATCAACTCTGCCGGATGTTCTGAATTCTGGGGTCTCCCACCCATCTACTACAACAGGCATGCTCAACCTGCGGCCCTCCAGCTGTTGTAAAACTGCAACTCCCACAATGCCCTGCTGTAGGCTGATAGCTGTAGGCAGACTGGGCATGCTGGGAGTTGTAGTTTTGCAGCTGGAGTGACCCAGGTTGAGCATGCCTGTACTACAATATCTGTACTCAAAGAGTTATCACTGTGTTATACGGGGTGTTACGTATGAATGCAAGTGATATCTACTACATTATCTGTAAAAAGGGGTGTGTACACAGGTGGGGGGGGGGGGCACAATACATGGCTTGCCCCGGGTGCTGGCAACCCACGCTACGCCACTGACCTCAGCGACTATAATCCTGCCTGCCTGTCTTTAATCCTACCGCAGAGCCACCTAACTGCTCCCACAGATGCCCAACACCCCCAGCGACATCATGGGGAAAACAAAAAAGCATCTGCAGAAGCTGCAAGACAGCAACCTGGAGAGCTACTTCGACTGGGGAAAGTTTCAAGATGGCGCCGACGATACAGACAGATTGGCACTGAGGTCGCCTATAAGTGCAATGTCTCCAGCACATACTGCTCGGTCGCCCTCCCCACCGGACATCTCCGACAGCACTGACCTCTTACATCAATCACCTCCGTCCTTTCCACCGACACCGGAGGAGGCCAGGGCTGCAGGACAAGCTCACCATAGGATCGAAGATGGCGCTCGTCCTCCTGCTCAGCGGGACCAGCTGCGTAGATTTCCTCACCCTCAACTGATTGAGGGGCACACCGGGAGCAGAACCCAGCTGAGTGAGTACACCTCATGTAATAGTGTCACCCCGGATCCCTTCCAACTGCTCCCCACCTCTGACAAGCCAGTCACTGAGGATTCCCTAAAGAATATGCTGCTAGCTTTAAAATCCTCTTTGCAGACGGACATTGCAGGGTTGATTAACCCTCTCTCTGCTAGACTGCAGACAGCGATTTTGCCTTGTCCCAGAATGCTATCATCGATGCCCACAACACTCTGGCTGATGAGCTGGAAGCTGTCAAGTTAAAAATGGCAGACCTAGAAGACCGTTCCAGGCGTAACAATGTAAAGTTCAGGGGTATTCCTGAAGAAGTTGCCCCCCAAGAGCTGCAAACCTATTTAAAGGGATTAATAAAAGCGCTCCTACTACAGATTCCGACGCCGGACATGATTATTGACAGGGCCCACAGGCTTCCTAAACCCCCACACCTGGGTCCGAACGTCCCACGTGACACTTTGGCGCGTATTCACTTCTTCCACACTAAAGAAGTGCAGCACGCCAGACCTGCAGGGTATTAGCGACAGTGAGGTCACGGTATGGGCAATCGAGGGTTACTCACTTTTCTGAGGAGAACGCTGGGCAGGCATGCAACAGTGAAGGAGAGGCAGACACTAGTTCCTCTGGGGCACACTCTGTAGATAGGGACCAGGCCTGATGGTATGTGAGGTGCCCTGGATGTTGTAAATGTTTTGAGTGCCTTAGGTAAGGTCCCTTTAAGGATCGTGACGCCAGTGCCTGTAACGGTGGCACACCGGTTTCCAGGAGGATTAAATGAGTACACAGTTGGTGAACCAAACGTTGCTTTACTTGATGAAACAGTCCAACTGTCACGACCATGTTTATGGCCGTGACTCCTTGGGAGCCGCATACAGTTGCCCGCGGTTTGGGTTGTTGTGTCAACCGCAGCTGGAGGCATAATGTTGTTTGTCTCAAGTGCGGTTGACGCGGACAACAGGAGTGTGTGCGGTTGCCTTGGAGTTGTGTGCGTGTATGTATGCACTTTTGTATGTCTGTGTGCACTCTGTTTTATGTTTGGTGTGCACTGACATCTTCCCTTCACTGTGGTTGCCCGTGGCAACGTTTGGTTGTATGTGTACATGTGGTGGCAGTGTCCTGGCCTTCAGGCTGACTCCCAGGACATGGTTGCCACCCATGTCGTTGCCTGCGGCAACAGCCACAGTGTGTTCTTGGTTTGGACACTTCCCCTTTAAGTTGTGTTTTCCCTTCTTTGGTATTGGAAGGGTTAACTCCCTTTTTGTGTGTGTGAGTCACGGGGTGTTTCTGACTGTTGGGTGTGGCTTCTTGGCCCTATAAAGCCTCAGTTGTAGGCAGTAGTCAGAGGGGGTGCTTCAGCCATGCTTGCTGGAGACATTCTCCTGGTTATTTACCAACTGCCAGTGGGGGCCTCCCTTCTGGTCATAAAAATAATGTTGTTTGGTGTTTAGAAGATGTGTTTGTCTTTATGCTTCTTTATTGTAGCTTATGGATCTGGGTTCCTGTGCGTGGATGTGTGGTCGCTGGGTTCATCTCAGGTTGTGTGGACATCAGCTTGCCAGGACAGGGATCCAGTCAGCAAGGCTGTGGCAGGTAGGTGGAGCTAGTTCGGTTCACCTGCCATATCTGTAAGACTGCTAGTGTTCCCCCTTCCCTGCAGCTTGGCCAGTGAGACCCCTGTTCCTCCGTGTCCAGAAGGAACAGGCCGTCTTACCCTGATTCCTAGTCCAGGGACCGGTCAGAGGGTGAGTTAGGGATCCGAGGTTCCTGAGCATGGGTCCTCCTACCTTAAAGGTCGGCTCATGCAGCTAGGAGTTAGGGTCAGGTTAGGGACGCTTTAGGAGGTGACCTGCTCCCTAATCCTGTCGTCCTGGCCGAGCAGCCTAACATCTTTTGGCATCGCACGGCTGAGGGTTTTCCCCATCCTCAGCCGTGACACCAACTTTGTACATGTGGTTACAGTAGATGTTAATGCAGTCCTTCACAGTTCAAAATGCACAGCAGGTTTATGTCACAGCAGGTTTCTATCTTGCAAGATACTTGGAGGGTATATAGTTAATGCTTTGCAGTGCAATGCTGCTCTATCCCCACAGCTATGCTAGCTGGCTGGATCCCAAGGCCCGGATGCCTAATTGCTGGCTTAACTCCTTGGTATATAAATTCCTTCCTCCAGTATTGGCACTTGCTTAAGGTTACAATACCTTCTTTTCCTAGCTGTCTTCACTGCTGGATTGGAAAGGTGACTGCAGGTTTCTCCCAGGAGGTGATGTCCTACTATTGGGGTATCTCAACTGAGCTATCCTTAGCCTCAGGAGCTTCAGGCTGACTAGGTGACTCCTCTAGTCCCCTGGAATACAATACGGTCTCCAAGCAGGCTGTACTTCTTCTAGCCTCCTGGTGCAGCTAGGAACCAGGACTATCTAGCTGCATGTCAGGAGGAGGCCCTCAGCATATCCTGGGCTGGTGCCTTCTCACTTCTGTCTCCACAGACTACTGACTATGACCTAACCCCTCCCTGTCTGGGCCTGGACATTTATACTAGGGGCTCCCTATCTCCCTCTAGTGTCTGGAATGTTTAATTACAAAAGCATTAACAGGGGGAACCAACATATGTAATACACACAGTAAATGACATTACAATGCATGGATAAAGACAACATCACTGTCCCTTGTGAGCAGAAGTAACACATTACCCAATTGACCCTTGTGTAGTGCCCACTCCTACCTAGTGGGACACTACAGAAGCACTTATGGCTGCGGCGCGCAACAAGAACCCACTACCTGCTCTGTACCAGAAAATTTAACTTTTCACAGATCTCTCTATGATAACCCTTCGCCGGCGCAGAGCACTGCTGCCCATTACGATGGCCCTCCGCGACAATGATTTCCCCTACAAATGGGGTTACCCCCTGAAGAATCTTGTCCAAAAAAATGGACAGACCCATGCCATCAAGATCCTAGAAGAAGGGAAACATCTGCTTCAGCTGTGGCAAATTCCGCTGCCTTCAAGAAAAGCGGATACTGACCCTGCCTCCATGACCTCCAGTGTTGCCCTTGCAGTGGAGGGCTGATGCCCTGGATACCTCCACAACAGATGCCATCCTATACATCAGGACTTCCACAAGGGTGAAACTCTGATTACTCTTCTCCCCTAGGTTTTTCTGTGACATCCTACTTCGGCGTCTTAAAAACATCCAGATGTTATGGTGCAGGCACTCTGATACCTCTTTTCTGCTCATTTTATTTTGATTCTAGCACCGAACTCTCGCCTTACCTATACTTAGACGGTTACCACCGTCTCGTTTATTGCCTACTGAGATTTGGACGGCTATCTCTGTCTTATCTGTCTTGTTTGTTGTTTTTCCCACCCTCCCTCTTTCCTCCCTCTCTTACCCTCAATAGTGCCTTAGTAATTGTAATCTTGCGTATTGATATTGCGTACTATTACTGTGTTTTCTTCACCTTTGCAGGGGCTAGGATAATTATATTCTTTTAACATCATGGGTCTCAAGATTATGTCCCTTAATGTTAAAGGCCTTAATTGTCCTCAGAAAATATCTTATATGTGGAAAGAAGCTTTAATAGCTAATGTTGATGTTTTGTGTATACAGGAAACTTATCTACTACAAGCAGACCCCGATAGAGAACTTTACCGCCTGCTTCCTAATATTCTGCATTCCCACTGTGACAGGAAGAAGAGAGGTACCCTGATCGCTGTCAAAAACACTGTTGCCTATACTCCCATCAAAACCAAACTTGACCCAAAAGGTCGCTACATTGTTCTAGTTTGCTCCATCAATAACATCACATATACACTAGTTAACTTGTATGCCCCCAACTCCCGACAATTGGCCTTTCTACATAAACTGATGCGCAATGTGAATGAGCTCAAACAGGGGAAAGTTATCTTCTGTGGGGACTTTAACACCGCTTTACAGCCTGACATAGACTCCACATCCCCTGCAAGGAGACTAGATAAAGGGGTTGCCTCCTTATTGTGTTCTGAAGGCCTAACGGAAATATGGAGGGCTCAACATAGCCTGGAGAGGGATTATATCTTCTTCTCCCCGGTACATATGACATACTCAAGGATAGACATGTTTATGGTGGACCATCCCTACCTACTCCACACACTCTTCACTGAGATTGGTCTTATCAAATGGTCAGACCACCCCCCCGATCGCTATCACCCTTGAGGAACGGTCTAAATCTTCAAGAGCCCCTATTTGGAGTAATAATGCATTTCTCTACAATAACCCGAAGCATGTTTTGGAACTTTCCACACACTTGAATGAATACTTTCATTTTAATAGTGGATCAGTTTCAAACCAGTTTGTCTTGTGGCAAGCCCACAAAGCGTTTATATGGGGATCTATGATTAAGCTGAACTCCACAGTAAAGAAACTCAGAGAGCGGGATATTACACAAACTTTAGAACACATTGCTGATATAATAAACCCTCCCCCACCCCCCAGACTTCTAATGAACTTAGACTTGCACGGAATAAACTTAGTAGCCTACTACTCCAAAACCACCACAAATCCCTTCTAAGGCTCCAATCCAAATTCTACTCCCAAGGAAACAAAGTGGGCAGACTTTTGGCGCAACAGCTAAAAGCCCAACAGTCGAAGTCTAAAATTCCACATCTGGTACATCCTACAACTAAGACGAAATTAATTGATCCCAGAGACATTGCCAACCAATTTAAAACATACTATCAAGCACTATACAACCGATGACACTCCACTACCTGAAAACTACTCTGCCTTAGTAGAGGAGTTCCTCTCGCAAGCGTCCCTTCCTACTCTTTCCCAGCCACAATTACAGTCACTTAATGCACCATTTTCAATCACAGAAATCAAGAAAGTGATCACATCACTCCCAATAGGCAAATCCCCAGGCCCCGACAGGCTCTCTAATGAATACTTTTGCCACTTCCAGCATATCCTTGTTCCTTACATGTTGGAAATGCTTAATGCAATACAGGAGGGACACTCCTTCCCCCCAGACATGCTAGAGGCAATAATTGTCACTATCCCAAAACCTGGCAAAGCACCTGATATACCCCAGAACTTCCGGCCTATCTCACTGCTTAACTCTGACATAATTTTTTTTGCCAAAGTCATTGCTAACAGATTAGCTCCACTCCTCCCATCACTGATCCACCCGGACCAAACCAGGTTTGTGCCTGGCCGACAAGCTTCTGACAATACCAGACGAATCGTGGACTTATTCAATTATGTTGAGGTACGTGGTCTCCCAATGCTCGCGATCACATTAGATGCGGAAAAAGCGTTTGATCGCCTGCATTGGGACTACGCATTTTCGACACTCCGTCATATGGGCTTCTCTGGACAAATACTACAGGCCATCCACTGCCTATATTCCTCTCCCTCCGCGAAAGTGTGGGTCAATGGAGTACTGTCAGATTCGTTTGGAATCACCAATGGATCTAGACAGGGATGCCCCCTATCACCTCTATTATTTATCTTAGCATTAGAACCCCTTGCACAGGCTAAAAGAAACTCACCTTCAATAGCTGGGGTGGAGATAGGGGGAAGCTCTCATAAAATCACACTTTATGCGGATGACATCATTCTCACACTAAATGACCCCATCAACTCACTAGACACTGCCCTTAGAATGATCTCACATTACGGTTCCCTCTCCTACTATAAGATCAATAACACTAAATCCCAAAGCATTGCCCATTAACATACCCCCGAAAGAAAAAGGCCACTCTACAATCTTTTCATGAACTAGACTGGCAAACGTCAGAAATCCCATATCTAGGAGTAAAGATTACTTCACCTTGCTCCCATCTTTATGATAGGAACTATCATCCCCTTCTAGCCACTCTGTCGCGTGATTTGACTAGCTTCGCCATGAAGGCATTGTCCTGGGTGGGTAGAGTAGCATCTTTCCAGATGATGACCCTCCCCAAGCTCATATATATATTTTGTGCCCTACCATTCCCGATCCCTGCAACATTCTTTAAAAAGGCACAGTCGATTTTGGGCAAGTATGTCTGGGGTCCAAACAAACCCAGAGTAGCTCGAGCATTATTGACTAAGAAAACACATGTTGGAGGATTAGGCCTCCCTGACATTAAAGACTACTTCCGAGCCATAACACTCTCACTTGCTCGGGAATAGTGGATCCCTGACAATACCAAGGCCTGGATCCAGATTGAGTCCCATACAATCAAACATGCTACTTTGAAAGATTATCTGATCCATTCGTTATGGAACCCTTACCAATCGCACAATGAATTGCTAACAAAACAACACGTTAGCAATCTATGGTCCACAATTCACAGAATGCAGACAGACTCCAACTCCACCCTCTTACCTCAGGCAGACATAAGCGCATTGGAACTCAGCATCACTGACATTAATCTGACAAATTGGCATGAAAAAGGGATCACCTCCATATCCGAAATAATGCCAGATGGCCGCCTCCTCCCCTTTGACTCACTTCACAGCTTATTCACATTGCCGCACACAGAATTCTATAACTATCTGCGAATACGGCATTTCATTGCAAAAATTACCCAATCTCCACCTTCAATAAACTCTTGCATACTAAGACTGTTTCAATTCCCATCCCTCTTCAAAAGACACACCACACGATACGTGTATGACGTATTAGGAGACAAAGCCACGTTCACCAAGACCTTACCCATAAAAAAATGGGAACGAGAGCTGGGGAAGACCTTCTTAGATGAGGACTGGACTCTAGCTATTAGGTTTCTGGCTTCTAATTTTAAATGTATCACCCATTACGAAGCAGGGCTTAAGACCCTATTACAGTGGTACCTTACTCCACAGAGACTAAACATAATTTACCCCTCATCCTCCCCACATTGTTGGCAAGGATGTGGCGCTAAAGGCTCCCTACTTCTCATTTTGTGGGATTGCCCAGTACTCACCCCTATTGCCACAGTGTTTTCGACTTGATCTCAGGGTTGGCAGCCCAGAGTATAAAACCTCTCTTTGAGCTGGGTCTCTTGTTCCTGGGTATACACACTATCCCCCCAGTATGTAGGAATATCACAGGACATGTTTTACTTGGTGCTAAGCTAATTATTACACCTCATTGGAAACAACCAGCCTCACCGACCTTAGCTGAGGTCATACAAGAGGTTAACGCGTCTTGTAGGTATAAACATTCAATACCATACACAACAATTTCTCTTAAATCCAAGCAACTTACCTGGGGTCCCTGGCTCCACAATCCTAATTACTCACCCTAAATATTAGGATAGCTATGTACTACTCAACGCTGTTGGATAATTCCAAATATTACTTTAAGGCCCTTCCTTCCCTCCCCCCCTTTTTCCTTCCCCCCGTTTCCCTTGATTGTTATGGTCTTTTTGTTGCAGACCTTAATGTACTTTGTTCTTACTATGCAAATCATCTACGTATTACGCTGTTCTATGAGCAAGCCTATTGTATAAGCATTTACAAATGCTATTTCAGTCAAGAATTTTTTGAAATATGGCTTATTCTTTATGCTTTACTAAAATGCCAATAAAAATGATTTATTCTAAAAGAAACAGAGATTATTGCACAGAGACTCCTGAGCAGAGGCTATACACTCCAGAACATTAATAAAGGGGTTGAGTTTGCCAGATTGAAATATAGGGAATTTCTGATCTTTTCTCATACCGTGAAAAAATCCTATACATGTCAAAAAAGTCAAAAAAGTTAAGATCTTGATGAGGAGGACAAAAAAACTACAGTTTTTATTACCAACTACAGTAGAGAATATCCACACATATGCAGAAATATCCGTAAACATCTCCCTGACCTCAATTACGATGAGGAGTGGAGAAATGTGGCGTCTGCGGGTATCAGGTGTATATCCAAAAAAGCACCTACGGTGGAAAAAAAAAAACTCAGCTCCAGCTTGTTTATTGATACCATTCCTCGGGCATGTTTCTGGCCAAAAACTACAGGCAATTATAAATGTGGAAGTAAGAAATGCATATGCTGACGATACATGTGTGTCACTAAGGCCTCTTTCACACGGGCGTTTCGGGAAAATGTGCGGGTGCGTTGCGGGAACATGCGCGATTTTTCTGCGCAAGTGCAAAACATTGTAATGCGTTTTGCATGCGCGTGAGAAAAATCGGCATGTTTGGTACCCAAACCCGAACTTCTTCACAGAAGTTCGGGCTTGGGATCGGTGTTCTGTAGATTGTATTATTCTCCCTTATAACATGATTATAAGGGAAAATAATAGCATTCTGAATACAGAATGCATAGTAAAATAGCGCTGGAGGGGTTAAAAAAAATAAAATAAATTTTACTCACCTTAATCCACTTGATCACTCACCCGGCATCTCTTCTGTCTGTCTTCTGTGCTGTGTGCAGGAACAGGACCAGTGGTGACGTCACTCCGGTCATCACATGATCCATCACCATGGTAAAAGATCATGTGATGGATCATGTGATGACCGGAGTGACGTCACCACAGATCCTGTTCCTGCACACAGCACAGAAGACAGACAGAAGAGATGCCTGGCTGCGCGATCAAGTGGATTAAGGTGAGTTAAATTATTTTTTAAGTAATAGGTAAAGAGATTCGCTCACCTTTGCCTTCTATGGGTAGGTGCTCTAATCCAATTTTGATACACCCCTCAAATGCTTAGTCTAATTTTTATTGAAATATAGGATTGGCACTCATATATGGAAAAGGACACTATATTATAATTGTTCAGCTATTTCAATATATTGCTTCTTTCAATAGATGGATTATGCATGGAAAGAAATGTGTATAAAATGAATGTGGGCCATTGACAAATACAATACGGATTAAATACAGATGAATAAAACAATATATCAACACACAATATACATATTATCAATGTTAAAAAAGTGAATCTTAAAAAAAGAAGAAAAAAAGCAGTGACTGAAAGCACTGGATCGCCTATCCTGCATCTCCTGATATGGATCCAAATTGATCCTAGATGTTAGATATAGACTAGTATATTGGTACAGACAATGGTGCAGTCCGCTTTCTTGGATGGTACTCCTCCTAATATGTTGAGCCTCATAAAATGTTCCCATAGAATGTCCCTATATTTATTTATACAGTCACACCGGTTGTGCTAATAAGTTGCTGTATATTAACATGTTCCATGTCAGCGAGGTTGTAGCCAAAGATAGGTGATATTTAATTAGCACTCCGCACACTTAGTAATCTTTGTAGAAAATGGCTACTCTTACTGTGGTAGCTATACACAGTTTCTAAAGATTTTTCTGATGCTGTAATTAAATTGCCGGCAAAGGAAGTCTTTGATGAGTAAATGGTGATATTTGCTTTCATTCACTTCACCTCCTCATAACATGGTAATTTGCCTCGTAATATTTTACCCACAAGTGTGGGCTTACCTCCGCCTGCACTGCTGTTTAGTAGGACTTGTTACTGATCTGTTCCTCCGCTTGTACGCTGGCGTCCCGGCTGCGGCGTTGTTAGTGTCTCTCACGGCTGATCGTCATGTGATAGTCCTATGTGAGGGTTACGGATCTTTGCTTCCAGGTGCTGGCGGGATGACGTATTGAGGTCCTTCGTTGAAAGATAAAGGGATATTTATCTTTATTATAGTGCACTATATTCCATGTTAAATTCGGGGTATCTGTCCAGGATTCACGCCAAACGTGTTTCGGGGAGACGCTTTCCCCTTCCTCAGTGGCATTACCCCGATTCTGTCAATTAGTATGTTTTATAGTTGACGTTGGTGTTTCTGAAAATCTGGTCTGGATCTTGGTTATATCGAAAATCTGGTCCAGATCTTGATGTTGGATATCTTTATTTCATTGCGGCTTGTTTGCGGTTTCGGTGCGTTTTCTTATATAAAGGTGCATTTTTTGTGCTATACTTGCAGCTTTATATACACGACATAGTCCATTGGGAATCTTTCATGTTGGACCTTTCATTATTGTGTTATGCTTTGCAGCGGGGTACCATTCATAATTATACTGTTTTATCTCATATATTTGAGATATAAACAACGAATATAGTCTAAAAAAGTAAAAAATAATAAAAAAATATATAACATGGATAAAAATATTGGCTTGATACAGCTTTTTATGCCCAATATTCAAGGTTCCATATAGGGGGAATCTATTTCCTAAAATATGGTTTCTTGGAGTCCCATTTCCAATTAAAAACATGTCTGTGATTTATTTGCGGTATAGATGCGTTTTTTTGGGGGGGTATGGGTGCGTTATTTGCCTCATATCTGCATCGTTACATTTGTGAAGTATATCATAGAGGATTTTTGTGTGGAATCCTTCTTTCTCATATTTTAGACCTTATATTTGTTAGGATATATTTGATAGTATGTATCTGTATGATTCTCAGATATTCTTGGGGATAAATTTCTAGTCTGAAGAGGTGGAAAGAGGGGGCCCGTGTGGGGTAGAGGGAGAGTTGCAGTGCTGGATAAACAGCCTGACATGCAACGCCCAGATTTTTATATGAAGCTGAAGATTTCCAGTTCGGCATTTAAGCCCCTCAGTAGAAGGCTGCTGAATTCGTATATTTTTCTGGATTCTGCTCTTGATAGTCTTTCAATCTGGTTTCCTCCCCACCAATGTTTCTCCACCCTCTCCAGTGCCATCAACGAGAGACCCATAGGGTCTTGTGTATGTGCTTCCTTAAAATGTCTAGATAGGGAATGTTTGTCATAGCCTTTGGTGATGTTATTTAAATGTTCTGCTATTCTGACTTTCAATGTTCGTTTAGTTCTCCCTATGTATTGCCTCGAACATGGACACTGGATTAGGTAGATAACATTAGTGGAATTACATGTGAGGAAATGTTTGATGGTCATAGAGTGGGAATTTCGTGTGGAAGTAACCGTTGTCATTTTTCTAGGAAGTTTTGTTTTTCTACAACCTAGACATTTCCCACATCAAAAAAAAAACCTTTTGGTTGGAGCCAATTTAGTGTGGAACTTATTTTATATTTCTCTTTCACTGAGAGGGCTATTTGGATTTCTAAATTTGGGGCCCTTGTAACTTTAGGAGTTGAGGGCAAAAACATCCCAATTGTTTTATCATTGTGTAGATGGTGCCAATGAGATTTAATAATGGATTCTATCTGTTTTGCCTGAGTATTATAGGGGAGGATGATTCTGAATTCCGAATTCTCTCCTTGTTTCGATTTTTGTATTGGTTCAAAGAAGGTTTTTCTATCTAGGTTCCTTACTCTAGTCAGGGCTTCATTAATAATTAGTTCAGGGTAGTTTTTTTCTTTAAATTGATTGCTCATTGTATTGGCCTCTTCCTTGAATTTAACATCTTCGGTACAATTTCGCTTAAGTCGGCGAAACTGTCCGAAGGGAATGTTCGTTAACCACCTTGGCAGGTGGCAGCTCGAAAAAGGGAATATATAAATTTTTTGCTGTGGGTTTTTGGAATGTATTGCATATGTATCTATTGTTTTTCCGTTGTATGTCTAAGAATTCAACCGTCATTTTCAATATTGGAGGTGAACGTCAGATTATTTGGATTGTCATTAATTTTGATAACAAATTTATTCAGCTCTTCTTGTGTTCCACTCCAAATGAAAATGATGTCATCTATTTATCGCCGCCATAGGACCAGGCTTGCCCCCTGTAAAATGCTATTTTACTATGCATTCTGTATTCAGAATGCTATTATTTTCCCTTCTAACCATGTTATAAGGGAAAATAATAATGATTGGGTCTCCGTCCCGATCGTCTGCTAGCAACCGTGCGTGAAAATCGCACCGCATCCGCACTTGCTTGCGGATGCTTGCGATTTTCACGCAACCCCATTCATTTCTATTGGGCCTGCGTTACGTGAAAAACGCACTAAATATAGCATGCTGCGATTTTCACACAACGCATAAGTTATGCATGAAAATCACTGCTCATGTGAACAGCCCCATAGAAATGAATAGGTCGGGATTCAGTGCGGGTGCAATGTGTTCAACTCACGCATCGCATCCGCACGGAATACTCGCCCATGTGAAAGGGGCCTATGGAGGTTACATCTGCAGTGAATAACAACAGATACACTCTAAAACAATATATCAATTGTAATACGGAGTTTGTAGTGTATGTTATTACATGCAGAATTTGTAAAGTTCAATATGTTGGATGCACTGTAAATGAGCTGAAAATACATATCAGAAAATATCTTAGTGATATTCCTCATTTTCAGACAATGTATCGGCAGCGACTTTCCACTTCGCCACTGTTCACAGAGGTGACGCATCTGCATTTTGCGCACAGGGGATTGAAGTGGTTTCATTGCCCATAAGAGGAGGGGACCGCAGACAAAAACTCCTTAGCAGGGAGACCTTTTGGATGTTTTCACTTGATACCTGCATGCCAAAGGGGTTAAATAGAAAACATGACCTCACTCTCCAATACAACTAGGATATGTTCATTATGTGTATGTATGCATCACCTGTGATGCTGGATCTCCTTCTCTGGACCGCTGAATGGTTTCCATTCCAGGTGCGGAAACTTTGCTGATTAGAGGGGGTTGGACCTTGTGCTACATAAAAAGGAATGGTTTTAATATGTGTGTTATGTCTTGATGAAGGGCTGGGTTCTGTAGCCCGAAACATGTTACTGTACACATTTTTCCTGTGATTTTGGGGGATTTTATACGATGAGCCAATAAAGAACAATTTTTTACTCCACAAGATGCTGGATTCTCTCTTTCTAATGGTGGAGGAGGAAGATGATAATGAAGAGCTACCACTGGAGAAAGAGGAGGAGTGGGGAGTCTGTGGCATGATGCTGATGAAGATGATGACTATCACGACACCCAATCATCTCAGTGGGGTCGAAGACGGAAAGCTGGGTCCTCCAGCACAGTGGCAAGAATGGAAAGCTGTATACTAGCTTGCTTACGTAATGAATAGAGATGAGCAAATCGAAGCTGACGAAGGGGAATTTGTTACATATTTCAGGAAAAAGCGTGGTAACAAATCACATTTTTCCAAAAATGGCTGCTGCCCATGTGAGGACATGGGGCAAGGAACTCTGGGAAGTGTACTTAGTGCAGGGAGAGATGTCTGCAGGCATTAGGGACAGTGATAGAAAAAACTTCATTGTGTTAAAAAAAAAAAAGATTTTGAAGTGCAGGGAAAGATTATTCAAGGTGTAGGGAAAGGATAGGGAGGAATCAATCCACAGCATTTCTGTTGAACAGGGTTCATTCAGGGAGGTGACAGCCTGGGTAGTAGGAATATTCCTATTACACCTTGCAGCACTGACTGGGCACCCAAATTGCCGTTATATAGCTCTGCAAGCACTGTTTGATACAGACATTAACACAAGTTATTACAAGGAAATATTTCTACGTTATATTTGACAGAGGGCGGTGCAGTTATATGTTCTAAAGCATTTTTGGCTTGTATTAGTGGGAGAAAGGGCTTATTAGCCGTTTTGTGGTGATGTGCGAAAATTACAGCCCTTTTTGTTGTGTATTAGTGGCAAAAGTAAAATATATTGTATTGAAATACAAATATATTCGGCTTTCATCGTTGTGCTTACCTGTTTAAAAGTCTTTTGTGTAAAAATAGAAAAAAAATTAGGGCCTAATTGCCATTCAGCAGTGCAGTGAGATATTTTACAGTCCAGTTTGCCGTGTATTACTGGCGAAATACAAATATATTCGCCTTTCATCGTTGCTCTTATCTGTTGAACATCCTTTTGTGTAAAAATAGCAATTTTCTTTTGCCTAATTGCCTTTTTGTTGTGTATTAGTGGCAAAAGTAAAATATATTGTACTGAAATACAAATATATTCGCCTTTCATCGTTGCACTTATCAGTTGAACATCCTTTTGAGTAAAAATAGAAAAAAAAATGGGCCTAATTGCCGTTCAGCTGTGCAGTAAGATATTTTACAGCCTTGTTTGCAGTGTATTACTGGCGAAATACAAATATATCCACCTTTCATTGTTGCAATTATCTGTTGAAAAGACTTTATTGTAAAAATAGGAAAAAAATTGGGCCTATTTGCCATTCAGCGGTTCTGTGAAATATTTTACAGCCCAGTTTGCTGTGTATCACTGGCGAAATACAAATATATTCACCTTTCATCATTGCACTTAACTGTTGAAAAACCTTTTGTGTCAAAATAGAAGAAAATTAGGGCCTGTGACACAGTGAAAGGTTTGTTCTGGGAAAACAGGTATTTTCCTCCCAGCATGTGCTGCTGGGCTGAATTACAGCCAGATGAGCTCAAATACCGGACGAGATTTTAAGTGCAAGTCTGGGTTTTGGCATCACCTGGCTGTCCTTAAATGGGCAGCTGGGCTCAGAAGCCATATCTCTGTGTTGGGAACTGTGAGCCTTGTGTCTGAATGAAGGCTTGCTACCTGTTTGGTGTAAAAACAGGTTTGTGCTGGTATGCTTAAGGACTCTTTGAAACAGAATTGCTGCATGGTGTGAATTACCACCAACACCGCAAGGTGACTTTTTGCTTGATTGATAACTGCTTGTTTTGTCACTTGCCTAAAGGGTGAATAAAACACTGAACTGTTTGATCCAAAGAAGCCTCTATACTGCGTCCGCTAATCCTGTCTACCAGAGCGAAACCCCACAATTGGTGGAGGATGCGGGCAAGAGCAGTGAGGCTGGCGTGAACGCTGATATCTTTGGTTTCTGCATTTTCAGGCACGGTTGTGTCATACATTAAACCCGCTGTATTACAACCAGTGCCTCACGATCTTGCATCTGGGTAACGTACTCAATGACACTTTTATGTGGAGTGGGTTGTTGTTCCCACATCTCTTTGGCCACGTCCAAGAGACCACGAGGGTGTCTGCCATATTGCAGTTCGAAGGGCGAGAACCCAGTAGAGGCCTGGGGTACCTCTTGCACTGCGAACATGAAATAGGGCAGAAGGAGGTCCCAGTCTTTCCCATCTTTAGACACTATCTTTTTTCAACATATTTTTAAAATCTTTGGTTAAACCATTCTACCAGACCGTCCATTTGCAGATGGTAAACGGACGTCCGTAATTGTTTTATGTGCAGCAACTTACAGAGTTCCCTCATCACCTTGGATATAAAATGGGACCCATTTTATGTCCAAGGTGATGAGGGAATTCTGTAAGTTGGTCGGTCAGAACCTCTTTAGATAGTCCCACTCGGGAAAACATCTCTATTCACTCCTTAGCTATGAATTTGGCCGAGGTATGCCGCAGTGGCACTGCCTCCGGGTACCGAGTGGCGTAGTCTAGAATGACTAAGATGTGTTGATGCCCTCTGGCGGACTTTGGTACTGGGCCTAAAAGGGCCATAGCTAGCCTATTCGGTCAAATGGTACTTCGATAATCGGGAGAGGTACTAGGGGACTACGGAAATGTGGCTGGGGGCTAGTTATCTGGCAGGCCGGGCAAGACTTACAAAACTCTTCCACTTCTTTGAATATGCTGGGCTAGTAAAACCGCTGTAGAATAAGATCCTGAGTTTTCTGCAGCCCCAGGTGACCCCCGAGAATGTTTTGGTGGGCTAGATCTAACACAAGCTTGTGATAAGCCATGGGGACCACTAACTATTCAATAGGCTCACCTCGTAGTTGGTTTACCCAATGCAACATATCCTGATGAATCACAAACAGGGAAACACTGACTCTGCCCAAGGTTGTTGTAGTTCACCATCTACTATTAACACATTTTCCCAAGCACAAGAGAGGGTTGGGTCCTGACGTTGGGCGGTACCAAAATTATCCCCGGAGACATTGAGGTCTGCCAAATCAGGACCCGGCAGCTCTATCAATATAAGGTTCTGAGGGGCTGTGTCAATATAAAGTCAGACTTTGGTCTGCATGGCACTTTTTAGTGACTAATGGACATTGTGCTTTGCCCACATCATCAGTATGCTTTGGCTTACCTGGACTATATTGTAATCCACAGTAATGACTGGGAATGTCAGCTACCCAAAGTGCAGGCTGTAGTGCAGGTGCTGCTGCCACCACCTCTAAACTATACCACCTTGCCACTCTGTGGCCTCCTGATGCTGTCACCACCTCCACACTGTCACCTTGCCATTCTGTGGTCTCATCATTTTGCTGCCAACTCCACACTATATTATCTTGCCATGCTGTGGTCTTGTCAAGGGTAGAGTCACGGAAATCAAGATAGAGCAGAGGTGCACCCCCTGAGCTGCCACCTGGTCCCCTGTCCCTGCCTACTTGCACCACCCGCCCTAGGTGACAGAGCGCAACTAGGCGACAGTCCCTAACGTACTAAGTGCAAGCAGAGAGAAAGAGAGAGCAGGGAAGAGGACAGCCCCTGAGAAATTACAATAAGTGGACAAGAGGAAGAACAAAAACGGAAGGCGAGGCTGGTCAACTAGCCGAGGTCACGTTAGAACAAGGGAAGAGGCAAAGACAAATCCGTAAACAAGCCGAGGTCAAAATCCGAGAGGTAGCATCAAGGTACAGGGAGCAGGCAGAAGAGGTGTCAAGAAACGGATTGAGGTTCAGTTCCAGAGGTAGCTTAACCCCTTAGTGACCAAGCCTGTTTGGGCCTTTATGACCAAGCGTTTTTCAAACTTTTTCATGGTCTCGTTCCAAGAGCTATAACTTTTTTTATTTTTTCGTCTATATAACTTTATGTTTTTTTTATGGGACAAGTTGTAGTTTTTAATGGCACCATTTTGGGGTACACATAACTTTCTGATTACCTTTTATTAACTCTTTCTGGGAGGGAGATGGGGAAAAATAGCAATACTGCCACTGCGTTTTTACATTATACATTTTACGGCGTTCATTTTTCGGTACAAATAACATAATATCTTTATTCTCTGGGTCAGTATAATTACAGTGATACTAAATACTTTTTTTTCAACTAAAACCCCTTTTATTAACCCAAAAAATCATTTTGCATTGCCACTTCACAAGACCCATAACTTTTTTTTTTTCTATGGAGTTGTGTGAGGGGGTGTTTTTTTTCGGTGGAAACTAAGAATAAATTAGAAATTCTGTCTTTATTTTTTTTTTTATGGCGTTCACCATAGGGGATAATTTATGTAATATTTATGTAGTCCGGGTCGTTATGGACGCGGCAATACCAAACATATGGGGGATATTTTCTTTTTGTAATTTTTTTCATTGAAAAGCGTATTTTCAATGGAAAAAAGCATATTTTTTATTTTATGGAATTTTTTTATTTAATAAATGTGTATTTTTTTCTATTTTTTTTACTACTTAAAAGTCCCACAAGGGGACTATAATATACAGTATTTTGATTGCTTTTAAAATGTAATGCATTATCTCTATAATGCATTACATTTCAATAGCAATGCTATTCAAAGATTGACCAGCAGTCTGCGCCAGAGAGGCACAGCCTGCTGGAGAGAACTGCAGACATGCTCGGGGCCCTGATCTGAAGTGAGGTAAGCTTCACAACACATCAGCACCCCGCGATCACATTTTTGGGGTGCTGATGGGAGACAGAGGGACTCCTGCCGGTCCGGGCTGTTAGAGCAGGGCCCCGGCTCTCATGTGAGAGCCGGGTCCGCGCTCCCCAGTGCAGTGTAGTGCTTAGACTGGGCCGCCATAAAAACGCGGCGGCCCAGCCTAAGGCCCCTTAGTGACCGCCGTAAAAAGGCGTATGAGTGGTCACTAAGGGGTTAATAACAATAAAGTACACAGCCTATAGGATGAAAATCACAGGCAACCTGTAGCCAGCAGGCTACAACATGACCGACAGACAAACAAGTCGAGCACCGATTGATCAGCTCGGTGCTCGACTAGGAGGCAGACCTAGGAGCAGGGAGCCTCCCAGCTAGCAAGGCCGCCCTGGGAACGAGGCCAAACACAGATCCTCGCTCCCGAAGTTAAGCAGCAGGTCTGCGGCTGATGGAAGACAGAGTGCACCTTTGGCGCCCCGTTACAGGTCTCCTCATGCTGCTGCCACCTCCACACTATGTCACATTGCCATGCTGTGGCCTCCTGATGCTGCTGCCACCTCCAAACTCTGGCATTGTGCTACTCTGTGGCCTCCTGATGCTGTTACCACCTCCACACTGTCACCTTGCCATTCTGTGGTCTCATCATGCTGCTGCCAACTCCACACTATGTCACCTTGCCATATTGTGGCCCCCTGATGCTGCTGCCACCTCCACACTCTGGCATTGTGCCACTCTGTGGCCTCCTAATGCTGCTGCCACCTACAGACTCTGTCATTGGTCCACTCTGTGTTCTCCTCATGCTACTTCCGCCTCACCACTATGTCATAGGGCCACTCTGTGGACTTCTCATTCTGTTCCCATCCTCCCCACTTCATGACTGGGCCACTATTTAGCCTTTTTGGCCCTTTGACCCTTCTTCTGATCTGTCAGAAGGAAGGTAAAATGAGACGCACAATGTATCCTCTCTGCGTAACAGTTATGATTTTGTAGCCAAAAGCAGGAGTGGGTGCAAAACACAGAAGACATGCAAATATTCCATTCATGTTTCATCTCTGTTTTGATTCCACTCCTGTTTTTTTGGCATTAGCAATAATGATGGATTAGTGACCAAATGCTGACCGAGTGAAGCCGGATGCTCCACAGACAGGATCCGTTTTTTGCTGTAGCCTCCTGCAGAGACAGGGCAAAATAATCAGTAATGTCAACACAAACTTACTGCTGACGCCCTCTCCACTCTCCTGAGGAGGGGGGCTCTACTTGTATAAGCGTTTAATAGAACAGGTTCTGTTGACATCTATATGAAATCAGCTGACAATGGTGTAGAAGGAGTGTGCTTCTTCTTGGCGCTAACATTGACTTGTAAGACTTAGTTCATACTTGAGTTATTTTGTCAGTTTTGGCCCCATGATTGCCCAAATAAGTGAAGAGTGCAGTGATTCTAAGAGCGAAGCCAGTCATCTCTGCATGTCATATGGACTCACAGTATTATTTCACTACCAAAGCAGACTCACTATGCGTGTTACTGCAAACCACATTGTTCTACACTACTATAAAGGATCTCTGCAGCCAGGAAATAGCAGTTTTTTAATGAAATTTGCCGTGCATATATACGGATCGAGCCAAATTTTGTCCCAAAAATTGGGCGAATCAAATTTTTGCAAAATACGCTTATCTCTAATTATATGCTTTGGGCTCAGCTCCACTATACAGTGAGGATGAGCTACTGGAGGACAGTAAGCAGCTACTGCCCAACCAAAATCTGGAGGAGACCTCCGCCGCCTTCTCCGGTAGGTGGGCAAGTAGTGATTATGAGAGTAGCGTGGGAGCAGGTGTTGCAAGTGGTCAGGCTCTTGACCCTGAGACCATTGAGGGGGACATCAGTGACGTGCAGACAGTAGCGGATGATGATGTAGCCGATCGCTTCATCATCATCATCAGAAGAGGGTGGCAACTTGCGTGAGGTAGCAGCTGAGCCAGCAGGGTGGCAGCGTGTCTATGAGTCAGCATAGTGGCAGCATTGGGAGGTCAGGAGCCTAACATACCCGCGGTAGACCACCCGCTTGGAATTCCAACCTCCATATGTTGTACCGATTATATGAACAGAGAAAAGCCATAAACGATTTCTTGAAGATGCAGGCGGACTGAGGTAACTTCGAAGTTAGCCAGTGGCAGCTCATGTGTGACACCTGCCGTTTTCTCAGGCCCTTTGAGGAGGCCACGTTATTTGTCAGTCGCCAGGACTACGGGATGAATAACGTCATTCCACTGATTCATATCTTGGAACAGATGCTGCTAAATCTGGCTGGCCAGGGGACAGGAGATGTGGCGACTACATCTCATGGCTACATGAGCCCTGAGACGCTGAACTAGAGAAGGAAGAGGAGGCAGGGATTAGCTGCTCAGTTGCTTCCATAGTGACAGCCGAATTGTCACCATTCGGCAGAGAGATGACTACTGGCTCTCCAGCATGTTAGACCCTCGCTACCAGTCCAAAATGGGGGCCTTTTTTTACATTCGCTGAGAGGGAGGACAAACTGAACTACTATCGAGACATCCTATGTAGTCAGTTGGCCGCTGCCTATGTACGCCATCGCCCATCCTCACACAGGTCCACTGCCATGGCTGCTGGTGGGGTTGGGGTGGGGCAGGAGCAGTACCGGCTCCATCAGCAGCAACTTGAGTCTAGAGTCGCTGATGAGCAGTTTTCTTCACCTGCCTACTGAAGAAGCTACTCACCAGCAGCAGCAGAACCTGAACCAGCAGGTTGTGGCATACTAGGAGTGCACTGTCACCGCCAGTTCTGTGAGAAGGTCTGGCAGATGTTCTTCTCTACCTCTTGCATGACATTCTTTGTTTTGGTTTCACTTTGTCATCTCCTTTCCTTCTCCCAGGTGTCACCTATTTGGACTAATTGTCTCCCTTTATATTTCCTCCCATACTGCCTCACTTTGCGGTTTATACTACTTTCTAGATGAGGTGTTCACTGCTGGAGACTGCTGCTGCTGTTTCCTCAGATAAGTCTTTTTCCTTTATTTGTGTTTCCTTGCTGACTTGATTCTAGGTGACCCTGACTCCGTCCGTATTAAGTGCAGGGAGCCGGTGGTCGTGTCCCCTCACTATTATAGGGTTTTCAGGTGTAGCACAGTATTAGGTACGTGGGCATGCAATCGTCTACCATAAGAACCTTGCATGGGCATAGCAGTGAAGGAGAGCTATAGGGGTTTTATAGGGCTCCCCCATATGCTCCTTATTTTGGGATCAAGCCAGTCGGATGTTTATTTATAAGTTCCAGCTTTCTGCAACATCATCCGTGACATGCACCCTGCCACCCCACATCGAAGATTCCCTGTACTATTGGGCAGCCAAACTCGATTTGTGGCCGCAACAGTGTTGCCATAGTTACCCCAAGGAGAACTTGCCTGTCCACCCAAAATGTGGATAAACTGACCTTTTTGAAGATGAATTAAGTGTGGATCAGCCAGGATTTTCAAACACCAGTGCCTGATGCATCAGACTAGATCATCCATGGTGCCTCACCTACACTTTGACAAAAGAGACCTGTTTCTTCTGGTTACCTGCTTCAAGTACTATTCTGATGCTGCCACCCAACTGATGCCACACCTGCTGCCAGGTGCTCCTAAAGCCACCCACCATCTATAGCTGGTACTGGTATTGCCCCCCACCTGCCCACTATGTCACTGGGGCACTCTGTGGTCTCCTAATGCAGCTACCTCCCCACTATGTGGTCTTCTCATCCTGGTGCCACCTTCTCACTCTGTGGTCTCCTCATGTTGCTACCACCTCACCTTTATGTCACTTAGCCACTTTTTGGTCTCCTTATGCTGCTGCCACCTTACCACTATGTAACTAGGCCACTCCGTGGTCTCCTCATGTTGTTACCACCTCACTTCTATGTCACTGGGCCCCATCTGTGATCTCTTCATGCTGCTGCCACCTTACCACTATGTCACTGGGCCACTCTGTGGTCTCCTCATGCTGCTTCCACCTCACCACTATGTCACTGGGTCACTCTGTGGTCTCCTCATGTTGTTACCCCCTCACTGCTATGTCACTGGGCCCCATCTGTGATCTCTTCATGTTGCTGCCACCTCACGACTCTGTCACTAGGCCAGTCTGTGGACTTCTCATGCTGTTCCCACCCTCCCCACTATGTCACTGGGTCACTCTGTGGTCTCCTCATGCTGATACCTCCCCACTCTCTGGTCTCATAATGCTGCTGCCACCTCACTACTCTGTAGTCTCCACATGCTGCTGCCACCTCACCACTATGTCACTGGGTCACTCTGTGGTCTCCTCATGCTGCTGCCACCTCACCATTCTGTAGTCTTCACATGCTACCGCCACCTCACCACTATGTCACTGGGCCACTCTGTGGTCTCCTCATGCTGCTGCCACCTCACGACTCTGTCACTGGGCCAGTCTGTGGACTTCTCATGCTGTTCTCACCCTCCCCACTCCATGACTGGGCCACTATTTTGCCTTTTTGGCCTGGTTGACATCATCATTTATTTGACCCTTCTTCTGATCTGTCAGATGGAAGGAAAAATGAGATGCACAATGGATCCTGTCTATGTAGCAGCTGTAAGGCCTGTATGACATGGTCCCTATTTTGCATCAGAATTGGCTTATGATTTGGTAGACAAAAGCAGGAGTTGGTACAAAACACAGAAGACATGCAAAGATTCCATTCACATGTCATCTCTGTTTTGGATCCACTCCTGTTTTTTGGGGCTTTAGCAATACTGATGGATTACCGAGTGAAGGCGGATGCTCCACAGACAGGATCCATTTTTGGGGGGTGATTGTTCTGACGTATTAGAGGAAAGGCAAAATAATCAGTGACGTCAACACAAACTTACTGCTGACACCCTCTCCACTCAGTCAGGGGGAGCTCTAATTATATAAGCGTTTAATAGAACAGGTTCTGTAGAATGTGGAATCGGCTGACCATGGTGTAAAATGAGTGCGCTCTTTCTCGCTATAGTAGGATCTTGAGTTCACACTTAAGTTATTTGGTCAGTTTTGGCCCTGTAATTGACCAAATGAGTGAAGTGTGAAGTGATTCTAAGAGTGACGCCTGTCATCTGCATATCATACTGACTGACAGTATTCTTTCACTACCACAGCAAACTCCCTATGCGTGTTACTGAAAGACACAGTATTCTACACCACTTTACAGGCTCTCTGACGCCTGGAAATAGCTGTTTTTTACGCGATTCACCATAAATAATTTTGGATCTAATTTAATCTTTTCGGAAAATTCGGCAAACCGACCAAATCAAATTTTTTAAAAATTCGCTCATCTCTAGTCATAATTTTGGAAATCTTTTTCTTATCCAAGCCATTCTGTGATTTTCTCGTTACACATTGTACTTTATGACAGTGAACCATTTGAGTCAATATGTATTACCTGTATTAAAATATCCCAAAATTACCAAAACTTAAAAAAATTCACTATTTTCTATATTCTAATTTCTCTGCTTTTATGGCAAATAGTGATACCTCACAAAAGTTATTACTTAACATTTCCCATATGTCTTTATGTCATATATTTTTTTTTTAGGATGTTAGAAGGCTTAGAATTTTAGAAACAAAATTTTCAAAACATATTTTTTTAGCACCAATTCAGGTATAAAGTGATTTTGAGGGGCTTATATAATACCAACCATCCATAAATGACCCTATTTTAGAAACTACACCCCTCAAATTATTCAAAACGGATTTTAAAACTTTGTTAACCCTCCACAAGAATGAAAGGAAAATAGCGGTGGAATTTCAGAATTTCACTTTTTGTTGATTATTTGTTGAAACTTGCTGTGTTGCAAGAAAGAAAATTAAATAGCAAAGCAAACCTCAATATACATTACTCAGATTTAGCAGTTTGCATAAATACCCCTTATGTGGCAGTAAACTGCTGTAGAGGCACATGGCAGTGGACAGAAAGAAAAGGAGTGCCATATGGTCTTTGGAGGCAGATTTTGCTAGAATAGTTTTGGGGCACCATTTCTATTTGAAGAGACCCTGACATACCCCTAGAGTGTAAACTATCAAAAGCTGACCCCATTTTAGAAACTACACTCCTCAAAGAATATATTAAGGGGTGCATTGAGCACTTTGACCCCCTAAGCGCTTTACAGAATTTGTAAACACTGCGAAAATTAAACGTTTTATTTCTTCCAATAAAATTTTGCTTAACCCCAAATGTTTCAAGGGGTAACAGAAGAAAATGCACCCCATAATTTGTTACCTATTTTCTCATGAATACGTCAACATCTCATATGTGCTGGTAAACTGCTGTGGGGGCACATGGACTCAGAAAGGATTGAAGGATGAGATGACGGTTTGATTGGTGCCATTTTGGGGTATATAAAACTTTTTGATCGCTTGGTATTACACTTTTTGTAAGGCGAGGTGACAAAAAAATCAAGGTTTTGCCATAGTTTTTATTTGTTTTATTTACAGTGTTAACCTGACAGAGTATATCATGTGACATTTTTATAGAGCAGGTTGTCATGGACACGGCGATACCTAATGTGTCTATTATTTTTATTATTCAGTATTACATGTGTATGGGATCATCTCTTTTTAGGAGGTCACACTCACAGATATCTTCGCAGACATAGTTCAAACTCTTGCTTTATTTCAGACACTTTAGCAAAGCACAGGTTACGAAGACACAGCTTCAAATTATCACGTGTGACATCCACACAAAATAACAAACCCTTGCCCGGCTAGGCTCTAACTAAACACATAAGCGTATTCCTGACTCACCTAGAGAGCCTTGTTCACACATGGAACACAAATGCGGTTTTCCTCAGCCATACAATCCAGCAACCTCCAGGCCTTTTGGGGGATTGTGGCCCAGTAGTCCTCCCAACTCTGGCCTCGTGATCCCTATTTCACAGGCATCACTGCGTCCCCCAAAGTTCAGGCTATCGCCTAGCCTCGTTGCCCCTCAGCCCACCAGGCTGAGACCACTTACACAGAGCCTCACCAGGACTCTGCTTCACAAAACACTCCAGAGTGAGACACACCCACTTCCAGAAACCTGATTAAATGTAATCCCTGGACGTGAGCATGCCCTAAGTCCCAGACTAGAGAATGGGGAACAGGCACCAACCCAACACATTGCTACACTATCTATATGGTGTCCCCCAACTACTTTAGCGGACACCTGGACTAGGGATCAAACCGGGAGACTCTGGCATCCTAGGCTGTAGCCTTGCTCACTAGACCACAGAGCTTCCTGGACAGTTTCTGTTACTTTTTTGAACCACCTCCTTGACCTGAATGTTCCTGCTTTTGGTTTGACCAATCAGATCTGTGTACGCCCTATTTAAGGAAGACCATGGCACTTCCTCCCTTGCCAGATCATTGAGCTATCTCAGCCGTAGTCTTGCTTCAGCCTCTCAGTATTTGTCTGCTACCTGCTCGTGTACCGAACTCTGCCTCCATTGACTACTCTCCTGCCTCATCCTGAATCCTTGCACCTGCCATCTCGTGTACCGAACTCTGCCTCCATTGACTACTCTCCTGCCTCATCCTGAATCCTTGTACCTGCCATCCCGTGTACCGACCCAGGACTGCCTGACTACTCTCTTGCCTTCCTCGTTCTTTGGCACTCATCTACCACGTGCACCTTATTGGGTCCATTGAGCCACCGCCATTCCTGCAATTTCCCATAATCTTGGGGATCCCATGGTTGGCGATTCATAATCCATCCATTGACTGGGAAAATCATGTACTACACTTCCCGTCGGAATTCTGTCAGTGTACTTGCCTGCAAGGCACTCATTCTTCGACTCCAGCGATTCTGGAACAGTCTACAAGTGAGTTATTACCTCTGCCGTACAAGGATTTTCAGGATGTTGGCGACAAGAAAATGCAGATAAGCTTCCTGCTCACCGTTCTTACGACTGTCCGATTGAACTATAACCGGGAGCGGAAATACCGTTTGGCTGCATTTATCCGCTTTCTGATCCTAAATTGATGGCTTTGAAAAAATATCTAGATGAAGATCTAAAAAAGGGGTTTATCCGACCCTCCACCTCTCCAGCTGGTGCTCCTCTTTTCTTTGTAGAAAAGAAAGATTCCTCTTTACGCCCCTGTATAGACTACCGGAAACTTAATAGTATCACTGTAAAAAAATCGGTATCCCCTTCCTTTAATATCTGAACTTCTCGAAAGACGCGACTGCGCACTGCCAGAATATTTACGAAACTCGATCTCAGAGGAGCATATAACCTGGTCCGTATTCGTCCGGGTGACGAATGGAAGACTGCTTCCCGAACTAGGTATGGACATTTTGAATACCTTGTTATGCCTTTCGGACTGTATAATGCGCCAGCTACATTTCAACACTTTGTTAACGATGTGTTCCGGGACGTGTTGGATCAGTTCGTAATAATATACTTGGACGACATTCTAATTTTTTCTGAAAGTCTGGAGCAACATCGTATGGATGTCTGCAAGGTTCTACAGAGACTTCGAGAACACCAACTCTACATTAAACTTACACTACGTACACTTTACCTGGACTCCCGAGGCACAAGACGCATTTAGTCAACTAAAGACTCTGTTCACAGGCACACCAATACTAATCCATCCAGATCCAGAACTACCATTCATGGTAGAAGTGGATGCATCTGATTCAGCAATGGGGGCGGTTTTGTAACAACGTACAGGAGATAAAGAGTTGCTTCACCCTTGTGCCTATTTTTCTCGCCAAATGTCCCCAGCCGAGAAAAATTACGACATCGGGAATAAGGAACTACTTGCAATCAAGGAAGCTTTCTCGGAGTGGAGACACCTTTTGGAGGGGCCCACCATTCCCGTAACTGTCTTGACTGATCACAAGAACCTTGAGTTTCTGCATAACGCCAAAAGATTATCCTCCAGACAGGCCAGATGGAGCCTGTTCTTTTCTCGTTTTCACTTTATTATTACCTACCGTCCAGGTTCTAAGAACGGCAAAGCAGACGCGCTGTCCAGAATGTTCTCTGACTCCTCCCAAGAAAATAAGAATCAAACCACGATCCTGCCTGAAAGAAACTTATTGGTGGCCACCCATTCGGGGGATTTATGGAAACTAATTAAAGACGGATATCAGAGTGACTCTTTCCTTAGCCACCCCACTAGTGAGGTTAACCTTCACTTCCAGGATGGTTATTGGATCAAACCGGATCATCAACTATATGTTCCCGAAATAGCTTGACTTGAAGTCCTTAAACTGGCTCATGATTCCAAGTTGGCCGGTCACTTGGGCATAAAAATAACTCAAGAACTGTTATCTCGTTCCTTCTGGTGGTCCAATTGTAAAGGGGATGTGAAAAGGTATGTTTCTTCATGTTTGACCTGTGCGCACTACAAGGCACCACGTTCTTCCCTTCTGGGATTATTACAACCACTTCCGGTTCCATCTCGCCCTTGGTGCTCAGTCTCTATGGACTTTGTGGTCGATTTACCTCCTTCTCAAGGAATGAACACTATCCTTGTTGTCATAGACCGTCTTACCAAGATGGCACACTTCATACCTTTCAAAGGAATACCATCTGCAAAACAGACAGCAGAACTCATGATCCGTGAAGTGTTCCGGCTACACGGGATTCCAGACCACGTGCACCTTATCGGGTCCATTGAGCCACCGCCATTCCTGCATATCGGAATCATTCATCCATTCCGTTTCCGCACTCCTCTGTTCCTGTGTCGCTGCCATTGGACTCCTTCTCCTCTTCGAGTAACCTCTACAAGCAATTGTGACACGCTCCTGGTGCGAACAACACCTCAATGTTCACATTGCCACATATGGTAAAAGCATTTTTGAACAGAATACAATCTTTCTTTGTGTTGCTATGTTTTGAGAGCCATTTTAGTATTTTTCTGGTGATTTTTCTTAGGTAGGGTCTCATTTTTTCATTTTTTGCAACATAAGATGACTGGTACCATTTGGGGGTACAAAAATAGCTTTTTTGGCACAGTTAAAAAAATAAAAAATGTTTTTATTTTATTGCAGCATTCACCTGAGGGGGCTTATTGTGTGATATTTTTATACAGCAGGTTGTTATGGACTCAATGATACCCAATGTGTCTTTTTTCTTTAAGTTTTGCACAGTAAAAGCATTTTTTTAAAGAAAAATATCTTTATCATCGTTTTTGTATTGCCATTTTCTAATTTATTTAATATTTTGAGCGATTGTCTTATGTAGGGTCTCATTTTTTGCAGGATAAGATAACAGTTTGATTGGTACCATTTTGGGGTACATTTGACTTTCTGATGACTTGGTATTACACTTTTTGTGAGAAATGGTGACCAAAAAATTGCTGTTTTGGCATTATGGCACATAACAGGTATTATTTAGTGTTAGGTTCCTATCTAATAGAGATTCGCTTTGATGCCAGTAGACAGGCCCAATTAATTTTGTACAACATGTATTTGCCAAGAATCTCAAATTTCTAAAATAAGCATAGCATTAGCACCAGAATATTTTCTATAACTATGGCATTATTGTATGTAATTTGTGTTTGCAGTGTGCTGTTGCATTGTGTTTTCTTTCTTTGTGCTTCTAGCCATGGCAGCGTGCACCTGCACATTGAGATGTGCTGACTGACCCCCTTTTTCTTGCAGTTATACTGAGCTGGAGGTGTGTCTGACTCCAGTTAGTCTTGCACTCCTGACCAGCCTTTCAGCCTGTAAGTATAAAGCTGTAGCCTGCTCTTCCTGCATTCATTGGAAGCCATCTGTCACCAGGAGAGGTATTGAGTGGGCTCAGCATGCATGTTGGTACCTGCATTCTCTGGATTTAATGGAGGCCACTGTGGCACAAAAAATGATAAAAGGCAGAGTGGACCCAGCATGCATGTGGAACCTGTGTTCCCCGAATTTTTGAGTGGCCAGTATGGCACATAAAAGGTAGTATTTAGTGTTAGGTTCCCGTCTTTCAGAGATCGCCTTGAAGCCGGCAGACAGGCCCAAATAATTTCATACAAAATATATTTGCCAAGAATCTCAAATTTCTAACATAAGCGTAGCATTAGCACCAGAATATTTTCTATAACTATGGCATTATTGTACATAATTTGTGTTTGCAGTGTGCTGTTGCATTGTTTTGTTTTCTTCGTACCTTCCATAGAGGCAGACCACGCAGCTGTTATGCACATCTATAGTAGCAAGGGAACTGCAGATAATACTGTAGTTCCCAGGTTAGAATAGTGCATCTGCCGGGACCTTTGATTACATTATCTTCAGCGTCACAGGTCTTACATCATCTAGAAAAGGAACTGCACCAATAATGGTGTGGTTCCCAGGTTAGAAACGTGCATCTGCCCAGACCTTTGATTTCATCATCACAGGTCCTTTAACCCCTAACAGCAAACATTAGAAGTGCACAATCAGCTCTGCATTGATCCATTGCAACTGGCCTGTTTTTACTCATTCATATCCATTATACCTTGAATGTCTAACATCAGTACACTGCTCTCTATTTATCTCTCTCTCTCTCTCCCTCTCTCTTACATAATTAGTATGTACAGATATATAGTGTATATACAGCAGTGTACAGATATGTGAGGTTCTGTATGAGGTATAAATTACACCTTGTACACTGTTGTATATACTATATATCTATAACCAGTGAATTTATAATATGTATGTGTTTATTATAAATGCACTGTGTATACAGTATATACATTAGTGTACTGATATGTTAGGTACGAGGTATAATGCTGTGTGTACAGAAATATATACAGGGATGAACAGATCTGTGAGGTACAAGGTATAATACATGCAGTGTGTACAGATATATCATACAGTACAGACCAAAAGTTTGGACACACCTTCTCATTCAAGGACTTTTCTTTATTTTCATGACTGAAAATAGACTGGCCAGAATGGATACGTATTTCCGCAGGAGTGTGTTACCTACAGAACGACTCATGTTGACCATTCGGTAAGATAATGAGATATATATATGTGTTGTCTAGTATTTATATTTCATTAACAATTTTTTTTAGAAGATTTTTATAGCAGCTATACTAATCTGTATGTATTTAATATAAATATTACAGGCGGTAAATATATATTGATGCTTTTAAGTATAGAAAAATTTTACTCATAACGATATTTATGATAATTATAGTGATTTAGGCCATATCAAATTTGACAAATCCATAATCTAAAATTTTTAAGTATTTCAAATTACTAATCTAATATTTTATTTATTTTTTCTTCAGCTTTCTGGCTACAGGTGACAGTTTTACGTCGCTACACTACCATTTCCGGCTTGGGATTTCAACAATTTCAACAATTGTAAAAGAAACGTGTCAAGTTTTATGAGAGGAACTGCATGAGGAGTTCATACCTACTCCCAATCAGCAGAGATGGCTTCAAATTAAAAACATTTTTTATGAGGTCTGTCAATTTCTGCGTTGTGTCGGCGCAGTGGACGGAAAACATATCCGTATTATAAAGCCACCAGGTACCGGATCTGAATTTTTTTAATTATAAAAAGTCAATTGTTTTAATGGCCATCGCTGATGCTGAGTACCGGTTTGTGGCAGTTTATATTGGTGCATATGGCCGCACCAATGATTCAATGATTTTTAAAAACTCTTTCATGGGACGGAGCGTGTACAATCGGCAATTTTACTTTCCACCTCCTGAACCTATGCCTGGAACCGACAGTCCACCACTGCCATACGTCTTGGTGGGTGATGAAGCTTTCCAAATGTCTGGTAACCTGATTAAACCCTACTCCAGCCGTGGATTGGATGCCAAAAAATGCATTTTCAATTATCGGTTAACAAGGGCACGAAGAATGATCGAGTGCACCTTTGGGATCCTTGTCTCTAAATGGAGAGTTTTTGCTAAACCGATTCAGTTGAAGATTGAAACAGTAGACGAAGTGGTAAAGTGTGGGGTAGTTCTTCACAATTTCATATGGACTAAAGAACCCGCCATTGAGCGAATAATCGAGGACAGAAAAATGACTAGTATTGAAACTTTTGGACCACGTGGTACTGTGGCGGTGTCCGCCATGCGAGATTCATTTACTGCCTACTTCAGCTCAGATGCTGGACGTTTACAGTGGCAGGACCAGAATGTTTAAAATTCAAATTTTTTACTGTTGCTGTGGCCTTTATCCACCACACCCTCTCCCACCGCCTGTAGAGCGACAGTTCCAGTGTTGCTCCACAAGCGGTGTGAGAGCATGTCAGGCCTTTATCCACCACACCCTCTCCCACCTCCTGTAAAGCGACAGTTCCAGTGTTGCTCCACAAGCGGTGTGAGAGCATGTCAGGCCTTTATTTTTAGATAAGTAAAAAAAAAACACAAGGACACATAAAAACTTTTAACAAAATTTTACAGAATTTTATAAAATGAAAATATATATAAAAACAATATTAATATAAAATTTAAAACAACAAAAATTACAAATCCTGGTATTGAGGATTTGGAGGAGGAAGTTGGGGGGTGGAAGTCAGTGCACGGCTTGATCCCTCTCCACCTTCGTATGTTCTGGTGGACACTGAAATGTGTGATGTGGGAGGAGAGACAACGGGAGTATGCAAACGGGATGGGGGATTGGGTGAAGGAGTTGTCCGAGCCAGCGAAGAAGGAGTGGTGAAAGTTGATTGTTGAAAATAGTTAGGAGGAGAGAGAGAACAGTGGTGAAAAGGCTCGGGGGTTGTAGAATGGGGAGGTGGTTGAGGTGGACGGGTTGGAGTTTGCAGAGGTTGAAAGTGGTGAGGAGGTTGAAAGGGGTGAGGAGGTTGAAAGGGGTGAGGTGGTTGGAAGGGGTGAAGTGGTTGGAAGGGGTGAGGTGGTTGGAAGGGGTGAGGTGATTGGAAGGGGTGAGGAGGTTGGAAGGGGTGAGGAGGTTGGAAGGGGTGAGGAGGTTGGAAGGGGTGAGGAGGTTGTGGTGGGGGATAGGAATGGGAGGGGGGATAGGTTGGTGGTTGAGGGACGGAAGTTGTGCGGTGTCTCAAATCCCACACCGCATCCTCCACCCTACGTCTGAACTCCAACACCTGGTCAGGCGTGAAGTCCGCCACCAGCTGATTTACTGACGGCCAATAGGTTTGAAGCGGGCCCGGCTGAGAAAACTGCGCCACACACTACCGCAGACTTCTCAGCTCGGCCTCCATGGCTACAATTCTATTGCTGTAACCACACAAGGTCTCATACAAGAGCCTTGTGAGGTCTTCATAATCAGCTTGGCGGCTTCTACCGGCCCTCTGGCGACGCATCAACGCCTCAAAAAGTGGCGCCATAACGGCCATTGTTGCGTCACCAGAGGGCACCAGTAGAAGACGATTTGGGTCCTGACCAGGTGCTGGACGAGGTGGAGAGGGATCCGCGGGTGGCAGCTCAGCAGGGACCGCCTCTTGATGACTTTCACAGGTTCTGGTGCCCGAGTACTGCTAGTTGTTCTGTGAAAAAAAGATAAATTAGCATGTTTTTAAAATCGATTTTACAATTTTTTTATTATTTTTTTAGGGATTTTTTTTACTTACCTTCGCAGCTCTAGGGTTCTACGTAGGAACCCTAGGGCAGCCGCATAGCGGTGCGGGTTCTGCCAGACCCACTCGGGCGATTGACCACCTCGTTATAGTCTTTCTTATAGCAGTCCCTTATTGAGCGCCATCGCACCATGACTGCCGTCTCTGAAAAATATAAAAATAAACATTACTCTCAAATTACTGGCATTACCACCGACCGCCGCCATGCAGACCATCACCTGACCCGGAGTCTGTGGATGGAGATTTGCGCAAAAATGCTGACGGATTGGGACGACCTCAGTGAAGGCAAACAGGAAGATTGCAGTAAGTATCCTTAATTTTTTTAAATTGATTAGTTATCTGTCATGTCCAAACTGCAGCCCTACAGCTGTTGCAAAACTACTACTCCCAACATGCCTGGATAGGGCATGCTCGGAGTTGTAGTTTTTCAACAGCTGGAGGGCCGCAGTTTGGACATGACAGATAACTAATCAATTTAAAAAAATTAAGGATACTTACTGCAATCTTCCTGTTTGCCTTCACTGAGGTCGTCCCAATCCGTCAGCATTTTTGCGCAAATCTCCATCCACAGACTCCGGGTCAGGTGATGGTCTGCATGGCGGCGGTCGGTATGGTCCCAGAGTGGGACGCGTTCCTCCACCATATTTGTCGATATAGAAACCGGATAATTCTTCCTCATCCGTTCTGGCAGAGGCCCTTGAACCCTAAAAAAAATGAGAAAATAATTTATTAATTAAAAAAAATAATTTACACATATGATATAACAAGATTCAATACTGAGATATACTCACACGTCCCCGACTGCCGCGTGCTCCCCGGCGCCTTGTGGGTGGTTGCTGACGACCTCTTGAGGCAACAGTAGGATTAGACTAAAATAAAAGAATATCAAACTTAATAACCAAACATTTTAAGAATTAAGAAAAAACACAATACATTTAATTTTTTTATTTTTTATTTCCGATTCATGGTGTCCACCCCCGACTTCCTCCTCTCCCGCTGTCGGAGCAGTGCCGGAATACCTCTCCTCCGCTGACTATTGCTGTAAAAGAAAAATAATATTTTGGACATGGATGGAATAATAAAATAAAACTTTAAAACATGACATACCGTATCCAAGCGAACTCGTCACCTTGGAGGAGAGTTCCCGGACTCACTTGAATAGCCTATTGAAACAATTAAAAATAATTAAACAATTGATTTTGAATCATTTAAAAAAATCCCTCAAAAATGATACTTACTGGACATTAAAAAAAAAAAAAAATCAAGATCAGGTCTGTCTCCCAAAAAATATAACCTAAGAAAAATGAGAACAAAAAGTTGAAAGTTAACACATTAATATTAAACAACAGTACCACCTTAACCAGGGGACTACTACCCCCAACATCCACCATGCAGTCACCCCAGCCAGCTGCAGTCCCAAAGAAAAAGCACTTGCGACTAAGGCTGGGGTGACTGCACGGTGGGTGCTGGGGGCAGCATTCCCCAGGGGACTACTACCCCCAACATCCACCATGCAGTCACCCCAGCCAGCTGCAGTACCAAAGAAAAAGCACTTGTGACTGAAGCTGGGGTGACTGCATGGTGGGTGCTGGGGCAGCATTCCCCAGGGGACTACTACCCCCAACATCCACCATGCAGTCACCCCAGCCAGCTGCAGTCCCAAAGAAAACGCACTTGCGACTAAGGCTGGGGTGACTGCACGGTGGGTGCTGGGGGCAGCATTCCCCAGGGGACTACTACCCCCAACATCCACCATGCAGTCACCCCAGCCAGCTGCAGTCCCAAAGAAAAAGCACTTGGGACTGAAGCTGGGGTGACTGCATGGTGGGTGCTGGGGGCAGCATTCCCCAGGGGACTACTACCCCCAACATTCATTTGCTGCCTCCTACATGCATCTGCTATGTCTAGGACATAGTAGATGCATGTAGTTAATGTATTAAAAGACAAAACACACACTGAATACTCACCTCCAGGAGCTGAAGACACGACCTGTCCTCTCCCGCACGGGTTGTCTGTGGAAGTTCGCCAGCCAAGACCTTCCTACTTCTTGGCGCAGGCGCAACTTCCGGATCCGTCGTTGCTTCGTAACAACTGAAGATGTTAGGACGGATACGGAATAATACATTTCAATGGGCTATTATTCCGGATCCGTCAATGCGGCAAGTGTTCTGGATTTTTGGCCGGAGCAAAAAGCGCAGCATGCTGCGGTATTTTCTCCGGCCAAAAAACGTTCCGTTCCGGAACAGAAGACATCCTGATGCATCCTGAACGGATTTCTCTCCATTCAGAATGCATGGGGATAAAACTGATCAGGATTCTTCCGGCATAGAGCCCCGACGACAGAACTCTATGCCGGAAGAAGAAAAACGCAAGTGTGAAAGAGCCCTTAGAGAAAAATGAAATTTGTTGCTTACAGAGGATGTAGGAGGAGTTCCCATGAAGGAGAGCTGGAGTGCTGCATCCTTGCTGAGGTGCAGAGAGAAAGTCTGCTGTTGTGGGACAGAGCTACAGGAACTATAAAGTGATTTTTCCTGGCTGTTGTGGGACAGATCAACAGAGACTGCAAAGTGTGTTCCAGAGGAGCAAAATGTTCAATTCAGAGACCTGTGACAGGACAGGTTTCTCCTGTTATAGCTGAACTATGTGGATGCCTGCACCTGCAATCTAGAGAGAGAGAGAGAGAGAGGAAAAGACTGCGCTGGGACAAGCAAACGACCGGATCAGGAGCCAGACTGCATCTGCCTTCACGTGCCAGACCAAGACAAGCAGCTACCTTCAGAACTGTGAGTGTGCACCGGAGCTAATCCATGATAGGACGTAGAGCAGGAAAATTAGTCAGTGCATTTTAGAAAAGTGCCCTGGTTAGCAGGGGCAGACAGGAGAATATTAGAGGAGAGTAGCTTGCATGTTTTATGTGTTTGCTGTTTAGAGCGCATTTTTGTTTGGATACAAAGTTCAGTTATCCTTCCTGCTGTATTGTAGTTGAATCCTGCCCTGCGGTCTTTTCCTCCCCTGCCCACTACACAGGAACCACTCTAGTTTCAGACGAAGCAAAATACATAGTGAGAAGACACAAGTTGTCGATACAAATGTGCCTGGCCTCAGAGAAGCGTACTGGTAATGTTTTATCAGTAACCATAGGTGGAGGAGGTAATCAAGCACCTGGTACAGGCAAACCTACAGCAACATCAGATGAGTGCCCAGCAACAGAAGTCATATAAAGAGACCATGCAAGCTCAGACCAATAAGCTGCTCATCCAGCAGATGGCTGCCCTGACAGGTGCCGTTCGGTCTCTGAATAGTTCAGCTCCACCCACCCAGGATGATGGTCATCATGTCAGGAGGGCCATGAGGGAAGCCTTGCAAAAGATTACCTTGGAGGACAACATCGAGGCTTTCCTCACCATGTTTGAGCTGGTGGCTGACCGGGAGAAGCTGCCGCTGGATCAGTGGGCCAAAGTCCTGGCCTCATAACTAACTGGGGAGCTCCAAAAGGCATATTAAAATCTTGCCCTGCATGGCTCAGCGTCACCATTGAGGTGCGGTACACCACTGGGCCTATAGCCTGGACAAACCTCTGAGATCCCAGCTGTTTGACTTGTTACAACTAATCCAGAAGTGGTTACAGCTGGAGGTCTGCTGCCCACCCCAAATAGTGGAGCGTGGGATCATGGACAGTTTCATGCACACCCTTTCCTAACATGGCAGATATCCTGGTGGGACTGGGATTCTATGCCATCGTGAAGTCCCTGTACAGTCCAGGGATCCTGAAGTCAACCTACTGGGAGACTTGGACATTCAGAGACTGGGATCCAAACCCCCTTGAGAGGGTCGCACCAAGGCCAGGGGCAGGGGGCGACAAAACGATTCCCTGGGAGATCATTTGCTGGAGATGTCGGGTCCCGGGTGATATGGCGGCCCAGTGTCCCTTCACTACAGAGCCCAGGGACTGTTCTGTGGGCAAGCAAAGTTCCCTCTTCGCGCAGCCATCTTGCAGAACCGCACCAACCAATGGGAAGGGACTCCAAACAATAAATGGGACTCTGGTCTCGGGACTGTTGGACTTAAGGAGATTGGTCACTCTCATCTTGGCCTTCCTCATGTATTGGCCCCTGGGAAAAATGTGGGGATACCAGCGTTTACTAGGTGACCCAGGTTACTCTGGAGACAGGCTGGGGTACCCTGTCGGACAATGTGGGGGTGGTGAAATGCATGCTTCATGATGCTAGGAGGTGTCCCAGGGAAATTTTGGTATGGCCCAACTATGAGACTTGACCTTGAAAGGGGCGCTAGAGAATGTGGTGGTCCTTAATGGGGTTCCGCAGGAGCTTGGGGTCGACAACCGGTTCCCACATTTTGCCCTGGATCAGGACTTTTTATACCAAGATACAGGATGAGGTCGTGCAGCTACTAGTCCCAAGACTATATAAGCATATGGTTATGGCCCACTCCCATGTGTTGGGTGGTTACCTAGGGGCAGACAAAATGCCCGAGAGGGTCCTACAGCAGTTTTATTGGCTAGGGTGTTACTCAGTCAGCAGGGAAGAGCGAGCATCGGACGTCACTGGGCTCGGCGCATGCCCAGTGACGAAGATGAAGCTGCCGCCCTCAGTCTCCTGATGATCGCACAGGCGCAGCCCTCAGTGGGTACTGCGCCTGTGCGAGACTTCGTTCGGCGTGAGGGAGGGGGAGGAGAGGGAGGGGAGGCTGTGGCAGGCTGGGGGCGGCAGTTAGAAAATACAAGGAAGGCGGGCTGGGCACTGAAAGAGGGGCGGTACTGGGCTCACTAGGAAGAAAAAAACGCCCCTCTGGGCACCTTCAGGACGCATTTCCTTATTGATCAAACTCGTTTTTTGAAGTAACTGCTGGACGGATTTCAAGATAAAACAGCACAGCCTAATCCAGGTAAGCTGTGCTGCATGGCTGCTTTTAAATCGTTTTTTGGCTGAGGGGAGGTGACAGAATCCCTTTAATGACCAGACCACTTTTTACAATTCTGCACTACACTACTTTCACGGTTTATTTCTCCGTCATACAACTTACCACCCAAATGAATTTTACCTCAGTTTCTTCTCACTAATAGAGCTTTCATTTAGAGGTATTTCATTGCTGCTGACATTTTAACTTTTTTTGTTATTTAATCAAAATTTACCTTTTTTTTTTAATATAATTTTTCACTTTTAGTTGTAAAATTTTTCAAATAAAACTACATTTCTAAATACATTTTTATCTAAATTTATTGTTCTACATGTCTTTGACAAAAAAAATCCAATAAGTGTATATTTATTGGTTTGCGCAAAAGTTATAGCGTTTACAAACTATGGTACAAAAATGTGAATTTCTGCAATTTGAAGCAGCTCTGACTTTGTGAGCACCTGTCATGTTTCCTGAGGTTCTACAATGCCCAGACAGTATAAACACCCCTCAAATGACCCCATTTCGGAAAGTAGACACCCTAAGGTATTCGCTGATGGGCATAGTGAGTTCATAGAACTTTTTATTTTTTGTCACAAGTTAGCGGAAAATTATGATTTTTTTTTTTTCTTACAAAGTCTCATATTCCACTAACTTGTGACAAAAAATAAAAACTTTCATGAACTCACTATGCCCATCACGAAATACCTTGGGGTGTCTTCTTTCCAAAATGGGGTCACTTGTGGGCAGGGGCGTAGCTAAAGAATCATGGGCCCTGGTCTAAATGTTCAGCTTGGGCCCCCCCTTCCCTCAGTGTTTTGTGGCTAGGGAAGCACATAGCCTTCATGCTGTCTGCAGCAAAAATGTAAACAGTAGACCGATTCCCCCAACCCCCCCATGCCAAATTCTTGACCCAAGCCCTTCCCTCCAGCCAGAGCTATAACTTGACCAGCATGCACTTTCTATAAATACTTTCTATTTTTTTTATACAAAGTTGTCATTTTAGAGATATTTCTCTCACCCTGCATGGGTATATGTAAAAAGACACCCCAAAACACATTGCCCAACTTCTCCTGAGTACGGCGATACCACATGTGTGACACTTTTTTGCAGCCTAGGTGCGCAAAGGGGCACAAATTCCTTTTAGGAGGGCATTTTTAGACATTTGGATTCCAGACTTCTTCTCACGCTTTAGGGCCCCTAAAATGCCAGGGCAGTATAAATACCCCACATGTGACCCCATTTTGGAAAGAAGACACCCCAAGGTATTTCGTGATGGGCATAGTGAGTTCATGGAAGTTTTTATTTTTTGTCACAAGTTAGTGGAATATGAGACTTTGTAAGAAAAACAAAACAAAAAAGAACATCATTTTCCGCTAACTTGTGACAAAAAATAAAAACTTCTATGAACTCACTATGCCCATCAGCGAAGACCTTAGGGTGTCTTCTTTCCAAAATGGGGTCATTTGTGGGGTGTTTGTACTGCCCTGGCATTTGAGGGTCTCCGCAATCATTACATGTATGGCCAGCATTAGGAGTGTCTGCTATTCTCTTTATATTGAGCATACAGGTAATGAGATTTTTTATTTTCCGTTCAGCCTCTGGACTGAAAGAAAAAATGAACGGCACAGATTTCTTCATTCGCATCGATCAATGTGGATGAAAAAATCTCTGCCAAAAAAACGGAGAGGAAAGGCGTCTGCCAGGACATAGGAGCTCCGCCCAACATCCATACCCACTTAGCTCGTATGCCCTGGCAAACACGATTTCTCCAATTACATCAATCAATGTGGATGAATAAATAATTTCCGTTTTTTTGTTTGTTTTTTATATGCAAAGTGTTTGCCAAAGCATATGAACACCACCGCCCCCTCAGCTCATAAGCCTCGGCAAACATATCTTTTTTACTGCAGAGGAGAAATCTCTTCTTGCAGCGCCACATACACAGACACTGGTTGCTCGTTCAATTTGGATAGTCGTGTCTGTGTGAATGGAGGAGAGCATGTAAACGTCATGCTTGTCTCTCCATTTCACCGCAAGCAGTTCTTCGTTACACAAGGCAGCCCTCTCCCCCCTTGCAAGACGGGTGGTAACGAGCCGTTGGGGGAAGCCCCAGCGACTAGGTCGCGCGGTGCCACAGCAGCCAATCTGTTCTAAAAACAAATGTCTGAAGAGGGGGCACACTTGTGTAAAAATTGTCCACATAAAGATGGTACCCTTTGCCAAATAAGGGTGACACCAAGTCCCAGACTGACTTCCCACTGCTCCCCAGGTAGTCAGGGCAACCGACCGGCTCCAGGGTCTGATCTTTACCCTCATAGACACAAAATTTGTGGGTATAGCCTGTGGCCCTTTCACAGAGCTTATACAATTTGACCCCATACCGGGCGCGCTTGCTTGGGATGTATTGTTTGAAGCCAAGGCGTCCTGGTAAAATGTATAAGGGACTCGTCTACGCAGATGTTTTGCTCAGGGGTATACAAATCTGCAAATTTGGTGTTAAAGTGGTCTATGAGGGGCCGAATTTTGTGGAGCCGGTCAAAAGCTGGGTGGCCTCTGGGACGAGAGGTGGTGTTGTCACTAAAGTGCAGGAAACGCAGGATGGTCTCAAATCGTGTCCTGGACATGGCAGCAGAGAACACGGGCATGTGATGAATTGGGTTCGTGGAACAATATGACCGCAATTCATGCTTTTTGTTAGGCCCATGTTGAGGAGAAGGCCCATAAAAGTTTTAGTTTCGGAAACTTGGACAGGTTTCCACCGGAAAGACTGGGCATAAAAGCTTCCCGGGTTGGCGGCTATAAATTGAGTGGCATATCGATTTGTTTCTGCCACGACTAAGTCCAACAGCTCCGCAGTCAAGAACAGCTAAAAAAAAGTGCCGATCCGATCTGAGCTGTCTCACCCTGAACGCCAGACTGGGCGGTGAAAGGGGGAACTACTGGTGCTGCTGAAATTGGGGGCTGCCAATCAGGGTTTGCCATCACCTCAGGGACTCTAGGGGCTCTACGGGCTTGTCTGTGCGGTGGCTGCGACGGGGGAACTAATGCACGTGCCACCGTACCAGCTTCAACTGCCCTTCTGGTGCTTGCCACTTCACCATGTTGTACGGCAGTGCTGGTACTAGGTCCAGGATGGGCTGCGCTGCTGGTGTATGCCACGTAATCCGCCAGCGCCAGCCCCACTCTGCTGCCCTTGAAGCGTATTCTGCGCAACCTCTGGTCTAGCAACACGGGGCCGGGTACGCCTGGTGGTATCAGGGACCTCAACCTCCTCGTCCGAACTTTGGGTCAGACTGCCACTGCTTTCTACAGGTTCGTATTCTGACCCGCTGGATTCGTCAGATGAGGGTTCCCATTCCTCATCCGACTGGGTCAGAAGCCTGTAGGCCTCTTCAGAAGAATACCCCTTATTTGCCATTTGGACAACTAAATTTAGGGGGTATTCCCTGAGAGTACCCAAGAAAAAAAGCAAGCCTGTCTTACAAATGGGAGGCTAGTGAAGTACCGGAGGCACCTGCGATTGATAAAAAATATCAAAACAGATTTTTTTTTTTATTGCCGCAGCGCTTGTAAAGTGATTGTGCAGTGATCAAAAAAATAATAATTTTTGGTCACTGCGGCGGGGCGGGCGTGGGGGAAAGCATATGATCAGGCTTGATCGGGCAAACTTTTACTATTGTTGGTTAAAATAATACCCCATCTTAGTATGTATGTTAGGCTACGTCAAATGAATAGACAAGGCCTTACTTGGACGTATCAGGATAGTGAAGTCCGATATATAGAAAAATGTACTGCAAATTACAGTTAGATGACTGTGGACCTGGCCAAACGGTGAAAAGAGAGGAGGTGGATAAGGGGAAGGGAACAATATCCCTAATACAACCCTCAATGTACCCCACTGTCATGGTCTTACCTTCTTGCTGTTCTCCTTCGTTTGACATGTGCTGGCGGCCATCTTGGTTTCTGGGTTTCTTGTAGCCTCCCACCCTGCGGCTTCTCCTTCCCACTGGGAGGAGCTGGATGCCTAGCTCATATATATAGGAGGTCTGTGGCTTCGGTTCCTTGCTTGGTCCTCCTGTGTTCACATGCTTCTAAGACTGCTGCTGCTTCTGGTTCCTGATCCTGGCTTCGTCTGACTAACCTGCTGGTTCCTGATCCAGGCTTCGTCTGACTACCCTTCTGGTTCCTGACCTCAGGCTTCGCAAGACCCTGCTTCGGTTTAGCCATCCGTTTGGACTTTTGCCTTACAGCTTGATTGTCAATAAAGCCTTCTTGTTTCCACTTACCTCTTGTTGTACGTCTGGTTCATGGTTCCTTGACACCCTGCCTACAGGCGGAGCACCCGCCCCGAAAGGGGCGACCCCACCTCTCGGTGGCTAAGCCCTCGCTGTCACCTAATGTTACCCTGCCTATAAAGATCGATGATGTTCGCCCTTCTTTAGCAGTTTGTCCCGATGCATTACCCCAGACGTAATAAAGGCTGGTTCATCAGGGGACTCAGGATAGTTAATAGGTTCTTGCAGGTTCATTAGATGAATGCCCAACTGATAATGGTGGGCAAAACTCTGATAATTGCATAGCAGACCTCCTGGTATAGTAAGGTGCACCATCCTGATACGTCCAAGTAAGGCCTTGTCTATTCATTTGACGTAGCCTAACATACATACTAAGATGGGGCATTATTTTAACCAACAATAGTAAAAGTTATGTTTTATATGAAAAGTCATTTTTCTCTGTGATTTCTATATTGATACTTTTCGTAACCCTATAAATTCCACTGTGATCTGATTGGGCAAACACAGCGTTTTCGGTGGAGGGCGAGCTAAGGTGACACTAATACTATTATAGATCTGACTGTAATCAGTTCTGATCACTTACAGATACTATAAAAGTTGTAAGAAGGAACAAGGAGCCGTCTTTGACGGAAGATACGTGTCACGAGGTTCCTGGCCTTGGTGAGGTAAGAACCGGGTTTTTTCCTGAAGTGTCAGGTCTGTAGTGCAATCTGACACTTCAACTGTTAGAATGGCTGTAAAGCCAATCCGGGCCGATTCTTATTGGGAGCAGCCAAAGAGCAGGGTGGGTGGCTGTTCCCCACGGTTCCAGGCCGGGTTTTGGCTGGAATATAAAAAACCCAGCCAGCATGTTCAGGTGGTGGATTATCCTCCATGACAGAGGAGCTGAGGAGTCTGTGGTTTGGAGACACTGAGTCATCTGTTTGTGTGAGCCATAGGCTGGGGAAACAGGCCACTAAAGACTGCTGCGGACTCTGGGTGAAAATCATCTGCTGACCAGGTGACGTCTTTTTTGCACTGTGAACTTTGTGTGGTGTGAACAGGCACCAAAACTGAACACTTTCTTTTGGCTTGTTTTCTTGCTATGTGTGAATAAACACTGAACTTTGATTTAAACCTTGTTTTTGCCTCTGTACTGCGTCCGCTTACCCTGCCTACCAAAGCGAATCCCCACAAAGTACAAATGCTGATTAGCGATACGCTAATCAGCGAATCAGTGACTGCGGTGGGCTGGGCGCTAACCGACGCTAAATGCCTAACAAAGGGGCCTAAACTATCCTAAACCTAACCGTCAATACTAGTGGGAAAAAAAAGTGACAGTTTACACTGATCACTTTTTTTCCCTTTCACTAGGTGATTGACAGGGGCGATCAAGGGGTTAATTGGGGTGATAAGAGGTGATCTGCGGGCTACGTGTGCTGTTTGGTGTACTCACTGTGAACTGTGCTCCTCTGCTGGAACCAACCGACAAAAAGGGCCAGCAGAGGAGCACAGAAGCCATTTAACACCTTTTATATTTATAAATATAAGGTGTTAAATGACTTCTGATTAGTTTTTTTGAAAATCACCAGCCTGCCAGCGCTGATCATTGGCTGGCAGGCTGGTGACGAAATACTTCTTTAACTTTTGCCGGCCCGCAATGTGCATGCGTGGGCCGGCCTGCCCGAAATCTCGCGCCTCGCGAGAGGACGCGCCGGCGCGTTCAGGGGGAATGACAGGGCCACCGCAAAGACGCGATCCTGCGTGCGGCGGTCCTGTAGTGGTTAAAGTAGCAATTCATTCAAATTGGCACAATGGGGGAGATTTATCAAAGCATATGTAAAGGAAAACAGGCATAGTTGTCCATAGCAACAATCAGATTCCACCTTTCATTTTCCAAAGGAGCTCTGGGAAATTAAAGGTAAAATCTTATTGGTTGCTTTGGGCAACTAAACCAGATTTCCTTTACACCAGATTTAATAAATCTCCCCAATAGATCTTTTGTGAAACTGATGCATGTTACAAAAGAATGTGAAGTCATTCAAGAAGTCAGCTATAAAATAACCCAAATTGCTTTATCTTACGAGGAATAAAAGGTATAATTGATTGAAAAATTTACTGGTAACCTCCACAATTCCATCCACAGAAAACAAGTAAGAAATTTAGTATCAATTGTTAAATGATAAAACCAGTATAAATCTGTGATTGGCGCACAAAGGACCACGTCTGCAATTAAAGTTAGTATTTAATGACTTGTGGCTGAAATTACCCATAGAGGCTAGTAAGAATACAGTTTAATTTTTCAGGGCAGCTTAGAATATGAAAAATTAAAAAGTAATTGTCTAGGAAAGTTATTTTGAAATACCTTATTAGGGAGAGTTAAGTAAAGGTCATACTAGCCAGAGCGCAAAGTGTCTAGGGCTCTGATGGCTAACCTCCGGCACTCCAGCTGTGGTAAAGCTACAAGTCTGAAGATGCAGACTTGCTTGGCTGTTCTCATAATTCCATAGAAATCAATGGAGCATGCTGGGAGTCGTAATTTCACCACAGTTGGCTTGTCGGGGGTTAGCCATCACTGGTCTATCTAACATGTGCATGCATTACCCATTAATTTCAATTGGAACTGTGCTATGCTTTATTTTACAAGACGTGGCACTGCAGGGAAAATACAAATTTGCACCAGGTTCCCCAACAGATTATTAATGGGTCACTGAGCTCACAAAATAAATTGACATGTCATACAGATGTATCAACAGTTTTGATCGATGGGGGTCTGAGTGCTGAGACCTCCTACCGATCGCTAGAACAAGGAGAGAAAAGAATACATACACTCACCTAAAGAATTATTAGGAACACCTGTTCTATTTCTCATTAATGCGATAATCTAGTCAACCAATCACATGGCAGTTGCTTCAATGCATGTAGGGTTATGGTCCTGGTCAAGGCAATCTCCTGAACTCCAAACTGAATGTCAGAATGGGAAAGAAAGGTGATTTAAGCAATTTTGAGCGTGCCATGGATGTTGGTGCCAGACGGGCCGGTCTGAGTATTTCACAATCTGCTCAGTTACTGGGATTTTCACGCACAACCATTTCTAGGGTTTACAAAGAATGGTGTGAAAAGGGAAAAACATCCAGTATGCAGCAGTCCTGTCGGCGAAAATGCCTTGTTGATGCTAGAGGTCAGAGGAGAATGGGCCGACTGATTCAAGCTGATAGAAGAGCAACGTTGACTAAAATAACCACTCGTTACAACTGAGGTATGCAGCAAAGCATTTGTGAAGCCACAACACACACAACCTTGAGGTGGATGGGCTACAACAGCAGAAGACCCCACCGGGTACCAGTCATCTCCACTACAAATAGGAAAAAGAGGCTACAATTTGCACAAGTTCACCAAAATTGAAGTTGAAGACTGGAAAAATGTTGCCTGGTCTGATGAGTCTTGATTTCTGTTGAGACATTCAAATGGTAAAGTTAGAATTTTAGCGTAAACAGAATGAGAACATGTATCCATCATGCCTTGTTACCACTGTGCAGGCTGGTGGTGGTGCTGTAATGGTGTGGGGCATGTTTTCTGGGCACACTTTAGGCCCCTTAGTGCCAATTGGCCATCGTTTAAATGCCACGGGCTACCTGAGCATTGTTTCTGACCATGTCCATCCCTTCATGACCACCATGTACCCATCCTCTGATGGCTACTTCCAGCAGGATAATGCACCATGTCACAAAGCTCGAATCATTTCAAATTGGTTTCTTGAACATGACAATGAGTTCACTGTACTAAAATGGCCCCCACAGTCACCAGATCTCAACCCAATAGAGCATCTTTTGGATGTGGTGGGACAGGAACTTCGTGCCCTGGATGTGCATCCCTCAAATCTCCATCAACTGCAAGATGCTATCCTATCAATATGGGCCAACATTTCTAAAGAATGCTATCAGTACCTTGTTGAATCAATGCCACGTATAATTAAGGCAGTTCTGAAGGCAAAAGGGGGTCCAACACCGTATTATTATGGTGTTCCTAATAATTCTTTAGGTGAGTGTATATTGTGCTCTTGCTCCTCGTTGCAGGAGATGGCTTAATAGAAGTCTATATGACCATCTCTATTCCCATCCTCTGCAGCCAGAAGAGAGAGAAAACTATATGAGTGCTTCTTTCATCTTTCTGTAGGGATTGGTGGGGGTCTCAGCACTCAGACCCCCACAGATCAAAGCTTTTAATATGTCTATAATATATATGTCTAAAACTATATAAAATATATGTCTAAAACTAAGAGACCCTTTAAGTGTTGGCGCACCCTGTGATGATCTTATCACAGATCCATCTGGAGATTGTTCAAAATGCAAAGCCCACCTACATTTTGATTTATGATTGCAAGTTCATTGCAACATTGAATAATCAACACATGGGAAGAAGAGTTGTAAGCCTCTTTCACATTCAAAAGCTAGTGTGAAATGAACAAATAGTTGAATCATATACATTATAGAAGTATGTAAAGTCACAATAACATGAACTTGTCACAATTAGGGATGAGCGTACCCGAACTGTATAGTTCGGGTTCGTACCGAATTTTGGGGTGTCCGTGACACGGACCCGAACCCGAACATTTTAGTAAAAGTCCAGGTTCGGGATCGGTGTTTGTCACTTTCTTGGCGCTTTTTGAAAGGCTGCAAAGCAGCCAATCAACAAGCCTCATACTACCTGCCCCAAGAGGCCGTCACAGCCATGCCTACTATTGGCATGGCTGTGATTGGCCGGTGCAGCATGTGACCCAGCCTCTATTTAAGCTGGAGTCACGTAGCGCCGCATGTCACTCTTCTCTGATCAGTGTAGGGAGAGGTTGCAGCTGCAACTGTTAGGGCGAGATTAGGCATTGATTAACTCCTCAAAAACACTTAATTCAGTGATTGATCTACAGCTGTGGATCATTGAACTGCTGCCAATTAATTGCTCACTGTTTTTAGGCTGCCCAGAGCGTTTTTCAGTCACTTTTTACTGGGGTGATTGGCGGCCATTTTGTGTCTTGTGGTGCGCCACCACAAGCTGCCACCAAGTCCATTTAACCATCAATAGTGTGGTTATTTTTTTGCTATATCCTACATCAGGGGCTTGGCTGTGCTTGCTATTTTATTGAGGGGTGAAATACAATTGCCAAAATAGCAGTACCCTAAATCTGGTGTTTCAACGGTGGCCAGCCAATTGTAATACTGTCTGCTGTCTGGCAAAGGATATATTTTTGTTCTGGGTTGAAATACAAATCCCAACTTAGCAATTCCCTAAATCAGTGGTTTCTGCTGTATCAGGCCTATTTTAAATCTATCCATAAAAGGGTATAAAAGATTGAAGGTGCAGATAGGGTCATTCTCAATTAGTTCACACGCTACTGTGCATTTCCAAGTCTAATTCTGTCATGCAGCGCCTAAATACTAGGCCTACAATTTATATTCAGCTAAATCTGTCGTTACTGCTGTGCCTGTATTAGTGTAATACGGTACCTAAATAGATAGCCAGATAGTGTTAGGTGTCTGTAAAATAAAAAAATAAAAATAAAAAAAAGGCCTGAATTTGAATTCAATACATTGGGCCAAATAATTTTTTTCTTATTGTGGTGAACGGTAACAATGAGGAAAACATCTAGTAAGGGACGCGGACATGGTCGTGGTGGTGTTAGTGGACCCTCTGGTGCTGGGAGAGGACGCGGCCGTTCTGCCAAAGCCACACGTCCTAGTGTACCAACTACCTCAGGTCCCAGTAGCCGCCAGAATTTACAGCGATATTTGGTGGGGCCCAATGCCGTTCTAAGGATGGTAAGGCCTGAGCAGGTACAGGCATTAGTCAATTGGGTGGCCGACAGTGGATCCAGCACGTTCACATTATCTCCCACCAAGTCTTCTGCAGAAATCGCACAGATGGCGCCTGAAAACCAAGCCCATCAGTCTGTCACATCACCCCCATGCATATCAGGGAAACTGTCTGAGCCTCAAGTTATGCAGCAGTCTCTTATGCTGTTTGAAGACTCTGCTGGCAGGGTTTCCCAAGGGCATCCACCTAGCCCTTCCCCAGCGGTGGAAGACATAGAATGCACTGACGCACAACCACTTATGTTTCCTGATGATGAGGACATGGGAATACCACCTCAGCACGTCTCTGATGACGAAACACAGGTGCCAACTGCTGCTTCTTTCTGCAGTGTGCAGACTGAACAGGAGGTCAGGGAGGAAGACTGGCTGGAAAACGATACAGGGGACGATGAGGTCCTAGACCCCACATGGAATGAAGGTCGTGCCACTGACTTTCAGAGTTCGGAGGAAGAGGCAGTGGTGAGACTGAGCCAACAGCGTAGCAAAAGAGGGAGCAGTGGGCAAAAGCAGAACACCCGCCGCCAAGAGACTCCGCCTGCTACTGACCGCTGCCATATGGACCGAGCACCCCAAAGGCAGCTTCAAGGAGTTCCCTGGCGTGGCAGTTCTTCAAACAATGTGCTGATGACAAGACCCGAGTGGTTTGCACGCTGTGCCATCAGAGCCTGAAGCGAGGCATTAACGTTCTGAACCTTAGCACAACCTGCATGACCAGGCACCTGCATGCAAAGCATGAACTGCAGTGGAGTAAACACCTTAAAAACAAGGAAGTCACTCAGGCTCCCCCTGCTACCTCTTCTGCTGCTGCCGCCTCGGCCTCTTCTGCTGCTACCACCTCGGCCTCTTCCTCCGCCTCTGGAGGAACGTTGGCACCTGCCGCCCAGCAAACAGGGGATGTACCACCAACACCACCACCTCCGTCACCAAGTATCTCAACCATGTCACACGCCAGCGTTCAGCTCTCCATCTTACAAACATTTGAGTGAAAGCGTAAATTCCCACCTAGCCACCCTCGATCCCTGGCCCTGAATGCCAGCATTTCTAAACTACTGGCCTATGAAATGCTGTCATTTAGGCTGGTGGACACAGACAGCTTCAAACAGCTCATGTCACTTGCTGTCCCACAGTATGTTGTTCCCAGCCGCCACTACTTCTCCAAGAGAGCCGTGCCTTCCCTTCACAAACAAGTATCCAATAAAATCAAGTGTGCACAGCGCAACGCCATCTGTGGCAAGGTCCACCTAACCACATATACGTGGACCAGTAAGCACGGCCAGGGACGCTATATCTCCCTAACTGCACACTGAGTAAATGGAGTGGCGGCTGGGCCCCAGGCGGAGAGCTGTTTGGCGCACGTCCTTCCGCCGCCAAGGATCGCAGGGTAACATTCTTTGCCTCCTGTAGCCTCCTCCTCCTACTCGGCTTCCTCCTCCTCTTCTTCCACCTGCTCATCCAGTCAGCCACACACCTTCGCCACCAACTTCAGCACATCCTGGGGTAAACGTCAGCAGGCCATTCTGAAACTCATATGTTTGGGGGACAGGCCCCACACCGCACAGGAGTTGTGGCGGGGTATAGAACAACAGACCGACGAGTGATTGCTGCCGGTGAGCCTCAAGCCCGGCCTGGTGGTGTGCGATAATGGGCGAAATCTCGTTGCAGCTCTGGGACTAGCCGGTTTTATGCACATCCCTTACCTGGCGCATGTGCTGAATTTGGTCATGCAGAAGTTCATTCACAACTACCCCGACATGTCAGAGCTGCTGCATAAAGTGCAGGCCGTCTGTTCGCGCTTCTGGCGTTCACATCCTGCCGCTGCTCGCTTGTCTGCGCTACAGCGTAACTTCGGCCTTCCCGCTTACTGCCTCATATGCGACGTGCCCGCCAGGTGGAACTCCACCTTACACATGCTGGACAGACTGTGCGAGCAGCAGCAGGTCATAGTGGAGTTTCAGCTGCAGCACGCACGGGTCAGTCGCACTGCGGAACAGCACCACTTCACCACCAATGACTGGGCCTCCATGCAAGACCTGTGTGCCCTGTTGCGCTGTTTTGAGTACTCCACCAACATGGCCAGTGGCGATTACGCCGTTATCAGCATTACAATACCACTTCTATGTCTCCTTGAGAAAACACTTAGGGCGATGATGGAAGAGGAGGTGGCCCAGGAGGAGGAGGAGGAAGAGGGGTCATTTTTAGCACTTTCAGGCCAGTCTCTTAGAAGTGACTCAGAGGGAGGTTTTTTGAAACAGCAAAGGCCAGGTACAAATGTGGCCAGCCAGGGCCCACTACTGGAGGACGAGGAGGACGAGGATGAGGATGAGGTGGAGGAGGATGAGGATGAAGCATGTTCACAGCGGGTAGCACCCAACGCAGCTCGGGCCCATCACTGGTGCGTGGCTGGGGGGAAACGCAGCACGATGACGATACGCCTCCCACAGAGGACAGCTTGTCCTTGCCTCTGGGCAGCCTGGCACACATGAGCGACTACATGCTGCAGTGCCTGCATAATGACAGCAGAGTTGCCCACATTTTAATGTGTGCGGACTACTGGGTTGCCACCCTGCTGGATCCCCTGTACAAAGACAATGTGCCCACCTTACTTTCTGCACTGGAGCGTGATAGGAAGATGCGCGAGTGCAAGCGCACATTGGTAGACGTGCTACTGAGAGCATTCCCAAATGTCACAGGGGAACAAGTGGAAGCCCAAGGCGAAGGCAGAGGAGGAGAAAGAGGTCGCCAACGCAGCTGTGTCACGGCCAGCTCCTCTGAGGGCAGGGTTAGCATGGCAGAGATGTGTAAAAGTTTTGTCACCACGCCACAGCTAACTGCACCACCACCTGATACGAAACGTGTTAGCAGGAGGCAACATTTCACTAACATGGTGGAACAGTACGTGTGCACACCCCTCCACATACTGACTGATGGTTCGGCCCTATTCAACTTCTGGGTCTCCAAATTGTCGACGTGGCCAAAGCTAGCCTTTTATGCCTTGGAGGTGCTGGCCTGCCTGGCGGCCAGCGTTTTGTCTGAACATGTATTTACCACGGCAGGGGGCGTCATTACAGACAAACGCAGCCGCCTGTCTACAGCCAATGTGGACAAGCTGACGTTCATAAAAATGAACCAGGCATTGATCCCACAGGACCTGTCCATCCCTTGTGCAGATTAGACATTAACTACCTCCCCTTAACCATATATTATTGTACTCCAGGGCACTTCCTCATTCAATCCTATTTTTATTATCATTTTGCCATTATATTGCGGGGCAACCCAAAGTTGAATGAACCTCTCCTCTGTCTGGGTGCCGCGGACTAAATATCTGACAATGGACTGTTCCAGTGTTGGGTGACGTGAAGCATGATTCTCTGCTATGACATGAAGACTGATTCTCTGCTGACATGAAGCCTGAATCTCTGTTATGGGACCTCTCTCCTCTGTCTGGGTGCCGGGGCCTGAATATATGACAATGGACTGTTCCAGTTTTGGGTGACGTGAAGCATGATTCTCTGCTATGACATGAAGCCTGAATCTCTGTTATGGGACCTCTCTCCTCTGTCTGGGTGCCGGGCCCTAAATATCTGACAATGGACTGTTCCAGTGTTGGGTGACGTGGAGCCTGATTCTCTGCTTTGACATGAAGACTGATTCTCTGCTGACATGAAGCCTGAACCTCTGTTATGGGACCTCTCTCCTCTGTCTGGGTGCCGGGGCCTGAATATATGACAATGAACTGTTCCAGTTTTGGGTGACGTGAAGCCTGATTCTTTGCTATGACATGAAGACTGATTCTCTGCTGACATGAAGCCAGATTCTCTGCTATGGGACCTCTTTACAATTGATATTGGTTAATTTTTATTTATTTTATTTTTATTCATTTCCCTATCCACATTTGTTTGCAGGGGATTTAACTACATTTTGCTGCCTTTTTCAGCCCTCTAGCCCTTTCCTGGGATGTTTTACAGCCTTTTTAGTGCCGAAAAGTTTGGGTCCCCATTGACTTCAATGGGGTTCGGGATGAAGTTCGTGTCGGGTTCGGATCCCGAACCCGAACATTTCTGGGAAGTTCGGCCGAACTTCTCGAACCCGAACATCCAGGTGTTCGCTCAACTCTAGTCACAATGATTTCCTAAGTGTGCCATCCTGGCATTTGATACAACAACACCAATGCCTTTGCAAAACTACAGGCATACACAGTGTTTTATTATTAAGCTATTTGTTATAGCGTATGATCAACTATGAACGTTATTTTACAGAGTGTATGTGTATATATTGTGACAGTGAAAGATTTGGTCTGGGAAAAAAGATATTTTCCTCTCAGCATGTGTTGCTGGGCTGATTTACAGCCAGGTGAGGTCAAATACCAGAACGGATTTTAAATGCCAAATGTTTTGGTAGCACCTGGCTGTCCTTAAATAGGCAGCTGGGCCCAGAAGCCAGGTCTCTGTGTTTGGGATCTGGTGTCTGGATGAAGGCTTGCTACTAGAGTTGAGCGGACACCTGGATGTTCGGGTTCGACTGGTTTGGCCGAACTTCGGAAAAAAGTTTGAGTTCGGGATCCGAACTGACCCCGAACCCCATTGAAGTCAATGGGGACCCAAACTTTGGAGCACTAAAATGGCTGTAATAATGTCATGGAAAGGGCTAGAGGGCATCAAAATTTGGTTAAGAGCATGGCAAGTGTTCTGCAAACAAATGTGCATAGGGAAATTACTTTAAATAACATAAAATACATAAAAATAAAAAATAATAATCTTGATCTAGGTGGACGAGGTCCATATGGAGTAGGTGGTTGAGGAGGCGGTGGATGTAGCGGTGTAGGTGGAAGCAGCGGTGGAGGAGGATGCCTACACTCCTTTTTGGTTTTAAATTTATTTTTTATTTTTTAAATTAGGGGTACACTCTAAAATATTGGGAAATATAACCTGTGATAACTTCCAAAGGGTAAAGGGCAAGCTCAGGCCATGTGCCCAATTTGGAGACCCAGAAGTTGCAGGGGCTGACCCAGGTCAGTCAGTTTGTGTAGGCATGTGCACACTTACTGCCCCACCATGTTGCTTGTCCCCGTGATGTTCACGATCCAATTTAATATCTGCTTTATCAACTTTAAATGTTCTTTTATGCGTCTACCATGGTGATCACGGGAGCGTGAGAAAGAGAAACCACATCCAAGGGAGGATTTTTTTTTCTTTAAAATTTCGAAATATAGAGTGGAATTATGGGACAAATTATTAAAGTGTGAAAGTGGGACAACTTTTTAAAGTTTAAGCATTGAATGAAAGGATGGGCCACACATCCTTTCAGGAAGAATTTATAGAATTTTATTCCCTGTCAACTATGCAGAGCAGGGGTTTCTATCCGACAAAATTTGAAAAATGTCGCCTGACAATGCAATTGACAATTTTTTTTACATTTATGTTCCTGTCACCTATGTAGAGGTGCCCCAGTGACATCCACCATCCATTTGGATATCTTCTCTTACAACTTTTGATGTTATTTTCTGAACCTACCATGTGAATTACAGTTATCGGTGAATCAGGGTTCCATGCCGGAGAGGGAGCGTGAGAAAAAGAGACCAAATTTAAGGGAGATATATTTATTTTAAAAAATTGAGATTAAGCGGAAATGTTGGAAAAGCTGTTAAATCGCAAATGTGGGACAAATTACAGAAGCCCAAAATGTGGGCCAGAAGAATAAAGCGGAATATGGGAAAAGTTATTGAGGCAAAAATTTGGGACAAATTACAGAAGCCCAAATGTGGGCCAAAAGAGTAAAGTGGAATTATGGGAAAAGGTATTGAGGCGCAAATGTGGTACAAAATACAGAAGGCCAAATGTGGGCCAAAAGAGTAAAGCGGAATTGTGGGACAAATTATTAAAGCGCAAATGTGGTACAACTTGTTAAAGTTTAACCCCTTAGGGACACAGCCTTATTTCACCTTAAGGACCAGGCCATGTTTTGCAAATCTGACCAGTGTCACTTTAAGTGCTGATAACTTTAAAACGCTTTGACTTATCCAGGCCATTCTGAGAGTGTTTTTTTCATCACATATTGTACTTCATGACACTGGTAAAATGAAGTCAACTTCAAATGTTACAAGGCTTAGAAGTTTAGAAGCAAATCTTTAAATTTTTCAGAAATTTACAAAAACTCCATTTTTAGGGACCAGTTCAGGTCTGAAGTCACTTTGCAAGGCTTACATAATAGAAACCACCCCAAAATTACCCCATCTAAGAAACTACACCCCTCAAGGTATTCAAAACAAATTTTGCATACGTTGTTAACTCTTTAGGTGTTGCACAAGAGTTATTGGCAAATGGGGATGAAATTTGAGAATTTCATTTTTTTGCCTAATTTTTCATTTTAACCAATTGTTTCCACTAATAAAGCAAGGGTTAACAGTCAAACAAGACTGTATCTTTATTGCCCTGACTCTGCCGTTTACAGAAACACCCAATATGTGGCCGTAAACTACTGTACGGCCACACAGCAGGCGTAGAGTGAAAGGTGCGCCGTTTGGATTTTGGAAGGCTGATTTTTATGGACTGGTTTATTTACACCATGTCCCATTTGAAGCCCCCTGATTCACCCCTAGAGCAGAAACTCCCTAAAAGTGACCCCATCTAAGAAACTACACCCCTCAAGGTATTCAAAACCGATTTTAAATATGTCGTTAACCCTTTAGTAGTGATGTCCCGAATAGAGTTGAGCGAACACCTGGATGTTCGGGTTCGAGAAGTTCGGCCGAACATCCCGGAAATGTTCGGGTTCGGGATCCGAACCCGATCCGAACTTCGTCCCGAACCCGAACCCCATTGAAGTCAATGGGGACCCGAACTTTTCGGCACTAAAACGGCTGTAAAACAGCCCAGGAAAGGGCTAGAGGGCTGCAAAAGGCAGCAACATGTAGGTAAATCCCCTGCAAACAAATGTGGATAGGGAAATGAATTAAAATAAAAATTAAATAAATAAAAATTAACCAAAATCAATTGGAGAGAGGTTCCATAGCAGAGAATCTGGCTTCCCGTCACCCACCACTGGAACAGTCCATTCTCAGATATTTAGGCCCCGGCACCCAGGCAGAGGAGAGAGGTCCCGTAACAGAGAATCTGTCTTCATGTCAGCAGAGAATTAGTCTGCATGTCATAGCAGAGAATGAGGCTTCACGTCAGCCACCACTGCAACAGTCCATTGGCATATATTTAGGCCTAGCACACAGGCAGAGGAGAGAGGTCCCGTAACAGAGAATCTGGCTTCATGTCAGCAGAGAATCAGTCTGCATGTCATAGCAGAGAATGAGGCTTCACGTCACCCACCACTGCAACAGTCCATTGGCATATATTTAGGCCTAGCACACAGGCAGAGCAGAGAGGTCCCGTAACAGACAATCTGGCTTCATGACAGCAGAGAATCAGTCTGCATGTCATAGCAGAGAATGAGGCTTCACGTCACCCACCACTGCAACAGTCCATTGGCATATATTTAGGCCTAGCACACAGGCAGAGCAGAGAGGTCCCGTAACAGACAATCTGGCTTCATGTCAGCAGAGAATCAGTCTGCATGTCATAGCAGAGAATGAGGCTTCACGTCACCCACCACTGCAACAGTCCATTGGCATATATTTAGGCCTAGCACACAGGCAGAGCAGAGAGGTCCCGTAACAGACGATCTGGCTTCATGTCAGCAGAGAATCAGTCTGCATGTCATAGCAGAGAATCAGGCTTCACGTCAGCCACCACTGCAACAGTCCATTGTCATAAATTTAGGCCCAGCACCCAGGCAGAGGAGAGAGGTCCCGTAACAGACAATCTGGCTTCATGTCAGCAGAGAATTAGTCTGCATGTCATAGCAGAGAATCAGGCTTCATGTCAGCCACCACTGCAACAGTCCATTGGCATATATTTAGGCCTAGCACACAGGCAGAGGAGAGGTTCATTCAACTTTGGGTAGCATCGCAATATAATGGTAAAATGAAAATAAAAATAGGATTGAATGAGGAAGTGCCCTGGAGTCCAATAATATATGGTTATGGGGAGGTAGTTAATGTCTAATCTGGACAAGGGACGGACAGGTCCTGTGGGATCCATGCCTGGTTCATTTTTATGAACGTCAGCTTGTCCACATTGGCTGTAGACAGGCGGCTGCGTTTGTCTGTAATGACGCCCCCTGCCGTGCTGAATACACGTTCAGACAAAACGCTGGCTGCCGGGCAGGCCAGCACCTCCAAGGCATAAAAGGCTAGCTCTGGCCACGTGGACAATTTAGAGACCCAGAAGTTGAATGGGGCCGAACCATCAGTCAGTACGTGGAGGGGTGTGCACACGTACTGTTCCACCATGTTAGTGAAATGTTGCCTCCTGCTAACACGTTGCGTATCAGGTGGTGGTGCAGTTAGCTGTGGCGTGTTGACAAAAGTTTTCCACATCTCTGCCATGCTAACCCTGCCCTCAGAGGAGCTGGCCGTGACACAGCTGCCTTGGCGACCTCTTGCTCCTCCTCTGCCTTGGCCTTGGGCTTCCACTTGTTCCCCTGTGACATTTGGGAATGCTCTCAGTAGCGCGTCTACCAACGTGCGCTTGTACTCGCGCATCTTCCTATCACGCTCCAGTGCAGGAAGTAAGGTGGGCACATTGTCTTTGTAGCGTGGATCCAGCAGGGTGGCAACCCAGTAGTCCGCACAGGTTAAAATGTGGGCAACTCTGCTGTCGTTGCGCAGGCACTGCAGCATGTAGTCGCTCATGTGTGCCAGGCTGCCCAGGGGTAAGGACAAGCTGTCCTCTGTGGGAGGCGTATCGTCATCGTCCTGCCTTTCCCCCCAGCCACGCACCAGTGATGGACCCGAGCTGCGTTGGGTGCCACCCCGCTGTGACCATGCTTCATCCTCATCCTCCTCCACCTCCTCCTCATCCTCGTCCTCCTCGTCCTCCAGTAGTGGGCCCTGGCTGGCCACATTTGTACCTGGCCTCTGCTGTTGCAAAAAACCTCCCTCTGAGTCACTTCGAAGAGACTGGCCTGAAAGTGCTAAAAATGACCCCTCTTCCTCATCCTCCTCCTCCTCCTCCTGGGCCACCTCCTGTTCCATCATCGCCCTAAGTGTTTTCTCAAGGAGACATAGAAGTGGTATTGTAACGCTGATAACGGTGTCATCGCCACTGGCCATGTTGGTGGAGTACTCGAAACAGCGCAACAGGGCACACAGGTCTCGCATGGAGGCCCAGTCATTGGTGGTGAAGTGGTGCTGTTCTGTAGTGCGACTGACCCGTGCGTGCTGCAGCTGAAACTCCACTATGGCCTGCTGCTGCTCGCACAGTCTGTCCAGCATGTGCAAGGTGGAGTTCCACCTGGTGGGCACGTCGCATATGAGGCGGTGAGCGGGAAGGCCGAAGTTACGCTGTAGCGCAGACAGGCGAGCAGCGGCAGGATGTGAACGCCGGAAGCGCGAACAGACGGCCCGCACTTTATGCAGCAGCTCTGACATGTCGGGGTAGTTGTGAATGAACTTCTGCACCACCAAATTCAGCACATGCGCCAAGCAAGGGATGTGCGTCAAATTGGCTAGTCCCAGAGCTGCAACGAGATTTCGCCCATTATCACACACCACCAGGCCGGGCTTGAGGCTCACCGGCAGCAACCACTCGTCGGTCTGTTGTTCAATACCCCGCCACAACTCCTGTGCGGTGTGGGGCCTGTCCCCCAAACATATGAGTTTCAGAATGGCCTGCTGACGTTTACCCCGGGCTGTGCTGAAGTTGGTGGTGAAGGTGTGTGGCTGACTGGATGAGCAGGTGGAAGAAGAGGAGGAGGAAGCCGAGAAGGAGGAGGTGGCAACAGGAGGCAAAGAATGTTGCCCTGCGATCCTTGGCGGCGGCAGGACGTGCGCCAAACAGCTCTCCGCCTGGGGCCCAGCTGCCACTACATTTACCCAGTGTGCAGTTAGGGAGATATAGCGTCCCTGGCCGTGCTTACTGGTCCACGTATCTGTGGTTAGGTGGACCTTGCTACAGATGGCGTTGCGCAGTGCACACTTGATTTTATCGGATACTTGGTTGTGCAGGGAAGGCACGGCTCTCTTGGAGAAGTAGTGCCGGCTGGGAACAACATACTGTGGGACAGCAAGCGACATGAGCTGTTTGAAGCTGTCTGTGTCCACCAGCCTAAATGACAGCATTTCATAGGCCAGTAGTTTAGAAATGCTGGCATTCAGGGCCAGGGATCGAGGGTGGCTAGGTGGGAATTTACGCTTTCTATCAAATGTTTGTGAGATGGAGAGCTGAACGCTGGCGTGTGACATGGTTGAGACGCTTGGTGACGGAGGTGGTGGTGGTGGTGTTGGTGGTACATCCCCTGTTTGCTGGGCGGCAGGTGCCAACGTTCCTCCAGAGGCGGAGGAAGAGGCCGAGGCGGCAGCAGCAGAATAGGCCGAGGCGGCAGCAGCAGAAGAGGTAGCAGGGGGAGCCTGAGTGACTTCCTTGGTTTTAAGGTGTTTACTCCACTGCAGTTCATGCTTTGCATGCAGGTGCCTGGTCATGCAGGTTGTGCTCAGGTTCAGAACGTTAATGCCTCGCTTCAGGCTCTGATGGCACAGCGTGCAAACCACTCGGGTCTTGTCGTCAGCACATTGTTTGAAGAAGTGCCATGCCAGGGAACTCCTTGAAGCTGCCTTTGGGGTGCTCGGTCCCAGATGGCGGCGGTCAGTAGCAGGCGGAGTCTCTTGGCGGCGGGTGTTCTGCTTTTGCCCACTGCTCCCTCTTTTGCTACGCTGTTGGCTCGGTCTCACCACTGCCTCTTCCTCCGAACTGTGAAAGTCAGTGGCACGACCTTCATTCCATGTGGGGTCTAGGACCTCATCGTCCCCTGCATCGTCTTCCACCCAGTCTTGATCCCTGACCTCCTGTTCAGTCTGCACACTGCAGAAAGACGCAGCAGTTGGCACCTGTGTTTCGTCATCATCAGAGACATGCTGAGGTGGTATTCCCATGTCCTCATCATCAGGAAACATAAGTGGTTGTGCGTCAGTGCATTCTATGTCTTTCACCGCTGGGGAAGGGCTAGGTGGATGCCCTTGGGAAACCCTGCCAGCGGAGTCTTCAAACAGCATAAGAGACTGCTGCATAACTTGAGGCTGAGACAGTTTCCCTGGTATGCATGGGGGTGATGTGACAGACTGATGGGGTTGGTTTTCAGGCGCCATCTGTGCGCTTTCTGCAGAAGACTGGGTGGGAGATAATGTGAACGTGCTGGATCCACTGTCGGCCACCCAATTGACTAATGCCTGTACCTGCTCAGGCCTTACCATCCTTAGAACGGCATTGGGCCCCACCATATATCGCTGTAAATTCTGGCGGCTACTGGGACCTGAGGTAGTTGGTACACTAGGACGTGTGGATGTGGCAGAACGGCCACGTCCTCTCCCAGCACCAGAGGGTCCACTAACACCACCACGACCATGTCCACGTCCGCGTCCCTTACTAGATGTTTTTCTCATTGTTATGGTTCACCACAACAACAAATATATTATTTGGCCCAATGTATTGTATTCAAATTCAGCGGGATATAAATTTGAGGCCTAGTATTTAGGCGCTGGGTGACCGGTATGGATTTAGTGACAGAATTAGACTTGGAAATGCACAGAAGCGTGTGTGTGAAGTTATTCTGAATGACCCAATGTGCACCTTGAATATTATATACCCTTTTTGGGATAGATTTCAAATAGCTCTGATATAGCAGGAACCACTAAATTATGAAATTGCTAAATTGGGAATTGTACTTCAACCCAGAACAAAAAATGTGCTTTGACGGGCACTAAATAACTTTCCCAGCTACAACAGTACAGCGGTAACGAGAGATTTAGAGGGATTTAAATTTGAGGCCTAGTATTTAGGCGCTGGGTGACAGGTATGGGTTTAGTGACAGAATTAGACTTGGAAATACACAGTAGCGGGTGTGTGTGAAGTTATTCTGAATGACCCAATGTGCACCTTCAATATTATATACCCTTTTTGGGATAGATTTCAAATAGCTCTGATATAGCAGGAACCACTAAATTATGAAATTGCTAAATTGGGAATTGTACTTCAACCCAGAACAAAAAATGTGCTTTGACGGACACTAAATATCTTGCCCAGCAACAACAGTACAGCGGTGGGTAACGAGAGATTTAGAGGGATTTAAATTTGAGGCCTAGTATTTAGGCGCTGGGTCACCGGTATGGATTTAGTGACAGAATTAGACTTGGAAATGCACAGAAGCGTGTGTGTGAAGTTATTCTGAATGACCCTATGTGCACCTTCAATATTATATACCCTTTTAGGGATAGATTTCAAATAGCTCTGATATAGCAGAAACCACTAAATTATGAAATTGCTAAATTGGGAATTGTACTTCAACCCAGAACAAAAAATGTGCTTTGACGGACACTAAATATCTTGCCCAGCAACAACAGTACAGCGGTGGGTAACGAGAGATTTAGAGGGATTTAAATTTGAGGCCTAGTATTTAGGCGCTGGGTGACAGGTATGGGTTTAGTGACAGAATTAGACTTGGAAATACACAGTAGCGGGTGTGTGTGAAGTTATTCTGAATGACCCAATGTGCACCTTCAATATTATATACCCTTTTTGGGATAGATTTCAAATAGCTCTGATATAGCAGGAACCACTAAATTATGAAATTGCTAAATTGGGAATTGTACTTCAACCCAGAACAAAAAATGTGCTTTGACGGACACTAAATATCTTGCCCAGCAACAACAGTACAGCGGTGGGTAACGAGAGATTTAGAGGGATTTAAATTTGAGGCCTAGTATTTAGGCGCTGGGTCACCGGTATGGATTTAGTGACAGAATTAGACTTGGAAATGCACAGAAGCGTGTGTGTGAAGTTATTCTGAATGACCCTATGTGCACCTTCAATATTATATACCCTTTTAGGGATAGATTTCAAATAGCTCTGATATAGCAGAAACCACTAAATTATGAAATTGCTAAATTGGGAATTGTACTTCAACCCAGAACAAAAAATGTGCTTTGACGGACACTAAATATCTTGCCCAGCAACAACAGTACAGCGGTGGGTAACGAGAGATTTAGAGGGATTTAAATTTGAGGCCTAGTATTTAGGCGCTGGGTGACAGGTATGGGTTTAGTGACAGAATTAGACTTGGAAATACACAGTAGCGGGTGTGTGTGAAGTTATTCTGAATGACCCAATGTGCACCTTCAATATTATATACCCTTTTAGGGATAGATTTCAAATAGCTCTGATATAGCAGAAACCACTAAATTATGAAATTGCTAAATTGGGAATTGTACTTCAACCCAGAACAAAAAATGTGCTTTGACGGACACTAAATATCTTGCCCAGCAACAACAGTACAGTGGTGGGTAACGAGAGATTTAGAGGGATTTAAATTTGAGGCCTAGTATTTAGGCGCTGGGTCACCGGTATGGATTTAGTGACAGAATTAGACTTGGAAATGCACAGAAGCGTGTGTGTGAAGTTATTCTGAATGACCCTATGTGCACCTTCAATATTATATACCCTTTTAGGGATAGATTTCAAATAGCTCTGATATAGCAGAAACCACTAAATTATGAAATTGCTAAATTGGGAATTGTACTTCAACCCAGAACAAAAAATGTGCTTTGACGGACACTAAATATCTTGCCCAGCAACAACAGTACAGCGGTGGGTAACGAGAGATTTAGAGGGATTTAAATTTGAGGCCTAGTATTTAGGCGCTGGGTCACCGGTATGGATTTAGTGACAGAATTAGACTTGGAAATGCACAGAAGCGTGTGTGTGAAGTTATTCTGAATGACCCTATGTGCACCTTCAATATTATATACCCTTTTAGGGATAGATTTCAAATAGCTCTGATATAGCAGAAACCACTAAATTATGAAATTGCTAAATTGGGAATTGTACTTCAACCCAGAACAAAAAATGTGCTTTGACGGACACTAAATATCTTGCCCAGCAACAACAGTACAGCGGTGGGTAACGAGAGATTTAGAGGGATTTAAATTTGAGGCCTAGTATTTAGGCGCTGGGTCACCGGTATGGATTTAGTGACAGAATTAGACTTGGAAATGCACAGAAGCGTGTGTGTGAAGTTATTCTGAATGACCCTATGTGCACCTTCAATATTATATACCCTTTTAGGGATAGATTTCAAATAGCTCTGATATAGCAGAAACCACTAAATTATGAAATTGCTAAATTGGGAATTGTACTTCAACCCAGAACAAAAAATGTGCTTTGACGGACACTAAATATCTTGCCCAGCAACAACAGTACAGCGGTGGGTAACGAGAGATTTAGAGGGATTTAAATTTGAGGCCTAGTATTTAGGCGCTGGGTCACCGGTATGGATTTAGTGACAGAATTAGACTTGGAAATGCACAGAAGCGGTGTGTGTGAAGTTATTCTGAATGACCCTATGTGCACCTTCAATATTATATACCCTTTTAGGGATAGATTTCAAATAGCTCTGATATAGCAGAAACCACTAAATTATGAAATTGCTAAATTGGGAATTGTACTTCAACCCAGAACAAAAAATGTGCTTTGACGGACACTAAATATCTTGCCCAGCAACAACAGTACAGTGGTGGGTAACGAGAGATTTAGAGGGATTTAAATTTGAGGCCTAGTATTTAGGCGCTGGGTCACCGGTATGGATTTAGTGACAGAATTAGACTTGGAAATGCACAGAAGCGTGTGTGTGAAGTTATTCTGAATGACCCTATGTGCACCTTCAATATTATATACCCTTTTAGGGATAGATTTCAAATAGCTCTGATATAGCAGAAACCACTAAATTATGAAATTGCTAAATTGGGAATTGTACTTCAACCCAGAACAAAAAATGTGCTTTGACGGACACTAAATATCTTGCCCAGCAACAACAGTACAGCGGTGGGTAACGAGAGATTTAGAGGGATTTAAATTTGAGGCCTAGTATTTAGGCGCTGGGTCACCGGTATGGATTTAGTGACAGAATTAGACTTGGAAATGCACAGAAGCGTGTGTGTGAAGTTATTCTGAATGACCCTATGTGCACCTTCAATATTATATACCCTTTTAGGGATAGATTTCAAATAGCTCTGATATAGCAGGAACCACTAAATTATGAAATTGCTAAATTGGGAATTGTACTTCAACCCAGAACAAAAAATGTGCTTTGACGGACACTAAATATCTTGCCCAGCAACAACAGTACAGCGGTGGGTAACGAGAGATTTAGAGGGATTTAAATTTGAGGCCTAGTATTTAGGCGCTGGGTCACCGGTATGGATTTAGTGACAGAATTAGACTTGGAAATGCACAGAAGCGTGTGTGTGAAGTTATTCTGAATGACCCTATGTGCACCTTCAATATTATATACCCTTTTAGGGATAGATTTCAAATAGCTCTGATATAGCAGAAACCACTAAATTATGAAATTGCTAAATTGGGAATTGTACTTCAACCCAGAACAAAAAATGTGCTTTGACGGACACTAAATATCTTGCCCAGCAACAACAGTACAGCGGTGGGTAACGAGAGATTTAGAGGGATTTAAATTTGAGGCCTAGTATTTAGGCGCTGGGTCACCGGTATGGATTTAGTGACAGAATTAGACTTGGAAATGCACAGAAGCGTGTGTGTGAAGTTATTCTGAATGACCCTATGTGCACCTTCAATATTATATACCCTTTTAGGGATAGATTTCAAATAGCTCTGATATAGCAGAAACCACTAAATTATGAAATTGCTAAATTGGGAATTGTACTTCAACCCAGAACAAAAAATGTGCTTTGACGGACACTAAATATCTTGCCCAGCAACAACAGTACAGCGGTGGGTAACGAGAGATTTAGAGGGATTTAAATTTGAGGCCTAGTATTTAGGCGCTGGGTCACCGGTATGGATTTAGTGACAGAATTAGACTTGGAAATGCACAGAAGCGTGTGTGTGAAGTTATTCTGAATGACCCTATGTGCACCTTCAATATTATATACCCTTTTAGGGATAGATTTCAAATAGCTCTGATATAGCAGAAACCACTAAATTATGAAATTGCTAAATTGGGAATTGTACTTCAACCCAGAACAAAAAATGTGCTTTGACGGACACTAAATATCTTGCCCAGCAACAACAGTACAGCGGTGGGTAACGAGAGATTTAGAGGGATTTAAATTTGAGGCCTAGTATTTAGGCGCTGGGTCACCGGTATGGATTTAGTGACAGAATTAGACTTGGAAATACACAGTAGCGGGTGTGTGTGAAGTTATTCTGAATGACCCTATGTGCACCTTCAATATTATATACCCTTTTAGGGATAGATTTCAAATAGCTCTGATATAGCAGGAACCACTAAATTATGAAATTGCTAAATTGGGAATTGTACTTCAACCCAGAACAAAAAATGTGCTTTGACGGACACTAAATATCTTGCCCAGCAACAACAGTACAGCGGTGGGTAACGAGAGATTTAGAGGGATTTAAATTTGAGGCCTAGTATTTAGGCGCTGGGTCACCGGTATGGATTTAGTGACAGAATTAGACTTGGAAATGCACAGAAGCGTGTGTGTGAAGTTATTCTGAATGACCCTATGTGCACCTTCAATATTATATACCCTTTTAGGGATAGATTTCAAATAGCTCTGATATAGCAGAAACCACTAAATTATGAAATTGCTAAATTGGGAATTGTACTTCAACCCAGAACAAAAAATGTGCTTTGACGGACACTAAATATCTTGCCCAGCAACAACAGTACAGCGGTGGGTAACGAGAGATTTAGAGGGATTTAAATTTGAGGCCTAGTATTTAGGCGCTGGGTCACCGGTATGGATTTAGTGACAGAATTAGACTTGGAAATGCACAGAAGCGTGTGTGTGAAGTTATTCTGAATGACCCTATGTGCACCTTCAATATTATATACCCTTTTAGGGATAGATTTCAAATAGCTCTGATATAGCAGAAACCACTAAATTATGAAATTGCTAAATTGGGAATTGTACTTCAACCCAGAACAAAAAATGTGCTTTGACGGACACTAAATATCTTGCCCAGCAACAACAGTACAGCGGTGGGTAACGAGAGATTTAGAGGGATTTAAATTTGAGGCCTAGTATTTAGGCGCTGGGTCACCGGTATGGATTTAGTGACAGAATTAGACTTGGAAATGCACAGAAGCGTGTGTGTGAAGTTATTCTGAATGACCCTATGTGCACCTTCAATATTATATACCCTTTTAGGGATAGATTTCAAATAGCTCTGATATAGCAGAAACCACTAAATTATGAAATTGCTAAATTGGGAATTGTACTTCAACCCAGAACAAAAAATGTGCTTTGACGGACACTAAATATCTTGCCCAGCAACAACAGTACAGCGGTGGGTAACGAGAGATTTAGAGGGATTTAAATTTGAGGCCTAGTATTTAGGCGCTGGGTGACAGGTATGGGTTTAGTGACAGAATTAGACTTGGAAATACACAGTAGCGGGTGTGTGTGAAGTTATTCTGAATGACCCATATGTGCACCTTCAATATTATATACCCTTTTAGGGATAGATTTCAAATAGCTCTGATATAGCAGGAACCACTAAATTATGAAATTGCTAAATTGGGAATTGTACTTCAACCCAGAACAAAAAATGTGCTTTGACGGACACTAAATATCTTGCCCAGCAACAACAGTACAGCGGTGGGTAACGAGAGATTTAGAGGGATTTAAATTTGAGGCCTAGTATTTAGGCGCTGGGTCACCGGTATGGATTTAGTGACAGAATTAGACTTGGAAATGCACAGAAGCGTGTGTGTGAAGTTATTCTGAATGACCCTATGTGCACCTTCAATATTATATACCCTTTTAGGGATAGATTTCAAATAGCTCTGATATAGCAGAAACCACTAAATTATGAAATTGCTAAATTGGGAATTGTACTTCAACCCAGAACAAAAAATGTGCTTTGACGGACACTAAATATCTTGCCCAGCAACAACAGTACAGCGGTGGGTAACGAGAGATTTAGAGGGATTTAAATTTGAGGCCTAGTATTTAGGCGCTGGGTCACCGGTATGGATTTAGTGACAGAATTAGACTTGGAAATGCACAGAAGCGTGTGTGTGAAGTTATTCTGAATGACCCTAATGTGCACCTTCAATATTATATACCCTTTTTAGGGATAGATTTCAAATAGCTCTGATATAGCAGAAACCACTAAATTATGAAATTGCTAAATTGGGAATTGTACTTCAACCCAGAACAAAAAATGTGCTTTGACGGACACTAAATATCTTGCCCAGCAACAACAGTACAGCGGTGGGTAACGAGAGATTTAGAGGGATTTAAATTTGAGGCCTAGTATTTAGGCGCTGGGTCACCGGTATGGATTTAGTGACAGAATTAGACTTGGAAATGCACAGAAGCGTGTGTGTGAAGTTATTCTGAATGACCCTATGTGCACCTTCAATATTATATACCCTTTTAGGGATAGATTTCAAATAGCTCTGATATAGCAGAAACCACTAAATTATGAAATTGCTAAATTGGGAATTGTACTTCAACCCAGAACAAAAAATGTGCTTTGACGGACACTAAATATCTTGCCCAGCAACAACAGTACAGCGGTGGGTAACGAGAGATTTAGAGGGATTTAAATTTGAGGCCTAGTATTTAGGCGCTGGGTGACAGGTATGGGTTTAGTGACAGAATTAGACTTGGAAATACACAGTAGCGGTGTGTGTGAAGTTATTCTGAATGACCCAATGTGCACCTTCAATATTATATACCCTTTTTAGGGATAGATTTCAAATAGCTCTGATATAGCAGGAACCACTAAATTATGAAATTGCTAAATTGGGAATTGTACTTCAACCCAGAACAAAAATGTGCTTTGACGGACACTAAATATCTTGCCCAGCAACAACAGTACAGCTGGTGGGTAACGAGAGATTTAGAGGGATTTAAATTTGAGGCCTAGTATTTAGGCGCTGGGTCACCGGTATGGATTTAGTGACAGAATTAGACTTGGAAATGCACAGAAGCGTGTGTGTGAAGTTATTCTGAATGACCCTATGTGCACCTTCAATATTATATACCCTTTTAGGGATAGATTTCAAATAGCTCTGATATAGCAGAAACCACTAAATTATGAAATTGCTAAATTGGGAATTGTACTTCAACCCAGAACAAAAAATGTGCTTTGACGGACACTAAATATCTTGCCCAGCAACAACAGTACAGCGGTGGGTAACGAGAGATTTAGAGGGATTTAAATTTGAGGCCTAGTATTTAGGCGCTGGGTCACCGGTATGGATTTAGTGACAGAATTAGACTTGGAAATGCACAGAAGCGTGTGTGTGAAGTTATTCTGAATGACCCTATGTGCACCTTCAATATTATATACCCTTTTAGGGATAGATTTCAAATAGCTCTGATATAGCAGAAACCACTAAATTATGAAATTGCTAAATTGGGAATTGTACTTCAACCCAGAACAAAAAATGTGCTTTGACGGACACTAAATATCTTGCCCAGCAACAACAGTACAGCGGTGGGTACCGAGAGATTTAGAGGGATTTAAATTTGAGGCCTAGTATTTAGGCGCTGGGTCACCGGTATGGATTTAGTGACAGAATTAGACTTGGAAATGCACAGAAGCGTGTGTGTGAAGTTATTCTGAATGACCCTATGTGCACTTCAATATTATATACCCTTTTAGGGATAGATTTCAAATAGCTCTGATATAGCAGAAACCACTAAATTATGAAATTGCTAAATTGGGAATTGTACTTCAACCCAGAACAAAAAATGTGCTTTGACGGACACTAAATATCTGCCCAGCAACAACAGTACAGCGGTGGGTAACGAGAGATTTAGAGGGATTTAAATTTGAGGCCTAGTATTTAGGCGCTGGGTCACCGGTATGGATTTAGTGACAGAATTAGACTTGGAAATGCACAGAAGCGTGTGTGTGAAGGTTATTCTGAATGACCTATGTGCACCCTTCAATATTATATACCCTTTTAGGGATAGATTTCAACTAGCTCTGATATAGCAGAAACCACTAAATTATGAAATTGCTAAATTGGGAATTGTACTTCAACCCAGAACAAAAAATGTGCTTTGACGGACACTAAATATCTTGCCCAGCAACAACAGTACAGCGGTGGGTAACGAGAGATTTAGAGGGATTTAAATTTGAGGCCTAGTATTTAGGCGCTGGGTCACCGGTATGGATTTAGTGACAGAATTAGACTTGGAAATGCACAGAAGCGTGTGTGTGTGAAGTTATTCTGATGACCCTATGTGCACCTTCAATATTATATACCCTTTTAGGGATAGATTTCAAATAGCTCTGATATAGCAGAAACCACTAAATTATGAAATTGCTAAATTGGGAATTGTACTTCAACCCAGAACAAAAAATGTGCTTTGACGGACACTAAATATCTTGCCCAGCAACAACAGTACAGCGGTGGGTAACGAGCGATTTAGAGGGATTTAAATTTGAGGCCTAGTATTTAGGCGCTGGGTGACAGGTATGGGTTTAGTGACAGAATTAGACTTGGAAATACACAGTAGCGGGTGTGTGTGAAGTTATTCTGAATGACCCAATGTGCACCTTCAATATTATATACCCTTTTTGGGATAGATTGCAAATAGCTCTGATATAGCAGGAACCACTAAATTATGAAATTGCTTAAATTGGGAATTGTACTTCAACCCAGAA